>NC_136059.1:998965927-999607172 GCF_964261635.1 Lissotriton helveticus | reverse complement strand
TGTCAAATCATTACGCCTGCTTGAAGCAGGCGTAAGGAGTGACGCACCACGTTATGTATGGGTGGCCTCTGCACATTGCAGGAGTTGCGTCGCACTTGGGACGCTACTCCAGCAATGTGCCGCGCGTACACCACAAGATGCGTCACGCATCTGCCCTTCCTTGCACCATGGTGCGCTGCATTGTAAATGCGGCGCATCTGTGGTGCTGCAAGGAGGAATTGCATGACGCATCAGTTCTGGCGCATCCCTGCTGATTTGCAGAGATGCGCCAGAACTCATAAATATACCCCCAAATATTTGTGCTTATTAAGGTCCTGATTTATTCGATTGAGCTACTCAATGGCTGTAGAACGTGTTATCTACCTCTGGATATGTCTTGGTTCTAAAGACAGATGCTGTAACATGATAAATGATTGTGGTTGTATAATTCTGGGGATCTAGTTAGGTCATCTGCTGTGTTATAGATGTTAAGGTAGTGCATGTCAGCGACTTAGGGACTGATTATGACTTTGCTAGTTGGACCCGGACTGTTGTTGGCGGTCCGACTGCCAAAAGTCCATCGGTCCGACCACCGTATCAGGAGTATGTCGGTCGGACGGACATCAGCCCAGTGACACACCACAATCATGGATCCCAACGGTGCGGCACTGGGGTAGTTGAAGGGATTGCTGTGGTGCTGTGGAAGGCACCGCTTTGCAGATTACAATCTGCATTTCTGACGTCCTTTACATGGCAGTGACCCCACCATGTAAAGGATATTGGACACGTGAAGAGGGGGCCCCAAACAGGCCCCCCAGGACAATTTTGCCTAGGGAATGTAGTGCATGGGGCCACCTGTTGCGTCTCCCTCTTCATGCCTTGTCGTGCATGCACTGTGAGCCATACATGACATTGAGCATGGTAACACTGCGTTCATGACAGAAAGGGTGCTGCACCGTGGTGGCACTGCCTTCAGGATCACATAAGAAGGCTGAGTATGCTGCCGCTGACAGGCGGTCAGGGCGTCCATGTCATAATAAGACGGACGGGACACAATGGCCTGGGAGTCTGACTGCCAGGTTCGTAATAAAGTCCTTAGTTCCTGTTTCTATTTCACATGTTTTATTTAATCTTGCTATCCATAAGAATATTAGCTATTTCCATCATGTTGCGTTTCTGCATTTTGTTTTGTGCATCCTATTACTCTTGTGGATGCAATAACAGAAAGCTCAGAGAGAAACCAAAATACTGGTTGGGTGGCACACTATGGTAATCACAGAAATGTAGTTACATGTTTAAATTACACCCCTTTGAGAGTCCTGCACCTTTTCATCCCACTGAAAGTCAAGTCTGAACATATTACTCTATGAATGATTGCAGCCAGCAGCTGTGGGTGCCTCCCCAAGCCTGAAGCATTTTCTTTTAAAGTTGACAAAGACACTGGGCAAGTATGCACTTTAAAGGGCTTGAGGTTGTCTCACTATACAATCTGGAAACTACCGTAACTGTTGAACATATTAATGCAGTAAGATACGGGGGTGTTTTTTTAAATATATTTCAAGACTATATGTTCAGAACCATCTTCCTGTGTCACTTAATTCATTATTAAATTTAGCTTCAAAATGCACTATTTTTCATCCTTTTTTCACATTTTTCCTGGGGAGGACCTCCTGAACCCCATGTTTGTCCATTAAGCTTCCTCGCTTTGGTCGTTACATGAAATTCATTCCCAACTTTTACACCCACCACTTTCAAATGTCACCATCCACCACTGGTTCCAATATGACATTACTGCAACACAGCAGGTACCGCAGTGAAGAATATTATTCACAGTTCTGTCCATGTTGAAGTTTGCATTTAAGAGCATACCTGTAGGACAATCCTCCGCACATGTATAGACGAGATCAAAATGGTCTTACCATGTCAAAGGTTAGACCTTAATCTAGAATGCAGTCTCATAAACACATCATTTTGTGATACTAAGTTCTATTTGTATGCCTAAATGTCCCTAGATTGTAATTTCTTGAACCAGTGTGTACCATTGACAACTGCAGATGACGTTTTTGTGCAGTTGACATTGGTTGCATTTAATTTGTAACCATTTGTTACTAATTGTAACCATTTGTTTCTATTTTAATGAGCTACAGAGCTCATGGTTTGTATGTTTTTTATCTACTACTACCGGAGTCTCAAACCTAGGCTCACAAATAATTTCAGGCGAGCCTTATCTATCTATACTAATATAATAAAGAGAGAGCCCAAACCTTTGAGGCGGGTATCCTCAGGAACCACAGCACCAATCACAACACCCAATACAGCGTTGGAAAGGGCAGTTGCAGCAGAAGGACATAGGCTATGCAGACGCCCACCATATACATTTAAAAGGTAAAAGAACCGTGCCAGCAAAGTAGTCCCTTGTGGGCGTGTCTGCGTTGGCGTGTCTGCGTTGTGCTGTGGGCGTGTGCTAGGGGCGTGACAAACGCTGGGGGCGTGTGGTACGTTCCGCCCTTCATGCCATGTCTCATGTCGTGTGCTAATCCCACCCCGCTCCCTTTAAATACCCCAGCACCCCATAATCATAACCCACCCTTACTCCTTAAAATACCCCAACACCCTTAAACACTAACCCATCTTAACCCTATAAATATACCCTGTACCCCAAAACCCAAACCGATCTCTAAACCCTCAAAATACCTCTGTACCCCAAAACCCAAACCTAGCCCTGAACCCTATAAATACCCCTGTACCTCAAAACCCAAACCTACCCCTGAACCCTAAAAATACCCCTGTACCCCAAAACCCAAACCTCGCCCTGAACCCTAAAAATACCACTGTACCCCAAAACCACCCCTGAACCCTAAAATAACCCTGTACCCCAAAACCCAAACCTAGCCCTGAACCCTTAAAATACCCATGTACCCCAAAACCCAAACCTACCCTTGAACCCTAAAAATACCCCTATACCCCAAAACCCAAACCCAGCCCTGAACCCTAAAAATAACCCTGTACCCCAAAACTCAAACCTACCCCTGAACCCTAAAATACCCCTGTACCCCAAACCCCAAACCTAGCCCTGAACCCTATAAATACCCCTGTACTCCAAAACCCAAACAGCCAACATCTCCAGCAACATACTCATATTTTTTCACCACCCATTTGAAAAATGCACAGGTCTCTCTCATTGATGGCCAGCACCGACATACACTTTTAGACACACCTCCCGCCACAAGTTCTAGAATTGCGAACTTTAGAGCTGGGGAGCTACGTTCGAATTAAGGCATCAGCTCAACATCCTGTGATTCCAGGCAAATCGCTTTGTCTCCCCGTGCCTACCACAAATGAATGTGTTCTTCTGTAATGTAAATTGTGCTCATGCCATGTTGTCGAGTTAACGGTATATAATATTGCAAGGAAAAATAAAGTAGGGAAACTCGAGTTCACACACTACTGAACGCGCACTCTTAAGTGCATCAGCAGTGCACTGTGAATCGGAGCGTTTCACAGGCCTGTCACAGATAAGAAATGCTATCAAAACGAAATCCTACAAAACAATATACTACTGGCCGGCAGCAATTCATACCCGGACAACGTTGGGACGGGCTGCTAGTATGTATAATAAAACAGCAGAAATGTGACTTTGAATTGTCTCCCATGCAACATGTGGGTGCACTGACACGAAAATGCTGATGTCATTAGGCTCCCCTCGATGCAACCAATTCAGCTATTAGAATATATTGGCATGTAAGCACCTTCAAGCGACCCTACATATCAATACAAGGAATTACATTTGTATCCCTAATTTAGAGATAAGAGTGGCATTCGGTTCTCCATGGTTCAAGCATTGCAGAAGTAGTGGAATGTAGTCTTCGGTGGACAGGGGACATTTTAGTCGCTGCTTACATTGTGTCTTCAATGTTACAGCCCTGCATTAGTGAAGCACTGCAATGGATGATCTCGGGATATGCCACGACCAAAACTGCAAGCATTCCTTTAGGAATGAGAGGTGCACAGGAATATTTGACTGGCTCATATCCTGGCATGCTCCCAAAAGCATATTTGTACCAGAGGCAGATGTGTGCACTCAGTTCAATTTACACAGGTGCATCCCATTTTGTACTTGTGAAAATCTTCTTTGAGATCTAGGGCATGATCAAAATGAGATTTTTTCCTAATCAGCGATTGTTCTAATCTGAATTTGTTTAAAGTATCTGGCTGTTCGTGTAATCTTTTGCCATTTATTTGTACTTTGGTTGAAGTGTATGTTTCTTCGGTGACTGCACATCCCAACCACCAATTATGTAAATGTATATTTTGTTTTTTTAGATATATTTGTAAGTCATTAAATCAATCATTATTAAACAAATATTATTCCAAGTTCTACTACTGGACAAAATATAATCTTATGGGTGTTCTATTGCTAGCTGTACAGCATCCCAATGTCTTTTCTCATGCATGCAAAGTACAAGAAGGTGATTAGGATGTGCTTGCTGCTTCTTCAAAACATCTCACTATACTGACCTTAAATTAAATTAACCACTTTGCTTCTTGTGGATTGGCAAGCATCTCTAGCTGTTGTTGGAATATATTCTAAAACATATTATACAGTCAATGAGCATGAAAAACCGACCTCATTTCGTTCCCACCATCCGTAGTTCTCCAGGCCTTCCAGTGCAAATTTTTGGGATCGCCTCACGACAAAATAAATTAGGTAGCCACTTCCAGCAAGGGTGCACAGGGCTAGAAAGTTAGCCAGCACTCGCAAGAATCGTGTTAAATGAATATTTTCATCTCTACGGTTTTCCTGCTCTTCCAAAATAGATTCCTGTGAGATTTTTGGGAAACAATGTAAATTATTTTCTGCAGGAGAAAAAATACAAATTGAAGAAAAAACAAAGTTAAATGTCATCCTTGTAATTTCTGTTTACCAGCAATAAACTCACTCTTCCTTGGATAAAGACATCTGAGGCTGACAAACACAGACAATAAAAATGCATGCAGACCTAGAGTCCACATAGCACAAATATAGTTAAGACAGTACACATGTATGCACACAGAAGGACAGGGGGTAAAAGCATATATAGAATGAAGGACATTTCATGTTGTACAAAGCGCAAGATTTTGCACTGACTATCAGGCATTGGTAAAGGAGGAAGTGGATATGAACTTCCCCATCCGGCATGCCCCCTGAGCATTAGCACCAAAGCTGACCGACGCCTTAAAGATGATATAGGACATGATAAAATAGCTGAAAATGCTACACTATGGAAAGAGAAGAGGAGCAGAATAGGAGGTGGTCTCCTAGAGAGGTAAACGGCAGAGGGATCATGTAACCCACTGGTAAGGTAGAGGAAAGATTAATGCCAGTGCTTAATCAAACCTTCGCCTCTCTTTAGAGAACTTGCTTCTACTGGTTTGTGGGAACCAAACCACAATATTCATCTGAACCTCATTATTTTGATATCCTGAAATGTACCTAAATAATTTAGCTCCAACGTCTGCAGGTGATCTAGGGCCTCATTTATGAAGGCCTTCCGCCACTGGTACGTCACTTTTTCCCATTTTAAAAGTGACGCATCGGCGGCGCAAGACCTTCATAAATAAGGCCCCTAGTGTTTAGAGACTACACTCCTCATCAGGAAAACACAATTTACTAGAGTCTAAACAGGTATAAATATTGGCAGCATAAAGAACTGAGTTCACGCCAAAAAAAAGGAAAGAAATGCTTTTTATTACTGAAACTTGGCACCACTACATTGTTCATGTGGACACCCAGGGGGCAGGGCAGGGGAAGCTGGAAACATCAAGCACTTCCGAGGGGATTCTCGAGAAACTTCTCCCACTTCAGAGAAGGTGCCAGGTATAAAAATAGGACCCTTAGACCCATTCTTCAGGACATTACTGAACCTGTGGATACTACAGAAGGACTCCTGTGCTGCTTTACTGCCAGAAGCGCTGGCACTCTGCGGCCCTGTTACTTTACTGCTCTGCTGCCCTGCACCCTTCAACCCAGGCCGGAGTGACTCCAAGGGACAGCTGACTGACCTCCTGTTCTGAGCTATAGGCATCTGCCTAGCTGACCTGCTGCCTGGACCAGCAACTGGACCCGCAAAGGGAACTTCCTGAGCCCTTCTGGCCTCTGCTTGAGTGAATTCCTGATACTCAAGAGGTGCCCATCAGGTCCTTGACGCTTTTGTGGTATCAGACGAGCTCCTCCCTTACGAAAAGGAGAAATCCTGACGTTTGAGGCTCTTCTCAATCACGAACAGGCCTGTTCATGCCAAGATCATGCCAGCCGGTCAACCATCATCGCAAAGCTCCAGTATATTCGACTCTGCCTGCTACACCGCCCGTCAGTGATGACCGGCAACGCGAAAGCTGCACTTTGCGCCATAGCATCAACAGCCCTTGGTGACCGCCAACATGAATCTCCAGCAATGGCTGTCTGTGACAATATCTTTGCATTACAGTGACACCCATCCATGACATCTGGCCTGCTCTTCGCCCTACAGTGACTAGCATCTGTGACGCTCTCCCTGCTCCTCACAGCCCCCTTCTCCACGAACGGAACTCTATGCCCTGGACTTTAGAAGGTAACTCTTGCAGTGTATCCCTGTATCCGGTCTACAATCCATTGCGGTCGGCCAGAACTTGTGACTTTCACCAAATCTCACAAGACTGGATAACCACAGGATCTACTGATTGGATTTTTTGCATTTTTCTTGTGTTGTGTTTCAATTTATTACTGTTTGAAGTGCTGCATAAATACATTACACATTGACTCTTAATGAAGCCTGACTGTTTTTGTGCCAACCAACCAGAAGGTTAAGCGTAGGTTAATTTAGTGACTTTTGTGGTTGTCCCCGACGAGGACTGTGGCTGCTGCATGAGAAGGGCTCACACACCCCTCAACTAGCAACACAATTTCTCAGAAGTGTCTTTTTATTATTCATTGTCTTTCTTTATGAATGTATTTTGGGGTTGCTTCTCATTCTATAAAATTGCCTCCATTCAGTGGATAAATAGAAACATTAAGTGTGTGATAAAGCTTTATTCGAGGTATATACTCATAAAAGCACAAACAAACATTTAAAATACACATTAATTAAAAACATTATTTCATACATATAGATATTTTTAAAACATTAAGGTAAAGCCATATTTACTTTCAAGAAGCCTTTGTCTTTTACTTTTACAATCGTCTTTGGCACTTCAATAAAGTTCAATTGCAAAACTGAGATGGGATTTCATATAGGACAGTGCAAACAAACCCACTAGGCTCCCCTCTTACCTTAAAGCTAGTTGTGATTGATGCAAACTTGTTGTCAGCAGTTTCTGGGTTGCCAATCAAGTAATCCCAACTTGTATACATTTTCCAGCTGAAATTAAAACTGTTGTCATCCCCGCCGCCTTCATCATTTGCATTTTTTGCCATCCTATTTTCGGATACATAGTATGAGTAAGTACGTATGCACTGTGTTTCAAAATACATGCCCGGGCAAGAAAGAGTTTTCTCGTTCCGCTGTACCAAATATCTAAAACAATGCCTATAGGCATAAGTATTGACAACCAACAATAGTACAATCCATTCATAATTTGAACAGAAATGAGTCATGTGTTACATCAGTGTGGGTTTTGGATGGTTGCTGGAATGTTTGCATATTTCCAAGACATTACAAATAATAATGTAAAATGCATAAGAAAACAAACTATTGTTTTACACCATCGCTGCTTAAAAAATCATCACCGCTTGCAATAACTAATTTCTGACAGGAAGGGCACAAAGCCACTTTCTTTATGTATAGTATGTTGTAAAGTAAATACTGTGTTGGGTGATATGGCCCCGTGTGGTGTTGTCGCTCACTAGTGACAGTCCTATTCCACTTCGTTATTCCTTATTATGGTGCTCAAGGTAGGAGGAAACATCCACTCCTCCGAGGTTATTATCTCTAGGGATCTCACTGACAATTGAATACACATGTGCCTTCCGGTTTTCTCACATGCAGCGGCCATAATAGGAGCCGGTGTTGGACGCCGAGAAACATCCGTGCACAAAGGTAAGACTGGGATTTATTAGTTGGGACACTCTGTAACTATACTATTGATTTACTGATACTGATCAGATTGCAGTGCCATAACGAGCTATCACTGGAGGCTCGTCAACTGTCTCACTCACCGTGGATGTCGGGTAAGACATTCTCTGTCTTCTTGCAACTTAACATTTAACTTTGAGAATACTCGACACAACGAGCATATCGGAGAAACTCTGGGCAACTGAGTCTCTATGACGCGACCAACACTTACACACGATTTTAAAGTGTTAGGGGCATTTAACAAGGGCTGGCGATATCATTATCGCTGCTTGAGCGTCCGTTTGTGGATAAAAACGGCGATAATTTTATTGCAATGTCATCAAGGACACGCTAGCGCGTGTTTCCTTGACTTAGTGCCCATTTCCAGCATGCCTAACTTCGCATCTCTATTGAGATGCAAAGTGGGTGTCACTGGGCGTACCCCTGACGGACTACCTTGTAAAATATCGCAAAATGTACATTGCAATATTTACAAGGAGGCCCACGCATTTTTGCAGACATCACTGGAAAACCAGCGATGTTCCATGGAAAACACCGATATCGCTGGAAAATTATCGTCATTGCGCTATGAGTTGTTAATACAGCGATAGCATGGCAATAATTGCCAGCGATAGCCGGCGCTAAAAAAGTCGTCGCTAAGAGCGGCCAGCGATAATTATCACTGCTGCTTGATAATATGCCCCGATGTGACTTGTTAAAGGACGCTACATTGCAGCCTGCGCCCTTGATCATTTCGTGGCCCCATACCCTTTAGGAGCTTATTTAAACCTTGTAGGCACTTCATGTAGCCTAACTAGGGGGGCTTAACCTGGGTTAATGATCAGAACTCACAAGTATGATTTGCACACTATGGAAAGGAAGTAGATGTCAGGTTGATTGCCCTATACATTTCTGGGATCAGGAATTGACATTATGGCACTCCACACCGTAATACACTTTTCATCGTGGATATATGATTACCAATAATAAGGGCACTTGTAATTTAGATTTCAGATCCCATTGAGGACTAGAAACTTGGAGCGTCTTTACCTTTTCCCAGCCTTCTAACGGCCGGGACGGAATTATAACTGGCACAGATGTAGGACTTACTCGTATTGACTCCTTCCATTTAATATATGCGTGGATACTAAGAGTGTATCCTTAGAAAATGCTCATGGAATATTTACAATAATATTTTAGGCTTAACGACTTTTATTCGCATCAACACCGGTACGCCCCCTCCCACTGCTTTATAATTCTTTTCTCAGTCACTGGCACTATGAAGTTATACGATATGAGCACTTCCTACTCCATCCTAGGTGTTACCACCGTTCTGCACCAACAGTGATATTGATATGAACACTCTCGACTTCATCCAATCATAGCAATTTCTAGTGTGTGACTGCCATTCTGCACCAGCAGTGATATTGATAGGTGCACCACAAATATGAAGGGTATAATTAAAGAGGAGTATAGTGTCTGGGCAAATTTGCGTCATTCACAACTGGAGGTACCCGGCCTAGCTGCCCTTTCATGCCCAAATAGCAACATTAACTATCCTTTACAATGAACAGCCAGATGCGTTTTCTTTTAACAAGATTCCGCCTTGGCACTTTGCACTTTTTGGTAGCGTTCCCCAAACAATCTCGGTGGATGGTCAAACTTATTTCTTGCCCATGTGACAAAAGAGCTTCCCGGAACACCTTGCACTTTACTCTTTTTTGTGCATTTTATAAAGAACCAAGCTGTAGATTTTTGATACCTTTACTAATGAATATTCACCCATGCACATATATTGAGGGGTACAGATATTTGCAATCACTGATCAATCCTGTTATTTGCACTGCTGTGTTAAATTTTATTAAAACAGCAATGGGGTTTATGAAACGCAATGAAGCGCTAAAATTGGGTGGGGAGATGAAATGATTTGTATTCTTTTTTACGTCATATTGGTGCGAAATTCTTTAGCCATTATTACACCTATGCATAAGTATGGTTTTAACTTGCAAAGGAACTTTCATTTTTTTTATGTTTTTTAGAAAAAAAAAATCATTTTAAATTTGTATTGTTCGTTTGTCGAAACCTCTGTGGGCATGTGCCGAATAAAGTTAATTTGACTAGATTTGATAGGTGCAACCCGTCCAACAATATTATATCCGCCCAGGAGATATTTGTCACTGTGATTGAAGTTGACCCCTTGGTACCAGAATGACTCAAGGTGACAATGGAAACAATCAAATTCCAGTTTTTTCACCTCCTCACGGCTCACTCCGCAGGGAAAAGACACACGATTTACCCTCATTAACTCGAAGTCCCATCATATCTCCAAACAGGTCTAACAAATTGAAAAGAGCAGGGAGGTCCTTAGCAGGCTCCCGTACATAAACCAGAATTCCATCGGTATATAATGAGACTGCGTGCAATTGCAGCCCACCGAGATGCCTAGTCCGGGCCCCAAACTCGTAGCTGAGTGGCCAAGGGTTGTATAGCCAGTGCTCAAAATTACAGGAGACACTGAACACCCTGGATGAGTCCCCCTACCTATAGAAAACTGACATGAGATTTGGTATCCCATCTGCACCCTGGCTCGCAGTGCCACGTAAGGCAGCCAAACCCATCCCAAGAACTCGGGACCCATTACCAGGGCCTCCAAGACATGCAGCTAGTATGACTGCCCCAAGGTGTCAACATTTTTTTCAAAGTCAAGGGAGATCGCAACTGGGAGCTCTGTGGACCCCTCGACCGCCCCCATGATATGAGACAGCCTACGTATATTTCCAGAGGGGGCCCTGTGGGGTATGAACATGCATTGTTTGGTACATAACAATGCCTGGAGGAGCGGAAGCAATCAATTCGCTAACACTTTACTCAAGATCTTATAATCAATGTTCAACATTGATAGGGAATGATAAGAGCTGACCACTAGGGGGTCCCTACCAGACTTGCGTAGAACCACAATGTGGGCTTCACATAAAGAGTCAGACAATCTGCCCTGTTGGTGGGCTTTGCGATATACATCAAGTAGCCTGGGTGCTAGGGTGAGCCTGAACGTGACATAGTATTCTACTGGAAATCCATCAGTTTTCAGGACTTTACTGTGAGCCATCTGACTTACGGCTGCCTGGATATCCTCTATCTGCTGTGGTTGCTTGAGTTCCTGGAACTGAAGGGAATCAAGGCGAGGGAGGGCAGCCCAAGCAATATGAGTCCTTGTGAGCTTTAGAGGAGGATCTGGGGGGGGGGGTATAATGTCTCGTGATATTGTGCAAAAACCTCACAGATCTCAGCTTGGGAATTCAGAATCCCACCAGTGGAAGTACGAATAGCTACAATGACAGTCCTAGGGACTTCAGAGAGTAGGAGCAGTGCCAACGTGCGGCCTGGTCTTTCGCCGTCCGCATGATGACTGTTGACGAGCTAGAGCCGGCTTATAGTCGCTGCTACAAAGGACAATACAGTACGAATAAGCGATGCCCACTCCCCCCACGAGGTCTTCATTCAATGCAATGCCCGCTAATTACCTCTCTTCATGGCATCCCATTCCAAGCCCCTAGAACCCACAGAGACGTCATTCCCCAGAAAGTAGTAAGCCAGGTGCATGCTATGACATCCTTATAAATCATGACGAGAAAAGCCTTGATCCGCAATGGTCAGGTAGGGATTGGCGCTTTATCCTCTCCCCAATGAAAGGTCACTTTAAGAGGGCTGTAATCTGACATCGCTCGCCCCAGATACTCTGAGCCTTGCACATGGGTCCAAAGCTCCCAGTTGCATAAAAAAAATAGCCTTGGCTGGTATGGACCTGATGTTTCAAGGCATTGTATGAGTATTCGGTGTCACTCAGGTACCCCAAACACCAAACATTATGAAACTGTGTGGTGACTGTCTATTGTTGAAAATGCTTGGTGGCTTGTAGACCCTGTGTCTCAGACAGAGGGGGTACCGACCTATCTTTTCAGTGCAGTGTACGCATTTAATTCCTCACCCCAAGGCCAGGGGCTCGTGAGAGAGTAAAGTTGGGGATAGTGAATTGAGGAAGTCCCCCTGAAGTGTATTATGTGCCATAATGAAACTAAGGATAGAGGATACTCATCCAGGGCCCCCTCAAGTATGACAGCATGGCCATTCTGATCCACAATTGTTCTACTCTGACCAAAGGGGTCTCCAGGGGCTATCTATATCATGACTCCCCTTGCAAACATGGAATATTCAGTACTATTATCTGTCTGCTCCAGCACCTGGAGACTTTGTCTAATTCAGAGATGGGGAAGTGTGTCTCCTGTAGACATGCCACATGAATAGGCCTCCGTCTGAGGTAGGCATAGATTCTGTGATGGCGTATTGAAGTCGCCATCCCCCCAATATTCCACATTAATACATTATATGTGGTAGCCATGGGAGGTAGAACGCGCCCCTATCTGGAGACTCAGTAGCATTAGTGCACAACCCAGAACCCCTAGCTCCCCTCATTGCCTCCCAGCCACCCTGCAGAGCCATTAATAACAACAAAACACAAAATAAAGGAATCACTCCAACTCCCTTGGCTAGGACACCAACAGGCATCTTGCCAGAACCTTCCCAACTAGACAGTTTGTGGCGAACACGTGCCTTCAATATGAAACAGTCCATTCAGTAGTCTGTGGCGGTTCGGCCAAGAGATGTACAAGGCAGTGTCTGATTTGGTCAAATGCATCCTGGGCTTTTGTGGGGACCATAAATGCCCCCAATTTGTCACATAACACAATCCACCCTCCCAGTGCCTAGCAGTAAACCAGCACACCTTCCCAATCAGGACACAAATCAGTTCACTCACCGGCAAGTGAGGAGTCCCTATTCCAGAGTTACGTGAGGGAGCGACCTTATCAAGGCAATGACATATTCCCAATGTGAGGCCACAGAGCTGTGAGCATCCTGCACAGATTGATGGCTACTGTCAGGCACCAGAGTATGAAACTGATTCACACTGGGCAACAAGACCTCTGCTACTACTTGCACTCACTTTTTAGCTGGTTGCTCCCTGGTTGGGCCCACACTATTCTCACATAAGACCATCCCCGCAGGTCCTTTCCTTCCCTCTCTGCTGGTGCCTGAACCCCCTTAGCCTGAAGCTACTACCAGGCCTTGTCCGGTGTAGAAAAGAAGTGAGTAACATCAGCATCCACCACCCTGAGCTTTGCAGGAAAAAGGGGAGCATAAGAAAGTCCTAGATTCTGCAGTTTCTCCTTCAAAACCCTGAAGGTGTTGCAATGCCTCTAGGCCTCAGCTCTGTAGTTAGGTTAGGCATTGATAGTATGGCCATGTTAGGTCCAAGGGCGCTGAACAGCTGTAAAATGTCATCCCTGTCTCTGTAATGAGCAGGCATGCAATCACTGGGTGCGGAGGGTAAACAGAGTCTACATTCATGATGGGGACCACCTAACTACACGCACCAGCCATGGGGTCTATTGGCAATTACAGTGATCGCTCATATATTCCTGTGCTCACACAGAAAGGATAGGCCTAGACATATAGATAATTTGCCATGGTTGGGATGTTTATTTCATACAGCCTGATAGTAATACTAATTTATTTGTTTAGTTTCATTTGGCTAGTGATCGTAGCACATTTACATCATAGTAGACTACGATAGTTTCAAGAAATATATTGTAAACTTTCTTCGTTTCTTTATTTTGTTTACTACAGCCATGCACACGTGAAAGACAAAAGGTGATGATCTGTTTACCTGGTTCACTTGGGAACCAGAGAGTCATGTTCTAGGTTGCCAAAATCACCTACTGCTCTGGGAAGGTTCGGAGTTCAGGTGATGCACTGAGAGCTAGCCAGGATTTGGGTCGATAGATACTGATGTTGTAGAAAGACTCAGTTCTTAAATTCAATTTTTGGGAAGTTTTTGATTCTTGGATCCATTTTCAAGCTGTGGATGCTAATACATAGACAATTCATGAATATACTGATGTTGCACCACCACAAAATTATAGAGCATATCAACTCTTAGAACTCTTAGAAATTCCACTTTCTCATTGAGAATTTCAACATTGGTTTCAATAATAAACGTTCTTAGTTATGTACACACTGGTGCTCTTAATAATGAAGAGGCCACCTGCCCAGCATAATCTGGTTCTACACTATACCCTGACCTATGAAACCTCAATGTTAATGAGCTAGAGCAATTTACACTGGTCTTGTTAGAGTATATAGAAGCTTAACTCAATATTTTATGTGCACCTTAATGGCTTTCCTAGCAAGGGCAGCTTTAGCAGGGCAACTACAGTTGCCTGCAGCATGTACCATAAATCCTGAAATTTTTCATTCAATAATGGGTAGAATTTCTGCAAACCGTGAGGAAATTCCTATTTGGATATCCCAAAAATGTATCAGATTGAACCATATTTCCCCTTACAGGACCACAAGAGAAGCAAAGAATATTGGCTATGTGCTTACCAAAAGGGATGGTTCCTCCAATAGGGGGCTATGCCACTTAGGGCATAGTCTTTGCTGCAGTCTATATGATTACACATGGTGCCCCAAGTATGTCTGTCTTGCCAAAGGTGTTAAAACAAATACAGGACCAACAAGGGACATCTGCTGTCCTAGATTTGGAGATGAACTCAATGGGAAACATTCTCGTGGTCTCCTCAATAATTCTGTTAAACATTAAAGGTGATGCCGCATTTTTGGCTATACGCTAACGGCTACGAAGGTTGATCCAGTCAACCAGGAATGTGAGCTACCTATTATTATTGCTGAAGTATATACTTCTATGGGTTGCAATAATTTGGGGCCAGACCCAATAATCCACAGCTTGGCAAGCCTGGTCCCGGCAAGGACACTGCCAAGCAGAACCCGGAGTTTGATCAAAAACAATATGACAAACCCAAACCTGAAGGAAAAGCTTGGTCTCCACCATTGGAGCCCTCTGAAAGATGCTATAATTTGCGTGATTGGACACAATTAAAAGCACCTGATACTTATCAGCTTTCTGATACTCGTCCTTCTCGAAACTTTCAGGACTCATCTGAAAAACAATACGAGAGAACAGGGCATTCTGAGCACAGACAGGAAGAGTAAGTGAAACTGAAAAAGGACTCACAATGCTCGTCTGACGAGAAGATAAAGAAGGAGGGGAAACCTACTCAATTTAAGCCCCAATATAAGAACAGCAAAATACCCCACAAATGCTGGAATTCCCCTACTACTAAACAGGAGGTGAGCAGTGGCTCTCCTTGACAATGCGACAGAGGTTACTATAGTGCACTGGAATCTCAAGGAGATTCTGGATGGGAAAGAAACTAATTAATGTGTTACTGTTGAAACCCCAAATAGATGCTTACCCCCTCCAGACAGATTATATCATTTAGATATGCAAATTGAGGATGACGTACAGTGCACCATTCCGGTAAATTAACATTAGCCTATGCTATTCTTCTAGCAGAGGTCGATTGACTGCCAGAGTTTGTACAAACATCCCCACAAGGTGAGAAAATTATAATACCATCATTTTCTGAACTTGCCCCTGATGAGGTCAAGCAAGTCTATGCCGCAATTTGGGCTCTTGCACTAGCCCAGTTTTATATTGCAATCATGTCAGCTGGGATAAGGACTCTCCTTATAATGTAATACCCATACGGTCCAGCCCAAAGTGCAGCCAAAATACCAAATAAAACGGGATGCTAAAGTACCTGTTCAAGAAATACTCTCACAATTAGGGTACCAGGGAGTAATTGAACCCCTCTTAACTGAACCATCCCCTTTTTGCTGAAAACCGGATCATTCCTATTGTATAACCTTAGACTATAAACATTTAAATAGTCATACATGCACATTTGCAATTAAAAATACACACAGTACAGCACTTCTGAATTATAAAGTCCATAAAAATAAGAAACAATCTTGGATATTTTCAATGTTGTTTTTCTGCTAGAATATATCACCTGAAAGCAGGTATTGGGCAGACTTCTTGGCAATAGACTTTCAACTTTGCTTTTGTAAACTTCCCATGGGGTATAAGAACATTCCTGGACTGTTTGCGGACCATATTGTGTAGATTCCACAAAATATTGACCCAGACGCATTGTCCTATGTAGAAGATATCTATCTAACGGCCGATGCGTTAAACTCGCATTTATCCGGGGTAGATTGCATAATAATGGGATTTACCGAATCTGGCTAAACGTTTAACATTAGGAAATCTAATATAGCATTACTAGGATATGAACATACCCATGAGGGAAACAAATTTGCACTACACTTCCTAGAATAGTGTGCTCTGCTACAACCGCCAAACACTCTTAGGAAACTACAGTCCATATAGGGATTCCTCAATTTTGGCAGAACTTACATACCTGATTATGCATAACTCATTAAATCATTATATAAATTAATTCATCCTAATTTTTGCAGTTCAAATTTGATATCCAGACGTTGGTCCCGTGCTCTCCATGCCACTGGAGTCAAGCTATCCTGCCTGATATGGGGTGAAACCCCGAAACCGGTTCTAGGATGCTTCTTCCCAGTCCAAGGAGGACATGGCCTGGGAGTTTGGTCTGGACTGTTTCCATTGGGCACAGGGTGAAGACTGACTTCCATATGGCTGGGTTCAAACCGGTATGGCATTATGACCAAAAACAGGTTGGATTTAGGCCCAGATCTCTGTACTGGGGTGAATGTATGACATTGTTCTGCATTCTGCCCATCAATTGTTCTTTTTATAATTAAAGAAAGGCCACTTGCAGAAGGAAAATACATAATTGTTGTTACTCCCAACGAAAGCAAGTGTTTCAAATGCTAAAGTCCTCCATCCAAAATAGATACAATAGACAACATCCTTAACATCTACAGATGTAGACTTGTCTCGGACCCATCTTTAGGGGCACAATACTTTCTTCAGTATGAGCTTGTTTATCCCATGCCTAACAATGTTTTGCCTCTTGAGCAGTATAAGTATATGGTTTACTCTGATGGTTTAGCACTGCCTGCTATAGGGGCCAGACCCTAACATTTGGTAATATGTGCCCCCGTTAATGGTGTAATATTGGATGGTCAATTCCAACCACTAAAAACTCACACACAGTCCTTAGGGGCTTTGCTGCTCAGTTGACTGAACTAACAGCCTTGCTTCTTCAAACGAACACATGGATCCTGAATTCCCCACACTTACAGTGTGTGATTTGTATTGTTTTATTGACAATTTGCATTATTGGTGCCAGAATGGATTCAAAGATTCTAAAGGCATAACTATAAAGCATAAATCACTTGGGTGAAGGTGGCAGACCTAAAAGATAGGCTGCCACAGACTCATGTAATATATATATAGTCATCAACGTGTGGGAACACACATTGTGGGGAATTCTTTGGCAAATGAAGTGGCCAAATCTCCAGTTTCAACTGCAACAGTTGCTGCGATTACTCAGTCTCATACGAGGGTGGATGACGATGTACTCACTGCCGTTAATGCAACACACGACAGCACCCCTTTGTCTGGGGGCTTTTCAACTAAATATACATACCTTTTAAGTGAACAAAATATGACCTTTTGTTACAATTCCAAGGGATGGCAATCACTTGATTCCCAACCTAGACTACAGACTAGCCTTGGTGATAGCTGTGCATGAAGGGGTTGCTTCTGCACATGCAGGTGTGGCTCCCACAATTTCATTACTTCAGCAGCATTATTGGTGGCATGGCTTATATAGACAGGCTGAGAAACGTGTCCATTGTTGTGAGATTTGTCCACAAATGAAAAGTTCTACCATGGGCTGTTCACCGAAGACAAACCTGTTGATTTCCAACAAACCTTTCAGCTGGATCTGTTTGGACCATTGTGGTTGTCTTAAGTCGGATGGAGTGTTTAAATGTATCCAACTTGCAATTGATTCTTGCTGAAGGTTCCTCTGGGTGTGGTCCCAACATTCATTGACGCTGGCACTGCAATTATGGAAACCCAAGTTTTTATCGGAAGATATGCATGCACTACACTCCACTTGAACCAGGGCCATGCTTTTGCCTCGAACACACATAGGGATACTATGGCTTTCCTGGGTGTAGAGGTGCATTGCTCTTCCCCTACCCTCCTGGGTGAAATTCGGTAGTAGAAAGGACGAACCATGATTTAAAGCAATCCTCAACAGCTAGCTTAATACGTTCCAGGTATAGCTAGATCCATCTCCTATATGGGGTACAAAGAGTACTTTATAACCTCCCTGAACAATCTCTCTGTGGCTGGACCCCATACGAAGTCCTTTTTGGAATCAAAATGTATGTTTCAGACCATGACGGTCCAGACATGGTGGTGGTAGCCATGCACTTTGATGTAAATGATCGTTCTACTGTCTTGCAGGATTTGCAACGCTTCCGTGACGGCCAATCAAATGAACAGTTGAAGATGTCTGCCTCTGCTAGAATCAAGGAGCAGCCAGCGCCTTCTGGCATGATTCCACAATTTGGTGATCTCGGTCGAGAAAAGGTTAGCGTGAAATACGTGTGTGGCCCATCATACTGCACACCGATGGCCGTCCTTGTTTGATAACTCTAAAGACAATTCTTTCGTCTCCATTGATCACATCAAGTTACATCATGTGGCCAATTCCTAACAGTAGGCCACAGAGAGCCCTTGGTAGCTCCCGAACTCCTCTCACTACCATACAGAAAATTCCTCTACAGCTTGTGAGGACCATCAAAACTTTTTCTCCCCAGCTGGGGGGATGGAAAATGAACTTCAGTTAATTCCTTAGGCCACTAAAAGTGACAGCCATACAAAGGAAGTGTGTATTGTACATACTGCTGTGTCTCCTGCAGATGGTGTCATTTCTACTGCTCCACCTCTTGTGGAAGCTACCAATTCCTTTACTACACCTCTGACTCCTGTTTTTCAACAAACTGCTTCTGGTTATTATGTGGGACCAGATGATTTTTCATGTCTGAAATGCACTTATCTGGTCCCTCCTTGGATGTATGTTTGGATAACACTTTCCTTGGTTTTCCTTTTTCTTCGGATTGGATTTGTGACTGTTTTATTCTTGCTTACCTGCCTGAATGCTCTGCCACAGAACTTGTAGACAAGATGTTAACACCTTACTCATCTTCACAGAAACCGAAAAGAGACATGGCCCTCCCTGAAGCACATTTCAGCTGTCCCAGTAACTGTTGGAATTGTTTGGGATAAGGTCCCCACTGTTATTGTTGGTCCTACAGAAATGCTGCAGATTTTTTGTCTGCAAAGTGTCTATGGGTGATGTTATTGTACCTGGGTTGCACTCTGATGATTGGAATGTTGACACTGTAAACTCCATGCTCTCAGAGCTGGTATATTATACTGTTTTTGAAAGTGAAGACCTGTATCTAAATTCTGCTAATTATGGTGAAAATCTTCTGTTATCATTATTAGGAGATCAATATTTTCATTGAGCTAGTGTTCAAAGCACACTTTCTAATTACACAAAATAAGAACATTCTGACTCCCCCACAAGGAAGCTCAAAAACACATTTGGATAAATACACATATTTTTCTGGACATGATTCATTAGACCCGAAATCTTTTAGTTTTAAGCTTGTCCCTACATCAGTAAAGAAATAAATGCTGATACAAACCAAGCTAATATGTACAGATTTGTTTGTCAAACAATTTGCCTTGAAAGGCTATGAGTATTGGAAGGATACCATTGAAAAAAAATCAATTTGGGGTACCAAACATTGGCAGGTTCAATAAACAGACACCTTATTTAGAGCCTCCTTAATTCCAACACAAATGAATCCTCTAAATGGCACAGTTCAACAGACTACTTATCTGGGATTCGCTAAAATTAAACACATGAATTCACCCAGAATTCCTTCCACTGGCCAAATTGATAATTGCCAACATTTAACCAATTATAGTGAAGAACAGCTTAATCGTATGGAGCAGAATGGTACATTTAACTCCACACTTTGAGATCCAAACGGTAACTGTGGCCAGTGGACACAAATGGTTCTCAAGCTCATTTTTTTAAACCCACACCGGGGTTTCAGTCAAGCAGACCAGACCCTCTTTATTCCCAGTCTCAGCACTCAGGGATAGTCACTACCTATTCGGTAGGGAAACTGTGCCAACAATGGTTGGAGCACTCCATACTGTCTGCAGTGAAACAACACCTTTCACTCCTGTTGGAAGACATGGATCTAGCCAATTTCTTGTTGGTCCTAAGTCTCCGTGCTCTAAAAGATTTATTTATGCAACTTACAATGAAATTTGGAAAGTGTCAAAAATGGAAGCAGCTGCATGTTTAAGGAAAATTCACCACGATCATTGGGATAAAGTAGTTGCTGTTGATAATAGCTTTAATAGGTTGTCTTCTCGCATTTACAGTTTGAATAACATTATGTCCTCTGTTATTGATATTTTGCAAAATGGCATGTCTTTATTATACCATAAGTCAGCTTAGATCAGTTATGCAGTTTAGTTGGATACTTCAGGTCCTAAAAAGTGGCCACGTGCCATGGCATTTCTTAAATTGTAAGTAACAATTCTTGCCTTTCAACCTGACACATAAACATAGACTCATGGTCAAAAACAGATGCCACTTACACAATGTTACACATTGGGAAGTTAGAGGAATTGCCATTCAAAGTAGATGAAACACCCTCCGCAGTGTGGTTAATACATTGTGTAATATCTTTGCTAATTTCAACATTCCAGTTTGCATCTTGTATGAAGCATTTTCCAGTAGATAGATATGAAGCCCTGGGAGGGAGCTTTATTCACAAGTTGTGGTCTCTTCCTTTTGATTACTGTGGTATATAAATAAATAATACCGGATCTAGGTTTTACTGGACATAGCAATAACAGATAGCTCAATAAATAAGAGTCAAGATTCGAGGTAGTAGGAGTTTGCAGGTTTAATACAGCATAAAGGACAGGAACAGGACAACCTGCACAGGAATAGGATGACAGGGCCTGACAGGGGGGCCCCGACAGCTGTCGGGCAGGATCTGGAATGAGCGCGCTAACATTTAATAACAGTACACAAGCATATATACTAAAACAGTTGCATTACAATGAATACAGTAGGCGGAGCAGTGGGTGTGGTCAATAGCAGTCGCGAAAGATAAGGGTGAAAGTAGGTGTAACAGGAGGCGTGTACATAGACATGTGATGTAAACGTAACAGAATATGTCATAAATGGGGCAGAAACATGGAGGGGGCTACCTAAGGAGCCGGGACCTCTGACCTAATGGTGCGCGCAAACTGACAATGACGTGTTACTAGGAGAAGCTGGGGGCTATGAACTCTGTGCTAGGAGTAGAGACTGGAGTCTGGAGAGTCAGGGCGACATGTACCTAAACCCTATCTAGTATCTAATGTTTAGAGAACATGTTGATATAAACTAAGAGTCAGGAGGGGAGAGGCTAACAGACTCTAAGACTGGAGCATGCATTATTCTACATGTAGTGCGTGATGAAGAATATTAAATGACCATTAAATACAGTATTTCTCTTACATGGAGACGTAAAGGCTAGACAATGACGGAAACTATTGATGCGATTCAGTAGCTTAGGAATGCAGAGAAGGAGGGCTGGACTGATAACTAGAATCATAACATACTCTTGGCAGACTCGTAGGCAGAGCCAGGCCGAGCCGGGCACTGTGAGGCAGGAAGTAAGTGAAGGGTCGAGGATACAGGTGGGGGCTGCATCGCTCCTCAGCGAGGGCTCAGGAGACAGTAGCTGAATCTGGTGTCCGGGCCCTTTTGAGGCCTAGAAACGGGGACTTTACAATGAAATAACGTGCACACTGAGAAACGTGGCAACGTAACTTTACATAGGCCTAATATTCGTAGTATTCACGGGAACTGGAAACTGGCATACTAGGGATGGACACAACTGTAATTGCGTCTTTACTTTACATGGGGGATATATATGCATATTAATCATGCACACATAACATAAGATGGGGGACACGTAGGGACACAGAACATGGCAAAATTTACTTTTCCACATTACCGATGTGAATGGCGGACAGAGAGGTATTCCTTACTAGAAACGAATGTGACTCCTCTGTCGGTCACTCACTTGTTTGTAAACATGTTCCCATTCATGAAGCATGTCCTACTTCAGAAGCAAATTTGGCCTTTTTTCTAAAAGGAATACCAGCACCTTTCCAGTAGAAGTTATTTTTTGTTAAGCGACCAAGATTGTTGTGCAATGAAGGCCAACATCCCATATATCCTTTCTTTTTCTCAGATAGTGACCTGCTGAAATAACGTGTGTTTCTCTCAAATGCATTCGGTTTCTGATAGTTTATTATGGCCTTCAATTCACACTTTGAAGGCAGATCTCAACAAGCAAAGCTGGCTCAGAGCCATAGTGTTTCAAAAAGATGTGCCATTAACATCTGCTTGAGAAACGTTTGAACTGGAGGTTGCAAGGACATTGAGCGAAATACAGTCTTTTTTAAGCACCAATTTAGAGCTACATTTCGGCACACTTGTAAATCACATCTTTATTGCTTCCAATACTGCTGATATAGAGGACACGTTTTTTAAACAATCATAACTGGCTTCATCAGTACCTTTCAGAAAATTTTCGGAGTGACACCAGCCTTTACACATTCTTTGTTTTCCAGACTTTTTGGGGGCATACACTTGGTGTTCATCCTCTTTGCTGCATTTTGGTTAGATTTTTGTTATGCCACAAAAGATGTTCCTTTTCAATGCCCACTGATAATGGAACTGCCACCGGTCTAGCTGTGCTGTGAGTGCATGATACGATTCCTTTTAATCCCCCTGTTCCATACTGAATTGAATACTGACTGGTCATTGTCATTCCGACCCACCTGGTTTACCAGCGTATAACTTGTGTTTTATTGCATATGGTGTCCATTCCAGTGGGCACTTGATGTTTGCCTTGTGCTACAATTGCCTGTTCCTTCCGACATGAACCTGTTAATGAGTCCAATACCAATGCATTTTTGGAACAGTTCCATGATCTAGCAGTTGCTTTAAGATGCATGGTGTGAGTTGCTCTCTACTGGGGAGATTGGTGCTTCAGCACCAGGATTTCAGATCTCAGTTTCTAATAACGTGGATGCAGGACAACAGACTGATTACTCCACTTCGGCCAATAACAAGGATCATATCTGTTCTTTGGAGCTTTTGACTGAGGCTATCGAGGAATCATCATCCGCAGAATCCATTCTGGATTCACTAAACATTGGTCTACTGGAAGACATCTTTAGTGCCTCCAGCTCAACCTAATTTGTTCCCCTTTTCTAAATGTTCATGTTCCATTTTTTTTTATTATACCTTTAAATTTGAATATTATGCTTATTACCATCGAATTGAGTTTAGTTCTCTTGTATTTTTTATTAATTTGCTAGTCACTAAGTTACTCTTCCAATCTAGGAAGGTATGTAGTGATTTCCCTTCTGAGCCCACTTTGGTTCTTGCTTAGTTTTGCGTTTTATATGTTTTAGGCTGCCTCTGCTTTGCACAGCCACACATAACACATTTCTGTTTGTGATATTATTTTAGGAATGCGCTGTACATGTTGTTTGTTATGCAGTGACTCTTCTTGGGATTCAGTTTGTACATTTTATCTAAGGTTGCCTAAAATAATTAGCAGCATGGTGCACTATTTTCTTTGCCCAGTCAGCAACAATTCCTATTATTTTAAACATAACACATTAGCACAGCTGCAGCTTTCCAACACAGTAGTTCTTATAGTTCTTATCATATACAAAATTAAAGAGAGGGGGGACACAGGGAGCTAGATAAAGGTCCAGTGACTCATGCTCCCGAGGAGAACCTTACAACCAACAAGAGTCACTGTTCCTATCAGAAGAGAGAGAATGTAAGGGAAAGGAACTCTGGTCGTCCTTCTTCTCTGTTTGTGGGGGACAGTGTGTCCTGATCTTGATGCCCTCACACACCCCAAGGATGTTATGTTTCATCATTAGGCTTATGCTCCTCGTCGGGCCGGTGCTGCAATGCCCTACGGGTCCCCCGAAGGGTCACTTTGACGGAGATCTTTTGATAAAGCTGTGTGGGTGCATGGGAGTGAGAGGCAATGAAGCCCTAATGTGAAGTTAAAAAATGACTGGAGGGGTAGTAAGTGAATTTATTGAAAAAAGAAGTCCCTCATTTATTGTTAAAAACCAAGAAGGTGGTGCTGTGAGGGATATAATGGCCCGCTGTAGCTAGGTGTGTAGCATACCCCTAATGGATATGCTTTTAGGTCAACATGTTTCGTGCTAAATCTCAGTCTCTGGAGGAGATCCAAAAGTGCTTCTTCAGGACCAATAAAAATAATTTATAAAGAGTAAGAAAGATAATGGCCGATAGTAATCTAGTGCCACTGGGAAAGTGTAGTAGTAGTACTCCCTTAAATGCGGGAACAATTACCATGAGAATTGGTCTGTGGGTCCCTCGAGACTGTGCCTCATAGATGAAGGCGCCGTTACACTGAGAGAACCCAGAGTGAGGGCAGGCAACAGTATGTCTTCTAGGAACTTGTCCCCAGAAGAGCTGGCGGACAGGAAAGCAGAACGGGAGGTCAGACTCCAAATGACCAAAATGAAAACAAAGGATAAAAAGGCTGAGAAAGCCTTAGAAGAAAGGAAAATGTTACTGGAGCATGAGGGGAGCCTGAAAGAATTAGAGATTGAAGCAACACAATGCTCAAATACAGCAATGGTGGAAGCTTGCATGCAGTGTCTGAAAGTGACAAAAAGGAACATATACCCAAAGACTTGGTGCCTAACTATATGGTGGGTGATGATATTGGCAAGTGGTTTGTTCCTTATAAGGTTGCACTGAGGGTGCACAGGTGCCTGAGGAACACTGGGGGGGGTGGCTTGTGGAAACATATGGCTGCAGTGGCTAGGGATCCTATACTCACACTAGCAGTAGATTACCAGATCAATTATGCACCATGAAGGCCACCCTTTCACAACATTTGGGCTGACCCCCGAGAAATACCACCAGCAGTTCAGGGACAGCCAGAAACTTCTACTTCTGTCTTGGGTAGGCTTCGTAGGTTACTCTAGAAAGGCACTGAATGGTTGGATGAGGAGCAACAAAGGCACTGATTATGATGGGCTGTAACACCTAATTATGAGTGCCCAGATGCTCAATATTTGTTTCACAGAGCTGTGCTAGGATCTAGTAAACTGATCCCAGGAAGCTTGCTTAAGAGGCAGACATATGTGTCAGCTCCCTGGTCTCCAAGAAGGCATTGGTGGGGACTCACACAATAGTGGTCAGGTTTTCCACCAGAAGAAAGAGAGGCGAGATAAAAACAAAAAAGAGTTCTTGCAAGGCCCCCAAAATAGTTCTCAAGGGAAAGCATCTCATTCCCAATCTGGCCACCCTAAGAAAGATTTTGTAGACAAATATTCTGGTAAAATTGTCCCTAAGTACTACAAGTGCCACCAGTATGCGCATATCAAGGCAGATGCCAAGTACTCTAATAGGGCAGTCCCAGTCAGTGGAGGGGGGAAGCTGAGGTAACATTAGTGTCCCTGTGTGAAGGAGAGATGGTACCTAACGCCGACATGTCTTCAAATACTTCCAAGTATAGGCAGTGGGTTACCATCCTTGGGCAGAGGGTATAGGCTTTCAGGGACTACTGAAAGGTGTCATCTGGTATCATCCGGACAAGTGATAACCAATACATTTCACCAGATTGTAGTAATGGACAACAGTGAAAGACACTTCCCAGTGGCTCTGGTTCTTTTTGAGTGATGTGGGGGGTTCAGGTAGGTGTGAGCTCTGCTATGTCTGTGGATTCTTTTCTAGGAAATGACTTGGAGAACACTGTCTGGAATGCAGTGGAGCTCAAGTCCTACGTGGAAATGTTGGGGTTGCCTCAGTGCGCCTGTGTGACCACTCGGTCATTGGCTGCACCGTCAGGAGAGTCAAGAGAGATGGAAAAATGGCACAGGTGGGTGCAAAGAAAGGGAAGAACAGGAGATGGAGGTAGCCCACATCGGCAGCTCCCACAGTACTGGTGGATGGGGCACCAGAGGAGTTGACAGGGGAGGATATTACCTCCCTATATGACCTGCCTGAGCTTCATGGGTGGCAAGTTGAGGTTGGGTCCACCAGCAAAGAAGTTCTGACAAGTAGAAAGAGTGCCCAACCCTTGAGAGGCTGAGGCAACAGGGCATAGCCCAGCCATCTACTGGGAGAACAACCTAAGGCACCAGTACATTGAGCAGCACATGTCCTGGTAGTCCCCCAATGTCACAGGGCCTTCCTACTCGATCTGGCTCGAGGGTCATGAGACATCCTTGTCAGGACATATAGGGCAGGATCGGACCTTTCACAGGCTTGTCACCCCCTTTACTGGTCCCAAATGAGAAGAACCTCAGATGCTTTCAGTAGTATTTGCTTTGCCTGCCAATTGAGTTGGAAGACAAGGAAGAAGCTCAAGGCTCCCTAGACTCCCATACCGGTCATAGACACCCCTTTGAGATGATGGGCATCAACATTCTTGTGCCCTTGGACCCCAAAACTGTCCTAGGCAATAGGATTATCCTGGTTTTGGTGAACCATGCCACACGATACCCAGAGGCCATCCCTCTGAGGACCATAACTGCACCGGCAGTGGCCCGGGCCTTGGTGGGGACTTTTACCTGAGTGTGTTTCCCCAAGGAAGTGCCAAGAAACTGTATAGTGTACGCTGCGCTTTACAAATACTTTTCACATCACATCACATCACAAGTGGTGCCAGATAGGGGAACTGACTTGTCAGTTTACATGAATTCCATGGGGAAAGAATGTGGGCTAACCTACAAGTTCTCCACTACCAGACTAATAGGCTTGTTGGGAGCTTCAACAAGACTCCTAAGGACATATTTATGGGCCTACCAATGCCCATGGGGCAGAAGTGGGACGTCTTCTTGCCCAGTCTGCTCTTTGCCTACAGGGAGGTACTACAGAAATGAGTGGGGTTTAGCCATGTTTAACTCTTCTTTGGTCAACCTGTCAGGTGACATCTCAGTTTTGTTAAGTAGGGGTGGGAGCAAGCTCCCTAGAAATCCCCTGCGGGACAGGGCTAGTTACAAGCTAGCACTCCACAACCAAATTTAGAAGTTCTAGAAGAAGGCTCCTGAGAACTTAGGAGCTACCCAGGAGGTGATAAAGCAGTGGCAGGACCAGAAGAACTCTCTGGTAGAGTTTCAGCCTGGTGTGGGTTATGGAGATACTTGAGCCCAGGGCCCTCCAAGATCATTGGACCGGGTCCTTTGAGGTGATTAAGAGGAAGGGGTAGGCCACCTATCTTGGCCTCAAGACCCCCAAAAGCTCCTCTACAGGTCCTCCATCCTGACTGATGATGGCTGATAGCCAGAAACCGGTCATAGGATGCTTGAGTCCGGTCCAGGGAAGACATGGCTTGGCAGTTCGGGCTGGACTGTTCCCATGAGGCACAGGCTCAAGACTGATTGCATATGGCCATGTCTGAACTGGGGTGGCGTGTTGAGCAAAATAACTATGGATTAAACCCAGCTCTGTGACTGGGAGTGAATGTTTTGCCAATGTGCAACATTCCGTCCATCATCTTGTGTGTTTTGCTGTTTGCCCTATGTGGGAAGGGTATGCCCAGACATGGGTCCCGTGCTCATTACACCACTGGAGTCAAGCTCTCCTGGCTGATGACAGCTGATTAGCCAGAAACCGGTCCTAGGATGCTTGATTCCGGTCCAGGGAAGACATGGCTTGGCAGTTCGGGCTGGACTGTTCCCATGAGGCACAGGCTCAAGACTGATTTGCATATGACCATTGCTGAACTGGGGTGGCGTGGTGAGCAAAATAACGATGGATTAAACCCAGATCTGTGACTGGGGATGAATGTCCATCATCTTGTGTGTTTTGCTCCTCCATCTCAATCGCCTGAAGTCCCACCATGAGAAGTCTAAGTTTGCCATGGTGCTGGTACAGATGATGAAGTAGAGGAGAGTAAACCCCTCCCTGATCTTCTGGCATCCAAGGACAAAGATGGGTCAGTAGAGGATGTCAGTCTCCCCCCTAATCTTACCCCCAGAGCAGCAGAGGGAATGTAGTCATCTATTGGGACAGTTTGCCTCTCTGTGCTCTCTCACACCTGGGCTAACACACTTCTGGACCCACAATATTGACAATGGTGACAGCCCCATGTCAAGAACAAAATCTACAGACTGTCAGACAAAGTGAGGGCTAGAATCAAGCAGAGGTGTCTAAGATGCTGGAGTTTAGAGTGATTGAGCACTCCAGAAGTCCTTGGTCCAGCCCTTTGGTGCTGGTTCCAAAGAGTGCCATACTGGGCACCACACCAGAACATTTGTTCCATGTGTACTACCTACAGGAGGCTCAATCCAGTTACAAAGTCTGATGCTGACCCCATTCCTCAAACTGATAGGCTCATTGATCAGTTTGGGGCTGCCAAGTTTCCTGAGTACTTTTGATTTGACTTCAGGATACTGTCAGATTGCACTGACTAAGGGGACTAAAGAGAAGTATGCACCAAGGGCCACTTTCAATTCAGGGTAAAGCCCTTTAGCCTGAAAATTGTCCCTGCCATCTTCCAGAGGCTGGTGAACCATGTTTTGGCTTTAAAGGAGGCCTTCAGTGCTGCTTACTTGGATTACATAACTGTCTTCATTAGTAGCTGGGAGCACCACCGGTATCACCTCCAGGAAGTACTTTAGGCACTGCAACAGGCAGGCCTGACTATAAGGACCAGTAAGTGCCAGATGGGCAGGGGTCTGTTGTGTACCTGACACACCTGATGGGCAGGGGTAAGGTGCCCGTCCAGGACAAGATGGAAACCATCATGGCCTGTGAGCCCCAGAGACACAGACAGAAGTGAGGGGGGCCTTCATGGGTCTCACTGGTCACAACGGGAAGTTTGTCAAGGGATATGTCATCCTTGTTGCCTCTTTGACTGAGCTGACTTTGATGAAGCAGCCAAGCAAGGGGATCTGGACAGAGGCCTGTCATAAAACCTTTGAATTCCTCAAGCAGACCATGTGTACAGACCCTAGATTTAAGGCCCCTGCCTTTCCCGAGTAATTTATTGTACAAACTGATGCATCAGAGCATGACATGGGGCAGTAATTTCCCAGTTAAATGAGGAGGTCTTAGACCAGCCTGTAGCCTTCATCAGCAGGATGTTACTTCACCAGGAACAGAGGTGGAGTGCTGTCAAGAAAGATGCCTTTCCTGGGCACTGAAGAAGCTGAGACCATACCAATTTGAGAATCAAATCCTGGTTCAGATAGACCACAGTCCCCTTAGATGATTGGTGCAGATGAGGAAGGAGAATCCCAAACTGTTGGGTGGTCCATTTCCCTACCGGGAATGGACCTTTGGGTGGGACACACAAATGCTGATGGTCCCGGAGAGTTTTACGCCTTAGTGATGAGAACTCCAAGGACATTGGGTAGCTCTTTCCACTTTTAGCTGAGGAGACACGAGTTAGACCTCTCCGTGTTAGGGGAATGTCCCTCCAAACTTTTTACTGTTCTTCCCTTATTATTCTGATCTTGGCCTTTAGGACTCTGCATACTTTACCAACAGTGCTAAGGTGCACATGCCCACGCCCTAAAACATGGTAATATTGGCTTATACTAAATTGAAATATTTAATTTATGTCTAAGAACCTGGTAAAGTGGCACTACCTGTGCCCAGGGCCTGTAAATTAAATGCTGCTAGTGGAATTGCAGCACTGATTGTGCCGCTCACTTAAGTTGCACCTTCAGCATGTCCCAAGCCTGCCATCGCATCCTGTGTGTGCCGTTTTGAGCAACCATCTCGACAAGGCAAAATAAACCATTTGCCAGGTCCAGACCATCTGTTTTAATTAAGGCTGCCTGTTTACCGTTTTTACTGATTTTTACAGATAAACGCAGACAGAAAACCATTTATTTTCCTGTCTGTATTTATTTATCAATGTGGATAAAAAACGGAAATTGGGATGTTTTTGAGTGATTCTAAATGCTGTCAATCATGACTGCAAGGCCAATAGCTGTGCGGATTGACAGGCAAGGGGATTAAAAAAATATAGGGATTTCAGTAAAGTGCCTTAAACAGCAGATTTCCACTACCTTGATACTAAAATTTATATATTTTCTTACAAGTGCATATTTTACCACCTGAGTGTGGTGTATATATCATTGAAACCCACCAGGCGTCCAGGCATGACCGTACATTAACTAGTTAAATAAATGCAGAAATATACACATTTCAGCTTCATTTTTTCACAAAACCTAAAATAAATATGGATAAATACAGGTAAAATTTGCAAAAAGTAAATATGGATAACTACAGACGGAAATGACACAAATATAAATACCATAAAACCGGGAGCCCTATTTTTAATACCTATAAGTAATTACATGGGGAGGCCCTGGATAGCCCAGAAGGCAAGGTGCAGTTTATTTAAAAAGTAGGACATGTACTTTGACATTTTACATGTACCCGGAGTGAAAAACCCTTAAATTAGTTTTTCACTACTGCATGGCCTACCTTTCCCATAGGGTAACCCTGTAGCTACCTTATTATATTTTAAAAGCTGAAAAATCCAAATTGGAGCAGCTAAACACTTTGAGTTTGGTGTCTTTGGAATTGTAATGAAAAATCCTAACTTATGGTGAAGTCAAATTCTAAATTACAATTTTGAAAACACCACTTTTAGAAAGTTACCCTTTCCCTGCCTTAGCCTTGTAGGGCCTGCAGACTGCCTGTTGGTGACATGTGAAGTAGTTGACCTGATTGGGGCCACCCTGGTCACCCGCCACATCTTCTCAGCCTTTCATACAAATGAAGAGTCGGTCAGACAGTAGAGAATACAAACCAAAATTATTTATTAGTATTCGCTCGAGCCGAGTCTGGTCTGACCATCCTCCTTAGATTGCTGCAGAGGAACTGACTTTAGGCCACCTGGGAAGGCATAAAATACATTTCCAATACCCCTGTAGACACGCCCAGACAGGAATTTTTCAGTCCGAGAGCTGGTGAACAAAGGAGGTACAGAAGGATGACCCGATTAGGACCACCCTGGTCACTCGCGACCACCTCTCAGCCTTTCATACAAATGAAGAGTTGGTCAGACAGTAGAGAATACAAACCAAAATTATTTATTAGTATATGCTCAAGCGGAGTCCGGTCTGACCAGCCTCCTTAGATTGCTGCAGAGGGACTGACTTTAGGCAACATGGGAAGGCATAAAGTACATTTCCAATACCCCTGAAGACACCAGTCTGAGAGCTGGTGAACAAAGGAGTTACAAAAGTATGAGCTACGATCCTGGGACTGGGTACACATTATCTTGCATTCAAGGTTACTATACCTGCCTACACCGCTCTACGCTGTGGGAGCAGGCCTATCTAGACAGAAAGGTATGCAATGAAAGGGACAGTTTATTCATTAGCACAGCAAACTCAACCTTGCAGAAATACATGTACAGAGGGCACATTGGCAGCTGCTTTCCGACAAAGCAGACACAAGATGAGACAAAAGTTAGTTTCGATCATTACTCAATGGCAGGTAATACAAAATGTGCCACAAATGCTAACTTAAATCGCACAATTCTAGAAGTAGTTGAGCAAAGCATTTTCAGTCCAACACATGACTTGGTGTAGTTGGCCGTTGGGCTCTGTATATTCCTTCTAGATAGCCACAAACAATGAAGAGCTTATGTGTGCCTGGATGGGCCATCACCGACATGATAAGAGGGAGGAGCTTGGCACAACCCCACCTATATTTGAATAGGCTATGTCCTTTCTTCACAAAAGTGCTGTACTAGCCTGGAGCCAGGGCAGGGACATCATGACGTCTGTTCACTCCAAAGAGAATTTCTAGAAGTTTCTCCTATCTTCCAGAGAAGGGCACCTGGTATAAATATTGGACATCAGATACCATATTTTCAGTACACTTCTGGACCTGTGGATACTCTATCAGTAAGAATGCTGTACTGCTGAAAGGACTGCCACTCTGCTGACCTCCTGCTGCCCTGTTGTGCTGACCTGCTGTCAGCTGCCCTCTTGCCTGGGTGAGAAGGATGGGACCTACATCTGTTGAACCCAGGACCTCAAAGTGAATCCAAGGGCTAGTTGGCTGGACTCCTGACTTGAGCCTCATGGACAGAAGGCTCCAACAACCTTGAACCAGGCACCTGGACTCTGCCATCTGTGAGTCTACCCTGCTTAGTAGTGCCACCCATCCCTGGTTCCTTGGAGGTTGGTCTGAGGTGCTCTGCCAGCCTCAGTAGATCAAGTGGAGCAGACACATCTCCTCTGCTGCACAGCACAACTCCAAGCAGAACAAATGCATCACCGCTGCTGCATGGATCGGACCTGTCTCAAAGACCTATAACGCATCGGAGCCCATCGGTACCACCACTACACTACACATCCTTGGTGTAGGCCTCACATCCCTCGCCGATAGCAGCCTCAACAACAATGCCGTACTCTGCGTCACAACCTCGCCGCATCCCTGGTACCAGGATATCACTCCAACTGCGTGTAGCATCCTTGACTATGGTCTTCGCATCACAAGCCGTTGTCGACAGGATCCTCAACGATGACCTAAGACCACGCACCATAGCCCTGCTGCATTTCAGGAAGGACACATCGCTTCAGCTGCATGATGCATCTAAGAAGTGGATCCTCACAATGCTCTGCAACGCAGAATTTAAGGTACTTTGTTCAGCAGGCCAAACTGGGTCCTTTTAGCCAGCCCATCATCTATCGCGGTCGGCCTGAACTTGTGACTTTGTCTCTGTCTTTGATATCCACAGTTGATCTTTTGTGCTTTTTGGCACTATTTTTACTAAAATATTTAAAAATGAATATCTTGTGGATTCTTCTGGAGGGAACTGATAAAAAAGCCAAATTAGGCACATGTCAGGGTGTTGTTTCAAACGGGAAAAATTGTTGTACAAGCCTATATACACATCCAGACGTCCGTATCTGGTTACCTATTTTACTACAGTCTCAACGTTTCTCATATACCCCTCTACGGTTATACTAAACAGTAATCAAAGAGACCCTATATATGTGCATATTCACTATCCCTGAAACTTTTACTACATCAGAGTGCTCACCTTACACATCATTTTTAGGATACCAAATGTTTCTACGGGTGTGAATACTGTCAGAAGAGACGTTAAAACTCGGTACCTCAGATTGGAACTGCTTCATTCTCACAGGATGGCCCATTTCCCCAAGAGCCAATATTCTATTCTAATATCTTTTGGTGCTCAAAGGCTTTGTGAGTCTCATGGTCAGCTGAATATGGTTTACAAGTTCTAAACACTTCACTTACATTTTCATTTGATTTAGATCAAATTTCTCTTGGTTGATGCTTCAGTAAGAACACATATTACAGGAATTCGAAGGGATTTGGTAGTTTTCCAGGTCTTAGTATCATTAAACTTCTCTTCAGTTTCATTTCGAATCCCTAAATGTTGGCATTGTCTCACTTGGTCTTCTTTTCCTACTTCTCTGTGGGGGTGCTAGCCCTCAGTTCCTGCATTACCGCCTTAGTACTAAGGTCAATAGGAAGATGAAAACATTTTATGCTTTCTAAGCACTGGTAAGCAATGTAAAAAAAAGTCACAGCCCGGGCAAAGGATGTTTAGACAGGGTCTAGAGGCCTCATAAGTATTAAAAAAAGGTCTCCCTTAATGTATTATTGTCTCAGCCTTAGGTAAGAAGCACCAAGTACAATCTTTGCTTTAAGGGAGGTGCTGTGGGTGCAACGATTCAGCAAATCAAAAAGTGATACATTATTCAAAATATTAATGATTGTAGGGCCCAACCAAAATATTATAAAAAGGAGCATTTATTTGCTAACTACCACAAACTGTTTAAAATAAGCCAACAGAAGGCGACTGGGGAAAATTAGTTTTAGCAATTGTAATAATTCATTACTAATTAAATCTATGGAATACATGTCCTTCTATGCAAAATAAAGAATTAAAAAAATCCCTCAGTGGTACTCTATTTCTTTTCAGGAAAATCATGGCAAATGTCGATACGTTTGTAAATGTTCAGAGTGAAAAAGGACGGGGGGCTTTTGTTACCATGCCTTGCATTCAGTTAGCAACTCTCTAACCCTAAGACTAAAATGTGATTAGGGAGCTCACTCCAGTGGTTTGTTTCAAGGCTTTATTAAACCTGGAATATACAGGACTGGATAAGCTGCTTGGAAAGTCACAGTAGCAGAATTGACAGTTATCCCAGATGGATGATAGAGTTTTGTCCCAGGCCTTGAACGGGTCTCTAGAGAGTATTGTTCAGTAAGGCTTTACTGCTAGCAGTTTAGTATAGTCCAGTTTCAATACTTTATTCGATTTCAAATAAAATAATAAAAATGCAGTGAACTAGATTATAAAATCTTAATACACATTCTAATAAAAACAGTTCATAAGACAACAAATATCTTTGAAAACAATACCCAGTAATAGTCAAGAGCAATTTAAAATGTTCTTTCTAGTATAAAATACAGCCCACAAGAAGCTTGACATACTACATAATATCTTAATGGTAGACAAAGATTGTAGGTAAAGATAAGCAGGGAAGCATTGTGTGAAGTTGAGAGGTCTTAAAATGGGCAGAATATAAATTTTTCTCAAATTGCTGTAACATTTGCAGAAAAGAATGACACGCATGGTACTCTGTGAGTATCACAAGGGACAATTTATAAGTATTCATTTCTGGAAAACTGATCAAGTATCCATTCTGAAGCTGGTGAGGATAAATCTATGCCTTGAGTTTAATACAGATTTCAGATAAGGCTGCATTTCCTGCATAGTTAGGATGGATAGCTTGATTTTTTGTACGCTATGCTTTAATATTTCAGTGGTCACTCTAAGATTATCAAGGTGTGCCATGCATTCATTTTTCAAGTCTTTTCTATTAATGGCTTCCAGGGATTCGGGTTTCTCATAATAAAAAAAAAAGGATGCCCCAGATCACGGAAAAAACTTTGGATATATTTCAACCAGGGTAAATATAAAGTGGAGCTCGCCTTGAGTCAATCCCTGATAATGGTACGATTTAAGCCGGTATAGTCTGATGTCCACATGTTATGCCATAATAGACCTGGCTGCAGTATGATTAAATCTGTAACGTACAGCACACCCGATTGGCAGACATATGCAGAGGAACTCTTTGGCGTGGCAAGAAGATACTTTAATAAATTAATTTCCTACCCCCTGCAATGCCCTACAGTTAGTATGTCCACTCATGTGGGTCCATGAGCCGTCTTTGTGAAATAATATGCCCAAATATGAAAAGTTAGTTGTAAAACCAATATCTGTACCCTTGATTTTTATGTCTCAACACATCGCTGTTCTTCTCCCACATTCCATGATGAGCATTTTAGATTGGTTAACTAGGAGACATAAGTCCTGCTTATAATCGACAACATTTGCAAGAAGGCTTTGTAGGGCCAGAGGACTTCAAGACATAAGAACGGCATCATCCGCATAGCGGAGGGCTGGGACAGGGCGATGTCCAATTTGCAAAAGGTCTTTACATTGGATGGATAGCACCGCCCCTACTCTGTTTATATATAATGAAAAAGAAATGGTATTAAAACACAGGCCTGTCTTATCCCTCTCTCTACATTAAAACATTGTGTACATTCTCCCCTGGTGCCATATCTAACCCTAGCGCTACATCCAGAATAAAACTCTTAAAAATTTCATAATGAATACCTCCACCCTTAAATCTCTTATAATTGCCCACAGCTTAGCATGAATGGCACAATCGAAAGCCGATGACAAAACAAGGAAGGCCAAATAGATGTTTCCCTCTTTGATCTTGGTATACTTTTGAATTAGCATGCTTTCCATATTGTAGACCTGACAAAATATCATAAGATTCTGCCCAATCCTGTAGCCTATTCAAGATGATATGATATATCTTTGCTAAGGAATCGAGAAGGGAGATCGGTTTATAGCATTGAGGATTACACAGATCTCCCTTTTTGTAAAACGGGACGATATTTGATTCTGCCCACATGGGTGAAACGCCTGTGTTACAGCATGCACTCAATTAATGGATATTGACCTTAAACAAATCCACTGGTATAGCGTTCCTCTACTCTCAATGGTGTAGTATAGTTTTTGTATACCACAGTAATTCTGCAGATGGCAGTTTGCAGACTTCAGATTCTGAAAATAAGACAAGACTGTTTCGCATGGTCATCTTCAGACCTTGAGTATAGCTTTGTCTGTCGAACTTCTCCTGCAAACAACTAGGTTCAGCTTAGTATAGCTGGTCTTTTGCTTTAAGAATGATCTTTGACAGGTCTACTTATCCTCACTTTTTGCTAGATATTACAGCCACCAATCAGGGCAACAGCAGCAGACACTAGCCCAGAAAACTCCATCAAAAAGATGGTTCCTTAGTGCTAAAAGATATGTTGAGTTTAGAAAAGAACAAACGAGAAAAGCGATTTTTTTGCTTCATGATCAAGGGTCTTCATAAGGGGTACATCATTTTATAGGAAGACCTTGACAATATGTAAGATGCAATTGCCATTTATTTTATAACTGGAAGTTTCAATTTCATTGGTGTGATAGTAAAGCTATCAAGGTGGCACACATCCTATGCTGTTTCCTAAGCTAGTTAACAACACCTTTAGCCACTATGTAACATCTCAAAATTCTGACACATTTAGTTTGGGGCATCCCAAGTCATACAGTGTTTTTCTTCCCACAATCAGCATATTACAAGCCTTTGCAACCTGAGAAGAGGCGCTTTCCTAATGCTACCCTCCCTATCCACATCTCTATCAGAGCAGGAGGAGGAAACCACCCATTGGACTTTGGGTTAGTGATCAGATCTGGGTCTTCAGAGACCAATCATCCTAAATACTGACGTAAATTTCACCTTGATTAGTGCACCTGTAACAACTTGTGGTTGGGGATTCCAGGCAAGATAAATATTATGCAGATTAGCATGTTCAGTTCTGCACCCAAAAAAGAATACATATATGCAATGTAGGCTTACTGAATTTCTATAACATTTTTCTTAACCTCTGATAAACACGCAATTTGGAAACAATACCCTACTTAAACCAGGCCTTTTAAATAACTTTGCATACACCTTTAAAATGCGGTCACCACTAGGAAGATGTGTTTTTCGTTCAATTAAAAGGTCATCGGACATTTTTGCAGAACGAGCTAAAAGAAGATAATTGTGTGTTTGTCACTACATATGCCTTAAATCTCTCTATCTTTTGTAAAGGCATCTGTCAATATGCAAATAAAAGGCTTCAACGTGCACATTCACAGTTTATTTCCTTGTACATCAGGCCTGTAAAAGGTTGTTTTATAGTACGGTCTGTAAAGTGATTCCATGTTGCTAAGTGTACACAGAAAAACATGAGTTCTGCGGCTAAGTTATAGGCCACAATGACCAGTGGTGGTCAATGACGAGATATAGGGGAAAAAAGAAAGGTTCAAGGGGCTTTACAAGCAGCAGATGGGTGCATGCATGTCCTTCTCCTCCCTCTTTACCTGACTCCATCTTGTACTCAGTCATACTTTTTTTACTTTCTCTTCAGGCCTCTACAGGCCTCTAACTTTTTATGCCCCACTGTATCATTCTTTCTACCCCTCTTTTATAATTCTGTCTTATTTTATCTTTTGCAAACTCTCTCACTCTATGTATCTCCATCTCTATTTCTTCCTCTCTCCCTATGTCTCCTTAATACTGACCAGCGGCAGCTTATCCGCTAAGACGGAGGAGCATCGCCCCACTGCTTTAAGTGCAGTGCAGAGGAAAAATAAAATGTTAATAAAAGAACGTTATTATCATTTTATTTTTCCGTTCCTGCTTAGGTGCAGGACTGGGCTGACCAGAGCAGGGGCCAGAGGGAGGAGTGTTGAGCCTACTCTATAGTGCGCATGACAGTTTAGTCAGCCGTCTTGGGCAGAACAAACAGTCATGCGCACTTTGCATGTTCTCCACCAGCTATATTGCACAACCTGGGTGGAGAACATGCCTAGCCTCCCAGTCCCTCTCTGAGCACCTAACCACGATGCTCAGACCAATCACAATGCTGCTGAAAGGTAGCGTTGTGATTGGCTGGTAGAGTCTGGGAGCCTGGGTGCTTCCTGTGCAGAGGAGAGGCGGCAGCTGGTGACCAGTGACCAGCAGGTAAGTTTTCTTTCTTTCTTTTTTCTTTCTTTTTATATTTTCTAATGCATTTATTTCTTGCTTTTAAGACAACTCCACAGGGAAAATCTGAGACTGTCCTGTTCTATCCTGGTATTTCCTGCAGGCAATCATTCGACCTTTCTGCAGTTATTTTCACCCCCGTCCCCCACCCCCCCACCCCCGTATGTGGCTTGTCTTCTGTGTACACACATCATATTCAAAAAACAAACTTTTTTCTAAAATGTAACATGTCTTCTAAATACTCACGTTCTGATTACCACCATGAAGCTATAAGCAAGGGTTCCAAGTCCCACTAGTAGGTAGGAGAGAGGCAACCGGAACTGCAGCCAGCCAACTGTCCTAATATTGTTGTAATAGCCGTAGAAAAGGACAGAGTATTGTGCATATCCCTGTAAGCATAATACATGTTTAATTCTCAAATATTAAACACAACAATATTAAAATAGGATCTGATATGTGTCTGCATTTTTATATTGGGAATATCTACATTTGCAACAAACCAGGCAAAAATCTCATTCCCACGAAAGGGAAATATGACTCTCACTATACACGTTTCTTGTACATTGTACACTAATTGTTGGAAATTGGGTTACTGGGTGAGGGGTGGTGAAACCCTACTCAAGCAGAAACCACAACATTGGCCAGAGTGAAACAACAAGCAAACCCCCAAACTAACCTGTGCCAACCCTTCTGGTAGCTTGGCACAAAAGCAATCATGCTTTTAAAAGAAACCCAAAGTACTTGCTTGCACTAAGGAGTCAGACCCAGCCTGCGCGCTATTCAGATTCAATATCACCTCTACAAGTAAGAAAGGTTGGAATGGGGAAAAATGAGCACACTGGGAACATACAAGCACGTTTTTTGGGTGTCTATAAATAGAGACACTTACTAAACTGTTCCCTGAGTGTGGGAGAATTGTTTTGCATCCTTATACTAAGGTAATTTATTTTATTTACCTACGAAGAGATGAATATAATTTGACTCTTTTCCATCTCTTGGCGAAGTCTCCTGCACATGGTTTAGGCTCAGAGAACACAGACAAAAGCTAATACTCATGCAGGCAACCTTTCCTTGAACTGTTGGGCGCTTAATTACTTACTGAACCAGAAATTATTTTTGGGTATTCAGATGGGACACAAGCGTCAGCGGTGCCTGTAAGGAATTATGACAGGCTTATTTAATACAGTTCTATGAGACTTTCCTTTGAAGTTGCATTTGACACATCTATGGTTGTGGGTCTCTTTTCCCCAATTCCTTGCTGTCTCCTACCTTTATTCTGTACTGATGACAATCCTGACCTAAATAATTGTGCCAAGTGGGTTGAAACGTTGACAACAACATATGTGGACCGGTTTTTAAATGTATTTGTGTTTTTTGTCACTCATGTTTTGAGTGCCATCTGTAACAACATACTGTCCCAATCAGTCACGTTTATATATTTCTGTATATAACACAAGTGTACTTTTTTAGTCACTTTACTCACCTTCACTGTGCTGTCCCTTTATAGTAGCATCCTATTTTTGGGCAAATACAAATGCTGTGCCATATGATTATGGATCGTTATTACATTATCTGAATATGATAAACAAAATTAATGCATTTATTGCTAAACTGAAATAACCTGAAGAAGAGTTTCTTTACATCGCTATTGCTGTGGAAGTCCAAGGGTACACTTCCCCTAAAGGTACCACCTTTTTATGATAATAAGTAACCTCCAATGCAGCAACAAAAAAAGAGTTACTGGGAAGATGGTCGGCAACGGCGAATCCCACCTCGCGTAGCCGCAGGTGACCGCACTGCCCCTCCCCCTGTCTCTAAGCTGATTCTGCCTGTAGCAAGGTAAGGAGATGATGAGAACGCAGAGAAAATGCCAAGCCGAGTGACAAAGGCCCAGTTAAAGTGTACTACCCGGGAAGTTTTGCTGCCTTTTTTTCCTGCTCTTGAACGGACCAGCCCCCCCACCCCCCGACTGGAGGGGGTCTGTGTAAAAGAGAGTGCTGTGGTGGTGGAGGGCTCTCTTTTGAATCCCAAAGTCGGGCACGAACACCCTCACAGACTGTCAGCTTGAGGTGAGTCGGCTATGTAGGCACCCCCCCCCCCCCCCCGAAGACATTCTGTTTGTTCTTTTTTGCTGCTGCTACAGGGATGCCCTAGAGGCCCCCTTAGGGGATACAAATATCGTCCTTTTTGGAATACTGGCAGGAAAAAGAAAATGGAAGGAAAAAGGAAAAAAAATCTAAAGGACTATTAACTGTTGACAGGGGCTATGGAGCTGTGGGGGCATACTCTGAAGTGGAGATTGCTACTTCGCAAGCCCCTTCTTTTCTATTTTTTTTTGTTAAAGTTGACATCTGAGACTTATTGAGAAAATAGTATATAACTCTGCACATAAGTTGGCATATTCAGTTGCTGTTGGGGCAGCGATTTTTCTTACTAAAAAAGTGCGGTTCTGACTTCTTGATCCTGACCATGATGGGGAAGCATTTAAAGATTGCCAATGTAATGGCTCTTGTTGAATCAAGTGTGGGTCTTAAGTCTAAATCTCAAGCAGCGCAGATAAAGATAGCTTCAGCAGCAGCAAGAACCGATCGGGCGCAAAAATCTCGCCGAGGGTCAGACCCTATACCAAGCCTTCTGAGCTCTGAAGAGGATGTAGTGGAGGACAGAGTTGTGGTTAAAGGGGATGATCAAGCCCTGGAACCTCCTCGGCAACAAAAATCCTTTGAGAAATTAGACTGTGAGGGATCACCCCAGGCTCAATCTGGCTCAGCTGGGAAAGTTGTAATTTCTAATGAAGACAGCGGGATAACAGGGAATATTGAGGAGAGGTAAGACTCAAAGGAAGTTTCCTCTAGCTCGCTTTATGGGAAAACAAAGGAATACCCATTATTTATAAAATCTAAAATATCCTCATCGTCTGCACAAGTTCAAGAGCAATAGCCCAGCAGTAAAAAGCAAGTGAAGGTGTCACAAGGCGTTCAGGCTTCTACTTCGTCAAAGATTGAATTGGAAAAAGAAATGGGGCCTCGTTGACCCCTAGAACAGCAGAAGGGGCTCTCAATGGGAGGTCAGCCCTTATCCTCCATTTGGGGTAAAATCCCAGATGTAAGGCAGCAAGATCAGGCTCGAGAAACATCAGAAGAACCCTCAGGAAAGCAGACGTCAGAAGAAAGGGGTATCATCTAATATGACATAAAAACCATGCTAAATCTTATCTTGGATGAGATATGTTAGCTTAAAGCAACGCAAGCAAGCAAGCTAGCAGCATTACATCATCGCTTGTCAAAAACTGAAGAGGCAGTTGGTAGCTAAGCGGCAAGAATGCAAAAGGCCAAGTCTCAGATATCACAGCTTGAAGACCAGATGAACACAATGCAGCACCAGGCTACTTTGGATAACAAACAGAAACCTTTACTCAAAAGCAAGCTGGAGAAGCTGAAAAACCATTCATGATGCTCCAACCTGTGGCTGGTCGGGGTTCCAGAAGGTTGCGAAGGATCACAAGTGCATCAATGCGTTGAGACATTTATTAAGGACAATACGCTGCCAGAATTCTCAGGAGACCTTACTATCACGAGAGGACATAGAGTCCCAGCCCGGCCATATCCGAACCCAAAGTTGCTGCAAACAATATTAGTGAACTTGGCAGATGTTTGGGTCAAAGAACAGGTATCGACCAGGGCCATCCAAAAGAGACAATTTTCAACTCGCGAAGTTCCTAGCTGTCGCATTTTCTCTGACATGTCAGCAGCAGCAGCTTCACGTAGGAAGGAATTTGTTAAACTTTTGTACTTTTTTAAGGCACAGGGGGCTCAGGCGGCTATAGCTCAGCAATCTAAGGTACAAGTCCTGGTGCAAGGGAGATTTCATATGTTTTCAAATATTGATGAGGCTCAGGAGCTGTTACAGAAAGTTACTACTGAAAAGTAGATAAGGAAAACAAATCCGGGATGGTGTTTGTGTTATTTTGAATGAGCAATAATGAAAACAGATGAATTGGTTACTGGATTTTATCCTTTAGGTGAAATGGATCAGAAAGTAAGGATAATCTTGATTAATGTAAATGGACTGTCCAACAAGCAAAAATATTGTGGTTTGATTAGAGGGCTAACTTTTTTTTCTCCCCAGAGTTTATATCTTCAGGAAACCCATTTAAAAACAAACACACCAAAACTTTCTATACAAAAATATTATTTGAAGGTATTCTTTGCTTCTGCTGGATTAGCAGTAGGGGGACCTATCTATTTTGAGCAAGGGATCGATTGGGACATCTCTCAGGTTTTAAGAGCCCCAAAAGGGAGGTGGATTTGGGTTACTGTCTGGGTCAATGGGAGGCTCTTTAATTTTGTAAACTATTATGCCCCGAAAGAAGATGATCCTAAAGCCCTTATGAAGATTAATGAGTTGGTCAGAGGGATAGTGAGTCCTTTAATCCTAGGGGGTGATTGTAACTTTATTCAAGACTTGAAAAAGCATACCTTGAAATGAACTAAAAAACAACTAAGGCCTAAGACTAAAAAAGTATTAGATTGTATAAAACAGGATTATCATTTAATAGTCCCATGGCGTAAGGCTCATAAAGATATTTCACAATTTAGTTGTTACTCTCGTTGATTTCAGTTAGTGTAGCATATTGATTTCTTTCTTATCCCTCAATACATTAATTGCTTAAGACCAAAAATTGGAGTAAATTAATTCTTAGATCATTCATTGGTAATAATTGAAATTATAATATAGGCAACAAGGAGAGAGAAGTCCGGGTGGCAGATGAATCGTCTCCTCCTCTCTTATCTCCAATGAGTGGAGGATATAAAAAGATGGATAAAAAGATTCTTGCAGGAGAATAAGGGCACAACAGCTTTATTTTCGGTTTGGGGGTGCTTTAAGGTCACATAGCGGGGACAGATGTTGGCTTGTTCGGTCTCACAGTCTAAAGCTCGGAGGATACATGAAGCTGAACTACAACAGGCAGTTGATACTGCCTTAATGCAGATAAATAGTGGCTCAATTCAGCGCTCTGTAGCTAAGGAAGTATTAGATAAAGCTAAGCAGGAGCTAAGACAAATGTTTATTCTTGAAGAACTAACTAGCTCACGGACATTCTAGCATGTATGAAGAAAGTCAAATGGTTGGGAAACTGCTCACTTGGTCAAGCAGAGTTAAGCAGGAGGCCGCAGTATTAACAGAATTGGAAGAACCAGAGTCATTCTTGACCACTGTCACAAGCTATATGCAACAAAATATACAGCTTCAAACAAGGCGATAAGTCAATATTTTAAAGGTATTAAGCTTCCACAGTTGACAACTACAATTGCAGAAATAAAGAGGGCTCTAGTTTTAATGCCCAGTGGGAATGCCCCATGTAACGATAGCCTTCCAGCCGAGTTTTATAAGGTATTTTCAGAAGAATTAGCACCTTTTTTGGTAGAGCTTTTCAACTTTGTGAAAGTGGGGACCGAGGTTTCCATCCATCATCAAAGAATCTACCATAGTTAGCTTTGTTATAAAGGATTAGGGCCCTAAAAAAGTTAACTCATATAGGCCGATTAGCTTGCTAAATTTGGACTATAAAATACTAATGAAAATTTGGGCAAATCAATTCTCTCAACTAACTCAGTAGGTAATACACAAAGATCAGATGGAATTCGTCTCTAGAAGACACGTCATCAAATACAGTTTTTTTACTTCAAGCACTTGATTTTATTAATACCAACAAGCTACCAGTCTTAATAATGGTTGAGGCTGAAAAAGCATTTGATTTAGTTAATTGGGACGCTCTTTTTTTATGGTTTCAGAAGGTTGGAGTTCCAAATACAAATAATTTAATGCTAGGACACTTATATCAAGGGGCCCAGGCTCAAGTTTTTATAAAGTTACATTTAGCAGGGTATGTGGATATAAATAGCGGAACTCTCCAGAGTTGTCCCCTATCCCCTGCATTGTTTACCTTTTTTATCCCCTTCGATGCTCATGACGGAATGGTTCCATCATGAGCATCAGTGCCCCTTTGCTCATGATGGAACCATTCCATCATGAGCACAGTCGCAGGAAATCCCTCTGCTGCAGACAGCAGAGGGATTTCCTTCTCTCCCCTGTGACCTCGGGAGCTGGAGAAGAGCTTCCCCAGCTCCCGAGGCCCCCTCCCTGGTTTCTGTGCCATGACGATCAGCGCGCACATCGCGCTGTCGTCATTGCACAGAAACCGAAAACTATCTCAGCCCCCCGGGCACGTAGAAAGACGGGAGATGTATCATTGGAAAGGGGAGAATCTCCCTTTTACAATGGATCCCTGCTTGGGGATTGCCCCAAAAGGGCGATCCCCAAGCAGGGATCCACCCACTAGACACCAGGGAGGGGGGAGCGGCCCCTTGGGCAAGGGCTTTTGCTCCCCCCAAATTGTTTGGGTGTAATTTAGTCTTTTTGCTCCCCCTGGAGAGTAGACGGGGGCAGTAGCCCCCAATCTGCCCCCCCGGGGAGGCAAAAAGCCCACTAGACCCTAGGGATATTTAGATATTGCCACATAATTTATTAGGGTGGGGCTTCCCATAAAGTTCATGTCTGTGCCCCACCCTGCAACATTTACAGCCTTTCTGCCCCCCCTGGGGGGCAGTTGGGGGCAGAAGCCCCCAATCTGCCCTGCCGGGGGGGGGGGCAAAAAGCCCACTAGACGCCAGGGATCATTTGGGGGCAAAATTGATTTAGTGTGGGGGCTCACAAAATGGGCATGCCCATGCCCCCACCCCACTCCCCCAAAAATAACAGCCTTCCTGCCAACCCTTGAGGGCAGATGGCTGCATTAGCCCCCAATCTGCCCCCTCGGGGGGGCTAAAAGCCCACTAGACTCCAGGGATTTTATGGGGCAAATTTTAATTAAGGTTTGGGCATTGGCATGCCCATTTTGGGCAGCCCCCACCCTAATTCAAATTTGCCCCAAAAACTCCCTGGGGTCTAGTAGACTTTCTGCCCCCCCTGGGGGGCAGATGGGGGCATTAGCACCCAATCTGCCCCGCCCAGTGGGGCAAAAAGCCCACTAGATGCCAGAGATTTTTTGGGGGGCAAATTTGAATTAGGGTGGGGCTCCCAAAACGGGAATGCCCATGCCCCCACCCCCTCCCCTGCAAAAATAAAAGCCTTCCTGCCCCCCTGGGGGCAGATGGGGCAGTAGCCCCCAATCTGCCCCCCCCCCCCGGGAGCTAAAAGCCCACTAGACTCCAGGCAAATTTTAATTATGGTGGTGGCATTGGCCTGCCCGTTTTTGGCAACCCCCTCCCTAATTAAAATTTGCCCAAAAAACTCCCTGGCGTCTAGTGGACTTTCAGCCCCCCTGGAGGGCAGATGGGGGCATTAGCACCCAATGTGCCCCGCCCGGGGTGGGGGCAAAAGCTCACTAGATGCAAGGTTTTTTGGGGGGGCAAATTTGAATTAGAGTGGGGCTGCCCAAAACGTGCATGCCCATGCCCCCAACCCCTCCCCCACAAAAATGACAGCCTTCCAACTCCCCCTGGGGGGCATATGGGGCAGTAGCCCCCAATCTGCCCCCGGGGGGGCCAAAGGCCCACTGGATGCCAGGGTTTTTGGGGGGGAAATTTTAATTAGGGTAGGGGCTGCTCAAAACAGGCATGCCACCACCCACACCCCCACCTGCAACAATTACAGCCTTTATGCCCTCCCTGGGGGGAAGATGGGGCAGTTGCTCCCAATCTGCCTCCCCGGGGGGCAAAAAGCCCGCTAGACGCCAATGATTACGCTGTCTTTTTTATGTGTGGGGGTGGGGGCTGACCAGAATGGGCATACCAATGCCCCCACCCCCCAAACAAATAGCCACAGTGTTTCTGACTCCCGTGGGGGCATATGTGGGCAACACCGCCCCCCTCCCCGATATCCCCCCAGGACGGCAGAAAGCAGACTAGGCACTGACTTTTTTTTTAGCAATATGCCAACCTGTCGATTTTGGGCCCTAGCGCAGCCAGCAACTAGGGAAACCTAGCAAACCTGAACATTTTTCCAAATGAGACACCCAGGGGAATCCAAAATGAGGTAACTTGACTGGCTCTTACGAGGTTCTGTTACCCACAATCCCTTGCAAACCTAAACATTTGTCCCAAAAAACCAAACTTTCCTCACATTTCTGTGGTGGAAAGTTCTGGAATCTGCGTGGATACACAAAATTCCACTCACCCCACGATCCCCGAAGCCTTCCGATAATAACGGTGCCTCACTCGTGTGGGAGGCCCAAGTACCAGCAACAGGAAGGGGCCCAAAACGTATTGAGGCAACATCAAAATTGCCTATCACCATACAAACTGGTTTTGCAAGGTGGGGGTCACCTGAGTTTTTGGCCCTGTGCTCGGCAACCATTTAGGAAAACCTACCAAACCCACACATTTCTGAAAACTAGACACCCCCTTGCAAAACCAGGTGGTTGTGAGATAGGCAATTTTGATGTCGCCTCACTACGTTTTGAGCCCTTGGCTGTCGTAGGTACTTGGGCCTCCCACACAAGTGAGGCCCCATTTTTATCGGGAGACCTGGGGGTATGCTGGGTGGTAGGAAATGTGTGTGAGCCCGGTGATGCCACACTTTCCCACACAAAAATGTATGACAAAAAAATATTTTTTCAGCTAAAATTGAGGTTTACAAAAGATTCTGGGTAGGGAAACGCTGGTGGATCCACGCAAGCCAAAGCTCCCTGGAGGCCCCTGGGTATCTAGTTTTTGGAAATGTGTAGGTTAGGTAGGTTTCCCTAGATGGCCGCCGAGTATGGGGCCAAAAACCCAGGTGACCCCCCTTGCAAAAACAGGTGGTTTGGAGATAGGCAAATTTAATGTCGCCTCACTACGTTTTGGGCCCTTGGCTGTCGCGGGTACTTGGGCCTCCCATACAAGTTAGGTACCATTTTTATCGGGAGACCTGGGGGAACACTGGGTGGTAAGAAATTTGTGTGAGCCCAGTGATGCCACACTTTCCCACACAAAAATGTGTGAGAAAGGTGATTTTTGCAGCACAAATCGAGCTTTGCAAGGGATTCTGGGTAAGGAAACGCTGGGGGATCCATGCAAGCCATCCATCCCTGTGAGCCCCCGGGTGTCTAGTTTCCAGAAATGTGTGTGTTTAGTAGATTTCCCTAGGTGCCGTGAGAACTAGGGTTAAAAAACGACAGCTAGGCACTTTACCAAAAAAGGGTCATTTTTCACTGCAAAATTGAGGTGTGACCACGTTGCATTTTGCACCGTTTCCTGTCGCAGACACTAGGCTGACCCACACAAGTGAGGTACCATTTTTCTTGTATGACTTTGGGGGACGCGGGGTGAGTGGAAATATGTAGATCCACGCAGATTCCAGAAATTTCCAGCACAGAAATGTGGAGAAAATGTGTTTTTTGCCAATTGTATAGGTTTGCAAGGGATTCTGGGTACCAGAACCTGATGGGAGGTACTCAAGTCACCCCATCCTGGGATCCCCTGGGTGTCTACTTTTCAGAAATGTATAGGTTTGCTAGGTTTCCCTAGGTGCTGGCAGAGCTAGGGTTCAAATACGACAGCTGGGCCAAAAAAAGAGTCATTTTTCACTGCGAAATTGAGGTGTACCCACGTTGCGTTTTGTGCCATTTCCTATCGGAGGCACTAGGCCGACCCACACAAGTGAGGTATCATTTTTCTCATAATACTTTGGGGAACGCGGGATGCATGGAAATTTGTAGATCCATGCAGATTCCAGAACTTTCCACCACAGAAATATGGAAAAAATTGTTTTTTTGTCAATTGTTTAGGTTTGCAAGGGATTCTGGGTAACAGAACCTGGTGGAAGGCAGTCAAGTCACCCTATCCTGGATTTCCCTGGGTGTCTAGTTTTAGAAATGTTTAGGTTTTCTAGGTTTCCGTAAGTGCCGGCAGAGCTAGGGTTCAAAAACTACAGCTAGGCACTTTGCAAAAAAAGGGTTATTTTTCACTGTGAAATTGAAGTGTGACCTCGTTGTGTTTTGCGCTGTTTCCTGTCACGGGCACTAGGCTGACCCACACAAGTGAGGTATTATTTTTCTTGTAAGACTTTGGGGAACGCGGGGTGGGTAGAAATTTGCGGATCCATGCAGATTCCAGACCTTTCCACCACAGAAATGTGGGGAAAATGTCTTTTATATGACAGTTTCTTAGGTTTGCAAGGAATATTGGGTAACAAAACCTAGTGGGAAGCAGTCAAGTCACCCCATCCTGGATTTCCCTGGGAGTCTAGTTTTCATAAATGTATATGTTTGCTAGGTTTCCCTAGGTGCCGGCAGCGCTAGGGTTAAAAAACGACAGCTATACACTTCGCAGAAAAAGGGTAAATTTTCATTAAGAAAATGTGGTGTGTTCACGTTGGGTTTTGAGCCCTTTCCGGTCGTGGACACTATGCCTACCCACACAAGTGAGGTACCATTTTTATTGGGAGACTTAGAGTAATTCAGATTTGTAAAGCAACTGTTATTACCTATTGGTTTTTGATGCATTTCTGCCTTCCAAATGAAAGACATTGTGTAAAAAAGAAGTCATTTTGAAAAATGACCAATAATTCTCATGCTAGTATGAATATTCCCAATTTTGAAAATGTGCAAATATGTACTGTTTCTAAACTCTACAATTTGTTTCCATTTCAGAAATACATAGGTGTCTTTCTTACCGATTTTTCCATGTATACATTTTCACACAATAATTGCTATATACCTTGTACATAATAAAAAGCCATTGCCAAATTTCTAATCAGTTTTTGACTCTGGGTTCGTCTGCTTCTTGGTGAACCTATAACTTCTGTATATCCCCAAAACCAGGAAGGTCCAGCTGATGTAATGGTATATTGCTTTCAAAGAGCTGTCATAATTACAAGAAGTTACAGTTAAAAACGTTGACACAAAAGGCTGTTTTGAACTATTTTTCACTTTTTCCAATATTTAACTGTTACTTTCCATAAGGAAACCTTGATGGATCTACACAAATGACCCCTTGCTGAATTTAGAATTTTGACTACTTTTCTCAAATGTATAGCTTTCCAGGATCCATTATTGCTTTCACACTCATTTTTACCATTAACTGGAAGGAGGTTGAAAGCACAAAAAATAGCAATCATAGGCTATGACCCAGAAAAATGCCAAACTGTGTAAAAAATTTTGGTTTCTGACAAAAGTCTGTCATTCCCTAAAAACTGGGAAAATTGTGATTTCAGCCCCATGAAGCCTCTTTTGATAACATTTGTAGGGAAAACCCAGACGCTTTCATTTGTAGCCCGTTTTACTAATTATTTCGAAAACAAACAAATATTTTCTGTATTTTAGCTAATTTTTGGGACCCCTCCAAGGGTATCCACAAACCCTGGATACCTTTAGAATCCCCATGATGTTGGAAGAAAAGGACGCAAAATTGGCGTGGATACCTTATGTGGTCTAAAGGTTACAGGGGCCTAAGCGCTCACTACACCGAATAGCAAAAAAAAGGCTTAGCACGGGGGGAAAAGGCCTAGCGGCGAAGGGGTTAATGAACCACTTGCTGCTAGGATCAGGGCTAATCAGGAGATAAAGGCACCATTAGAGGGTAAGCCCAAATTAAAACTGTTTGCAGATGATTTTATTCTCTATCTTAAACCTAAGGAGCATAATATAAAAATACCATTGACAGAGTTTGAGCAGTTGGAATCTATTGGGGGATATTTTATTTATTTTATTTATTTATTTAAGAAGTTTTATATAGCGCTAGCCTGACCGGAAGGTATCGGAGCGCTTTACAACAAGTAGAAAGCAGTGCAAAAGAAAGCAAATATAATACATTCAGCAAGGCGTTTAGGATATGAATCAAGTAGAAATGGTCAACCGCATCGAAGATGAGAGCAAAGGCGCTTTGAACAATCCAAACGGTTCCTATCTGTTCGATAGAGAGGGGTCGAGGAAAAGGATTTTGGGTTGGCTTTTGAATTTCGGGAAGTGAGGAATAGTTCTAATGTGGGGGGATAGAGTTCCATATTTTGGGGGCATTTCAGGCAAAGGACCTGGCCGTGGTTCTTTGTTTTCGTACTTTGAGTGGGATGAGAAGTAGGGTGTTAGAGCTTCTGAGAGTCCTGTTCTGACCCGCTTTTCTGAGTTTGGATGCCAGATATTCGGGTTTGCCTGTGTGAAGGGCTTTATGGGCGAGGCAGGCAGTTCTAAAGTTCGCCCGCATTTCAATAGGTAGCCACTTGAGTTCTATTAGCGCCGGAGAAATGTGATCGAATTTCTTTGTTCCAGTGACCATTCTGGCTGCCGCGTTGAGGGTTGTTTTCAGAGGAGCAAGGTGAGATTTGGGAATTCCCGAGAGGATTGCATTTCCATAGTCTAGTTGTGACAGAACCAATGCTTGGGTGGCTTGTTTGAGATCTTTGGATGGAATGAAAGGTTTAATTTTGTTTAGAAGGTCCAAGTTAAGGAAGGCACTCTTGGCCGAAATCTAGATGTGTTTGGTCAGATCAAGTTTAGAGTCTAGCGTGATGCCTAATGACTTGACGGAGTCAGCCAAGGAGAGGTTCCCATTGAGCGTGTCGATATCTTTTAGCCATTCGTTCAATTTGTGGATTCTCTTCTTTGTTCGAGATAAGAAGTAGTTCAGTTTTGTCTGGGTTAAGCTTTAAATGGTTGCTTGACAGCCAACGTTAGACCTCCTTTAGTGTTTCATTTAGTCTATGGATGTCTTTAGAAGAGGAAATTTCTAGGTAGAGTTGTGTATCATCAGCGTAGAGGTGAAAGGGCATGTTGGCTTTTCTGAGTAGGGTGGTGAGGGGTTCCATGTAGATGTTAAAGAGTTGAGGGGAGAGCACTGAGCCTTGAGGTACTCCCCTTATGACTGGATGGAGGTCGGATTCGGAGCTTCTGATTTTGATTCTTTGTGAGCGGTTGTGTAAGAATGAGGAGAACCAGTTAAGGACCACGTCGTCAAGTCCAGCCCTATCTTCCAGAGCATTGAGTAGAAGAATGTGGTCGACCGTGTCAAAAGCCGCCAATAGGTCTAGGAGAATGAGGAGGGAGCAATGGTCTGAGTCCAGTGAATTGTGCAGGTCATCAATTACTTTGAGGATTGCGGTTTCTGTGCTGCAGCTTTTCCTGAATCCCGATTGATGTGAGTTGAGGAGACTGGTATTGTCCAAGTGGCGAGTTAGTTGGTGGAGAACACATTTTTCTAGGATGTTGGAGAGAAGAGGAAGGTTAGAGACGGGTCTGAAGTTGTTTAAGTTATTTTTGTCCAGGCCAGGTTTTTTTTAATAGAGGGGTGACTTGTCCCACTTTCAAACAGTCTGGGACTACTCCAGATTTTAGGGAGCTGTTGATAATCCTGCACCATAGTGGGGCAAGGGAGAGTTTTAGTTTTTTGGTGAGTTGAGCAGGAAGGGGGTCAAGGGTGTGAGATGAAGGTTTGGAGGTGGCGATAAGTTTGACTATCTCTTCTTCTAGGATGGGCTGAAAGAGTGACCAGGGTTTAATAGAGGGAGGGGGGCGCTATCAGGCAACCCACCTAGTTTGCTGTGAGGGGGAAGGGAGTGGTCGTGGCCAGAGATTGTTCGATCTTGGAGATCTTATCATCAAAGAAGTTGGCGAAGTTGTCGAATCGTTCTTTGGAGGCCAGCTCCAGGGAAGTATCTGGTTGGGAGGTTTGCTGTCTAATGATACTGAAGAGTTCCTTAGGTCTATTTTTTTCGCTCTCCAGAGCAGAGCAGAAGAACATACATTTTTTGCTCTTGATGTGGTTATTGTATTAATTCCGGATAATTCTGAGTTTGTCACGATGGTAGGTAGAGGGCAAGTTCCTCCAGCGTCTTTCTGCTGCCCTTAATTGTCACCTTTCTTCATTAGTGTCAGAGTCGAACCAGGATCTGGATGGGGTGGCTCGCTTTTTTTTTAGTTTCAAGGGTGCTAGTTGGTCAAGAAGGGAGCCCAAACTCTCGTTATAGAGCGAGGTGAGGTAATTTGTGGAGAGATCTTTGACATTGGGTAGGAGAAACTTGAGTCTCTCCTCCATGATGTCCAAGGGGATCAGGTTTAGATTTCTTGACCATTTGGGGGATCTTGAGCAGGGGGCAGGGATAGGATTCTTTGGTTGATGCGGAATAGAATGATGTGATGGTCCGACCAGTCCACTGGGAGGATGTTGTCAATCGTGATTACGTCTTGGTGGGCAATGATGGCGTCCAAGGTTGCTCCTTTGTTGTGCGTTTCTTGAGAGCAGTGTTGGGTAAGGTTATTGTCCCAGAGGAGATTGTTGAGAGATTGAATTAATGTGTTGTTGGTAACGTTCCAGCGTACATTGAGATCACCCAGGATTATGAAGTTAGTGTCTTTGAGAGCGCAGTGGGCAATCAGGTCAGATAGGTGTTCGCCAAAAGTGGAGGAATTGCCAGGTGGGTGGTAGAGAAGGTAAACGACTAAAGGGCGGAGACAGATAGACATTCAAAAGAGCTGTATTTGCATGAGTCTGTAACAGCGATGTCAATGTCATCTTTATGTATGATGGCTACACCCCCCGCGTTGACCTTTTCTGTCTTTGTTGATGATGTTGAAACCTGGGGGTACCAGCATGTCTAGACAGGGTGGGGAGGTTTCCTTTAGTCATGTCTCCGTGCTGAACGCAATTTCAAGGTTCTGAGATAGGATGGTTTCAGCTAATTCCGTTGTATGTTTGGGGGCGGATCTACAGTTAATGAGCATGCAGTTGGTTGCTGGATTATTTTTGTTCAGGTGTTTTTCCAGTGGGGCCCTTGGTATGGAGGTGAGGTAGGGCGGGGGTCTTACAGTTTTCGCGGGAGGGCGGTCTCTTCCAAAGCCTGTAATTACTTGGATATTGGAGTTAGAGGGCATTAGGAAAGAGGAGTCATAGGTGGAGGCTAGGTCCAAAGCTTCTTTGGCGGACATTGCTGCTTTTGTTCTGGATGGTCTTTGTATTTGTGTCTCCACATCCTTGTTAGTGTGGCTCTGAGCTCTGGGCGTGTGTGCTTTGGTTTCTGTGAGAGAATGAGGAGGGATCATCGTGTCTATTTTAGTGGGCCTCAGAAGTCTGTTCCGCATGCGGGAGCGGTCACGAGTTGGCGTTTTAGTGGAATAGGCTCAGCTGGATAGGAGGGCACTGATTGTGGATGTTGGGGATTTCTCACCTTGCCTAGGTTGGAAAGGATTTCATCAAGGCCTCTGAGTATAATTTCTAGTTGGTTTTCTAGTAGATCTAGCCAGTGAGCCAAGTCTTTCGGAGCTGGTGGCGTGCAGTTTTGGGTTGGGACAACTCGAGGGGTGGGGGGCAGGATCGTCTTGCGAGGTCTAATGCTGGAAGGGACCACCAGGCTGTCTATGTTTGGGACCCTTGGTAGGGGGATTAGTCGAGGGTCCTTCCCCAATGCTACTAGAGGCATGATGGGAGGGTCAGTAGACCGAGCCCGAGGGATACTGTTGAGCTGTTGACAAGGATGCGATTGAGGGGGCGATGAGGGTTGCTCTTCTTTGGGTGAGAGGAGGGGGTCAGTAGACCCGACCCAAGGGATGATGGGGTAATGTAGAGGAGGATCCGGTTGGAGGGGCTGTGGGGATTGATCTTCCATGTCTCGATTCGTGGGGACAGAGGAGTGGGAGGAGTTTCCTGGGTGAGGTTTGGGGGGTTTCAATGTGGGAGTGGAGGTAGGTAATTGGTTCTCCTGAAGGGGCCGGTTGTTCAGGGAGTGGGGCTGGGTTGATACGGGCCAAAGAGTGTGTAGATAAGAGGCGCAAAGAGTGGGGAAGAGGTAGTCAAATGCCTCCAAGTTCTCGTTGTTGGCCTGTATCAGAACTGTGCCATTTGCGTAGATGGTCACTGATGTATTACCTTTTCTTGTTGTCTGATTAGGAAGAGAGGTTGTCAGTTTGCAGCTATGTGAGGTGGTCCTCGTTTTTGATATGTGCAGTTGCATTCTTAGGGTGGTGTTCCAGCTTTCAGGTTTATCAGTGTGGAAGATGAAATCCATCTTCACCGGCCCTTTGGAGGAGCAGGGGTATATGACTACAAATAGCGTTTCTGGGTGTTGTCTGATTAGATTGTGCTTGTGATTTCTTCTCGCTTTAGGTGAGAGATTAGGGGGAAAAATAATAGCGAAGATATTCGCACCGTGCGGCCTCATGTGGATCGATATGGGCGGTTCGGCAGCGGCAGGTGAACTTGGTGGCATTTTCGCGTAATGTGTGGGCGGGATGGGATGGGCTATTGCAGGGGGCACCACTCTGTAGGACTGGGAGTATCGACTGTGGGTGACTAGCCACAATGTATGATACGTGGGCACTTAGGATTCTACCCTACTGGTGGTAGCTGAGGTTACGAGGGCATAGAGTGGACTATGGTAAGGCGGGGTAGCCGAGGGGGGGAGAGAGCGACGTGGAGCAAGAAGAGAGGGACACAGAGTGTACAATGTTAAGGGGTGGTTTCTGCAGGGGCTAGGGGCAGGAGGAGGGGGGTACGAAGTGGATAGAGGTAGGAGGATAATTGCGGTAGGGGGCTAGGTGCTGGTCAGGTACCTTAGAGTAAACTCGAAGTCAATAGCATTGTTGGAGCAGAGCGGAGGGTGATCCATGTTGGTTCTTGTAGATCTTCATTGAAAGGTCCGTAGATCTTCGGAGGGTTGCCCTTAATTGTTATCAGGACGGGAGATGTGGGGGGCAGATCACGCCTGATTGGGAGTCCTTGGTATGACCTTAGGTTGCGTGGGCAATTGATTAGGCGACCAAGGTGCTGTCTTAAAAGCTCATGGCGTGTTAGATGTGAACAGGGGAGGTGAAAGCGCGTTCCGGCTTCAGAAGGAGTCGCTTGACGTGGTCTTCAATTAGTTCATTAGATCATTCAAGTCCCTGGACGGTGGCCATCTTAGAGCCAGGCATCGCCAATTTGAGCCGGTTCTGTGGGTGAATCCATCTCTTTGCCACGCTTCTGTTGGGGTAGAGCAGGGGACTCACTATGCAGGGCAAGGGCGAAGGAGGCGTGCTCCAGCTTCAGAAGGAGCAGCCTAAGGTGAACTTCCTCCGACCTTCTGGTCCCATGCGGTGGCCATCTTGAGGCCAGGCGTCGCCAGTTGGGCTGATCCCAGCTCCCCTCAGTTCTTGCAGCGGGGGGAGGGGAGGGGGGTGTTCGCGCCCCAGCCCTTAGCATGTTCCGTGGTGAGGGGTGGCAGCAGAGCCGAGCCTCAGCGAGGGGCAGCCTACTGGCATCTACCTTCGTCCCTCTATTCACAGGCGGCTGCCATCTTAAGAACAGGCGTCGCCAGATGAGCCGATCCCAGCTCCCCTCAGCCCTTGTAGCCAATTCAATACCTGGGGATATATGTTACAAATCGTTATGAGGATTGTTTTATAATTACAGAGTGTTGGTTATTAAGATAAGAATCCTATTAGATAAATGGACACTTTTTCCGCTTCCATTAGTTGGTCGAGTTGCTCTTATAAAAATGTCTATCTTTCAATTAATAATTTTCCTTTTTACTTATGAACCAATAAGAATTAATATGTCATATTTTAAGGAGTTGGGAGCAATGTTTTGTCAATTAATTTTAAGTCAAAAGGGGTCAAGGGTAAAATTGTCCGTTTTTCAACTCGCTATTAGTCAAGGAGGGATGGTTTTCACCCAAGTTCGAACCTATTATGAGGCTACATTTTTGGATATAGTGACTCATATTTTAGATGGCAAGGCATCGCTAGATAGTTTTTTTGTGGATAAAGTGGTGCAGGAAGCAGTATCTCAGATTCCGGTGTTTATTAAGACTGCCAAACTAGCAATGAGACACTACGGACTTTGGGGTCAGATTACGGGTATTATATTCTATGAAGACTCAGACAGCGGGATATGAGTAATCGAAACTCACAGAATGTAAACATTTGGGCCTGTGTATGCAGAATAGTCAGATATGATTTTGGGAAAGCAATGGCTTCAGGGAACTCGGTCAATTTATAGTTGGAGGGAGGCATCTACATTGGCAGGAGATCCAGGCTAGGTGTGTAGCGAAGTATAAGCCCTTTTTTTAGGGGTTTTCCAGATTATGCAACTTTTGAAAAGATATTGCTCCCCATGCCTGTACCAAAGGAAAATTTCTACAGTAATATATTTTTTAGGTAAAATTGCTCAAGAAACACATGGCACTTTCTCAGAGCTTGAGTGGCAGAGGATTTCACTGCAGGGCAATAAGGCATTAAGAGCAGATCCTTTGAAAAGAATGTAATTTTTATCCCGCTGGAAGGCCTACTATACACCAAGAGCCTTATATACAGAAATAGAAGATAGGTGATTTTGTTGCTATCAACTGGGACAGGGGGTGGCTCTATATCTTTATTACTTGTCCACTTTTAACCCAGTTTTGGGAGAAAGTGTTCTCCGCCCTCAGCAATGGTTTACAGAGAAAATTAAAACCAGAGGCGGAGATAGTACTTTTTGGGGCATTAAGGCAGACCCAAAATACTTCAATTTCTAAAGGGGAGGAAGCCTTTATAGGAATATCCTATTTAATAGCATGGTCCCTGATCCTTCAGAATTGGAGGACAACTACATTCTCAGATTATCTAAACTGGCATAAACAAATGTTTTGCACAAAAATATTTGAGGAAGCTTATGCAAAAAGGGTAGGTGCCATGAAAAGATTTTCAGCAGTTTGGCAATACGTGGATAAAATATGTCAAGTGTGATTCTAGCTTAGACAATATAATTATGATAATAGTGGAATCATTGAAAGAACTGCACTTTATTCTATATATATTATGGCTATTCATATGTAGGGGTAATGAGGAAGGAGAGATAAATGGAAATCTGGGTCTCGGGCACAGAAGTAAGATGTGGATATATTTTAGTGGAGGATAGTTGAGAAAAGCACTTTAGGGGTGTTAAAGGCACAGCACTTTAGTTTGAGGAGAGATGTTAAACTTCTGCTTCCACATAAGGTCCATTGCTTCGGGATAAGAGGTAATAATACATTGATTATTATGAAACAAGAAATAGGAGTATTAAATGTTATGAATTAAATTACTATGTATCAAGATTAACATTAATAATCTGATCACGTCTAAATTGGTATGAGTGGTACTGATAGTTGTGTGGTTGGGGGGTTGGGGGATTTATATGCACTTTAGGGCTAGAATTTTCCCAAAAATTTACAATCATTGTAAGTGGTTTTTATTCTCTGTATCGGAATGTGCTATTGTTATAGAGTTTTCATAGGATTGAGAGCACTGCACTTTATTATCTGCAATTTGGTTAAGCGGTAGTACTACACCTTCAAAAGATGACATTTTAAAAAATGGTTGATTTCCTGCTGCAAGATAAGAAAAAGCATTCGATTTTACGAGTTATAAATAGTTATATTCATTGTGATTTTTGAGGATGTCGGGTTTTTGCTATAATTCTGCTAAAAAAAGATAATTAAAGTGTTACTGGTCATTTTACATTTATGGTCTGATTTAGAGGAGGGTGATACCAATCAATCCAATTAAAGTGTGGTAGATAAGCTAATCATACAGTTGCAACGACCAGCAGAATCTCCACTGTATCTAATTAATAGGATACAGAATTTCTAATTCCATTGCAAAAAGGAGCTATGAATCCACCATTTGCAACTAGGGAAGTCTGCCATGATAGTCCTGAAAAAAGGCAGCAGGAAGTTTTTTTTAAAAACACCCCGAGTGTGAGGAGGATCCACACAGCATATCCATGAAGAGGGAATTGTGGGTACTAATGATGTGCTAGAGTGGTGAAAAACTCTGAAGGGTTGATATCACATGATGAATTGTCCTCTGGTACACATATTGTGCCTTAAATATTGTTTACGAAATAATTCTCCCAGTTAGTATAGATTTTCTATTATTAATCCTAATGGTGCTATATGTTTGTAAACATTATTTAGGACATAATTTTTATGCCAAACGATATCGCTGTTGAGAATATAAAAAGTGTCAGTTGAGATTCTGACATTTTTTTTTCTGGAAGAACTGTGGCAAGAATTATGAGATGGCTAGTAACTCAAGCTGGAAATACAAGGGCCAGAGTTGCTGATAAACAGCTCGTATCTCTGTCCCAGTTACAGCCCATCATGAGTTATCAGGCTCGGAATTGGAAAAACATGCGGGTACCGGAATTAGTGGGCTTTTAATTGGGGAGAATGTGTAGGTTCTAGATGTACCAGGTCTATCTGTGCATGGTGTTCCCCTATCAGGGCACTTTATCACTCTCATATTTTTTCAGGAGGTGGAATTTGTATGTGGTAAAGCATTGGGTTTTACCATGTTCTTTACTGCACCGCATAAAATAAGTCTGAATGGTATCACTTGGGGGAATACCATTCTCCACAATTCAAAATGAGGGCCTAAATCAGGAGAATATTTTTGACGAGTCTGGCAAAGGTGCAAAACAGGCTGGAAACAGAAACACTGGGCCCTATTTACAAAGGTAATTTTGGTTGTAAATAGACAGCATTACCAGAAAGATGTTCCTGGCAGGCTTTAATGGTTTTGCAACTGCAGATTTCTCTGCTATGATAGTGCTGAGAAAATTAAAGTATGTAAAGTATGTAATTGCACTCAACGGATGGGAAATGGACATTTCAAGCCACGGACTGCCTTTGATGTTTGGAATGACCCATAAAAGTGCATTTGTGGGCATTCCATTATTCCTCACTAACCCTTTCCACCTTTGAAATGGTAGTAGATGTACTCTAGCCAAGGGCTTGAGTAACACCTCCTGGAGGACTGTAGAGGGAACGGATCACTCCAGACTTGCTGAGGGTGGAAGGAAAATGGTTTCATTACGGGAAAATAATATGCATTTGCACAGGGAGTTCAATTCTCCCCGTGAGGAGTTTTCTGTTATGGGGAACTCTGCTCAGATGATATTCCAAATTATATGCAGTCAATGTGCGACACACACCAAAAGAGGAAAGGTTTTGCTTTGGAGGGAATTCTTAACTGACTAGTGACGTTAAATTGACTGTTGCTAGCAAATCCCCATCTGAACTTACTTGATTTTAGCAGAATATACTGACAGAAGCCACTGCATCAGCCTTCGGAAGGGCCATCCGCTTGGTGGTTTTACAACAGTTTCAGAATGGGTACCAACCGATTACGATGCGACCGAATACTGTTCAGTCGAAGTCCCATTGACTTCTATGGGAGCCTGTGTTCCACTCAAAAGCACAGGCATGGGGTGGGGAACCGATTCGGAAAGACTGTGCAGTTTACAATCCGACTGCAAACATCATAATTGGTTGGGCGGATTGTAAACCGACTGAGGCGGTCGGAAGGGTTCCGACACAGTCAAAGTGATTCGGACTGTTGGGGAGGCTTTCCGCCCGACATTGTAATGAGGCCCTATCATTTATCCAAAGCTCTACTTAGAAGCCCACTGCCAGCACTATTTAATGTCAGAGTGTCTAATACCGAGGCTGCATACTCTCAAATGCACTTCCTGCCTCTTTAATCGACAGCCAGACACTCCCTCCCTCTTTGTCTCGCTCATGTAGGTCCTGCTGTATCCCTTTAAATGCTTTTTGCATTGGTCTTTTCCTCAAACTTTTGGTTCTTGGTTTTCCTTCTCTTTCTCTATTTAAATGTCTGGGGGCATATTTATGTCCCAGTTTGCTTCGTATTTGCACCACGCAACATAGTACATGCCTGATGCAAACCTTAAGTGAGAATTATGAAGTCATGCAAGGTCACTTTGGGTGGCCCTGAGTGGCTCCATAGATCTGGAGTAAAGCAACACATAAATAAGGAAATCGAAAGTGAATCTCTTTAATACGGCTTTGTTTAATTAATAGTAAAAAAAAATGGCCAAGTGTTAAAGAAGTGTTCAGAAAAATGTATATATATATATATATTTATTTATTTATTTCATCCTGTGGCAATCGTAGGTCATCATGGTAAATTTGATTACCACCATTGTATTTAGTGTCTGGAGTACCAATCGAACAACATTTTATCAGGCTTGGTATTTAAAGTCACCTTCATTATACATCCTTACCTAAATATGTTGGATAATGCTACAGGTAGGGTAAAGGTTTACCAAATGGGTTACGCATTCAGTAAAAATTGTATTTCTGACAAAAACATTAGACTTACACTAAAGTCCCACAATGTGGCAAAGTTCATAGCATTTGCTTGTTCAGCTCGTGGGACAGTTTTTCTGGGAATTGATCCATATGGTTTTCCCATTAAAGCCTGTAGTCAAAATGTAAAAGATAACAGGGTGTTCAAATATATCACAAGACATGAAAACGTAAAGCAATTAAGTACCTCAAAACCTTTGCTACAAATATGCTTTCATGTTTACTAATTTCACTCACTCACTCATTCATGCACCTCACAACTCACTTGCTGGCTCAGTGGCTCTCTGGAGCATTCATTCACTCACTCAAATACATGGCAAACATTTACCTAAACATATTGCTCTGAATAAGCTTGGCTAGTAGTAATTTCACTCACTCACTGACCTTCTAAGCCAATCTTCTACTTGGTGCTCCTACTTTTTTTTATGAGCGTAAAAAGCATAACAGACATGTTAACCAAGGAACATGAAGCAGACAGATTTACAAAATCTCCAATCACATATTAAAATAGAAAATAAATAGCACCATTTTGTATGATAAATATGATAAACAGGATATGCCGAAAAAGAGAGATACAAACCTATAAAATATTGAGTCACATATTTAAAACATACAATCTTCAAAAGAATGAATTCGTATCCCATTTTACTTTGTGTGCAATACCAGCATTTCTAAATAGCAGCTCAGTGATAACATGTAACCCCTAACTTGACAACCTCTGTGGTTTCAGGCAATTCTTAGAAAAGGGGTACTTCATAATTAATTTAATTCTACCCCCTAAGCTCTCACCTGGGGACTATCCACCTTTTAACTGTTACGAAAACATGCAGAGGTTAATGACCATTGATATTAAGTTTATACAAAAGATCACTCAAATTACGTAATATCATTTGTTTACGGATCGCAACATAGCCCTCCCAGGTCAGCTAAAATCTCTGCAGCGCCTTTTTTGCGTAGGCCTCTTCAAATGTATAGGTCAGTTCCAGCTTAAGTAGCCACTGACCCAATGTAGGGATTTTCTGAGATCTCCAATTCTGTAATATTAAAGACCTGGCTACTGCCATGGCTAGGAAAGCAAATAATTGCCTATATATTGAGTGCTGGACAACTCCACCTCCTCCCAAAAGTATTGTAATCTCGGGCAAGTAGAAAATGTATGTGACCAATCCCCTGCCTCTGACAAATTGCATCTAAAACATTCGGGTTGTAGGGAACCATTTATGAAGTCTGGAGGGAGGTTAATAAGCCACCCATCTGGAAAGAAAGGACCTTCTTTTAAAATTGGCCGCCCTCAAAGCCCTGTGGCCAAATTCACATACACATACCCATTCCTGTCTATTGAACCAGTAGTTGGTTTCCTGGTCAATTTTTGGGAGCATTGTTTCGATGAGGCTCTTATTCGTCTCCTGTCGTAGTAACCTATAACAACTGAAGATACCAGTTAGATTTACCTCAAAGGCTGCTTTTAAAATTAATCTGGCTCTCTCACTGTTTCCACTATAATTGGTCAGGAGAAAGTATGTAATCTGCCTGAAGTTTAACCAGAGACAGCGGCTCTGAAGTTCAAATTGTTTTGCGAAGACATCCCACGTCATCAGATTAGTGCCATTGTAGAAGTCACCTAACCTACAAAAACCTAGCATATTCTGTGGCTGGATCCCCTTTTGTGTGAGCTTAAGGCCCCATAACTCACAGTCACAAAGAGAAGAATATGCATGGCATGGTGGGATATTAAAGTTTTTATTCAATCGCTGCATGCGGCTTAAGAGTGTATTGACGACCTTATATCTAGTCTTTTTTGGTAGCTTTGCGGTGTGCAGGAATACTGGCAGTTATTTGCACTCTCTATTAACATAAGATCAAGTAGGAATTCATCAAAATGTGAAATAGGGACCAATAGCTGAGTTGTTAAGCTGAGTAGCACAGCTTGGTAATAAGTCGCTAAATGAGGTAATGCACGACCCCCCTGTCCTACATCCAATTGTAAAATAGATAGCTTAATCTGAGGTTTTTTCTTGGCCCAAACAAACTCCTGAATCACCTTGTCAACTTCATTAAAATATGAGATTGGGACCTTTAGAGGAAGATTTAAAGATAGAAACATCAGCACGGGAAGTATCGACATCTTTATCAAAGAGACTCGTCCTATTAACGACAAAGGTAACAGTGCCCATCTTTCTAGCAGACTTTTTATCAAATATTCTACCATAATTCAGATGAAAAAGTTGAAGGAAGTCTACTGTGACGTAAAGGCCCATATATCTAATAGGTTTGAAAGGCATAAATGTTACCCCTTCCGGTAGCTCTATTCCTGGTGCATTAAAATAAAAGAAGCTCCATTTTGGACTGATTGAACCTGTACCCCCCCCCCCCCTCCCCAACTCTGTAAACACCTAGATTTTTCCTAGTACTCTCTGGATATTTGATTTCTCTGGGTTCCGGTACAGGGTCAAATCCTCGGCAAACAGCTTGATTTTTGCCATTCCTACTCAGGGAGCTTGAATTACTATATTAGACTGAATTTTTATCACTGGTGGCTCGATAAAGAGTGAGAATAAAAGGAGGGAAAGAGGGTAACCCTACCTAGTACCCTGCCTTATCGCCACTTCTCCCGCCTCCTCAGAATATATAATTATTTTTGAGATAGCTTCCCTATAAAATCCCTCAAGCATCTCAATCAGACAGCGTGGAAAGCTGAACTTCCCCAAGACACAGAAGAGGGCCTGCCAGACCACCAGGTCGAATGCCTCTTCTGTATCCATCATTAAAATGGCTGCACTGTCCTTTCTAGCAGAAAAGTAGTCGATGGCCTGGATCAGATAACAAGTATTTGCAGCCATCGATCTTCCAGGTAGAAACCCTGTTTGGTCTGCATGTACCAGATATTGCACACAGCCTGCGATCCTATTTGCCCAGATTTTCATAAAGAGCTTATAGTCTACATTTAGTAGACATATTGGGCTGTACGAACTTGGGTCTTTCGGATCCTTATCCTTTTTTAAAATAGAGATCACAACTGACTCCTTAAATCTATCTGAGACCGCCAACCCAGCCATAATTTGATTATATAGTCATACCAAAAATGGGGAAAGATTGTCTAAAAACAACTTATAAACTTCAATAGGGATCCCATCCTTACCACTATCCTTCGCATTTGCCATTTTTTTAATGATTTCACTTAATTCTGCAGTTGTGATCGGTTCACTCAGGAACATCCCATCCTCCTCACGGATCGTAGGTAGCTGGATTGGTCTAAAACAATCCGCAAGAGCCTGGGGGCTAACTATCTGGACTTCCACATATATCCTGCTAAAATGAGACACAAACATTTCAGCAATTTTGTCTTTATCATTCACAAGGGGCCTAGTACTGGGATCCCTAATTTGTGGGATTAATTGCTTGCTCTGATGCACTTTTGTAGACCAGGCTAAAAATTTCCTGATATGCTGGCTCTCTTACTTTTGTCAAAAAGCTTTTCTTCCAGCAATTTTCTCGAGCATAAAAAAAACTTTTCAACTCTTTCTTTGCCCTTAACATTTTCAGCTTTCTCTTCCTCTGCTCCCCCGGTTGGCCCTCCCCAACAATTCTCTCCTAGCCTGGTCTACCGACCCCTGGAGTCCAGCAATCTTAAGTTTCCTCAATTTATCAAGATTGGCCCTGTATGCCTCCCACACCATAAAACCTGATGCCGTATTCACATTTTCCTTAAAGAACCACGTTATAAAATCACGGGTTTAATCAATCCATTTTTGGTCCGAGAGCAAAGTTTTATCTAAGTGCCACCTATTACTTTTTGTCTTGGGGGCAGGCAAGTGTAGTATCAAAGAGACCAGAGAGGGATCTGAGAATGAGCAGAGAGAATCAGGGCTTCCCCTCTTGCGAGATGATTGCTTATCAAAAAGAAATCCAGATGGGATGCTGTTTTAAATCCCATCTGTGTAGCACGTGAACTCGGTAACGCTCGGATGGTCTCCATGGATCCTCTTTTATAATTTTAAAAAATCTATCTGTTTTAGGTTTTAATAGCTTTTTTCCCTTGTTGGAGGTAACCAGGCCCAGATTTTGAATTAAGTTGAAAACTACTCCCATAATTATAAACCCATATGCATTGACCAGCAGAATGTATATCTGTTTCAGGGCCATTCAGTCATCCCCAATTGGTCCCTAATAGTTAAGCAGGACAAAAGCTATCTTATTAACTATCAGCCAGATTCATCATCGTCCTGTTTTGCGAGTCCTTAATAGCGATTATTAAGGAATCGCTATTAAAGACTCGCAAAATGGGATTCCTTATTTGCGATTAGCAAATTGCTAATCGCAAATAAGGAATGACTCCCCATTCATTCCTGAGGGCCTGTAGCCCATAGGAATGAATGGGGAGTCATTCCTTATTTGCGATTAGCAATTTGCTAATCGCAAATAAGGATGCGATTTCAAGGGTGCCAGGGGTGCCCAAAGGACACCCTGTTGCACCCCTGAAATGAAAATGTAGACTGATGTTGCGCACACACATGTCCAAAGGACATGTGTGTGTGTAACATACAACTTAGAAAAATGCACTAAAGTGCATTTTCTAAGTTTTCGCTATTTACCACGAAGTCAGACTTCGCGGTCAATAGCGGCCAAAAATTGCGATTTCGCAATTCTAAAATGGTTCATGAATTGCATTTAAGGAATCTCATATAGACATTCCTTAAATGCAATTCCTCGCAATTTAGCGATTTCGCAATTTGCGATTTTTGCATTTGGGATGATGAATCCCAAATGCAAAAATTGCGCTCGCAAAGGGCCAGATTCTGAGAATCTGGCCCTTTGCTAGCCGATTTTCCGTTGATGAATCTGGCTGTAAGACTTCTATCCAAATCCACATTGCTCCTTCATCCCGAATCACCTTACCCATCTCCCAATCTAACTCTGTAGATAAAAGAATACCCACTGCACGCACTGACGCATCGAAGGAAGCAAAGTATGCATGGGCATACTTCATGGGGGGTGCAAAGTTGGGGGAGTTAGATTTAAAATGTGTCTCCTGCAAAAACAAACACCTGTGGGGATAAGGATTCTAGCCATTTTAACCTGGCTCCTTTGTTTAGTACGTTCAAAAAACCATTCACATTACATGAAATTACTTTCAGCAGTTGTACCGTTCTTCAATCAAATTATACCACTTTTAAAAAAAGTCTGCTATATTCTCTCATATGTCTATCTTCCAGTTGTACCAGCTCTATTAATAAAGTTACATACATTCCCTTGATGACAGAAACGTTGCCAAATTTACCTTGGCCTCTAAATTTTACCTTATCGTCAATCAGCCCATTATCCCAAGTGTGTTGGTTCCCTATATGCAATTTTTTGAAAGGACAGGCTAGCCCGATATCCTGCTTCAGGGGCATGTTCCGAGTTTGCGCTTGGCCGTGGTGAGGGTGTGATGCGCTGCAGCATCGGAGTTGCAGGAAGAAGCGGTGGTGAGTGGCTCTGAGGCATCGGAGGGTGCAAGCTGCTTGTTGCTCCTCCCTGTTTCGTGCTTAGGGACATGGAGACGCAAGTCCCAGGCGGAACCAACGGCTGCGCAGATACGGTAGTGAGATACAAGCTCACACGCAGAGCCAGCTGAACCGGAGACGTGAATACGGAAGCAGCCTCGGACTGCAATAGCAATGAGGCAGTGATACACGAGGGCAGTGAGCAGTGACTAGTCAGCAGTGAGCAGTGGAGTTGCAGGGATCATGCAGCACTGTGATATTGAGCTGAGTGTGAAGAGCTCGGGCTAGTGGAGACTGAGAGGACTGGAGAGACACTGGGGAGTCAGAAGGCGGCAAGGCTGTAAATAGATTAGAGTGTGGCCCTGGGCTCATCAACTGGGATGCTGAGCTGTTCACATTTATAAATTCCTCAGGAGTACCACCGCAGGATTACATATCGACTGACTATACTATGTGCTTCCTTGCTTCCTTGACTGCTGCTATTCCCTGGCCAGTTGCCCTAGAGCTGCCCTTCAGTTGTCTCTCTTCTGAACTGGCTATAAGCGACTTTGTGACTTGGGGACTTTCTGGTGAATGAATGCTCATTGTGCTCCGGGTAGAATAAAATCAGCTACCTGTCCCTACGAAGAGGTGTCCTACGTAGAATAGTGAGCTACAGGCCAGAGTTAGGGAAGCTAAGTAAGGGCTAGGACTGCATGCTATGCGGCAGAGGGTCCTTAGAGGGTCAACAACACGAGCAGGAGCTCCACCTGCGGTCCCCTCTCCCCCATCGCTACCTCAAAAGGCTAGGCAACAAGCAGCACAGTCCCGCATTTTGGCAGCCAGGAGAGGAAGAACTAACCAGAAAGTAAGGGGGAGTTAGGCACTATGAGCTCAAAAGTGGTTCTGACATCCCAAAAATCTTCTCCTATAATATCTGATTCCCCTGGAACTTCTTCAGGTTCTCTAGGGTCTTCTCCAGAAATAAGGTCTGGTGGTACAGGCCCCAGCAGAGCGGAGGCAACAGGCACTGCTAGGTCATACATGGAAGCATGGGAGGCTTGGAAAAAGTGCTAGAGGAGGCAACACCACAACATCCTAGTACTACGCAAGCTGTGAACGCAGACACTTGTGACACTAAGGAGATGGGAGCACCACAGTTTGTTGTGTCAGATAATAGGAGCCTAGAGTTAGATACTCCTCTCAAAGACTACCCTGTATTCTCTAAACATCGCAAGCCTAACCAGATGACCAACAAGGCGGCCACAGCAGAAAAGTTATATCTGGAATAAACTGACCCTGTTAATCAGGAAAAAGGTACTTCTGTTACTGTTGTTACTGTGGTTCCTCCGGGAGAGAAAGGTCTAGAGGGTCAAGTTGAATTGATGCAATCAGTGTGCTGTGCTCAAAAGGTAACTCTGGATATAGCGAGGCATAAGCCTAAGACTCTAGAGGACTTGGGGTCATTACCCCCTTCATCACAACAAAGTCTTCAGTTGAAAATTAGACTGGAAGCCATGACAGTGCCCCTTCTGTAGGGAGCTGGCAATAGAAATGTCAGCGCTGAAGAGGCTACTACTACTACTGTCTTTATTCGTCTCGATGGACCAAATGCAACAGCTCTTTGAGACTGTTTTGGGAGAAATTCGGGACTGTAAGACCTCGCAAGCCCAGGAGCTCTCCTTATTACATCAACGATTAGATAAAATTGAAACCATGGTGCACCAAATACCTGAGCGATTTAAAGAATTGGCACAACGGGTATCTGATATTGAGGACCACCCTTTACTATGTGACTCTGATATTGCCGCTCTTCAGAAGAAGCTCCAGGCCTCCCAGATAAAGATGGATGAGATGGAAAATTATGCCAGGCGGTCAAATTTACGTTTTACAGGGATTCCAGAAGACAGTGAACACATTGATGGACAGGCTAATCCGGTGGCTTTCATCAAATTGATAACCAGAAACCATGTGCTTGAGAAGGCGCCTGAAGATCTTACTGTAATGCGGGCCCACAGAGTCCCCTTCCCGAAAACTCCAGGGGCTAAGTATCCCAGGACAATGATTGTAAATTTTTCTGACTATCGCATTAGAGAGGCAGTGTTAACTAAGCATGGGCGCAAAATCCGTTCCGCTCGCGGATTTTGCGGATTTTCGGCAAATTCGCCATCCGCGAATTCCCGTGAATTTGCCAAAAATCTGCGAACCCGCGAGCGGAACGGATCCGGGGGCAAAAGTTCAAGCTTCAAGCTTGTAACTATTTTAGAACGGCGCCGACAAGCTGCCAGCACCATTCTAAAATAGTTACTAAGTTAGCTTCAACAGGAAGCACTAATAGATAAAATGCAGGTGCTCGAGCACCTGCTTTATTTTATCTACTAGTGCTTCCTGATGAAGCTAACTTAGTAACTATTTTAGAATGGCGCTGGCAGCTTGCCGGCACCATTCTAAAATAAAACAGGAGTGGGGCAGAGGGAAGAAGGTCACAGAGTGGGGCAGAGGGCGGAAGGGCACAGCAACTAGTGGGGCAGAGGGCAGAATGGCACAAAAACGAGTGGGGCAAAGGGCACAAGGGCACAACAACGAGTGGGGCAAAGGGCAGAATGGCACAAAAACGACTGGGGCAAGGGGCACAAGGGCACAACAACGAGTGGGGCAGAGGGCAGAATGGCACAAAAATGAGTGGGGCAAAGGGCAGAATGGCACAAAAACGAGTGGGGCAAGGGGCAAAAGGGCACAACAACGAGTGGGGCAAAGGGCAGAATGGCACAAAAAACGAGTGGGGCAAAGGGCAGAATGGCACAAAAACGAGTGGGGCAAGGGGCAGAAGGGCACAAAAACGAGTGGGGCAAGGGGCAGAATGGCACAAAAACGAGTGGGGCAAGGGGCACAAGGGCACAACAACGAGTGGGGCAAGGGGCACAAGGGCACAATAACGAGTGGGGCAAAGGGCAGAATGGCACAAAAACAAGTGGGGCAAGGGGCACAAAGGCACAACAACAAGTGGGGCAGAGGGCAGAATGGCACAAGAACGAGTGGGGCAAGGGGCACAAGGGCACAACAACGAGTGGGGCAAGGGGCACAAGGGCACAAAAACGAGTGGGGCACAGGGCAGAATGGCACAAAAACGAGTGGGGCAAGGGGCACAAGGGCACAACAACGATTGGGGCAGAGGGCAGAATGGCACAAAAACGAGTGGGGCAAGGGGCACAAGGGCACAACAACGAGTGGGGCAGAGGGCAGAATGGCACAAAAACGAGTGGGGCAAGGGGCACAAGGGCACAACAACGATTGGGGCAGAGGGCAGAATGGCACAAAAACGAGTGGGGCAAGGGGCACAAGGGCACAACAACGATTGGGGCAGAGGGCAGAATGGCACAAAAACGAGTGGGGCAAGGGGCACAAGGGCACAACAACGATTGGGGCAGAGGGCAGAATGGCACAAAAACGAGTGGGGCAAGGGGCACAAGGGCGCACAACAACGATTGGGGCAGAGGGCAGAATGGCACAAAAACGAGTGGGGCAAGGGGCACAAGGCACAAAAACGAGTGGGGCAGAAGGGCACAAAAAAAACTGAGAGGGTGGCAGTGATGAACCAGAGGGCGCATCGCGGTCTCGCACAAAAAAAACCCCAGTGAACACGCAAAGCACCCCGCGAACACGCCAAGAGCCCCGCGAACACGCAAAAATTAAAAAATCCGCAAATTCGCGAATTTTGCGGATCGTGAATTCTCAAATGCGCAAATTCGCGGATCACGAATTCGCAAAATTCGCCCATGCTTAGTGTTAACCAAGCTGATCCAAAAAAGGGAGATTGTTCTACCCAATGGGGGCCGAGTGCGAGTGTTCTCCGATATGTCAGCAGCGGCAGCAGGAAGACAGAAAGAGTTTGTGGGGATGCTGAGCCAAAATAAAATTGCAGGAGCGCAGGCCTCTGTTTCCTGGCAGTCCAAATTGAGAGTTTTATGGAAAGGAAAGTTTCATCTGTGTTCCACTCTCCAAGAGGCCCAAGACTTACTACAAAACATTGCTCAAGCAAATGTAAAATAATGGAAGTCCAGGGACTCAAGTAGAGACTTCTGTCTATATTAACTGCTTTATTGTTAAAATGCAGGCCTTTTTTTCCCAGTCCTTTTTCTCGTTTTCTTCTTTTTTCTTGTACTTAGACACTTTGACTACTTTGATACCAAGTTCACTCTAACTGCATGAACCTTGGGCCACTTTGCACTTTACCTCTCCTGCGGGGGGGGGATGTACTGAATTTGTTTAACGGTGGAAAATTAGCATTTTTGCACCAACGAACTCTGCACTTTGCATTTTGTCCAATATGTTTACAGCTGAAAAGTTTCATTATTTCTCTTCCGCACTTTATCCTCCCCCTTCAATGTGAGGGGGGAGGATTTTTTTACCGTCCATAATTTACCAAGCTTTGTGGCAATTCGTTCCTTTTTGTGAATGTTAAAAGTATGGGGGAGAAGATACATCAATTTCCACTACTGTTCTTTACTCAAAAAAAAGAGGGAAGGAGGAAGAGGAGGGAGGAGGTGGGAGAGGAAAGAAAGGAGGGAAAAAAAGTGTTGCACTATTGCACAAATTGCACTTGTGTTGTTTTTTCACCTTTTATGTGAGCACTTTTTAAGTATTGGAATATTGGAGTATATTTTGTACTTTTGTAATGTGTTTATGACTAAATATTTGCACTATTGCACTATTGCACCTTACTTTATCTCCCCTTTAAGTGGGGGGAATTATACTATTTCTATAAATTGGGGGAAAACTCTGGAATAGTCACTCCCTTTCCTTTCGTGTTCAGGGCAGGCTGGTTGTGTATAGCAACCGAATTTAAAGCTTGATCCTTATTGCATCTTATGATATTCCAGAAAACCTATAAATCCAAGAGATTCTAGACATTAAGATTACTCTAGCGCTACCTTGCTCTTCTTCAGAGGAGAAGAGGCACCAGGCTCAATCGCTACCATCAGCTTATACTAGATATACTGTGCTTGTTGATAGAAGTATGTAGTAGTGGCGGAACAGACTGTATACGGGCCTTCCCCAAGTCGCACTAGTTATTGCACAAGCACTTTCTTCTTTTCTATTATAGATACCCAGGGCTTAATTACCTAAGTGGTCTCGTTCACAGGGGTGAAAGGTTGGGGGGACGTGCTCCCGGGTGCAAGTCAAGGCACCTTGCTGTTGGAGGGAGTTTGCGTAGTTGAGGGAGGGGCTAACTCACTCCACAGATAGTCCAGGGTGGGCAGGGGTGGGGGGAAGAGGGGTGAAGCACTCACACTCACTTGACTAACAAAACACTCAGTGGTTCACTCACTTGCGTATGTATGTACGTACTCATTCACATATTTAGGATAAAAATTATTCTTTATAATTGTTTTATTGGGTTACAAATTAGAAATGCAGAACAGTATATATTTGGACCACTTGCACATGCAGACCATGACCTGAAACATATCAAGGAAAATCTTAAATTTTTACTTGAAAATTGGAAAGAAGAAAAGTAAAGAGTACCACAATTTACTCTAAGCGCTTTATATCATGTGTCAAGCCATAAAATGACAAATTTGGTTTATGTCCATGCCCCATGTTGGGAATCTAATGATTCACTTCTAGGAAGCTTGCAATGTGATCATTAGATATTCCTGGGTGCACTATATCTATGACCAGCATATTCCAACCTATAATTTTAAATAAGTGAAATCGTTTATTGTCAATAGCTGAGGCCTGACGTTTGACCCTTTGTGGGTCTAGTGTGAACTTGCACATGGACTTTCTGAAGAACAGAAACTGTTCATGCATGGAAGCTAGGTATGTGTAGTAAAGAACTAGAGGGCAGCTGGGTATAACATATACTACATCATTCTCATTTCCCTTCATCCACTACAGGATGAGATCATTTCTTTCTGCCAACTGAGTAATGCGACTTCATCGTGAAATGGTCAACACACAGAAAAGATATGCTGCAAATGCAAAGTTCATGACAACAACCATCTGCCAGCCAAAGAAAGATATTTTAAGATCATGTCAGCATTTGTAGGGTGGGACAACTTCACGAATTGATAGTGTAACATTTTCTAATCTAGGACACATTTGCAAATAGCTCAATTAAGAATATCGTATTGTAATGAAGCTAAATAAGAATGACGGACATCACCTGTAAAAACTTATGAGGCAAATCAAGAGCAAAAAATATTGGTTTGCCAAGATTTATCAGAAGAAAATGTGGCATATCTTCAAAAGTGCATATTCTAAAATATTATGTTATTTATGCAATGCTATTGGGGGAGATAAAGAAAGTTTAAAAATGTCCAGTAGATATCATCCCCATAGCTACCCAGAAGTTGTACCTAAAATCTGGAAGGTAAATGGCAAGCAGTTGAAGTAAGATACTGTGAGGCGTATTATCAAGCCCCAGCGATAATTATCGCTAAGCGCATTTAGCGCTAGGATAATTATCGCTGGGTAGCGTGGATTTTTATCACTGAGATAACGTGCTATTAGCAACGCTTATCTCAGAAGTGATAAAAATCCTCGCGCTAACTGCCAAATGAGAGATTATCACTGGAAAACCAACGATAATATCTCGAAGTTTGGCGTTAGCTTGATGATAGGGGCTCACAAACTTAGCCATGATATCCACCTTCCATAGGATATCATGGCTAAGTCAGGAAAATACTAGGTGTAAAAAAAGCAGCGCTAACCGCGGTAGCGCTGCTTTTTTTTTTATCACAAACAGGGTTAGCGATATCCTTGATAATAGGAGAAATGTCGCTGAACAACATTTCTCCTATTATTTTTCTCTGGAACGCCCCCTTTGCATCTCATTAGAGATGCAAGGGGAAGTGTAGAGAAAAAGGGTGCTAACATGCGAATTTGCGTGTTAGCACCCTGTTGCTGATAGGGAGATAATTTTATCTCCGCTTTCTTGGCTTTTAATGCCAAAAAAGCGGAGATAAATCCCTTGATAATATGCCCCTGAGTCTTCTAACATTATGTGCACATCACATGAATCACCCGATGATTACCCGCAGCACTTAGAATATTAATTCGGAACAATTTGAAGGAATCTAAAACCTTCCTCCGAAGCATTCCCAGCTACTCTACCAGTGGTGTGGAACACATGACCTTCAATTAGTACAACACAACTACTCCTTCAAAAATCTGCATTCATATTTTATAAGCATTTTATTTTCCTTTTTATATTTTACTACCACATATACGATTTAGAATATTGGCCCTCCTGTTTGAATGTGTGAGTATTGTGTTTAATATGTTTACACATGGCTGTGTGCAACTATTTTTCCATTTCACGTTTGTTTATCATAATCTTTCTTGCATTTGTCAATCTCATTCTCTGCATCCATTGATTTGAGATTTCCTTGCAGTTCTTATGAATGGATGCTCAGGCCCTAATTTACTATATTTTGCTGCACAGCAGCACAGCAGCGCAGCCTTCCTGCTGCTCTGCTGTGCATCAAAAGAAAAGGGCAGGAATGTGCCATATCTATAAGATATGATGCCTTCCTGTCCTCACCAGCGCCGTCACACCAACAGCAGCCATGCCTCAACGCAGGCACACTTGCACCATGGTGCAAGGGGGCCTGAGTTGCGGGGATTGCTGTTGTTATACAGGAAGGAATACCTTCCGGCACAAAAACAATTATTAATTGAATTTTGCTCCTTCTATGTGTTTTGCACAATGCAACATATATAGAGAGATCAAAAACCAAGAAGAAATAAAAGTGGTAACTGGACATAATATCGACTACATAATATCGAATGGACAAAATATCGACGGAAAAATATCGACATTAACAAAATATCGACTATAGGAATATCGTTGAAAAAAATATCGACTGCAAAAATGACCCAAAAATATCGAATACAAAAACATCGACTTAAAAATATCGATTAGACAAAATATCGAAATATAGTGAAAGTAAAAAATATCGAGAAAATGTTAGAAAATATTGATTTTATAAAATAATATATATATAATATATAAATAAATAGTACCAAATGTTTAGGAGCGGGTTGTGGGTTTATAGGGGAATAGGGTGGGAAGTAATTTAATAATAATTAATTAGTTAATATATGTGTGGTAATTGTTTTAATTAGATTTTAATTGGTAATTAATTAATATTAATTAGTTCATTGTTTAATTGATTAATTAGCATATAATTTCATTGATTAATTGATTAATTGATTATTAATAATTAATATTTAAAAAAAAAATGTATATGATTTTCATTGATACATTGGTTATTAATTAATAATAATTAGTGATTTATTGTATTAAGAATTAGTATATTATTTACATTTATTAATTGCTAACACATTAATTATAATTAGTTAATGATGTAATTAATATATTGCATATCATTTAAATAAATGAATTGGTAATTAATTTATAATAATGACTTAATTACATTAATTGTATACATTTAAATGTAATGTGTTAATTAATGTTGATGTTAATTAATTAATTGGAATTAAACAATATTAATTAATCTAAATTATTATTATAGCTAATGTGATAATATATTTTATAATAGTTTTTTGAAAAATATTTTTTTTTTTATATATTTATGTTTAATGTTGTGTTCATTATTATTTATAGTGTTCTGGCTTAGTTTCATAGTTTTTGTTATAGGTTAATTGTTTAGGGTTCTGGGTAATTTTGGTAGTCGTGAGTAAAGGTGTATTTAGTGGGATTTGGGAAATTTTTAAGTTTGTGGGTAAATGGGTATTTTTGAGGTTGAGGGTCAGTTTTCTGTTCTTGTGTAAAGGGCTATTTGTAGAGTTCAGGGTCAGTTTTCAGTTTGTGGGTAAAGGGGTATTTGTAGGGGTCAGGGTCAGTTTTCAGTTTGTGGGTAAAGGAGTTTTTTGGAGGTTCAGGGTTAGTTTTCAGGTTGTGGGTGTAGGGGTATTTGTAGGGTTCAGGGTCAGTTTTCAGTTTGTGGGTAAAGGGGTATTTGTAGGGTTCAGGGTCAGTTTTCAGTTTGTGGGAAAAGGAGTATTTGTAGGGTTCAGGGTCAGTTTTCAGTTTGTGGGTGAAGGGCTATTTGTAGGGTTCAGGGTCAGTTTTCAGTTTGTGGGTAAAGGGGTATTTGTAGTGTTCAGGGTCAGTTTTCAGTTTGTGGGTAAAGGGGTATTTGTAGGGTTCAGGGTCAGTTTTCAGTTTGTTGGGAAAGGAGTATTTGTAGGGTTCAGGGTCAGTTTTCAGTTTGTGGGTGTAGGGGTATTTGTAGGGGTCAGGGTCAGTTTTCAGTTTGTTGGGAAAGGAGTATTTGTAGGGTTCAGGGTCAGTTTTCAGTTTGTGGGTGTAGGGGTATTTGTAGGGTTCAGGGTCAGTTTTCAGTTTGTGGGTAAAGGGGTATTTGTAGGGTTCAGGGTCAGTTTTCAGTTTGTGGGAAAAGGAGTATTTGTAGGGTTCAGGGTCAGTTTTCAGTTTGTGGGTGAAGGGCTATTTGTAGGGTTCAGGGTCAGTTTTCAGTTTGTGGGTAAAGGGGTATTTGTAGTGTTCAGGGTTAGTTTTCAGTTTGTGGGTAAAGGGGTATTTGTAGGGTTCAGGGTCAGTTTTCAGTTTGTTGGGAAAGGAGTATTTGTAGGGTTCAGGGTCAGTTTTCAGTTTGTGGGTGTAGGGGTATTTGTAGGGTTCAGGGTCAGTTTTCAGTTTGTTGGGAAAGGAGTATTTGTAGGGTTCAGGGTCAGTTTTCAGTTTGTGGTTGTAGGGGTATTTGTAGGGTTCAGGGTCAGTTTTCAGTTTGTGGGTAAAGGGGTATTTGTAGAGTTCAGGGTCAGTTTTCAGTTTGTTGGGAAAGGAGTATTTGTAGGGTTCAGGGTCAGTTTTCAGTTTGTTGGGAAAGGAGTATTTGTAGGGTTCAGGGTCAGTTTTCAGTTTGTGGGTAAAGGGGTATTTGTAGGGTTCAGGGTCAGTTTTCAGTTTGTGGGTAAAGGAGTATTTGTAGGGTTCTGGGTCAGTTTTTAGTTTGTGGGTAAAGGGGTATTTGTAGGGTTCAGGGTCAGTTTTCAGTTTGTGGGTAAAGGGGTATTTGTAGGGTTCAGGGTCAGTTTTCAGTTTGTGGGTAAAGGGGTATTTGTAGGGTTCAGGGTCAGTTTTCAGTTTGTTGATAAAGGGGTATTTGTAGGGTTCTGGGTCAGTTTTGGCCTTTAGGGTCAAGGGGTCTTTTTAGTGTTTTGGGACAGTTTTGGGTATTTTAGAGTGCTGATGTATAGTTTAACTTAACAGTGATACATTAAATTTATTACACGAAAATAGATATTATTATAACTTTACATTAGTACACTTTATTTAGATAAAAACAATTTATGTATTAGCATGTTTCCAGACAGTAGCTAGAGTGGAGTTGGAATTCTAATTATTAATTGGTTGGTGTCCAGCACCATCAGTAATATTACCAACACTGGAGTTGGATTAATAAAAATACATTGGTTAGTCTCCACCACATTTTATGGTATTACCTTGAGTGTAGTAGGAATAGTAAAATAATTTTTGCTAGTGTCCTGCAGCTTCTATGATTTTAGATTGACTGGAGTAGTAACAATACATATAAAATTGGTCAGTGTGCAGCACATTTGTATACATTTGTTCATTACTGTGTTTTAATAATAAAAAATTATGCAACATAGATGTTTTCAAATTAGTTTATTAAACAATTTTTAATTTTTTTATTGTGTACTACAATAAAATCAAAAACAAATATAACATCACATTTTTTTTTACTTTTATTATTCACACAATAACATCTTTACATTTATATACATGTGGTCAATGTAAACAATAATTTGGATTACTAGATTCTTTCAGTAGATTTTACATATTCCCATCAGTCATTTACAATTTAAAGTATTTATATAGAAATACATTAAACAATGATTTGTTATATATTTCTTACATTAATATTTAATAATGTTAATATTAAATATTAATATAATAAAATATATAATACATATTTCTTTTTAACAAGTAACATGACTATTATTACATTTCTTAGGATAAATTGAAATACCAAAATAAATTTTCTTGGTGTATATTTCACACAATGTTGTTTTTACATAAAACATATAAATCGCTTTGGTTGTAAAGTTTATAATTGTATAGGGAAACAATATGTTTAATTATAATATCTGGTATTTATCAAATATTAGTAAAGCAATTATATAATTTTGTTATAATTAGAAATAATTATATAATCTTTTTTTACTAATTAATAAAAATAATAATTATTTTAATAATTATTATTATTATTAATTAATAAACATAAACATTCATTGATTATTAACAAAAATATATATATTCACAGATAAAATAGAGACTTTTTTCAGGTCATTCTTTATATACTAAATGGTTCTACTTGTTATATTAATAACAATAAATAAGTTATATTATTTATCATTATTAATTATTGCAATAAACATTTATAATGTTTTATAAAAATTATACACAAAATTATTTATATAAATATACAGAATAACTAAATATTTACATCTTTTATTCAAAGTTTTACATAATTATTTTATATTATTAATATATACTACATATTATATATTAATTTATATTAAATATATTATTTTTTGTTAATAAAGGAAAATTGTCATGAGTATAGTGTATTAATTTGTTACATTATACATGTGTATGTATTATATATTTTTTATTTCACATTGTTTATTCTATTATCCTTTTACACAAATGGGTTAAGGGGACTACTTTTTTACCGCGTAAGGTTATTGCGCTCCATTCAGGACTGGAGAAGCTCGCGGTTGGGAGTTGCTTCGCGTGGAGAGAGGTAAGGTTATTTTTTAATACAAATTATAAGTAAGTGGTCATGTTTGAGGGTGTAATCAAACTCTGTAGTGTTTTTTGGTGTATGTATTATTAGTTTAAGTAGCGTTTGGGTGAAAAGTCTGCGTTATAGATGTGTCGTGCTTTTTTTCCTTCAAGTCTAATTTTAAGTGTTCGGAAATGTCTTCTTACATGGTTAATGTTAATTGTTAGTATATTTACAAATGTGAAGGGGGTATTTGTGGGTGGCTTTCGTTATGTATGTTATTTTACAGGTTTCGGTTCCTCGCATGAAAACTACATGGAAGGAAGCGTGTTTTTTAACGGAGAAACAAATGTTTAAGTTATTATGCTTATATTTTGACTTTTATCTCCTATTTTTCGTGTTTGCCTGGAGCGGTTTTTTCACTTTTTAAACCTTTTTCGGGTTTTTTGGAGGGTTTCGAATCGGATTGATACTTTGATATGCGTGACCGTTTTTTAAAAATTGTGTGTATATAACTTTAAATCCTAACGTGTACACACTACTGTTTTCGGGATTTCCTGGAGCGTTTTTTTACGTTTTACAATTTATTTTCGGGTTTTTGAGGGTTTCCCATATTGGAATTGTAAGATATTGGATTGGATTGTATGGATTGATTTTTCCTTGATTGCGTCTCTCAATTCCAAAAATTGTAAGTATTTATTTTACAATTTTGATTGGGTGGGAAATGTCGATTTCTAATGTTATGTGTATGTTATAAAAAATTATAAACATTGCATATTTGTTACGAATTTTTTTACATATTTTTTAAAAGTTTGTCAAACAAATATGTTTTATTTATAATTCATTATATATGTTTATGACATGTGATTTTTATTAGTATTGTAAGAAGACATTCGTATATTTACTTGACATTTTTATAGAAGACTTTTTGCTATTATTGCCAGGTATTCTAAACCTCTAGTTGTAGGGTATAATGTGACTTGACTTTGAAGTAGTCGGAACATTTGTTGGGTTTGTTTAGTGAGTTTGGGCCCTATTTGTGATACTGATTGTTCCATTCTTAGTTCCTGATAGCTTTGTTCTTTTTTCAAAGCTTCAAGAAGGTTGTGGAATGTGGGTTTGCCTCTGTTTGTAGTTGCTTGGAAAGCATTATGCCACCCTTCAACACTGTTGTTGGTTTTCGCCTCTTGGTTTAAAGTACTGAGATAGACATTCCACCAAGGGATTTGGAATTTGGGCTGGCGTCGATGTCCTGATCTGTGCAACCTTCCCACCCAAGTGTCTTCAAAATAGTCTAGCAATGGTGTTAGCTTATCCTCATTCCTCTTATAATATGCGCTGTCAATTAATAAATTGTAATGTTCAGCAACATCTGTAACAGGGACGTAGGCCAGGGCTATTAACTTTTTAACTTGATAGGCAAAGGTGCTATCTGTAGAGTATAGTACACTTAAAGTAGATTTTTGGAGATGCCTCCATATACTCTGATTAAAATGATAATATCAACCCTGGATTGCTGTGTGGGGAAATGTTCTCAAAATGCTATTTATCATAGCTAATTCGAAATCAATAATTATTTTTTCGGGAAAATAATTATTGATTTCCGTTTTGAGAACATTTAAAATTTCGGTGTAGGTTGTTTGCTGTTTGTTGGGTAGCAAACAGTAAATGAAAGGTATGTTAGAATGATGGTATAAACCGTGGATGGAATACAGTTGGTAAAAAGGTTTTGGGCAGGGTTTAAATGTTCCATCCATCATCCATTGGGGACACTGTTGGATTTTTCGTAAATTACTTGCAGTTGCAAACATAATTATTCTGTTTGTACTGCTTTCATTATCAAAAAGAATAAATTTATCTTTATTGTGTGTGATGGCCATTTCGGGTGAAATAATAATTTCTTCAAAACAAGTTGGGTTGGGTTGGGTTGTGCTAGTGAGTCGTTTGGTGCGTGCAATTGTGCGTTTCAGGGAATCAATAGAGGGTAGTTGCCCTGAAGCATGGTTAGGGATTTTTACCAGTTCTTCTTTAAGTATTTGGGTGGTGGGTTTGTCACTTTGTGTGCTAGCACTTTTAATACTTTCTAAGGCATCTCTAATTTCAATTTCGGTGACATTTGGGGGATGATTATGTTCTCTAGTAAATAGCACATTAGTTTCCTCGGTAGTGGCCCTCCCATAACATTTGTTGGAGTAATATTGTGTACACTTCCAAAAAACCTTTCTACCACTTTGTCTCTCCTGATTATACACATAACCCATGTAGCATAATAGCAATTTATTTTTCTGAGACATGACAAATTCTGCACCTTCAGTCATTTTGATTTACTTGTTCTAGGAAAGAGTAGAAAGAAACAAAATCAGTACACATTTTTTTACTTATGTGGTGCTAACATCATTAGTGATGCATTTATACTTACAGTTAATCAAAGTAGTAGTCACAGAAGCAGAAATGTCTTTTGAATGATGTTCTTGTATGTATGTCTTTATTTGCTGTTGGTATGAAAATATAGAAAAACAACGTTAATGTTTATATATAACAAACGTATTTCCTTCTCAAAAGCAGTTGTCATTTTTGTCTACTAGTGCATTTGATGTAAACATTACATATACTTACTTGTTTAAATAGTAGAATAGTAGTAATTGCTGGAGTTCATCAATTTAGTACAGGTATGATCTGTAGAGTAGATAGAAGAAATAAAAGCAAAATAATATAATTTTAATACTGAACCGTTTGGAAATGTAACAGATTTAAACGTATACTAACTTCTAAATATGTTGTTTTCTTTGTTGTAGGTAGAATAGCTGTATGATGTATTCAGAATATCTGTAGAGGAAATATAAAATAGATAAGATGTTGTTAAGAAGATAGACTGTGTTATTTTCGGCAGTTTTAGAGAAATGATAAATATACTTACATTTTTTACAAGGCGATTCTTCTATATTGGTATATTTTGTGTAGGGTGTTTTCATATGATATGTAGAATAGATGTATGATGTTTTCTGAATATCTGTAGAGGCAATTTAAAATAAATAACATGGTGTTAAGAATATAGTTAGCGTTTTTTGTGCCCACATTTTAGCAAATAACAATTATACTTACATTTTTCTGAAGGGTATTTTTGTGTTTTGCTATAGTTGATCTTGGATCTTTCAAATGATCTATAGGGAAGATGTAAAAAGCAAGATATGTTGTTTAAAAATGTGCATTAATGAAATTGGCCGTTTTATAACAAACACATCTATACTTACATGTGTAATTAGGTTAGTTTTATCGTTTTTGCTGTAGAAATAGCACCATTTCTGTATATCTGTAAATATAATGTCAATGAAAAATAAATACTCTTGTAAATTAGTGTTTAAACAAAGCAGTTGGTGTGTAACAGAGAATTATTATATACTTACTATCTGATTTTGCACATGAAGAAATATGACCATGTAATAGGAATTGTGTTGGAGTAGTTTCTATCAGAAAAGTAGGAAGACATGAAAATAAAATAAGTCTAAGAGTTAGGAGATGTAAGGAAAATAGTGCACTTCTAATGTAGTTTTCTACTAAAATGCTGTGTTACTTACTTGATTAATTAGCTAGTAAGCTGGATCTTTAAAGATGTTTATTCTGCAACAAAATCTTCAAAGTGTTGGCATCTACTTTCCAGATAGGTAGCAGCAACAAATGGTAGAATGCATGTAGCCCTTTTATAGTATATGTGTTTTGTGTGCTTTGATTTGATTGGTTGTAGGATGTAAGGAAGCATAGTATAGGCTAGTTTGAATTTTTTTAAGTTAATTGGAGTGTTTGTTGATGTGAGAATGGTGGTATGTGGTTGTTCCCGCATTAAAGCAGGTTCGTGTTTAAATGAAATATATTTATATGTGAAAATAAGTAATGAAAATGTTATTTAAATGCAAAGAATAATAGAAAATGATAAAATGCATGTAATAGAATGTATAGTAAATGTGGATTAATAGTAATTTTATGTAAGAAACAGGTATTATATGTGAAAAGTTTTTTTTACTGAGAAATGACTTTTATTGATGATAAAGATGGTATTTTAGAAAGAAAAGTGTGCAAACATGAACTCGATATTATTTTTTTAACGATATTGTGGTAGTCTATATTTTTGTAGTCGATATTTTTGTAGTGTTAGGGCTAATTTCATGTCCAACGATATAATTGTAGTCGATATTTTTTTAAGCGATATTTATGTATTCGATATAGTTAGTACTCGATATTTTTTACTCGATATTTTTGTAGTTTGTGTAATAAGTATAGTAAGTCGATATGTTTGTTGTCGATAATTTGTCAACGATATTTTGGTAAGTCGATAATGTGTCCGTCGATAATATTTCAGTGATCCAATAAAAGTATATATCCTCGTTGCACCACTCCTACGCCTCCCCTGGGAAGGAGTAGGATTTTGACGCATTCTTAGGTTTACAACACTTTGTAAATCTGGGAATGTGTCAGATTTCATGGATTTCGCATGAGAACACCCACAGCAACACTCATGAAACGTCCCTTTCACATAGAGTAATGCATGAAATGGGCCCATATTTACGAGGCCATGAAAAGTAACACAGCGTGACTTTATGTGGCCTTGTAAATATGGGCAGGCACACTACACCCCCAGTGCGTCTAAAAAAGTGATGCATCAGTGGCGCAATGGGCTTGTAAATGAGGCCCTCAGTGCTTAAGTTGAGCCAGTGGTTCCTGGTGGGGGTCACTGGCATTTATGTTTGGGGACCTGCACCTATTTTTCTGCAAGAGAGGAAAATATAAAAAAGGCAGAAAGACAGAGGAAGAGAAAGACAGAAGACTACCACAAAGGGAGAAATCAGGAAACTGCAAAGGTGAGAAAAAGGGTCAGGAGTATCTGGAAGGCGATTAAAGAGGCCTGAGGTGAATTCACTAGTAGGAAGCCTTGGTGTTGGGCATGCTGACGTTAATTGCACCAGACGTGGGCTTCTGAGCACTGTCACGCTTTCTTTTAAAAATGAAGCTCAATGAATAATGAATGGTAAATAACTGGCTTCAATGATGAGTGAGTGTACCTCTGAGCCTTCTTGACTTGTATGACAACTGACTAGCAATGGATGTTCCTTTGGTAAATTCTCATTCCTGCAGCCTACGTCCACTTTTGTATGTGTGTCAGTTAATTTGCCCTTGCTTTATTCCTCCTTCACTTTCCTCTTGGCACATCCATTTTTGAGAAGATAGCCCCCATTTTTAGCAAACCCCCTTATACCTGTCCACATTTACACCTTGGTAGTAAGTTTTTACTATAAAATATTCTCCAAAGTGGCAGTCAACTATGCAGGCTTAAATAGACTACTGCTGCACGTATGTTAATAGACTGAGTTTTGAAAATAGCAACAATTTTTGATCGACATACACTGTAAGCATACGATGAGCATAATATAAGCACTGCTGTAAACTGCTTTATGAATCAAGCCTAGAAGCTTAAGCTAAAACATGCTTTTTGTACGGATGGGCCCAGGGGTATTCTAAGATTGGAAAAGATAGTAAGTCAATTGCCCCACTGAGAGCCATTCTAAACTCCAAAACCTACATGTGTTGCCTATTGAAGCCAGGATAAAGTAAAACATGTGCTGCCTTATGCATTGAGCCATTCAAGAAAGGACCACTGCCTACTTGGTCATTGTTGGACCTGGCCCTTTTGGCAGGTTCACCCCGAAACTTTTTGCTTTTTCCTAGCCTGTTTCTAGAACCTGGTGTTGGTGATTTTAGGCCTCTGCGCACTTTTTCACTGTGGTACAGTGTAAAGTGCGTGAGCTCTCTGTGTATGTATGGTGAGTGACCTGCCCTCCCATAGGAATGAATGGGGGATATGTATGCCCATGGTAGTTCCTGATGTATGGTGAGTGCAGGGTCGAGTTTGATATGTGCGAACTCGTGAGATTAAAAGCTGCGTAATGGTGTATGCGGCATGGTTGTGTCTAGTCTAGAAGTGCCACTTTTAGAAGTTGGCATATTTGTGTAATTTGTGCCTGGCGTGTGATTGGCTGGTGAGCCTGGCCCAGGAGTGCCTGGGCCTGCTTGTGGATTGACAGTCTGGTTTGGGTGACAGGGGCTGCAGAGCTCCCAGGAGGTTGTCTGAGTCAGCCCGTGGATGAAAGGCTGCATCTGCTGCCAGGGAAGTGGGAGGAGATGGCACCTGGGAGTGAACAGGGCTGTGCCTGCCTGGCCACAATGCTGGCTCCACCTCCCCGCTGGGCGACTGTCACCTCTGTATCTGATACTGAAAGGAATTCCCTATAACCAGTTCTAGCTGGTTCTCACACTGCCTGCACAAAGACTTCAAAGACTTTTCTCTGTATAAGAAGGGGCTGTGTCCCCTTCCAAGAGGTTCTTGTTTCTAACTTGAATCCTGCCAGGGGCGTGCTGCTGCTTCGGCCGAGGGGAATCCCTGGGCCCTGCCCAGCCCCTGGATGCCTGATGGACTTGGAGGCTGGAGGACTTTTCTGGATATGAGCTGATGGTGCTCCCTCTCTTTGTCCCTAGACTTGATTTATAGAGCGTTGGGGAGTGCAGGACTTTTTGTTCCTAGGAGTGCCTTCCATTTCCCTCTTTAGGAGCGCTGAGGCCGTGACCTGCTGAGGTCGCGCTTTGCTTTTTATTTCAGAGGGCGTTCCTTGTTGTCACGAGTGCCCCTCTTATCTAGCCCGCCGCATGGCCGCCTAAATTATGGCCTTGCCGGCACTTCCTCAACATTTCTTTGTGTTTGGCCGCTGCCCGGGCTTAAAATCAGCCGAGAAACACCGTCCCCGATGCGGGGCTGTGAGCAAAGGGGTCGCGCTCCGATTGGGCCGTTGCTGAGGGCCTGGCCGTGGAGCCGCGCTCCGATTGGTTGATTCCCCCGTAGAAGTTGCGGCGTCGAGGAGGGCTCGCCCAGGAGCCGCGCTGGGATTGGCTGACTCTTTGGAAAGCCGAAGCATCACGAAGGACATGCTGTGCGAGCTGCGCTGGGATTGGTCCAGTGCTCGCGTCTCGCCCTGGGAGGTGCCGCCACCGGAAGAAGGAAGCTGTCTGCCGGGTTCCCCGGGGCTCCCGAGAGAAGAGAGAGACCCGGGGAGAGAGAGAAGGCCGGCGCGAGGGCAGCGAGGCTCCCAGAATGGAGGGAGAGCCCCGCAGCCGGGGAGAGTAAGCCGCCGCCCGGAGGAGCCCCGCAGAAGAGACCGACCGGTGAGTAGGAAGGGCTGGGGGGGCTCTGTGCGGCTGCTGTTGGTGCCGGAGAGAGGCACAAGGGCGAGAGTGGAGGTAGGGCGGCCCCAGATGGCAGTGGGCCGTCCCAACATTTTACCGGAGTCTGAGGCCCCAATGCCCACATTTGTGTGTCGAGCCTAGAGAGGCTCTGGGGGCCATTATCTCTTGCGTCCCCCGAGTGGGACTCCAACGATTGGGCACACCATTGTTTTTAGAGCCCTGAGAGGCTCCCTGCCCCATGATGTTTAGAGCCCCGTGAGGCTCTTGGGGGACACCAGTGTTTTTAGAGCCTGAGTGGCTCCAACGTTTGATCATGTGTGATGTCCAGAGCCTGTGTGGCTCCAACGAGCACAGTATGTAGGTGCAGAGCCGGTGTGGCTCTAACAGAAGGGTCTGTGCAGATCTTGGCGCAATTTGGTTTTGGAGCTGCTGAAATTAGAACAGCTGCAGCACAGAAACAATCCTTCTCCGAGGCAACCACTGTAGCCTGGAATTTGCTGCCTCCCAAGCTCAGAATACTGACCCTGAACTCAACATTCCGGTAGTATCTCAAAGCTTGTCTCTTACAAAAATTCCTAGACTAAAATCCATACATTTTTCGTGCAATGTGAAGAAATTACCATGGCAGTTATGTTCTTAATAATGTAAATCTTAGTTTTCATTTGTATTTGACTACTGAAGTTCATTTACTGAAATGTAATGCATTGATGCCCCATGATGTTTAGAGCCCCGTGAGGCTCTTGGGGGACACCAGTGTTTTTAGAGCCTGAGTGGCTCCAACGTTTGATCATGTGTGATGTCCAGAGCCTGTGTGGCTCCAACGAGCACAGTATGTAGGTGCAGAGCCGGTGTGGCTCTAACAGAAGGGTCTGTGCAGATCTTGGCGCAATTTGGTTTAAAGGACTAGTGAGAGCCTGTGGTGCAGACTTTGCTTCTAGGGTCAGTGAGGACCCTGTCACAGTTTTGATTCCCAGCTGCCCAGAAATTAGTGGGCAGCTGCACCGTTTAGGCGCTTGGGATTGTCCACAGGTGCCCAGCAAGTAGTGGGCACCTGCACCGTTTAGGCCCCTGACTTTTGGACTACAGGGCGTCCTAGCCCCAACAAGGCCAGTTGGCCTAGGGACTGCCACAGGTAGTGGCTTATGTAAGGTTTTGCGCAATTGTGTGGTTTTTCCTTGCACCTCTGAATGTTTTAGGCATCATGTGTCTTTGCGCTATTGAGTTGTGTTTTCTTTCCTGGCACCTCTGAATGTTTTTATGCATCATGTGTCTTCCTGGATTTTACACCTCTGAATGTTTTATGCATCATGTGTTTTCTTTCCTTACACCTCTGAATGTTTTATGCATCATGTGTTTACCTTTTTCCCTACACCGCTGAATGTGTTTTTGATGCATCATGTGTAATGTGTTCTTGCTTCTACCCCTAAATGTATTTTATTCTTAGGTGGTTGTGTTTTGCCTAGTATAGTTTATACTAGAGAGGTTATGTGTCCATGTGTGATCTAGGCCTATGGTTATTAGTATTGCGTAGTGTGTACTTACCTGTTCCCAGTAGTTACTGGATGTGATTTATAACTGTTATTTTGTGCTATACTTATTCTAAGTTCTAGTATTTCTATTTCTAAAAGTGTTGATTCTGACAGTGGCCCATGTGGCCCTGTCCTGTAAATAATCCCTGATGAATATTGCCCGTGCCAGTTGGCACAATGTATATGTGTGATTTCTATCTGATGTGATTTTGACAATACAGAAGTTATTTTTATATAACCTTGTGTGGAGTTCCTTTTGTGGTGTGCCTAGGATGTTGTTGCTGTTGTGTGCTGGCGCAAATGCTTTACACATTGCCTCCGAGTTTAGCCTCACTGCTCGTGCCAAGCTACCAAGGGGGTGAGCAGGGGTTATCTTGGCGTGTGACTCCCTCGCCCTGACTAGAATGGTGGTTTCTGCCTGGCTTTGGCGTCAGCCTTAGCCTACCAGAAATAGCCAGTTCTAACAGTCATCCTCTTTGGTTACTCAAGGAAACTTAAAGGACAGAAAATTCTTCTTCTAGAGCTGCTGAAATTAGAACAGCTGCAGCACAGAAACAATCCTTCTCCGAGGCAACCACTGTAGCCTGGAATTTGCTGCCTCCCAAGCTCAGAATACTGACCCTGAACTCAACATTCCGGTAGTATCTCAAAGCTTGTCTCTTACAAAAATTCCTAGACTAAAATCCATACATTTTTCGTGCAATGTGAAGAAATTACCATGGCAGTTATGTTCTTAATAATGTAAATCTTAGTTTTCATTTGTATTTGACTACTGAAGTTCATTTACTGAAATGTAATGCATTGATTTAGACGTGCTCCATATTAATTTACGCACATAGGCGTGTTAACTGGAACTTTAAAGTGTAGAACTTGTATAGCTTGCTTACAATTATTAATTTATTTGATATGCTCACGTCATTGTTGATTTAGGAATGCTAAGTAAAATGTTACATGTGGCTTCACAAGGCCTACGTGCTATTTTCTTATGTTAGCCGATTTCTGTAGGCTTGAAATGCATTTCCCTGGAAGCTCTCATATTAGACTCGTTGAATTCCATGTGCATGTAAAAATTTCCATTCTCACGTTTCTGTTGCAGGTGGAGAAATTCATCTTTGTTATTTAGAATAAAGATTTTGTTTTAGGAGTTAGGCTCAGGGGGAGAGGATACATTTCTACAAGGAGTGCTGATAACATGGGACCGTGTTCTTTCTCACCAGAGAAGGCCTGGGAATCAAGGTCATCAAGTAAGGCGTTGGGAGTATTGAAACTAAATGGAAAATCACCTTCGAGGAGGCTTCCAGCAGGATGAAGCAATCAGATGATGTGAAATGGGTGTGTTTTATGATTTTGGTGTTTGAATTAGGGACAGTGCTCTGGGAGTTTAGTTAGAAGAGGAGACAAGATCGATGAAGAGAGAAGGAGCATCTTAGAACGAGCTGCGTAGCTTGATGCTACTTGACCCATACAACAGGAGTGCACTTCTTAGGAAGCCTTCACGCGCTGACACTTTTACCAGAACTTGCCTGGGAAATGCTAATTAGGGATGTCACGTTAGTAGTAGTGTAGGGACAGACTAATGCTTTGTACCCACAAGCCTCAAATGAAGTCTAATCCTGATGTGGGGGCATTCATTGCCAGGGTTCTGATTTTGGAATTTGTTATTCTTTTAATGCTTCAAAGATTTAAAATTTCACGCAGGTTTGGCTTTGTATTAGTTCCGATGTATTTCTACAAACTCGTCTTGAGGTGCCTGTATGAGTGGTTATTTTTGACATTATAATACACCCACTAACCTAGAACCTGGAGTCTAATTCTTTGGAGTCAGTCATGTTCCTTTGAACCTGTGAGTCCGATCTAATGAGTTATTTCTCTCCTCTACATTTCCAAGCAGGTACAAATGGTCCATTGACAGAGGGTTCCAGAGTACATTGACAAAAGGGAACCCGGCCCCTTCAGTTGGTAGCACTGTCAGATGGTTACCTCTGGAGTGAGGGGAGAAACTAGAAAAATTAGGGAAGTTTAGCCATAGAGCCTAGAGCTCCAAAGAGTCCAAAGAATGAAAGTCTAAAGGACTGAGAGCAGAGAACGACCGTCTTTGGCAGATACCGACGGAGAGTGACCGTGTGGTGGGGACCGCGGTTCACAGTGGAGTGAGTATGAATAGGGATGTGTGTGTTAAATTGCGGTGATGATTCGATTGTGTGATGTCTTGCGGAATTAGGATGAAAGTTGAGTGAATGTGAATTTGGGCCGAACGTGTTTGATTTTGATGTCAGGTTCAATGAGTAGCCTAAGATCCCGGGAAAGATTTGAGATGTAGAAGATACCGAGTGATGTAATTGTCTGAGCAGTGATTGTGGGAGTCGTTAAGCACTATCAACATCCCGTTGGAGATAGGCAATGAGTGTGAGGGAGCTTGATAGAGTCGCGTGAGAAGCTAGTGCACAAGGGCGGACCACAGCCATTCGAGTGGCCAGCGCAGGTCGTGGGTCTTGGTGTATGAATGCTTTTGAGAGATTAGATCCTATTGAGTTTAAGTATATGGCTGTCCGGTCGTTTCGTGGACTGGCAGTCGAAGGTGTAACTGTCCGTCGTTTCGTGGACAGACAGTTGCCAAAGGAGAGGCAGACAATTACTCGAGACACAGGAGGTGACTGCTCATTGAGGCAAATACACCTCCAACCCACGTTTTAACAGTACAAGCTCCAGGGAAAATGACATTTTTTTAGTCTACAAGAGCCAGGTACTTTTTAAACTCACTCCTTCACTCACTCTGACCCTTCAACTCACTTTCCTACACAACACATAGTTTTCTCAAAATCAGTGCCCCCATGCAGTCTTAGGTCACAGCACGCCCCGTCCCGCAGGGGGGCGGGAAGACCCCCATGATGAAGCATGACACCAAGGGCCCTTTTAGTGTGTGAGGGGTATTTAAACAAACATTGCGTGTTTCTACCACTGTAGGAAACACACACAATCTGTGAATACATGAATTTACGTTTAGTTGAGGGTGGATCTTTATGTTTCTTATATAAATACTCGAGACCGTCAGGTCGTTTTGTGGACAGTCGGATATTCTCAAGAACGTGTGATAATCATCGCAAAATTAGCTTAACACAACTTTTCACATTGCAGTCCATCGTGGGAAATAACTTAGTGTTAACGTTGTATTTGTCGTGCTTGTAGCCGAGAACGTGGTTGGCAAGAACCACATCCAGTTGGTTGGCAATGTGTGATGTGCATGCGCGAAGAGCCGAGCATGCGCGTGAGCACCTTTTCCAGCATTTAGCCACTTCCTTCCCTTCCCAGAACGCTTCGCGTTCCATTCCGGTTCCGGGGTTCTGTGTTCTCGAGTCTGTGTCACGGTGGTGGCGTTTAGCGGGTCCCGTCGGGTCTGCGGCTGGCGCCGTTTCCGATCAGGTACCAAGCATTGCATTGTTATTGGCAGTCTTAGTTGTTTTTCAGTACTAGTGTGGCTTTTATGATTTAGAGCGTTTGCCTGTCAGAAATCTGCTCTAGTCCGAGAGTCGGACGCTAATCCCTGATATATTAAGGATTCGGCAGTTATTTGGATTTAGCCCTGTGAATCCCTTCCTACGGACCACCGCGGTTCGTGCTTTGTGTATATTTTCATAGAGGAATACAGGGATTCTTCCTGTTGTATTCGTTGGGACTAGTGGAGTATTGATACTAGTCCCGGCTTTGATTTATTGTTTTCCTGGAACTAGAGGAGTATTGATTCTAGTTCCAGCTATTAGGTTATCCCCTAACACATACACAGGTAGGCATAGAATCATATCCTTTACATTGTTGAGTATCGTGCAAGTAGCAAGGATAATCATTCTGGAGCTATTGTAGGGTACACGGAGAGCTTTAATTCCTGAATACCAGACCAGTCCTTCCTATCTATGTTTATACCACCCTCTACACTCTAAACAGTACGCAGATCTCTCAACCCTCCTACATTCTCTACTACATGTCAACAAGAACTGCACTAACTTTTGTTTCTTGTTCTCACATATAGGAGACAGTTTTTACAGAGGTTCGTTGGTTCCCCAGGATCATCAGTCACTCCACCTGTGTATGAAGAAACCTGTGTTTTCCCCTACTTACCTTGTTTTGTTTCCCTGTTTTCCCCTGACGGGCATCACTATTTGTATCCAGTTATTCTACTCTGGCATATGGTGAACCGGTTAGGGGAGGTAGTGGAACGAGCATCACTTCCTTGGTGCTTCCGAGGCAACATTCGCGACAAGCATCACAGTATTCTCAACACGGCTGTACCATGCAATAGTCTCACAATAACACGTCAAATGACCGTGTTAAAATTAACGCAACACCTAAAATGGCGATACATGTACGCAAAAAAAAGCAGTGATGTCCCAAACCGTGATACAAAAATCTGCGATACCAGCGACAGGCCTGCAATTCCCACACGTCATGCGGGAAAATGCACCATACAAGCAGAGAAAAAAAGCTGTGAGATGACAATGTACGAGTACAACCTCACATATATGATGTAGTACAAATGTCCACTGTCCCGCATCAAGTAGGCATCTCCTCACAAACAGTTACACTTTATATTGTCATCCAGTCTGTATGAAAACTTCGCCAATGCGTAAACAGAGCAGACCCTACATCACGTCAGTGATGATGGAGACGACCCCCAGGACATCGACCTAGACGAACTCCAACGGTTCATGGACACCCTCCGCACCCCACCTCCAGTAACAGGTCAACCCAGCACCATCGAGGTGAGCCCACCCCCTGCACAGACCACACATCTGGCTCACAGCACCTCACCGAAGAACACATGGCATTCCAACACCTTGTGTTAGACTGCCAGAAGGAGCTGGCTGAACAGGTGCGGGTGGGCTTCGAACTCATGGCAGCCAAACTAGATGCCAAACGTGGGTCTCTAAGCCCCATCAGGGACCACTTACACTCCCTAATGGACACCCACAGTTCACCCAATGCAGTCCAACAATCCATGGCTGCCGTTGCTGGAGTCATGACTCGGAGACAACAACAACTGTCTAGTCAGAGTGGTTACAGCGATTTCATCCGTGATTTAGGAAACATAAGGAGGGTCATGGAGAACATGAAGCGGATGCAGGCGCAAAGAATGGCTACCACAGCTGCACACGAGAAAGCTGTAGATCCGATCTTCCATGCCCTGCAGATCCTCATCATGGGAGTGATGCCACAAGACATTGTGCAGATGAATGCTGCTGCTACTTCTACGTCCACATCTCCGGCCCCTGATGTGTCAGTGTCACACAGTGCTGCAGACCAAACACCACCACCCACATGTGAAGCACAAGAAACATCAGAGGCTGAAGATGAGGATGAATCTACCTTAGTGGTAAGTAGAAAGCAATATCATTCATCTCCGCCTTATGGTTTCTTTCTGCTTGGTTCTGCCCTCTGCATCATGCCCTGGAATAACACCTTCCACTGTCCCCCGATACACCCTGTGACACTAACCTTGCACCTCAACATGGACTGCCATATATTGTTTGCAAAAGAATGACACAGCAATCAGCCTGCGAACTGGACTCTTCCCGTTCCAAGTAACTTGTCAATCCCTAAAGGACACTGGCTGGCCCTCCAAGGGGCAACATTGTAAAGTGTTGTCTGCATGGTCCAGTACTAAGACAGCTTCAACACTCCACTGAACGTGAATAATACATTCTAATACACACAGATGTGTCATGTCTATGATTATTCAAGTATGTAAGTATGGACGAATGTAGGGGCAGAGATTCCCCCTTCTGTCCATGTTGCTAATGTTGTGGGACTTGAGTCACAGGGTCCAACCCTGCATCATGGTGGCATATATGACCCGAAAAGAAGCCCTGTTGTCAATTGTAGGTCACGAATGACAGCATATATGTAACAATTTGGGACACATGTGAAACGCTGATGAGTGGGATTCTGTACTATCTTTGACACACAGAAATTGCATTTTGAATACATGACACCCCAAGCAGCCTCTCTGCACACCAGTGACACGCCCACCATCTATCTTCAATTTTCGAGATTGTCAGCACTACATGTTGCACTTACACTTGTCAGAGTGATGGCTTGTACAGAGGAGTGACATGCACTCAGGGAATGTGTGTTGTAATGAATTTATTTGCACATGCTGTGCCTGTGGTCATTGTGTACTGTCCCATGACTGCTAAAGACTATGACAATGTGACGTGCTCATGTGAAGAAATTGTCAATGATGGTGTTCCTACGGGGTATTGCTGCTGCAGCTGCAGTGGGGTGTGGTCCACCTGCCTCATCTTCCTCATCATCGTCCGATGCATCTGTCACTTGTATCCATGGGGCATTGGTGCATACACATATGTTGTGCAACACACAACATGCAACAATCATCTTGCACACGATGTCTGGGCTGTAAAGGAGCCTTCAACCTGTGATGTCCAGGTACCTGAAACGTGACTTCAACATGCCAAATGTGCATTCCAAGATGCCCCTGGTGCGTTTGTGGGCCGTATTGTACTGCCTTTGGGCCTGTGTGTTCGGGGCTCGGAGGGGTGTCATCATACAAGGGCAGGGTGCATATCCTTGATCACCTGTGACAGTGCAGAGTGACATGAGTCAATAGTTGGTTCTGCATGATGTGTTGGCAGGCTCACCGGTTCATTGGTGTGTGATATGTGTGACTTAGTGATTCCTGTTTGACATGTACTGCTTGTAGCAAATGAGCGGCATCAAAGTGTATTACGTAGCCTCACTACTGCTCCTCCCTCCCCCGAGCCTCTTTACTATTGTGCGCAGCGGTGTTGCATCACTTGCACTCCTATGGCACACCATTGTCATGCCTGTCTGCGCATGTCCACAAGCCTGACAATGATACTGTGATGTTGTGCGTTGAAGGCAGGCGGCCACGTGTGTGTAGGCCTATGGTAAGGATAGGGCAGACACAGATTTAGAGTTCATGGCTGGCTGAACTCACGATGTGGTTGAGGGTAGACCTTTGGCTTATGCTGCGGTAATAGCAACATACACAACAGTTGGGATGTATGATCCCGGACCCCAAGCGGGCTTGCGCTCCCTCATTTACCCCTTCGGCTGAGCCCGCACTCGGGGGCAGGCTACATTGCAACATTGTCCATTGAGGGACGAGTGACGCCAACACTACAACAGAGACACATGCATTAGTTAACTTCCTTGGCAAGGCCAAAACTTAACCACGCCCAGAGCCCCGGGTTGATGAACCCAACCCCTACGCTGGACGTATGCCAGTCCAATCCGCTTATGCTTACAGGGGGAATGACACAGCTACATGTCCCAGGTCTACCCCACTGCCTGAGGTGACATGGTTGCATCTGCTGTACATCGCACAATGTTATGTGGTAGGCCCCGGGGCACTCATGCATACATAATGACCACACGGACACACTTAGATAGGTTGTGGAACTGGCTACGGGCACGTGCGTCCGGCCCCTTTTATTGCCATGGTCACATGACCAGTGACGCCTGTGATGGATGGGTGTGGGGTGAGTGTAAGCCAGTACTCAGGGAGTGGTTGGTGCTGTCAACAACTACAACAGTGATCAGACAATCAGAAGTTCTAAGTTCAAACAGCAAGGGTCCATGACTTGAGCTGCACAGAGTTAGTGGCCCCGGATGCACTGCGGTGGGCACAGGCACACCGTCACGGGACGGTGACTTGCAGTACACTGAGGTAGGGCCACGAGAGCTGAGCGGGTCCTCATCGATGTCCAAGGTAATGTCGTGGAGTGTTTCAGGGGACAGTGGAAGGTGTTCTTCCAGGGCATGATAAAGAGGGCAGAACCAAGCGGAAACAGGCAATATGGAGGAGATGAATGCTACAGACTCATTCTTAACGCCAGGTCAGTATCAGCTACAAGATGATGAAGACAACCCCCAGGCCATATACTGAGATGCCACCAAAGTTCAACCAGAGAGTGTCCATGAATTTCGGGGCACAGAGTTAGTGGCACCAGAGCTGATAGGGGATGCAGTCTGCGATGAGTCCTGTACAATGATGTAAACTCTGCCATAAATAAATCAAGGCTCAGTTCCAAATGTGTGACCTACTCGACCACAGTGTAGGGCGGAGACAGCGGTCAGCAGGGGCCCACAGCCACATGTTGTTGGCTTACGATGCACAGAGTTAGTGGCACCAAAACAGTTGTTGGTAGTGTTTGATCACCTCTGTAATGATTATCCTTTTTTCCTCCGGACTGAACCGCGTCCTCCTCTTACCTCGCTCCTTGCGTACAATGATATGAACTCTGCCATAATGAAATCAAGACTCAGTTCCAACTGTGTGACCTACTTGACCGCAGTGTAGGCTGAAGGCAGTAGTTCGCAAGGGACCACAGACTCGTGTCGTTGGAATGCTATGCACAGAGTTGATGGCACCACATCGAAGGGTGTACAGTGATATCACACGTCCCATTAACATATGAACTTGGCAATCATGATATCAAGGCTCAGTTCCAAATGTGTGACCTACTAGACCGCAGTGTAGACCGGAGGCAGCGGTGGAGTACGTCAATGAGAAAGGAGTGCTGAGGGCCTGTGTCGCGGAGGCCAGCGATGGTCTGAGGAGGCTACCAAGGTCACGGGCCTCTGGCTTGGAGCTTGCACCTGCACGTGGTGGGCCCTCATTGACACACGCTGGTGTCAGCAGGTGAGCAGTGAGGCCTGGGTGCACAGGAGCAGGCAGGACGGGTCTGGGGACCAGAGGCCTGGGGTGCAGCAGGCACACAGGATCTCAGGCAATACTGAGCATGGCGTCAGCCTCATGTCAGGGTAAGAGGCGCCGCCCTGGCAGACACATTGGCCATTCCGGAAGAGAATCACGCTCAGACCTACGTGCTTTTTATTCATACCCCTACGCTAGCCTGGCGTACGCCGGGCCAGCCCACTCCGCTCACACCTACATGGGGTGAGGTAACAAGCTACATTTCCGTGATCTTCCCCACTGACTGAGGTAACATGGTTGCGTCCACTGTCCACTACACTCCAAACACCAGCAGTGTATGTCGACATGGATATACTGCAGTCTGGCCACCACATCCACGCCACATTTGGCATTGTGTACATTCTCATTCATGGGTCACTTTCCTCCTTCGCACATGCCTGGTTCCCACCTCTCACCACATTCTGCTATTGTGTGGCTGAGGTGCCATGCTGTTGATGGCTTGTGTACATGGCTAGCCCAGGTTACCACAGCAAGTTGTGCTGTGGTGTCTGGTAGGTGGGCATGTTGTTTGGCATGTTGTATGTTTGTAACGTGTGCATTCCCAGAGTTGTGAGTTGCATGATTGTGGAGTTGAGGTGTGTGGTGTGTTCATTTGGTACTTACCAACGAGCAGTGCATTCCCATAGGTGCCATCCTGAAAGCGCTGGTTGATGATGGACTGTTGGAAGATGTAGGAATCATGTACGATGCCTGGGTAGTTGGCGACGACATTGGTGAAGAGTCCCTGGTGGTCCACGATTGCTTGCACATTGATGGAATGCATGTGCTTCTGTTGTGGTAATTGTGTGCAGTGTCGGCAGGGGGCATAAGTAGGACATGTGTAGAGTCAATTGCCCCCAACACGTGCAGGCAGCCAGCTATGGCGTAGAAGTCTTGTTTGGTCTCCAGCTGTTCCTGCGCAGTGTGGGGAGAAGTGAAGGTGCTGGGGTACTAAGCTGATGATGATGTCCAAGACAGGTGTGAGAAACGTTGATAGGGCTGGCTGTGAGACTCCTCCGTCTCTGGCGGTTGTTGGTTGGAATGTACCAGACAACAACAGGTACAGCACAGCCAGCAGGATTGTCTGCGGAAGGATGTTGGTTGTCCGCTGTGTTGGTACAGTCAGCCTTTGGGCAATCATGGTCAGGATGCAGAGGATGGTTGCCCTTTTGAGCCTGTAGTTGGCAATGACGTCCTCTGGCATTAAGTCTGTGAGGCTTGAGCGTTTTCTGAAGGTCCGCTGTCTTTGTCTGGGCAGCCTCTGTGGTAGTCCAGGGGGAAGGGTGGGAGGTCTGGGGGGTGTTGGAGGGCCTGGGGGTGGTGGCGGTGGGTGTTATGGCCCTCTTGAGTGTCCGAGCTGCATGATCAGTAGCTCCATGGCATCTGTTGTTCTTCAGGTGTGGCTTTGGGCTGGGCTCCCTTTTCTGGTGCAGGTTGTCGTCCGACTAAACACCATGTAAGAGCAGGTGTTAAATCCCTGCTGCTAACGCACCTTATTGCATGTTTTGGGATCTTATCGCCGAATTGACTGGTCATTGAGAATGTTGCGAAGTGGTGTTGTTGCTGCTTTTTGCACAGGAACGCCTACTCTGCATCGCATTAGCGTTAGTTGCTGGTGTCATCTGTGGCGATGTTTTTTGCGGCTGCTATTGCAGGAAAATTGGTGATATCGGCTGTTAGCACCAGCTTATTAATTTGGCTTCGATAAAGGGCCAATAACTCGGCGATAAGTCCTTGAGAATATGCCCCTATGAAGGAAGTGCATGAATGCGTAAAGTGAGAGTGTGTGTGTGAGAAGTGATGCTGGATGGTGCCGCACTGCGATTGGTAGATTGGAGTAAAGCCGGGATTGGTGGATTGTCATCAGGAAATGGAAACAAAAACATCTTGTGGATAAAAGGATTTGATTCAATCATGCAATATTTTAGGGTGTTACGAGATCTTTGTAGGGGATATAGAGGGGTAGTGACTCGAGTGGGTGAGAAAGCACCACCCGAGGATACCCCAGCACATTTCATGGCCACAAATGTAGGACTTCAGATTGGGAGTTTCCATGTTATGGTTCATTTAGATTAGAGGTGCTGTATCAGTTGAGGGGATCGATTGCTACAATGCAACCTACACCTAGACCAACACAGTTTGAGGCATTAGATGTATAGATGAGAGCAGCACAGGCAAAGAGTAGGGAGTGAAGTCAGGTAAGGATGAAAAGTAAGTATGGGTCAAAAATCTGTTCCGCTCGTGAAATTTGTGGATTTTCGGCAATTTCGCAATCCGCGAATCTCACGAAATTGCCGCAAAATTCGCAAATTCGCTTGCGGGCCTATTTTTTTTTTTTTTATGGCCTGCTCACTCAAGGGACCAAAGTAACAGGCACACACGGTCACTGGAGGCAAATCTTCTGGCCCTTTATGCAGCTGTAGTGTAGGAAAAGCACAATACATTTACCCAACGAGGTAGCACGTACTGATTAGCCAGTAGAAAGTACTCCAGTTGAGTAGAGGTATTGCACAAAACGGTGGCATCTTCGTGGATGACTATGCAGGGCAGGATTCATTCTGGCACGAGGCTCCTGTCACAAAAATTAAACCTCAACAGGAAGCACTTACAGATATAAATAAAGCAGGTGCACGAGTTGAAGCTCAAATTCAGTAACATTTTAATCAGCCCAAAACATTAGTGAGCACGGTCGAGGCTGGGCAAGTGTGCTTTAACCCCATATCTGCCGTCGAAAAGTAGCTGTAATACTCGAGGGAGGTCTTTGAATCCATGACTTTCTCAAGCGCAATCGCTGTGTTGTTCCTGTGACCAGGAGGCTGCTTTCTCCTCACCTGCTGCCCTGCTTGCTCTCTGACCCTTTATACACAAGAGGCATGTTGACCCGCACAGAAGCTGTGCCCGTTTGGCCCCGCACCACACACTAGCGGTATCAAATGTCTTCCCGCCCTTTCCCAACTATGATGGACAGCTCACTCAAGGGACCTCAGCGCCTTTTGGCACGTGGCAAAGTTACAGGCACACATGGTCAGTGGAGACAAATCATCTGGCCCTTTACGCAGCTGCAGTGTAGGAAAAGCACTATACATTTACCCAATGAGGTAGCACTTACTTTATTAGCCAGTAGAAAGTACTCCAGTGCAAATTGCAAAAAAATCCACGAGTTCGCGGGAAAATCCGTGAATTTGTGGATTATTTTGCGATTTCACACGAATTCGCGGACCGCAGATCCGCAAAATTCACCCATACTTAATGAAAAGAGCGATGAAGGCATATCAGGATGCCCTATGAGACGCACAGTTGAAGATGTGGAGGGTAGACACCATCGAGGGAAGAGGCTATTTCCACTCCTAGTGAAAATAGGAGATGCTCACAAGAGGAAAGAAGAGGATAATAGGGACACCGATGATAGCTTGTTAGATCGGTTGCGAGCAGATCTTCTGCCTCCATACAATCCAGGTTCAGATATGGGAAGGTGAACACTTATAGAGAAAATGGGAGAACCTCAGACAAGCCCTAGTGCGAGAGTACTGGGAAAATTGTCAACGGGAATGGAAGGAACAGGGATGCCAGCATTGAGGAGAACAGAGATGAACCGAGTTAATGCTGCTACGCAGTGACCAGAAGCCCTTACGGTGCCAGTCCCCATTGGACCCATTGTGTCAGTGTATTCCCCAAGGGAGGGGGAAAACAGTAGTCAACCATAGTCAGCAGGGGAAGAAAGGAGTAATGCTGGAGGAAACGGTAATGTGAGCGGGAATGGTCAAGTTTTTGGTGCCTGTGGAAGCCAGTACTCCCTTGCCAGCCACTGCAGACTCTTCTAGGGACATATCGGGTCTAGTGCAGTAAGATGAGTGTCATTGGCAGACTCACGTTCAGACTTGAGGATGTGGGAAGCTCCAGTTAGAGGACCCATGGGGAGGATAACCAGAGGAGGAGTCGATATGGGAGCTTCTGGGAGTCAGTATTTCCCAAGAGACATAGAGGAAGTAAATCCCTGTAGGAATCAGAGCACTGAAATCAAGGACCTGAGTAGTGCATCCAGTGAGGGAACAATAAAAGCTGCAATAAAGGCTAAGGTGCCGGACATAGTAAGATTAAAGGCAGAAGTGGGTGAGATAATAAGTGGAAATTTGCCCCAGGAAAGGAGGGAACTTTATGAGCAAGATGAGTTGTTGTTTGTGGCAAAGGATGTTACCCGTAAGTCAAGGAAAGAACATGAGAAGGTGACGTAAGTAGCACAACAGTAGGATGTGGATTTGTCCAAAAAACAAAACGTTACAAGGAGGTGATAGGTTAAATTATAGTGATCAAGAATTGGAGGAGAAAAGAGTCATAGGATTGAACACCCATATTCGAGAATTGATTGTAAGTATACATGCATGGAGCATTCTTGACAAGTGGGAAGAAAGTAGGTCCAAGAAAAAAAGTGTCAAGAAAGGCATAGGAGACATGCTGCCTCCAGGAGGGGGGACAGCAGGAGTAGAGGCTTACCCATTGCGAGAGGTACCAAGCAGAGGGTATGTGCATGTGCCTTGAAGCAGGATAGATTTGGTAGCATTTACAAACGATTTCCCTTGGCTGAGGGGGCACCTGTTGAGTGGTATAAGCATGTTCGTCACTTTGTCAAGATTTCAAAAGTACTGTGGATTGATTTTAATACTGTGTTCAACATTGTGGTGCAGAGTGATTTGTGGTCTGCTTGTAAAATTGCAGTTGAATGGCCATCTACTGAACCTGACAGAGACCCCTTAGCACATGGTCCAATAGCTTTGGTTATGAAAAGGTTTGAGCTGGTAATCACATAGTTATAGTCCAAAATCTCACTCCAAGATATTGATTGGGTTAAAATAGATCAGACTACCTAAGAGCCCAAGGAATCCATACATGCTTACTATGAACGGCTTATACAAGCCTTCAAGCAGTATAGTGGATTGGACACTTTAGATTCAAAGGATGTCAGACAGTTTATTTACAAATTCCTTCTAGGACTGAGGTCAGAAATTAACTTTATGATTTAGCAGCATCTGATCTGTTGGCAAAACAAATCTGTGGATGAGATTCTACAGTATGCCGGATATTGTAGTGATGAGGTAGACTCAAAAAATAGGAAACTGAAGGATAAGCTGATGTTAGTCTGGATGAGGAATGCCGATAGGGTAGACTAAGTGCAGTCGAGTAGAGGAACATTGGGTCCGAAGCAGGGAAACAATCATGGAGGATCCCAGAACGTGTCGGGTCAGGGAAGAGGGAAACCCATAGACCCCAAGACGGGGATGGATGTTGGTACCCTAAAGAGAATAACTGCATGTCATTTTTAAATCCAGTGAATCACATCCAAGATAGGGAAGTAATGCAGGTACCTTAGGTCATAAGTACAGTGACGAGGCCCAGGTCTGTACACAAAGGGGGTCTGAGTCCACAAGTGCAAGTTCCCAAACCTCCGAGAATTCCACAGGGGAATCAAGTGTACCAGCAGATGCCCTTTAATGAAGCTTTTGACTAATTAGATCCAGACCCCTTGCATGACGGTGCCCGAGGGAGGACGAAGAATGTACCCTTGGAGCAGTCTTAGAGGTAGACCAGAGAGGACCGTATGTGGAGACAGATGTGGACGGTCATCCCATCCCATTCTTGGTTGATACTGGTGCTACCCATTCAACTGTGAGACCTGCAGTAGTCCCAAACCTACCCCTCTCTGGACAATCGATCCAAGTTGCAGGAGTTGCTAATAAGAGAATGACTAATCTATTGAGAGATGAGATACTTGTCAGAATAGGAACCTTTCAGTATCATCACCAATTTGTGGTGTGCGATTCAAGTCCAGTCTGTTTGTTGGGTCGTGACCTTTTGTGCAAACTGAATTGCACCAAAAATTGCGCACCTAAAGGATTGGAGTTGCAGAATAATGATGATGATATTGCATTCAAACTGGCAAATCAGAATCTCTGCATAGAGGTGTTTCCTGTGTTGACAACGGAAGATCTGCCATATGACCTGAAACACGTGTCCCTCCAGAGGTATGGGATTTCACAGGAGAAGAGATAGGATTAATCCGAGGGGTTGAACCAATTACGCTAAAGATCAAGCCAAATGCTGTGTTTCCAACAATGCCCAAGTACAATCTGATGCAGGAAACGGTAGCAGGAATCAAGCCTGTGATTGGGTCAATGATCAAAAATGGCATTCTAAAGGAAATAATGGGAAGCCCATGCAATTCCACTATTATGAGACTGCAGAAGCCGAGTGGGAAGTTCATACTCATGCATGATCTACAAAAGGTCAACACGATTGTAGTTCCATGTTGGCCAGTGGTACCGAATTGAACAGTAATTTCATTTCAAATTTCATGTGAAGCTGAATGGTTTACAGTGATTGATCTTAGTCAGGCGTTCTCCTCGATACCCTTACATGAGGAAAGCCAATTTCTGTTTTCTTTCCATCTGGAAAATCATGAATTAAGGTGGTGTTGTATCCCACAAGGGTATACAGAGAGTCCATCGATCTTTAATCAGATTTTGAAAAAGAATCTTGAGAGTCTGCTACTGCCGCAGAGTTCAGTTCTCGTGCAGTACATTGATGACCTCTTGATCACTTCTGAAATGGAGGAAGCTTGTAGGATTGATACTGTTGCACTGTTAAATCACCTGGCAGAGAATAGGCACAAGGTGTCCCCAAGCAAACTTCAGTACAGTTTGCCTGAAGTCCAGCATTTGGGCCATCGCATTGAGAAAGGCAAGAGGAAGGTGTCACCAGACCACATTGAGGCGATCATGAAAATGAATGCACCTACCACAAAAAAGTCAAGATGTTTCTGGGAATGGTTGGGTACTGTTGTCAGTGGATTCATTAAAGGCAAATCCTCTGCAGAGGTTGACACACAAGGATGTGAGTGATCTGATACCATGGGATAACAACTGTTTGGTTGCCTTTATAGAGCTGAGAGAAAGCCTGTGTCACGCTACAGCTTTGGGAATGCCTGATTATAATAACTCATTCTCGCTATTTTGTTGTGAGCGTGAGGGTTGCGCACCGTCAGTGGTCACACAGACTCATGGAGGTGTCTGTAGACCAGTTACATACTATTCAGCTACCCTAGATCCAGTAGCTTTAGTGGTGCCCGGATGTCTCCAATCTGTTACTGCAACATGTGTCAGCATTAAAAGGTGTAAGGGTATTGTGATGAGTCATCCTCTTACTGTTTATTTTCCACATTCAGATGAGCTTCTAATGATAAGAACTAAGACACAGCATTTGACGAATAGCAGACTCACACGCTGTGAGCAGTTCATACTTGCCTCAGAGAATGTGAATCTGAACAGATGTTCTTTACTGAATCCTGCTACTTTAATGCCTATCCCAAATGTTGAAGATGAAGATTGTGAAGACCATGACTGTCTCGATGTGACTGAACGTTGCACCAAACCGAGACCTGACATTGTTGATGAACCTCTGCCTGAATCAGAGGAAATAATTTTTGTAGATGGTTCATGCTTAAGGGACAATGCAGGTTATTTGAGAGCAGCGTTTGCTGCCTGTACCATTTCTGAAGTTGTGGAAGCTGCTTGTTTACAGGGACTGCACTTTGCCTTGACATGTGCATGCCTGATCTCTGATCAGATCTGAGTCACCATATACAACGATAGCTAATATGGGTTTGGTGTGGTTCATGACATCGGATAGCTATGGTCAGAGAGGAGGTTCCTAACATCATCAGGATCTCCCAGACATGGGGAATATGTGGAACAATTGTTGGAAGCCGTACAGCGACCAAAAGAGATAGCTGTGGTGAAATGTATTGCCCACGGGAAGGGAGAAGACTTTGTGATGGTGGGCAATAGGTACACTGTTGAAGTTGCGCATTTCTGTGCGGGCCAAGGGTGCATTTTTAATGGGGAATACACTGGAGAGAGCACACATTTACATTTACATTTGATGTTGGTCATAGCGTACACTTGGGATGAGGTCAAGCGTCTACAGGGAGAAGTGTCAGATCAGGGAAAATCTGGATGGAATAAAGCAGGCTGTGAGAAAAGAGATGATGGCATTTGGGTTTCAACTGATGATCGAGGAGTGTTGCCAAATAATTTATTGAGCCCTTTGGCGAGGCAGATTCATGGAACAGTTTACATTGGAAGAGATGCCATTGTACGAGTGTGCAAAGCTGTTACTTAGAGAGATGATTCCATATTTTGGATTTCCAACTTTGTTGGAGTCAGATAGAGGAACGAACTTCCATAGTGAGATTATGAAGCTGCTTTGTACTGCCTTACAAGTTGATCAGAGACTGCATTGTAGCTACAGACTAGAGATGTCTGGTCTTGCGGAGCAGGTCAATGGAACTCTGAAGATGCGAATGGCAAAGTTTGTGTTTGTCAACGCCTCTGAAATACTCTGATGCATTGCCCTTGGTGTTGATGGGTAGCATCCCCGATCAGAGGACAGGGCTCTTGCCCGACGAGATCCTAATGGGGAGGGCGATACGCTTGCCAGCAGTGCCCTCTACAGCTTATCTAAACATCACGGATGATTTGATCCTTGATTATTGCAAAGGACTGGCTGACGTGGTCCGTTCTGTGTCTCACCAGGTTGAAGCTGTGACTGCCCAACCTTGAAACTGGATACCTGTTTGCAAGCATGTGAGGAAGAACTGTCTTGATGCTCACTGGAGAGGCCCAGAACAAGTGATTCTGGTGACGAATACAGCTGTGAAGTGTGGAGGCTTGCCAAACTGGATTCACACCTCACACAAGCAGAGTTTCGGGACCCTCAGAAGAAATAGCTCCCCCTCCCAGCAGGAAATCCAGCCATGGCTGCGAGGCCACTGGAAAGGGCAAGTCGAGCTGTGGGGGTTAGTGACGAGGCTGGTTGCCCACCAGAGTAAGCTGAAGGGATTCACACTATATAAGGCCCAGATATTGACTCTGAGGGAGACGGTAATGCTGCGAGTGGTACAGACTCAGATTCAGCTAGAGGAACCGGTGTGAAAGAGGATCAGGTGCAGAGAAGCAGCACAGAATTCGCAAGGCAATCATGGCTTGTGAGACAGAAGAGACAAAACTTGAGACTGGCATCTGAAAGAGATCTTGCCCCTGTGTCTGAAACATCTGAATCAGAGTTAAGAGACACAAAGCAAGCACAAGAGGGCCTGAGGAGATCGAGGAGAGCAAGGGTGCCCTGTCAGAGGTACGCTGCCCCAGAGTGGACCTATCTGATCACAGATGACAGGAACAGTGGGGACAAAGAGACTGAGGTCTTCACGAGTAGCCAGCATAGTTCCAGAACTGAAAATTTAAATTGACCTATTAGTCCCTGGAATAGAAGCCAATGGAGTGTTGACTGTGGCTGTACCGAGACCTCCGATATTGAGCAGGGTGCAGGTTTAGATTCTGCGAGAGTTGTCTTTTCCAACTTTTAGATATCATCCACCGGCTCAGGAGATTGCAGCAGTTCGTCTTGAGATTCTACAGCATGTCATCAATGAAATTGGCTCTGAGCTTTTAAGGGACTATTGATTAAGCCATGAACTGTAAATAAAATGCTTGCCTTAAAGAAGATAACCTAGGCCCGAGTGGAAGAAAAATAAATTTAGGGATGTCCCGTAGCAGAAGAAAGAGGGCTAAGGAAGTCTTTTGAACTGTGTAAATGAGAGTGGAACGAACTGTGAATTTGATTTCCAGGACTCCAATGAACTGTGTGTGAATTTGTTGAATGGCAATCAGAGGCAGCGAAAGAGGCTTTGCGTTGATCCCCTTGCTGTGCTGAACCAAACTCAATTAAAAATGTCTGGAAATCCGATCAACCTTAGGACAAAGTGTGTGATATGTACGCTCATAGTAGGAGTGATAGAAGTGATAGCAGTAGTTATTATAGTCTCCGTAAATGTTTCACATAATGCAGAAGTTGGAAGAGTGGGAGTTCAAGGGACATCCACATCTGTTACTTCTAGCACAAAAGTGGGTACCGTACCATAGGAGCAGATAAAGCTATGGTAGATCAAACTAGTGTATCTCACACTAAATATAGGGTAGCATTCTCATATACTTTATAGAAACAGACAAAGGTGTGGAGAAACAGGGCACAACCTATTTGTGGACGAAATCCCTCACTCACCCGAGGGTGATATGCTTCATCATTGGGTTTCTCCAAAACACGGGGACCGCAAGGTACTCCTTGTGGGCTACAACTTAACCCAAGAGGGAAGGAGCTGGAGTGCAAAGCATTAGTTGGTTCTACCAACTCAGCATGGTAAGGAGGGGCAGAGTGAAATAATAAGTATAAAGTGTGTGTTTAAAAACTGCCTATTTAAGGGTTTACAACTGTATTCTTCCATCCTAAATGGTAGTGATTACAAATGTGAGTGAATGAAGGTTATGGATGTATACCCTATCTGTAGATCAACATGTTTCTATATCTATTTGATCAAACTAATCACATGTTGCATGTAGATTTGCCTAAGGGTGATTATATGTTGAATGCCTATGCAAAAATATTGACTGAGTATGCTAATACGATGGATGTGAAAGATTGTTATGTGTGTATGCAGTTGCTTGCATCAATGGAGGAGGGTATTCACTATCACCACCTCCCATTGACGTATGGAATTACATGTAGTTTATTGCTTAGTATGTTTTACTCTAAGGTACAGTATGACTATTACTTCCCCAACTACGACGTAGTGCTTTCAGATGTTCCAGCTTATATGCACCTGAGTAAGTATGATTATTACAAGCAGGAAGAGAGAATAGGGAAGTATTTCATCCCTACCGTTACACTGGGCACAGCTTATGCTCATCGTCATAATTTGACAAGTATATCAACTGATGTAGAGAAGAAATTCATAAATTAAGTAGAAGATAGACATAGACAGTTAGCAGTAAAACTTAATAATAGGGAAGGGAAATTTGAATGGACCAAAGATGAGTTAGCACATAAGGCGAAAGGGAGCTATAGTCCAATAGCTTTAGATTTTGAACAGCGAGGAAAACTTTGCATTTGAGAGGTACAGACTTATTATGGGAAGATCCTAGTTGGACAGAGCGTGTGTGATCACATTTTTACAATTGAAGCTACTGCTAAAAAGGTTTTGCAAGACGCAGTGCAAGTGGCACTGAATGTCTATTTTATGTGTGGGAAAAATGAGTATGTGTGATTGCCACTGAATTGGTATGGTACATGTTATGTACCTGTTGTTTTATCCTAAGATTTACCATGTTGAGGATTTGGGGCAATTGGAAGGTAGACTACACCATAGAGAGAAGCGAGATGCTAGTGCAGGAGCGATTGTTTTAGATGTATTTGGAGCAATGATACCAAGTTCGGAAGTGGTTGTGAACGATATAAAGGTTAGGAGGTTGTTGACTATTGTGGATAAGTTGTCAGAAAATACAGCTCAATCTTTGCTGCTTGTGGATGTAGAGATGTTGTTGATACGAGCCATGGTGATGCAGAACCGACTTGCTTTAGATGTATTATTAGCAAAAGAGGACAGAGTCTGTTCTGTAAAATGTTGAGGGTTTAACAGTGCTGTATTTATATGCCAGACCTTAGCAAGGATCTGAAGATGTATGTAAGTAATATCACTGAGATCCACCATGAGGTGCATGACTTGGCAACAAAAGGAATTTGGGACAAGGCTGTGAAAGGTTTTGGAAAGATTGGAAGTTGGTTTGCAAACCTTTGTAAGGAAATTCTTGGTTACATTTTGAAGCCTATCATCATAGTAGTGGTTTGTGTGATTCTCTTGATTGGAATGGTAAGGGCCTATAAATGGCATAAAGCAGGACAGGCTGAGAGATCTCTTAGAGAGCGAGAAAGGAGAATGGAGAGACTGCAGGACAGTCACTATGAGAATCTCAAAAGTCTAGAAAAATTCTGTGAGGGCAGACTGGCTACGACTTCAGGTTTGGTTGTTCTTTCTACAGGGAATTGTGATTGGTTGTGATGACACATGTCATCATATGGGGAGACTGATAGAGTGTGACTTTGCTCTTTCTTTCTAGAGGTGCATCATAATCACAATTAGTTTGCACCTGCATTTATTTTTGACGTGTTAACATTTTGGTCATTAGAATGTGAAATGTAATAACAAGTGCAGGTGAAAGGATAGAAATATTTAGTGCAATGTGAAGAAATTAACATGGCAGTTGTGTTCTGAATAATGTAAATCTTAGTATTCATTTGTATTTGACTAATGAAGTTCATTTATTGAAATGTAATGCATTGATTTAAATATGCACCTTATTAATGTCTGCACATGGGCGTGCTAACTGGAACTTTAACGTGTAGAACTTGTTCAGGTTGCTTACAAGTATTCATTTATTTGATGTGCTCATGTAGCGTGTTGATTTTGGAACGCTTAGTAAAATGTTCAGTTACATGTGGCTTCATATGGCCTTCATGCTATTTTCTTATGTTGGACGATTTCTGCAGGCCTGAAATGCATTTTCCCGGAGCCTCTCATTTTAGACTCTGTAGTTGAATTCCATGTGCATGTTGAATTTTTCCTTTCTCATGTTTCTGTTGCAGGTGGAGAAATTAATCTTTGTTCATTAGAATAATGCTTTTGTTTTTCGGAGTTAGGCTCTGGGAGGAGAAGATACATTTGTACAAGGAGTGCTGATAATGTGGGATGGTGTTCTTTCTCACTGGAGAAAGCCTGCGAGGAGGTGTTCAGCAGGATGAGGTGATCGGATGATGTAAAATGGGCGTGTTTTATGATTTTGGTGTTTGAATTAGGGACAGTCAACCGGGGGTTGAGTTAGGAGAGGAGTTTGATGAAGAAAGAAGGAGCATCTTACAACGAGCTCCGTAGCTTGATGCTACTTGACCATACAACGTGAGTGCACTTCTTAGCAAGTATTCACGTGCTGACACCTTTTCCTGAACTTTCCTGGGGAATGCTAAGTAGGGATGTCACGTTAGTAGTAGTGTAGGAACAGACTAACTGGAAGGACCTGGGCAAAGCCACCTTCAAAGTCTGGTTCAACTGGGTCACCTTCCTACGGGGAGCAGAAAACATAACAAAAAATCAAACACCCCAAGCGGGACCGGGCAACGAGTAGTGGCTCTCCCTGGACAAATACATTAACTCGCAAAAACTGCTGTGAACACAAAGCACCGCCAGACACCATCACTGGCCCAACCCCAACCCCCCCTTTGGTGCCGGCCGTCAGCAAACTCTGTAGTCAAGCAACCTACCACTCACCACACTCGTGTCCGTTTCTCTTTCTTCCTCTAGCCTTTCCACCTACTCACCTCTATACACTGTCTCTTCCGACCGGCGGAGGCAACGCATAGAAACGTTGAGGAACCGCCGAGGATATAAGATGATTATGTATAACCAGCACTCAAGCGTCTCAGCAAGCCAGAATGTATCAATAGTTATGCTTGTAGCGACAGCAAGACCAGTATTGCCTTTGTTTTGTCTACTCTGTACTGTGTTTGTAAAAAATTTATTTCTAATAAAATCTTTTGAAATCAGAAAAAAAAAAAAGGAACAGACTAATGCCTTTTACCCAAGAGCCGCAAATGAAGTCTAATCCTGACGTGTGGGCACTCATTGCCAGTGTTCTGATTTTGGAATTTGTCATTCTATTCATGCTTCAAAGATTTAACAGTGCACACAGGTTTGGCGGGGGACGCGTGCAGTGTGAGAAGACAGCCACGAGACGCCGTTAGCTTCTATGGGAAAGTCGCAGTTGGAAATTTAAAGATAAAGGACACTTAGGAGAGGTCTTTGAGCATTCCCCTTTAGACTTTAGGGGTTCTAGGGTCAACATCCATGGGAGCACCGGAGTACTTGAGTTACCTCACTCAGGGAAGCCGGGTGCATAACTGTCTTTTGGTGTCGGGAATCGTCGTTGATTTCAATAGCGATCTGCTGCAAAGTGCTGCTGCCGTCGAGAAGGAAAGTGTACAGTGTGTTCCAAGCCTGGATCAAAGATATGAGGAACCTGAAAGCAGAGGGGACAGAGTCTAGGTCACTTGCCAGTGACCAGGGGCACAAAAGACGAATACCCACCGATGTCGGGTGTTTCAGGTGCGAAGAGGTGAAGCTTGATTCTGCAGCCACGAGGACGAGGAGGTGTCGACGACAACCAGGAGCTGGTTTCAAGCTGTTCCACAAAGGATGTTGATTGCTGCAGCGTCGGTGACCGGATTGGACCCAACAATCTTTGGCAACAGCAACCCATGCAGGAAGAGAAAAGATGCTTCGCTGCGGACCAGCAAGGACCGAGGGACTCACCAAATGGTGGAGAGTCAGGGCACATCTGAAGCAACCAGCAAAACTGAATGAAAGTCAAAGTTGCCTTCCCAAGGACTCACCAGTCAATGGACCAGGGATCGCAAAGGTACCTCGAGCAAAAACACAAAGGGCCGGCTCACAGAACACTCATGGAGTGTAGGTCAGCAATCTTCAGTGGAGAAGGTGTTCGGGTCTGGGCTATAAGTAACCCAATGCACAGCCTCAAGGAACGTTGAGAAGATAATGCACTTGCAAATGTGCACTGTGTCCAGGGGTTCCAGTTCCACAGTACCCACAAAGGCTACAGTTTTCAGCTTTGCTGGGGACTCAGGTCGGCCTCGGGGAAGTCTGGAAATCAACCTCCTGCATTGCAAATACTTTGGAGTCCAGCGGGGGCTTCTGAAATGCAAACCGGTCAGATGCGTCTTTGGTGTTTGCCAAGCAGGGGAGTAAATTATTAACTCCAAGGGAGATTCTTCAGTCATCCAACGTCATGCAGATTGTCGAAGTTCCAGGATTCAGTATCAGGTATAATCTAAAGTCCTGTAGTCAGGGGTTCCTTACTTATACCTAAGAAAGGGGTTGGACATACTCTGGGGACCCACCTAAGGGAAGGTCAGGAAAGAGGGGTGGCTACTCCCATTTCCTTTGTCCAATTTCACGCCAGAGCAGGGGCTGGCAGCATCTGCAACTGGTTTGAACTGGGCTATGCACAGGGACACCAAATGTGCCCCCAGAACAGACTTCAAAGCACTCTCAGAGTGCACCCTCCCAGCCCCAATACACTAAAGCCTGTCTGTGAGGTGGTTACACCTCCCTGTGACAGGAAACCGATTGTCCAGGCCTCCCCTGCTGGAGTTTCAGTCAGCAGCAGGAAGTCAGACTCGTGTCCGTGGCGGTGGCATCCATCTTGTGATGCCAGGGCTCTTTAAACTGATACTGCATGTACCGGTGTGGACATGACTCTTCCTCTAGAAGGGTGGAATCCTTCCCCTTCCGCCAGGACTGGCGGGTGGGCGGGGGTGAGGGGGGTAGGATTCCAAAGTGTTTGACACCAAACACGACATGTTTCCATGCAGCCTTTCCAAAGTTAGCATTTACCGTAAGGTTATAATGCACTTAAGAGTATATGGTCTGGCTGCATCACAGAACAGCCCCAGAGAATAGGTTCCAAAGGCTGCAGAGGGGCCCTGCTCATGCATGGGCACCCTCTCACACAAAACCCAGCACCCTGCCTTCAGGATTGATAAGGCCTGCATAGGGGTGACTGATAGGTTTATATGTGTAGTGACTAAAGGTAGATATAGGTAACCTATATCTAAGTAAGGGGTGCATGCACCTCCGTACCCAGGCTGCAGTAGCAGTTCTGTGGTGTCATTTTGGAAGGCTTCCCTGGGTTGGCATAATACATGCTGCTGCCCCTGGTACCCCTTTTCGGGTACCTATGCCCTTGGTACCTCCAAACTGGAGTGTACCTAAAGTACTTGGAATCATTTTAGAGAGGAAGCAGCTAGGCTGGAGTCCTGGACAGTAGGCCCCAGCCAGACTAAAGTAAAAAAAACTGTGAAACATCAGCAAAAAGTGGGGCTAACCATAAGAAGTAGATCCTACACTCCTACAATGATGCTGTGGCTTGCTGATATCTTGTGTGAGCGCACACTTTGCATGGAATAGTCTTGTGAGATACTAGCAGGGGATAGGTTTAGCAATAAACGCCTCTCAAAGGGAATTTGTCTATGCAAATCCTTCTCCCCTTGATATATCTAAAGCCTTTTTTATATGAAGTGTGTGTCCTCTTTTAAAGTTCACATGATATTGTATAACGTGAAATTCACACATTTTCTGGCGTAATTAGTATTTTGCCCAATCCTAGTTAAAATATGAATGACATCAATGCTCAAATATAGTTAGAAGTCAAACAAATGAAAGAACTGTTAAGTCAAGATCAGGGTTTGTCCACTCTGTCTTCCGCGCATTTGCAAAATAATGTTTGGAATTCCTGTGTATAACTAGCGCTAGGAACAAAGTAATTGGGAGAATGAATTAACAGGAACTGAAAGCTAAATATTGATCCACATGCTGTCCTACCTGCTGGTTTGGTTCACCGTGAAAATGGAATTCAAATCAAATCTCAAGGACCTTGTGGTAAATAAATAAATAATACCTCTATTTTTGACTAGATATATAATAACAGATAGCTCAATAAATAAGAGTCAAGATTCGAGGTAGTAGGAGTATGCAGGTTTAATACAGCATAAAGGACAGGAACAGGACAACCTGCACGGGAATAGGATGGCAGCGCTGCACGGGGCAGGGACAAAGGAATGGCAACTTTTAATAACAGTGCACAAGTATATATACTTAAACAAAATACATGATGTTCAATACAATAGGCGTAGCAGTGGGCAGGGCCTGTAGCAGTCGCGAAAGATAAGGCAGAAAGTAGGTGTAACAAGAGGCGTGAACAGGGCGTATACATAGACATGTGATGTAAACGTAACGGAATATGTCACAAATGGGGCGGAAACATGGAGGGGGCTACCGAAGGAGCCGGGACCTCTAACCTAGTGGTGCGCGCAAGCTGGCAATGACGTGTTACTAGGGAGAAGCTGGGGGCTATGACTTCTGAGCTAGAAGGAGAGACGAAAGTCTGGAGAGTCAGAGCGACATGTACCTAAACACTATCTAGTATCTGATGTTTAGAGAACATGTTGATAGAATCCAAAAGTTATCAGGGCAAAGGCTAACAGACACTAAGACTGGTGCATACATTATTCTACATGTAGTGTGTGTTGAGGAATATTAAATGACCATAAATACAGTATTTCTCTTACATGGAGACGTAAAGGCTAGACGATGACTGAAACTATTGATGCGATTCAGTAGCTTAGGAATGCAGAGAAGGAGGGCTGGACTGATAACTAGAATCATAACATACTCTTGGCAGACTGGCAGGCAGAGCCAGGCCGAGCCGGGCACTGTGAGGCAGGAAGTAAGTGAAGGGTCAGGGATACAGGTGGGGGCTGTATCGCTCCTCGGAGAGGGTTCAGGAGACAGGAGCTGAATCTGAGTCCGGGCCCTTTTGAGGCCTAGAAACGGGGATTTTCAATGAAATAACGTGCACACTGAGAAACGTGGCAACGTAACTTTACATAGGCCTAATACTCGTAGCTTTCACGAGAACTGGAAACTGGCATACTAGAGTTGGACACAACTGTAATTGCGTCTTTAATCGATCATGGGGAATACATATGCATATTAATCATGCACATATAGCATAAGATGGGGAACACGTAGGGACACAGAACATGGCAAAATTTACTTTTCCACATTCCCTCCTTGTCACTACGTTTCCATCAGGAAACATCAATATTCATGATACCATCTATCATTTCATACAGTATCATTTGCTCGTCTCGAAATTTCTTGGAACGGGATCTAGGACGGGACTTGGGACTAGGGATACAAGAGGTAGCACAAATGCCGCAAATCGCAGGGCCACATTGTATACAGAGGCAGCAACTGAATATGATCGCTACTGCAATACCTAGAAATGACAATACTTTCCATCCCCAGGCAGAAATTATACTCCAGAACCAACCGGACCATGTCCAGGTGCCTGGATTCTGGTGTAACTGATGGGCAATTTTATGAAGTCTGGTTATAGCTGAATAAACAGACGGCGCGTTATTAGGAATGAAAATGCAGCAACTAGATCCGATGACTCTACATGCTCCTCCTCTATCGGCCAGTATGACGTCAAGAACGAGACGATTTTGGAGCACGACAAATCTCATAGCAGATTGCTCTTCGGTTAAGTTACCTAGAGCAGAGGCAGTCTCATTCACTACTGCCTCAAGGGTTCTGGTTAATCTACGGATTAACTTACTATTCTGAATAGGTTCTATAAAGAAGAAGAATCCTTTATTGAAATCTGTATACTGTTCTAGAGCAGTTTCAGTTTGATCGACAATCGGGGACTCGATCTCCCTTCTATGTCTAATGTGTACTAGATGTGTGTTTCTGTGATAATCGGACGGGGCTAGGAAAACTGGTGGCAGTAGGAAGGCAATGTAACAGGTTCCATCCCAATCGAGGGGCAGACGAACATATGCGGTCTGACCACAAACAAAATAAGAATGACGTGAAGCTTTGAAAATAGATTTCCCACTGTCACTATACTCGACAATAGTAGTACAATCACTATGTCCTACATGTACGGAACCATTATTTCGGACACATAATTCGCCTTTGACTGGTAATACTGAAATAGCAGGTAAGTCTGGAGTAGGATCAGACTGAACATTCAGAACCATGAAATTCGAAGAATAATTACCCAAATTATAAACTTCATTTTCTAGATCTAACCCTGTTCTGTGGGGAAGACCTTGCTTGTCTGGAAAACATGTACTGTTCAGAAGGGACATATCAGTTGAGGATGACGTTAACGTGGACCATGCTCCACATGAACCATTATGTGAAAACGGATAAGGAAAGAGTGGCAGAACTCCCTTCGGTGTCTGGAAAGGGGGGAGTCGACCACACTTCCAACAATTAGTGGCATTGCTGGTCTGGTGTGAATAATGCAACATACGGATAAAGGTATTGTTGCGCATAGCAAGACGATAGGATAGTTCGTGAGGAGGCAGATCACTAAATGTGTGCTCTACTGTAGCATTAGAAAACATATTTACATGAGAAATTGGAAAACATAAATGAAATGCATAACTCGTGCAGGTAACCATTAAGCTTAAAAACAATATAAAACTTAGAAAAACGATACATCGGATAGAGTTTTGACTAACTCTCTCACTATGGGGGTCTATCTCATACATGTCAGATACCTGTCTAACCGTTTCACCTAGGGGAGGACTTAGACAATTAAACTGGCTGACTTATTTTACTAGACCGTAGCTTACTTTTATACTCCTGCTGCGGAGTTTTCTCTAACAGGGAGGGCTTGATATCAATGTCATTTGCGGGACAGTCCTTAAGAATAGTATCTTGGCAGTCTTTAAAATCTTGACAATCCTTGGAAATGTTCTTGGAAACAGTTTTTAGTCCGTGAAATTTCTTGACGTGTGACAGGTGCACCCACCACTTCCTGCCTTCCAACTTGACGGCAGTACGGGTGGTTAGAAGGACTAACTTCGGCTCCTTCCAGCGAGGCTCCAGCGGACTTGAACGATCAAAATTGCAGACGAGGACCAGGGTGCCGGGAAGGATCTCGTGTGGCTTGACTTCAGTATTGTCAGGAAATGCAGCGGCAACCTGTGAACGACAAGAGTGTAGGGCAGACATCAAGGAAGCTAGGTAATCTGTCAGCATATTACTGGAAACATCGGTAATACTTCGGGGTCTAGGTGTACCCCACATATTCGGGGGGTGGCCGAATACGACCTCATAAGGAGACAGACCTGATCTGGAGTGTGCGACCATGCGCATATAAAACAAAGCGACTGGCAGAGCAACTAACCAGTCTACACCTTTTTCTTGACAGATTTTGGCAATGCGGATTTTCAAGGTTTGATTATGTCTCTCTACGAGACCGGCTGCTTCTGGATGGCGTACACAATGGAACTTCCACTGGTACCCTAACAAAAGGGAAACGTGCTTCATTAGTTCGGATGAGAATGGCTGGCCGTTATCAGAATACACGACCCTAGGGAGTCCATAACGGGGGAAGAATTCACGAACCAACTGCTTGGCAGTGGTCGCGGCTGTGTAATCTGGGACTGGATATGCTTCTGTCCACCTGGACAAAGCGCATACAACTACAAGGACATACTTGAAACCTCGACATCGCTCCATCTGAATATAATCCATCTGGAGGACTTCAAAAGGGTGGTCAGGGGGTTGGAATCCACCTTGTTCCACCGGGACACTTTTACCTGGATTGAACTGGCAACATATCATACAGGTACGGACTTTCTGCTTGGCTGCAGCTCGTAAATGCTTGTTAAACCAAATGTTCTGGATACTGTCTAACATGGCTTTTTCTCCTAAGTGTGCTGGACTATGTGCGGTATTGATAATGACTTGAACCATTGAGTCGGGGAGAAACCATGTGGATTTTCCCTTCGTCAACCATCCCTGATCTGTCTGGACCCCTCCTTGTTCGGACCATTTCTTGATTTCCTCGGGAGTAGCATGTAACTGGATATCTATGACATCTTGAGTAGGGTCCTTAACTGTCATACGAGTAGTCTGTTCGAGAGTGGATGTCGGTGTCTTGTTAACTGGTATGTCTGGTGTCTGTGCTGTAAGCTTGGCTGTTCGATCTGCTAGATCATTACCTTGAGAAATAATGTCTGTAACTTTCGTATGTGCCTTGCACTTCATGATAGCGATAGATGTCGGTAAATGTATTGCATCTAACAGAGCTTGAATAAGGAACCCATGCTGAATCTTGGTTCCATGAGAAGTCATGAAACCTCTCTCCTGCCAGAGCACTCCGAAGTCGTGTACAACTCCGAATGCGTAGCGTGAATCTGTGTAAATATTAACTTTCAGGTTCTTGGCACGTATGCAGGCTTGTGTCAGAGCGACTAGCTCTGCTGCTTGAGCAGACAGGGTGTCAATACGGTGTGTTTCAATAACTTCAGTGTCAGTAGTCACTGCATACGCGGCTACTAGTTCTCCTGTACTCGTTCTCATACATGAACCATCCACATAAAGTGTCAGGTCGGGGTCTGGTAATGGAATATCTGTCAGGTCTTGTCTCGGCTTAGTCATAGTGTTAACTACTTCCACACAGTCATGTGTGGCAGGATTTGAAGTAACTGACGGTAACAGTGTAGCAGGATTTAGAACGTTGCAGCGTCTGATTTCTATGTGTGGCTGGAATAGTGTCAATTCATAACCTGTCAAACGTGCAATTGTCAAGTGCTGAGTCTGTGTTCGGTTTAAAAGAACTTCCACGGAGTGTGGAACTTGTACTGTCAGGGAATGTCCTAATACTATGGAATCACTTTGTCTAATAGCTAGTGCTGTGGCTGCAACTGACTTGAGGCACGCAGGCAGAGCCTGGGCTACTGGATCTAGTGTGCTCGAAAAATAAGCACAGGGCTTGTATTGTCCTGCTTGATCTTGTGTGAGAACGGATAATGCTGTACCATCACGTTCTGTGACAAAAAGTGTAAAAGGCTTACTGTAGTTCGGTGTAGCTAGAACGGGAGCTTGGCATAAAGCTTTCTTTAACTCATTGAAACTAAGTGTATGTTCAGATGTCCAAGGGAGGACAGTCGATACGGCTGCCTCCTGTGTCGTTAACTGTATCAGTGGCTTGGCTAAAAATGCATACTGAGGAATCCATTGTCGGCAATAAGAAGTAAGGCCGATAAAAGCACGTACCTCCTTCTGTGTCTTGGGCTGAGGAAGACTCGCTATTAACTGGATACGATCGGGTGTCAACTGCCTACCCCACTTGGACAGTAAGTGGCCTAAGTAGATCACTTGCTGGACACAGAATTGAAGCTTTGAAGGGGACACCTTGTGCCCCATCTCGGCTAGGAAATACAGAACTGTGAGTGACGCTCGCTCGCAAGCACGTTCAGAACGGGCAGTGATCAGTAGATCATCGACATATTGGAGCAGGGCAGTGTCAGTTGGCATGTGAATATTGTCTAGTTGTCTCTTAAGTGCTTGACTGTAAATACTAGGACTTTCTGTGAAACCTTGAGGAGCTCGTGTGAATTTATAGCTCCTTCCATTTAAACAAAAACCGAAAAGGTACTGGCTGTCTGGATGAATGGGGACACTGAAAAATGCATTCTTGAGGTCGATTACTGTAAAAAATATTGCCTCAGGATCAATAGCTGTCAATAGAGATGAGATATCTGGAACAACTGGGTACTGAGGAATGATACATTTATTGAGTTCTCGAAGGTCAATCACTAATCGATATACTGGGGGTGCATTTGGATCAGTACGTTTCATGACTGGAATGATAGGAGAATTACATACATTGGAGTCAGTTTCTACAACTACTCCTTGAGCCATAAGCTCGTCAATAATTTTGGATAAGGCTGCTACAGCCTCAGGTGGCAATCTGTACTGTCTGATTCGTGGTAACACTACACCTTGCTTGAGAGTCACACGATGGGGTGTGATTCTCATGAAACCAACATCAGTTGGACCTTGCGCCCATAGATGTTGCGGGACATTTGACAATCTCGGATCAAAATCTCGTAATACATAGTGACCCTTGAAGTCACGTAAAAACAAACGTATTCCCTCTGGGGAACAACAAATAACTGCGCCTAATTCTTTCAGTGTCTTAATACCTAACACATTTTCTGGACATGACTTCGTAAGCAATAGATCAGTAGTTCGGGACAATGGACCTACTTCTAGAGTAACTGGCTTTGATATCTCGTTTACAATAGGCTTTCCTGAAAATCCAAGGGAAACATTTCTAGAGCCTGAGAGCGGAGCCCCTGGAACCTCGTCGTGACTAATGGTAGTCCTACTTGCCCCTGTATCAATCAGAAACTTTCTGTCTTTCCCTAATACTTGACTGTGAACATAGGGACCTTCTTGATCTACAGGAATCTCGATGAGAGGCAAGCCTACCTCCCTCTCTAGGCTGTTTCATGAATACGCTTGATACTCTGGATACTCGGATTGTGCATACTGGTACATCTGCTGTGTAACATGCTGTGTTGCAGCTATAGGCTGCGGTGCTGGAACTGTCTGTTGTGCATTCTGTGGTGACTGAGAAGTCTGTGAAACTTGTTCTTGTCTAGGCGGACGTGGTCTTTCTTTAGTTTTACCAGTGGCTATATTGTGTTTCAGAACTGCACACTCGTTTATAAAATGACCTGGTTGTTTACAATAATTGCATGTCCCTTTAACGGGAGCTGCAGGATGACTGGCTTGATTCGGACCCCTCTTCTGACTGTCTTGTGGAACAGATTGTGCAACTAGTACTTTCATTTTCGTGTCTTTCATACGTCTTCTCTCGTGTTCTTGCTCTTCTCTGATTCTATTCTGGTGATACTGGAGCATTTGGAGCATCTGGGACGGGGTACTAGCTTGCCATGTACTTTCGACTTTCAAAACTCGATTTTTAACTTGTGGACTTGAATTCTCGACTAATTTAGTAACAAAAAGATGAGGGTATGACTCGCTACTCGTCTTCAAACCACTGTTTATTATAAAACATTTCTCAAATCTAGAATAAAAATCACTAGTGTCTTCGTCTTGTTTCTGTTTACAGGCTGAGATTGCATCCCAGTCTTCCTTTTTCGTGGCTAATAACCTAGGCAAAACTTGTATTAATAATTCTGGTAATTCTTTACATTTGTCTCCAAGACCGGTACCTGGTACACGTATCTTATCTTCAGCTTCTAGAGCTGTCCAATCGATCTTTTTCTCTCCCACCTCCCAATCCTTTTCCTTGAGTTTTTCATATATGCCCGCAGGCAACAGGACTTTTAACATTTTAATAATATCTGGATACGTGTATTCTCCCATACGGAGCATGTCTTTTAATTCTCGGTGGAACCCTGCTGGATCTTTATCGTGACAGGGAATTAACTTCTTCATTTCTAAGAGTTCCATCTTGGTAACTGGGGTGTAAACAAATACTCGTTGCATTTCACCACCCGCTGTCCTAACTGGGTGTACTTCTCGTAACGGATGCTGTCTATCTATATAAAACGGTTTACTTTCTGGAGGTGAGACATGAACAAAATGCGGATTTAGGAACGTTCTATATTTGTGGCGCTGTTCTAGAATGACACTAATTAAATCGGTGCCTAAACCTTTCCATCTATACTGGAGTAACTCGTTCAGGACATCATGTAACGGACCTGGATCAGAATGTTGACCCTCATACAGAGTAATGAGGTGTTGGATCATATACATACCCACCAGTCGCTGCTCGGCTGGGGGCAGTTTCAGAAACATTTGTGCCACTATTTCGTCTGGAAAAGTGGTAGAATCAGTAATCCATCGGACTGCTGATCGGGCTAGTTCTTGTTCATGCATGGTACTTAACTCACTATAACCGATTTGTGATTTCAGAATGTGATCGGTAGCTTGAAATACTTGTTCTAGAGAACCTTGTTCTGGTGCTGGAAGAGGAACAGTTTTCTTGTGTTCTAGGCGTAAATGTCGGTCTGGAAATCTAGATTTACCTACATACGCTATTCTGGTGGTGTTCTCGTCGTCTACCTCTTCAGTAGGAGAGTCATTTTCTTTCTCGCTTCCTAGAGCTTCTTTGCGTTGTTCGTGTAACCTTATTATTTCTTTACGTATTTTCTTGTACATACTCTCTATACTATTGAGTGTCTTGTGCTTACCCTCGGCTATATTATCACTCCACTTTGTCAGAATTTTCATTTCGGTCGGATCTTTAGTCGGGGAATCTTGTTCCCTAATTAAACAATTGATCAGAAACTTTAACAGCATGAACTGGATCTCAGATTTTCTGTGAGACATGACTTCACCAATACTTTCTGGATCTTGTCCTGTACGAATGAAACGATACATTCTGTCTAGATCTTCTTTCATATTCGGTAGGGTGTCCAAATACTCGGTCACCCGTCTTACACGTAATGAATATATAACCATACTATCATCACCTGGGACCGGATCATAACGGCATTCGGTAAGAGCTCGTCTGATATCTGCAACAGACTGATGTTTGGGCGTGCGCTGTAACGCACGTTCATGTAACTCGACTGACGTTACACGTTTGTGTGGCGGCGGGGTTCCCGGAGGACCTCCTCCCGCGGCCCCTAAACTGGAATCGTCGACTGATACTCTTCGTGCTGGCAGAGTGACCAGTGTAGCGGGTACTTGTAATGTAGGCTGGACCGGGGGTACCGTAACAGGTGCTGTAACAGGTGCCCCGTTGACTGGAGGAGCAGGATTTACATTATTTACAGGCGCTGGCGGAACAGGATTTGCATATTCTGGGACTGTGTCGTCCAAATAGGACGAGAGAAAAATATCAGCTGCGGTCGGTTTGGGACGTAGCTTGGTCGGAACTAAGGGTGGCGGAAAATTACTGGATGTTTCCGGGGTTGCTTTTGGCAAGCCCTCGGCAAGAAGAGGATACATACCCTTAATGAGGGCATTCCTCTGTCTGTCTGACTGTTCGGTTTTAACTCTTTCACCTATTTCGATTAATTCCCTTTCTTGGGCTCTTTCTAAGGATTCTCTACTTAATTCTGACTTTCTGATTTCTTTTTCGGTTCTTTTATGAGATTCTTTGCGCCATAACTCGATGGCATCTTTCTGTGACTGTCTGGCTTTCTTTTTCCATAATGCTTCTTCTACTCGCATGATGCACTCGGCATCCCATGTACCCGATACGGGCCATCTATACTTTTCTTCTAACTGTTTGGTGTACTCCACCCACAAATCTAGATATAATATGGCACTTATGCCATGCTTTTGATACATAAAATGACCTGGACTGTCCCTAGGCGGGACAGGAACTGCTTCTTCTAACAGACCTTTTCTAGTTCTTAACTGACGTAACTTTGAAAACAATGGCATGACTGGGCTGGAGTCTAGACACAATTACAGTACACAATGAACACGATAATTACTGAAGGTACACCACTTTCATACCACGACATTGAAATACATGAATGACATTTAAAATAACAGTTCGGACAAAATACTACCTGGAATACTGGAAACAGAATACATGAATTTCTCGAGAACAGAACGGACTAGAACAGAAACTAGATGCACTGCTAAAACAGTACGAAACTTACCGGTCTCATAAAGAGACACGTCAGGACCCGCATCCACCTAAGTGGACACTTCGTGTTGGATCTGTGTACCCAAACCCACGGACCAGAGACAATGCAATTGACCCTGTCTAGATACTACCCCAGCAACGGTACTCACCGGGCAGCAAGAACGGAAGGCCTCGGACTGGACTGGACTGCTACGACGACGGATGGACGAACTTCGGACTTCTGTTACAGGTGGGCCTCCGGATACCTCGGACCTTGGACTCTCGGCTTGGGCTCTGGTCGGGACTCACCGCGTTCCTCCACCGCCTCGTCTGGACGCTGGACCGCAACCTCCGTCTCCTCCGTGGGCCTGAGGGATACTTGAAGCAGAAATATCTGCACGTGGCCGGTATGGTTCCGTCACGGCTGCAGAGGATCAGGGGGCTTGCGTGGCTTCACCGGCGCGTGGGGAAAGGGCAAGTCCCTGTTCGGGCGCCATTATGTGGTAAATAAATAAATAATACCTCTATTTTTGACTAGATATATAATAACAGATAGCTCAATAAATAAGAGTCAAGATTCGAGGTAGTAGGAGTATGCAGGTTTAATACAGCATAAAGGACAGGAACAGGACAACCTGCACGGGAATAGGATGGCAGCGCTGCACCGGGCAGGGACAAAGGAATGGCAACTTTTAATAACAGTGCACAAGTATATATACTTAAACAAAATACATGATGTTCAATACAATAGTCGTAGCAGTTGGCAGGGCCTGTAGCAGTCGCGAAAGATAAGGCAGAAAGTAGGTGTAACAAGAGGCGTGAACAGGGCGTATACATAGACATGTGATGTAAACGTAACGGAATATGTCACAAATGGGGCGGAAACATGGAGGGGGCTACCGAAGGAGCCGGGACCTCTAACCTAGTGGTGCGCGCAAGCTGGCAATGACGTGTTACTAGGGAGAAGCTGGGGGCTATGACTTCTGAGCTAGAAGGAGAGACGAAAGTCTGGAGAGTCAGAGCGACATGTACCTAAACACTATCTAGTATCTGATGTTTAGAGAACATGTTGATAGAATCCAAAAGTTATCAGGGCAAAGGCTAACAGACACTAAGACTGGTGCATACATTATTCTACATGTAGTGTGTGTTGAGGAATATTAAATGACCATAAATACAGTATTTCTCTTACATGGAGACGTAAAGGCTAGACGATGACTGAAACTATTGATGCGATTCAGTAGCTTAGGAATGCAGAGAAGGAGGGCTGGACTGATAACTAGAATCATAACATACTCTTGGCAGACTGGCAGGCAGAGCCAGGCCGAGCCGGGCACTGTGAGGCAGGAAGTAAGTGAAGGGTCAGGGATACAGGTGGGGGCTGTATCGCTCCTCGGAGAGGGTTCAGGAGACAGGAGCTGAATCTGAGTCCGGGCCCTTTTGAGGCCTAGAAACGGGGATTTTCAATGAAATAACGTGCACACTGAGAAACGTGGCAACGTAACTTTACATAGGCCTAATACTCGTAGCTTTCACGAGAACTGGAAACTGGCATACTAGAGTTGGACACAACTGTAATTGCGTCTTTAATCGATCATGGGGAATACATATGCATATTAATCATGCACATATAGCATAAGATGGGGAACACGTAGGGACACAGAACATGGCAAAATTTACTTTTCCACAACCTGAGTCTCAAATCTAAACCAGTGAAGGCTCATGTTTGACCACAAAAATAGAATCCACTTTCACATTCCTATTGCTGTGTTTTTCTTTAAGTCTCAGCATGAGACTAGACAATATTAGTTCCTGTTATCAAAAGATAATGGCAGCATGTGTCTCTGTCATGCCAGCTGCGTACAGTCAATCAATCAATCAACATATTTATAAAGCGCACTGTACACCCGTGAGGGTCTCACGGCCCTGGGGGGGTGCTGCTACTGCTTGAACATTCAGGTCTTTAGGAGTTTCCTGAAGGTCATTAGGTCCTGGGTCTGCCGTAGGTCGATGGGGAGGGTGTTCGATGTCTTGGCGGCGAGGTGGGAGAATGACCTGCCGCCGGCGCTCGTTCTATGGATGCGTGGGACAGTGGCGAGAGCGAGGTCAGCGGAGCGGACTGGCAGTTTGTGGTGTAGAAGGTGAGTCATGTGTTGAGGTATGCTGGTCCGGTGTTGTGGAGTGCTTTGTGAGCATGGGTGAGGAGCTTGAAGGTGATCCTCTTGTTGACAGAGAGCCAGTGCAGGTCTCTCAGGTGTTCTGTGATGTGGCTGTGGCGAGGGATGTCGAGGATGAAGCGTGCAGAGGTATTCTGTATGCGTTGGAGTTGCTTCTGGAGTTTGGCCGTTGTTCCCGCATAGAGGGCAATGCCATAGTCCAGTCTGCTGCTGACGAGGGCCTGGGTGACCGTCCTTCTTGTTTCGGTGGGGATCCATCTGTACATCTTGGGGAGCATGCAGAGGGTGTTGAAGCAGGAGGATAAGACGGCGTTGACTTGTTGGCTCATTGATAGCAATGAGTCTAGGATGAATCCCAGGTTGCGTGCGTGGTCAGTGGGTGTCGGGCTGCTCCCAGTGTGGCTGGCCACCAGGAGTTATCCCAGGTGAAGGGGGTGGGTCCGAGGATGAGGACCTCTGTCTTGTCTGAGTTCAGCTTCAGACGGCTGTTCTTCATCCATTCGACAACAGTCTTCATTTCTTCGTGGAGGTTGGTTTCGGCGGTGGTGTTGGCGAGGGGTGCTATGTAGACGTTGAAGAGTGTCGGGCTGAGTGATGATCCTTGGGGTACACCCCAGATGATTCTGGTGGCTTCCAAGCAGAAGGGGAGAGGTGGACACTCTGCGTTCTGCCATTGAGGAAGGAGGTGGTCCAGTCCAGGGTTTTTACTGTGGATCCCTGCATTGTGGAGGCGTGTGCGTAGGGTGTGGTGGCAGACAATGTCGAAGGCGGCTGACAGGTCCTGGAGGATGAGAGCTGCGGTTTCGCCGTTGTCAAGCAGGGTCCTGATGTTGTCAGTGGCGGCGAAGAGGGCGGTTACGGTGCTGTGGTTGCTGCAGAATTCTGATTGGGATGGGTCCAGAGCATTGTTCTCTTCGAGGAAGCGTGTCAGTTGCCTGTTGACAGTCTTCTCAATTACTTTTGCCGGGAACGGGAGCAAGAATATGGGTCTGAAGTTCTTGAGGTCCTTAGGGTCCGCCTTGGGTTTCTTGAGTAAGGCATTGATCTTGGCGTAAGTAAGTAAGTAAGCTTTATTCGATTTTTCAGATAAAATCATAAAAGCACTACAAAACATTTATATATATACAACAATTAAAAGTATCATGTACATAATTGATACAACGTAGGTGCTTACTTTATCATTTAGAAAAAGTTCATTAAGAGAAACAAAATAAAACACCAAATTTTTTGGCGTACTTACAGCTCTCCAGGAAGGTGGTGGTCTCGAAGGAGGTGTTGATGATCTTCTGGAGGTGGGGTGCGATGGTGGTGCTAGCTTTGTTGAAGATGTGGTGTGGGCAGGAGTCGGTCGGCGAGCCAGAGTGGATGGTGCTCATAGTTTTGATGGTTTTGTCGTCGTTGAGGTGGGTCCAGGAGAGCAGGGGGTCGGTGTGGCTGGGGGACGGTTGTTCGGAAGTGTTGGTGGCTGTCGGGGGGGGGGGCTGGTTGTTGAAGCTGTCGTGGATGTCCGCAATCTTGCGGTGGAAGAAGGTGGCTAGGGAGTCGCAGAGGTCTTGCGACTGCAGGATGTTGTTGGAGTTTGAGCTGGGGTTGGAGAGTCCCTTCACGATGTTGAAGAGCTCTTTCCTGTTGTGTGCCTTATTGTCGATGCGAGGTCCTCTTGGGGAGTGGGTTGAGTTCATGGTGCCTGCGGATGGCATTCTTGTGGGCCATTTTGTTATCTGGTGTCTTTTCGTGGTGCCACTTTTTCTCGAGTCTTCGGCAGTTCTGTTTGGATGCCTGGAGATCGGCTGTGAACCAGGTGGCTTTTCTGTCGGTGCGTCTGTTGGAGGGTTTCTTGAGTGGGGCGAGAGTGTTGGCGTAGTCGTCGATCCATTGCCTGAGGTTGCGGGCGGCAGTGTCAGTGTCGGTGGAGTCGGTTGGTGGATTTCGAGTGAGGGTGGCTATTAGCTGGTCTTCGGTGACCTTGGTCCAGCTGCGGTGGGGGTCCGTTGAGGGTGGTGATATGCGGTGGGTTTCTTGAAGGTGAAGTGGACGCAGCGGTGGTCGGTCCAGTGGAGTTCGGTGGTGTGGCTGAAGGTGACGTTGTTGCTCGCGGTGAAGATGGGGTTGAGCGTGTGTCCGGTGGATTGGGTGGGGGTTGTGATGAGCTGTTTGAGTCCGAGGTTGTCAAGCAGGGTGGTGGAGTTGCTGTTGTTGGCATTCTCGAGGTGGAAGTTCAGGTCTCTGAGGAGAATGTAGTCCATGGATGCAAGGGCGTGAGTGCTGATGAGGTCAGAGATGGCGTCGCTGAACCGTAGCCGGAGGGTCTGTAGATGAGGGTGCCTCTGAGGGTGGTGTTTGGATCGATGTGGATCTGGAAGTGCAGGTGTTCGGCAGTGCTGAAGGTGTCATGGGTGCTGGTCGAGATTCTGAGTGTGTTTCTGTGGACGAGGGCGATCCCTCCTCCTACTCCGTTGGTGCGGTCCCTGTGGGTGATCTTGTAGCCGTCCGGAATGGCGATGGCGATGTTGGGTGCCGAGGAGGGGTTCATCCAGGTCTCTGTCAGAAAGGCGACGTCCGGGTAGGGTGAGGCGAGTAGGTCTCAGAGTTCGATGGCGTGCTTGTGTGCGGAGCGGGTGTTGAGTAGTATGCATCTGAGGCTTTTGCGTCCTGTCCCGGTCATTACTGTGGTGGTTTGGAGGCCGGTATATCTGCAGTTCCGACAGGAGAAGGGTCCGTGGGTGCGCTTTGGGGTGGCCTGGAAGCATGTCAATGGAAAGTCGGTGTTGAGTGTGTGGAGGGAGTTGGCTATGTTGCGGTGACGGAGTTCACGGGGGCCAGGGTTATGGCACTGGGCACGGTCCAGGCATGGACAGGCGCAGCCGGGCTTGCCTGGGAGGTGGGTAGCGTTAGCGAGTGAGGGGGCGCATCAGCGGGTAAGGACAGCTAAAGGGGTTAAGGGCGCGAAACGGGTGGCAAAACAAAAACAGAAGCGGTATGGAAAAGCAGAATAAAACAGAATATCACAGTACAATACTGGACGGAATGGAAAAAGCAGAGTGCAGCAGAATATAAATTACAAAACAATACAGTACAACACAAACTAAGGAAAATAAAGGAAATAGACCAGAATACACTGGGGTGATCGCACCAGCAGCAGCGAGGTCAGGGAGGGACACGGACACCAGCAGGTGGAGCTGTGCGGCGTGGGGAGCGACCTGCCTGGAGCAGGGTCAAGGGCCGCTCACATGTGAAATACATGTGAAATTACACTGCAGATTTATTTCAGTTTTATCATTTTTATTTTTCCTTTCAAATACCAGTCACACACCGTCATTGAGGTACCTGTTCTGTCCCGGATGGAATCTTACACTACATTTTGAGTGTGACTTTATGAAGCTTGAGAAACTCATCTTACTATGGCTTTGTGTCATTGCTTCCTTCTTGCTGTGCCACACCACTCTCTCGCCTGTGCAGAGGACTGGGAACTATAAGATTCCAACTGTACATTGTAGTTGCATTGTTTTGCTGATCAACTAGACCTGATGCCCAGTGAATTTACATTTTAATGAGCACGGCTTGTGTGGTCCCTAGTTTTTAGGTAGCCCTCTCTATGGTGCTGTTCAGACTTGTTCATTGCCTTTCAAGGGTACATGTGCTTGATGAGCTAGCAGGAGGTGTTTTACGGGCGTTTCCACTACTGCTTTCCAGAACCCTATTCATCTATTCATGGCCTCCCTTTTTAAGTTATCAGTCATCAACCTTTGTACTCAATGTCACATTTATTCATCCCTAAAACCACGCATTCGTTCATGCCCTTACTAACCTGCTCATCCATAAACTCACTTTTCAATTCATCCTCCTATGTACTCAATCACTCCCACATTCGTTCACCCATGCATTCGCCCATCCACCGATGGACTTGTTCTTTCATTCGACCATACACTCCCAATCCACACAACCACACACAGACATTCATCAAATTTATGCAAATGAACTTTCACTTCCAAAAAACAGTACTGTTGACCATGAGATTGGTTCTTTAGGATGTGTAGGGGAATTACTTCTTCACCTGGAAAACAAACTTCTCAGAAAAAGTTGGAAACATCACATATACCATAATCGTAATCGTGGGACATTTCTTCAATCTAGAGTCTGTGCAAAGCAAGGGCTAGGTAATCAGAGGATGTGCAGAACTAGGGTTACGGATCTGGAGGCACTGAAGATATAGGGTTAGGGATCTGGAGGCTATGAAGATCTAGGGATTGTGATCTGGAGGCTCTGCACATCTAGATGTAGGCTTCTGGAGGCTCTGCAGATCTAGGGGTAGGGATCAGAAGGCTCTTGAGATCTTGGGTTACTGATCTGGAGACTTTGCAGACATATGGTTAGGGATCGGGAGGCTTTGAAGATTTAGGGTTAATAATCCTCAGGCTCTGCAGTTCTATGATTCCTGATCCCAAGGCTCTGCAGATCTACGGTTAGGGGTCTGGAGACTCCAAAGATCTGGGGTAAGGGATCGGGAGACTTCTGAAGCTCTAGATTTACTAATCTGGAGGCTCTGTAGATCTAGGGATCTGGAGGCTCTGCAGATGTAGGGTCAGGATTTGGGCAAGCCGTGAACAACAAAAGTCAAGAGTTTATAAAAATAATATTAGAAATTTACATCTCACAAATACATGAGATAAAACTATGATTGGAAAAAAAATCATTAATCAGCCTGAAAATATATTCAGTGGCGGAGCCTCAGCTAAGGTGGAGGAACATCGCCCCACTGACTTCAGTAGGAAAAATACAATTATAATAACGTATCGTTATTATAATGTAACTTTTTCTGTAGAAGTGAGTTGGTCTGGGGATGGGGCCAGGCTGGCCAGAGCAGGGAGAGGAGTGATTTGCACTCCTTAAGTGCGCATGACTGCTTAGCAGGCCCTCTCGGGTCGGCCAAACAGTCTTGCACACTTTGCATCTTCCCCACCAGGCTTGCTTTACACTGCCTGGTGAGGAACATGCAAAGCCTACCAGTCCCCATCTGAGTGCCGTAGTTCAATGCTCGGACCAATCTCAAGGCTGCAGTGCAGCATTTTGATTGGGTGTGGGGAGCCTGGGAGCCCAGGTGTTTCCTCTCCCTTCCTCCAGCCAACAAGACAGGAAGAAGAGGACGGAGAAGAGGCGCTAGCCGGCGGGCCCAGGGAAGGTTTTTTTTTTATTTGTTTTTGTCCCGCACAACCCCCTCTACCTCTGCCCTACCCCTGCCGATAGGTATCAGCCGCTACTGGTTACTGTATGTAATATATCCCTGAATAAAACAGGTCATTTTTAGAATATTTTCATTGGGTTCTGAAATATTACAGATCTTATGGTGTGCGAGGTTTAGTTATATCAGCAGTGCATCATTGTTGCACAAACTTTAAAAATAAATGATAATAAAAAGTTAATTACCTCAGGAACCATTACAAGCCCAAAGGTCAGTCCAAAAAGTATCATGTTGATCCCATACATCCAGCGAAGGAATATAAAGTATGATGCAACTGAAGAGCCAAAATGGCCTGGAATAGAATTAAAAAACAATGTATTATTTTCTTTTCTTTCTTTTTCACCATGTTAAAAAGACATTTCTAAAGCAGTCCTTGGACGTGAGCTCAGGAGCAATGAGGAAGGAAGGTGAGGTGTGCGAAAAACAGCCATCTTGCTAGTAGCTTTACCTAAAACAATTTTGGAGTAATCAGGGCAGTCAAAAATCTCTTTGTCACTATCAATATAACTACATGGATATTAAAGGACGCATGTTTGTCTAAACCATAGTCTCTTCTAATAGTAAAGCATTCTGGTCGTTTATCTCAATTCAAATGCATTGCATACCCGCTTTATGCCTACATAACAATAATTTAACTTTCCGAAAAAACATTACACCTCTTCAGTTTTGCATCTAACACTCGTGTTCTGGCTAGATTCGTAAAGGTGTGATCGTGAGCCTGGCATGTAGACTTGAAACTAGGACTTACAAAGTTTTCTCACTTTATTTTTAATTACTTGAGACTTTTTTCTTAAAACCTTTGAACTTTGGAACATTCACAATGTTTTTAAAAGACTGTGGGGCATATTATCAACGGGTAGCGGTAAATATCGCAAATGGCGCTTAGTGCAAATTTGATTATCGTTGTCTATCGCTGGTTTATATCGCCGTGTTAGCGACGTATCAACAACGCTCTGATAACAGGCGATGTACAAACCAGTGATAGACGGCGATAATCCTCATTAACGTGAAATCCAGCGATGATTTCACACGCTAATGAAAAGCTTGATAATAGGGTTGTGGACGTATCCAGACGATCCACCTCCCATACAAAACATGGCTAAGTCAACTTTCAAGCAGGCGTAAGAATCTGGCGATAACCACAGTTTGCGCTGCCTTCTTAATTGCTTCGCAGTTGCTGGGCTGCGTTGTAAATACTGTGATGTCGTGTTAGCGACATCTGTCATGTTGTTTCTTGGCAGGGGCGCCTACTTTGCATCTAATTAGCGATGTACATCGCTAAGATGCAAAGCGTCACGGGAACTGCAGCTGACATGCGCTAATGCATGGTAGCACCGCCTTGATGATTGTGCGATTAAAAAACGCTGCTATTTATGCGCTATGTGCCAAAAAAGCAGCATTATGTCCCTTGATAATATGCCCCTGGGGTTTAATATCTTGCCAAATGTGGATTACTTTTTGCCAAAAGAAACTTTTGAAGGAATATCTTCAGCAGAAAAATTGACAACATCTCCTCAGCTTTTTGAAGCTGCAAAGTTGTCATCTTCAGGCAACTCTGGCTTCAAATTGTATTTCTTCACACCCTTCCATAAAACCCATGGGAGGGGGTCTGGCAGTTGACAGACGACGGAATAGTGAAAATTAAATCAATAAATAAATCCTATTCCCTAGTCTATCGACTATTCCCCCTTGCCCCTCACCAGTTTTCATACAAAATAGCTGTTACTAAAATGGTATCGGTATTGATTTTAAACATGTCATATTTAAAGTGGCCACTTGGTGGCACTATTACCCTTCGAAATAATTAGACACTATCAAGCTATGCTTACGTAAAATCTACTCCATCTGGGATTGTTATCAATAAAATTGACAGTCTTGCCAAACGTTAATACACAAAAAGACCAGGGTCCTGGGACTGCGATCGTATCTCCCCAATATAGTCCTATTCTGAGGTTTGTAGTGTTCTACATAGCACTCTGTGTACTCAATTTAGTAGTATTCACATGTATGTAAATCTAAAACCTCATCTCACACTTTTTGTTGACAGTATTTCAGACTGTGATGGGATAGTGCATTACGATCCCAATCATACAGCTCCCATGTGGTGAAAAAAGGGAAGCGAGTGTGATGACACCTCACGGACGTACCACCATGCTGACCACTGATAGGTACTCACCAGTGAAGTCCATTGTTGTCATCATTGGCATTCATCACACTCTTAACAGAAGAAAGGAGTGTCCAACAAAAAAGAAAATAACATAAGAGGTGCAAAAATGTGAAGTGCAGGAATAGACACTCTTATCGCATATACCCTTAGCTTATATAAGGCTTATTATATATAACCTTGATTCATATATACATCTCTCATGGATAAGAACTGTTTGGCGTTCACGGACGAGCAAATAGCCGCTATTTTGGCAGGACCCTCACTATTCCCCAAACGCACCCCTTCTAAATACCACAGTAAGAGAAGAATGGGATAAGCTCAGTAACCTGAAAAAGAAGCAATGACCGAATGCTACCGAGCTGGTGCAAGCCCTGCAAGTTTGATAATTAGGATTGAGCAAAAAATCTTTTTGGATGATGCAAAATTCAGGCTCGATTGGAGCTACATGGCGAATAAATGCATGCGAGACTGGCTCATACTTATTATTAGCACTGCACAGAGGCTTAGCGAAGAATTACTGAAAGAAATTTTAGAGCTGGAAGAGAGTATTAGGAGAGATACCACTCTGACTGATACAAAAGAACATCTGAGTAGAATCCAGGAAGATCTTAGTGAGTATAAAACCTAAATGATCAATCAAAAGATAAAAGGTTTACAACGTAACTTAGAGAGATTTACTCACGAGTGGGCCTTCCCTTATATTAACGAAAGCCACTATCAGCCTGGGCCCGAACAACAGAATCTGGGTAGTTACCAGAGGGGTCGGGGTGCAAAACCACTGCCTAAGCGTACTCCTAAAAACTGGAATTTTGACAACACCTCCAGTGAGGAGGAAGAGGAAGGACCACAGGGCTCCAGGGCTAGTAGAGTCAGATTTAATCGACCCAACCAACAAGAGCAAAGTAGTGACGACCTGGGGGCTTTATTAAGAACTTTTTTAGGACGTGGTCAAAGAAACAACAGAGGGGGAGGCCAGTCAGCAGGCGGACGAGGACGAGGGAGGGGCAACCAACCCCAACAATGGCAGTCTTACTCCCCGAGAGTGACACGCAGTCGGGGGAGGAACCAACTGTGAACAACATAGTGGTAAACTTATCAGACCACATACTTATCACCAGTGAAGAACATGTCCTTAATAAAGGATTGGGGTTTGTCCCCACTCCTACACATGATACCTTTCGGTGCAGAGTAGAATTTCACGAAACCATAAAAAAAAATCAAATTGAGGAAGTTCTTTGCTAACCAATCTAGAGAAGATGAAGGTATTTATAACACCAATCTCAGAAAACCTTCCACATTCTGTCCACCTTCCACAGCCACGGGCCCGGAAATTGCTGTCTTTGAATCTAAAGTCTTACAAGACGTCAGTAGGTTTGAGAGCGAAGACCAACCAATCAAACATAAGAATATGACAAGAGAAGATTGGGAGGCATTGAAGAGTTTACAGGAGAACAATGGGCTTACTATAAAACCGGCCGATAAAGGGGGTGCGGTGGTAGAATTAAACACTTCTGATTATGATAAGGAAGTGAAAAGACTACTGAACGTTCGTGAAAACTACCGCCCCCTGAGTAATGAACCCACTAATGACCTACTAAAAATTATACGAGAAATGGTCAAAGTGGCGAAGGAGAATAAATGGATTACGGCGAAAGAGGCAGAGTTCTTGTTTAATGATAAACCTAGAACTCCTGCCTTCTATATATTACCGAAGATTCATAAACCTACTCGCCCCCCCCTGGACGTCCAATCGTCTCAGGCATTCAATCGGTGTTGGAGCCACTCTCTCAGTTCACAGACTTCTTCCTGCGCGAGTCAGTGATCAACCAAAGATCATTTGTAAGAGATACCACTGAGATCCTTAACACCATAGCCGATATGGACTTTGGTTGTGAGACTGAACTCTTGGTCACCATTGATATAGAGTCGCTCTACTCTTGTATCCCTCAGGACGCGACACTGGTGGCAGCAGCTCGCACCTTGAGGGACCAAGAATGGTTTTATGATGTCCCCCAAAGTTTTGTAATGCAATGTGTTGAGATCGCACTTACAAGAAATTATTTTTGTTATGAGGATCAACTTTATTTGCAAACAACAGGGTCATCGATGGGCGCCACTATGGCACCGAGCCTAGCGTGCATATATGTGGGCCAATTTGGAAAGCATGTGGTAGAACATCCCAACAACCCCTTCCAGAGGCATCTTCGCCTCTGGAAGAGGTATATAGATGACATCCTCGGTATTTGGAGGGGCAGTGAAGTTGAACTTTTGTCATTTTTGAATTGGCTTAACTTTCAGGATGAAAGCCTTAGGTTCACGTGGTCTTATAGCCACCATAAGGCCGTGTACCTGGATCTTGATATCAATGCCGTGGAGGGCGGCCTACAGACAAGTGTCCATCAAAAACCTACTGACCGGAACTCTCTTTTACAGTACGACTCATACCATCTGAGATCTTTAAGAGACAACCTACCGGTGGGGCAGTTCATGAGGTACCGCAGGAACTGCTCTTCCACTGAAGGATCTGTTGAACAATCTCAGCAGTTGGTCAAGAAATTACAGGAGAGACACTACCCTATGAAAACCATCAGGAATGCCAGGAAGAGGGCTTTAAATACACCTAGGATCGCTCTTTTAGTTAAAAACACCAAAGAGAAACAAGAATGTGTACCAGTTGTTATGACATTCGACCCCTTAAGCACCAAAATACGTCAGTCCATCCGTAAACATTGGGGCCTATTATCGAATGCCAATTTTGAGATACCACCACTGAGATTTGCGTTTAAACGATCTTGCAATCTCAGGGACAAATTGGTCAACTCCCGTGGCCGCCCTTCTCGCGACAGCAGAGATAACACTCTTCCAAAGGGACATTTCCCATGCGGCCAGTGCTCGGTCTGCTCTATAACAACTAAGACCGCCAACGTCACACTGGACTCAGGACGCAGTTGGTTCCTCTCACGATTCAGTAATTGCAATGCCACAAATGTGGTTTACAGACTGAAGTGTGTATGCGGCTTGTATTATATAGGCCTCACTACCAGGAAGATGAAAACGAGAATTCAAGAGCATTTGAGTACCATTAGAGCAGGGAAATTAACAACAAAACTAGTGCAACATTGCCATAGTACTAAACATGACTTTACATGGGTTGTGCTGGAGACTGTGAAGGGTTTCAATGCTGAGCAAATCCTGTTCTCGAAGGAGGCTCGCTGGATTTTTAATGAGAAAACTGACCAAATGGGGTTGAACAACTGTATTGAATGGAACAAGGTGAACTAGTCAGCCCTACATCGTATTTAGGATGAGGCTGGGTACCCCTGAATGTAAATACCCTGATGCCCTGGAGCCTACTAACCAACATGTCTCAAAAGCACACATATTGTACTCTAGGTCAGTTGATCCCCAGCTAGAAATATCTTGTACACTTACTAATACCTACATCTTTATATAAAAGAGTATATCGGGGAATAAATACAAAAATCTCCCCCTGGTTTTTATAAAAGGGACGTAATATACGGAGGACAATAATAACAGCTTTGTACTTTTTAAGATGAACTTAGGTGGCGTAATAACCATATATCCGTAATTACACTAAATTGTCTGATAAAGTTATGTTTTTTTAAAAACAAATTGGCCCGATTACAACCCCAAAGTAAGATGGCGGCCACCGACATTAGAACTAGGAATCTCACTAAGAGTTCTGCCCAATTTAATATGGCTGAAACGCTCTTGCAAGATCACGCGAGTAATAGCGCGATTAGTAAAAATAAATACAGGAAGTTAAAGCACCAACACGTAGAGAGCGAGAGAATACGCTCCGCGTCGCCTGGGCGGTAAGGAGGGGGGTCCCCGGCGAGAAGGTAGTACATGCGTGCTTTTTAAGTATAGAATAACTAAGAGGCGTTTGCACGACTGTGATATTGATAACACTATGATTGAGCACTGTATGCTTCTCGGTAATGTAATCTGAAGATGCTGTTTGAGAAGCTATATGTGTTCATCCTATACCAAAGCGGGAGAGACGGTGCCGGTTTTAGCAGTGTTCCGCTTTCGAAGGCTTAGTTCTTGCCAGAACACGGGTGTACGATTGGATACTTGCACCGTTTTTAAATCTGTTGGGGAGGATTTGATAATTAAGACTGGCTGAGTCATGTCCCTTCTATTCATAGATACCTACTACAATAGGAACATTGGGTACCCCAAGAGCAAGAGTTGTACAAAAGAAACTTGTTTTGAAACCTGGCAGCTGGTAGGCTACAAGATGGCTTGCTAAGGGTAAATATGCGAATAGGAGTGCAATACAATTTTATATTGAGGTAGTTACTCACAGATCGATTGTAACTATGTGTCTGATTTTACCTTTTGTTGACAGTCTTTTCAGATTGATGTGTCCAACACACGGTGCAGTGGCAAATACAACATAGCCCTGATGAATCTGCATAAAGTTTAGAGGCAGAGAAACATGTTGGCATCCAACAGTGGTATGCATAGTTAGCAACCTACACTGTTTTTTTATTTTGGTTGGATTCACCAATTCAAAGAATAAAGTTGTTGCAAAGTGGGTGAATCCTATCAATTTTATTACATTGTACATCTTTCACCACATTGTGAGGCGTGATATATTCCTGCACTTCACATTTTTGCACCTCTTATGTTATTTTCTTTTTTGTTGGACACTCCTTTCTTCTGTTAAGAGTGTGATGAATGCCAATGATGACAACAATGGACTTCACTGGTGAGTACCTATCAGTGGTCCGCATGGTGGTACGTCCGTGAGGTGTCATCACACTCGCTTCACTTTTTCACCACATGGGAGCTGTATGATTGGGATCGCAATGCACTATCCCATCACAGTCTGAAATACTGTCAACAAAAAGTGTGAGATGAGGTTTTAGATTTACATACATGTGAATACTACTAAATTGAGTACACGGAGTGCTATGTAGAACACTACAAACCTCTGAATAGGACTATATTGGGGAGATACGATATATATAAGATCTCCGCAGTCCCAGGACCCTGGTCTTTTTGTGTATTAACGATTTGAGTGGAGGGCCATCAGGGTTTTGTTTCCCTCTTTGCTCCATAGAGTTTGTGAGTCTTGCCAAACGTGTCAGCATTTTCATGTCACAAAGCACCTGGGCTGAGATTTACAAACGCTTTGTGTGAGGTTTGTGTTACTTTTCTAAAGCAGACCTCATGCAACGTGTTCAGGTGGGATTTCCCAACCACGCAAATTGGGATTTGTGCTGCATAACCCAATGTAATCCAAAGTGGCGTCAAGGGGGAAGTTTATGGGTTGAGACTGGGGTTTCCTATGCAACCACCCATGGGTTTTGACGCAAATTCCTAGCAACAAAGAATTGTAGACACAGATTTGTACCTAAATCATACGTCTCCTTGAGGCAGGTGCAAGAAGAAATATTTTATTTTTCCCCACTACTCATGTGTGCTCCAATGTAGAGCGTAGAAACAAAGTGGAAAAAGCCTTAAAACATGGGTTTTGTACTGGAACAGACCCCTTCTAGTACAAAATCTATGTTTCAGTGAACGGAGACACACTTGCACTATGGCACAAGGGTGTCTGAGTAGACACATGGCTGCCTGAAGTGTGCCAGGGAGAGCGCAGAACAGTAACACATAACAAATATGGCACACACAGCATAACAACATCACATGCTGCTCTATGTTGCCTGACCTCTTGGTAAATCTAGGCCCTGGTTTTACATGGTTTTCAGCATATTCATTAATCAAAACAAACCTCATGGGTCTACAGGAGCAAGAACGTGAAAGAAAAACATGAGGTAAGACCTAGTACAGGTGGAGTATTCCTTTTAAAGGGCAGTTGCATCATTGTCACGCTACGGGCTACAACACCCTCTCTGAGAGGGAGGAGCTCAGGGATGTTTTTTAGGGAAGAAGAATACTAATTTCTTTTCAGATGACCTAAGACCTAAGTGTGATGAGCGTATTCAACCTGAGTTGCCTGGTACACAATCTTTCCTGGCAGACATTGCCTAATAAGCACAGGTGCCTGACCAATGAGCTTGTGAGAGTCTCACCCGGTTTCCTAGGTCATACTCCCCACATGCAGCAGTCACACATTGCCAGATGCACCCTCATACCTCTTACAAAGAAGTACTTATACTATAGACATCACTGTGGAGTAGCAGTCACATTACGACTAACTGCACTCACACTCCTAATTAGTAGTCATACACATCAGAAAAACTGTAACACCTATCTCAAACCGCGTTTACACACCCACTTATCGCCAACATACACAGCGGTACTGGAGACGACTTAGGAGTATGCATCTCACATGAGGAATCAAATCAATCAATCAATCAAGGGTTTGTTAAACGTGACTACTCACCCGTAAGGGTCTCAGAGTGCTGGAGAGGAGGGGAGGTGCAGATTCCAGCGCATCAAGGAAGGGGTCTGTCCGAAAGCCAGGTTTTGAGGTTTCTAGTGAAGATGGGGAGAGATGTTGTCTGCCTAAGGTGGAGCGGTAGGGCGTTCCATGCTCTGGCCGCGAGGAAGGTGAAGGTGCGGCCTCCTGAAATGGTCTTACTGGCACGGGGAACCACAGTGTAGGATTGCTGGGTTGATCGTAGGGCTTTTTGGGGTGTGTGGAAGTTGATTTGGCTGTTGAGGTATGCTGGTCCGGTGTTGTGGAGGGCTTTGTGTGCGTGGGTGAGGATCTTGAAGGTGATTCTAGCCTCGATGGAGAGCCAGTGGAGTATGCGCAGGTGTTGAGAGATTTGGCAGTGTCGTGGTAGGTTGAGGACCAGTCTTGCGGAGGCATTCTGGATGTTTTGTAGCTTGCCGTGAGGTTTTTGGTTATTCCGGCGTAGAGTGTGTTGCCGTAGTCGAGTCTGCTGATGACGAGGGCGTGGGTGACGGTTTTTCCGTCCTCAAGCGGGATCCATTTGAAGGTCTTACGTAGGAGGCAGAGGATGTGGAAGCAGGAGGATGTGACAGAGTTGATCTGGTGGGCCATTTTGAGCTCAGAGTCTAGGGTGATTCCAAGGTTGCGTGCGTGGTCTGTGCGGGTGGATGGGCTACAGAGGGCAGGGGGCCACCAGGTGTCGTTCCAGGCATCAGGGTGTGGGCCCATAATGAGTACTTCTGTTTTGTCGGTGTTGAGTTGTAGGCAGCTGCTTTTCATCCATTTGGCGACAGCTTCCATGCCTTCATGGAAGTTGTGTTTGGCTTCGTTGGATAGGGAGAGGATGAGTTGGGTGTCGTCTGCATATGAAACAATGTTGAGTCAGTAGGTTCTTGACGATGGGGACTGTTGGACCCGGCCTCGTGGCGTGGTTCGCCTCTGTCCCTCCACACCCTGTGAGCGTAGGCCTGTGCCCCGAGTCCCCTGCGCAGCCTCCCCGTTAGTGTAGCCTGCACCCCGAGCCTGGTCGTCCTACTCCAGTTAAACCTAGATCCCCCTAGAACCTCGACCAGGCCTGCCTTTCCCGCTCCACGCCCGGCTCCGAGCGCCTAACCTTGCATGCCCCACAAGGCCCGGACGCCATCTTCCCTTCCCAACATCCCTGTCTCCCTGGGCCGAGCGTGACCCCGGCCCCAGCGAAACCCAGACTCCAAAGGCGCGCCAGTCCCGGCTGGGGGGTAAAGGGCTCCCCGAGTGAGATAAGCCAGGGAGTTTCGATGGCACCTCCGGCCTCCCCTGAGGGGCTGGTTTCTGTCACACCTTTGGCCCTCCCCTGTGGGCCAGTTTCGATCACCCCTCTGGCCTCCCCGAGTGCTGGCTCCAGACCCGCTGGGCGTCTGGGAATTCCTGGACCCATCTTTCAAAGGGATCAAAGAGCCAACCGCCGGACCTCACCAATGACCAGCCCCCCCGGGCAGGAGACCTCTGCCTGCGAGGGTCCGGAGATCAAAGAGTCAAAGGACTATAACTGGGCCCGCCCGACAACTAGCGGGCAGTTGTATCTTGGACCTAAAGCCCTGCTGATCTGATCGCGGCTGACCCTAAGAAGACTCATCCTGAACCTCTGAGCCCTGCTGAAGCTGTCGCGGCTCAAGCTGAACTTGTAACCATCAGAGCCCTGCTGACGCTGTCGCGGCTCAAGCTGAACCTGCAACCATCGGAGCCCTGCTGACGCTGTCGCGGCTCAAGCTGAACTCGCAACCATCGGAGCCCTGCTGACGCTGTCGCGGCTCGACCTCTAAGACCATCGGAGCCCTGCTGACGCTGTCGCGGCTCAAGCTGAACCTGCAACCATCGGAGCCCTGCTGACGCTGTCGCGGCTCAAGCTGAACTTGCAACCATCGGAGCCCTGCTGACGCTGTCGCGGCTCGACCTCTAAGACCATCGGAGCCCTGCTGACGCTGTCGCGGCTCTCACGAACCTCTCCAGATCGAGCCCTGCTGACCTCGTCGCGGCTCGAGGAGTACTCTGGTCCGGCTGGACCATCGAGACCACCATCACGACAGAGCCGACTCGACGGAGGTGAGGCAGCCAGTACGTCCATCATCCCGTACCCCCCCCGGCTCGAGGATTGAGAGCTGTGCGTAGGGTACGCCGCGTACTGACCCAGAGACTAAAAGACTGTCCCGCTTCCCCCTTCCCGAATCCTCCAAGACATTGTGGTCCCTTGACCACTGTGTATACAAGAGTGCTTCCTTCGTTATTTGCTATATAAAGAACTTGTTACTAGAATCCAACGGTGTGGTGTCTGTTCGTAGTGTGGTGTGAGCTCAGTGTGTACGATCCTAGACCCGAAGTCCTCCCCGGTGGGGACCTCCCATTCAAGACTCGGCCAGTTCTGTGGGAGAGGTGGATCTTGGGGTGACCGGGTGAGCACAACCTGGCCCTCGGAGATCGCCCCTTCCAACATTGGTGGCAGCGTCGCGATAAGAACCTACGTCTAGGGATCGTACAGCACTGACACACTACCCGAACGAAGAGCAACCATGAGCCTCACGAGGGACAAGACCACCTTCCAGATGGAGCTGCTGGGAGACTATTCGCACCGTGAGCTCAAGCAATTCTGCAAAGATCTCCGTATCCCGTCAACGGGATTAAACACCAAAGAGGACTTTCAACAAGCTCTAACAGCCTGGGTGGAGACCGGAGACCAACCTCCAGCACCGACAGAAGCCGATGGAGGGGGAGCACCACTGATCGAAACCCACGCCCCAGAGCAAGAAAGAGCAGAGTCCCCGACGCGGACTCACAGCACGGAGAGAGGTCTATCTCGAGAAGAGATGACCGACCGAAAACGCAACCGAAGCCACGAGCTAGAACTAGCCCGTTTAAAGATGGAGGTAGAACTCAAGCTGGCCGAGAAAAAGCTAGCCATCGAGCAGCTACGGCTGCAAGGAGAACTGGAGGAGAAGAAACTCCAACGAGAACATGACGGAAAGAAGCTCCAGCTGGAGCACGAGCGCAGCGTATTGGAAATAGAACTCAAGGCCCGGAACGAAGGCAACAAAACAGCAGCGACCCGAGAGTCTGTTCCCCCAGTGGAACCCAAGGTCCACATCCCCAAGGATGTGGTCAAAGAATATTATAAAAATGATGACATCCAGCAATGGTTCAAGGCGTACGAGGTAGCCATGACCTCCCACCGAGTTCCGCAGAAAGATTGGGGAGCCGGGCTGTGGGGTCGATTCCTGAGTGAGGGGAGAGACACCCTACTCGACCTACCGTCTGCCGAACAGACCTCCTACAGCCACATGAAAGAGGCCCTCCTCACAAGGTACGGGCTCACCCCAGAAATGTACCGCCAACGCTTCCGAGAATGCAGGAAGATCCCCGGCACCACGTGGGTAGAATATGTCAATTTCTACAGCCGGGCCCTGGAAGGGTGGATCAAGGGCAGCAAAGTATCCACCTTCGAGGGGCTCATCGACCTCATTGCCTACGAACATTTATCCCTGAATTGCTTTGTGGAACTCCGACAGCACCTCCTGGACAGCAAGTTGGCTGACCCCCGGAAGCGATCGCTGGGTGAGCACCAGAGTCCCCCGGGGGCCCGGGGGAGATTCTGGCCGAAATGAACAGGGATCGTCGCGCCAGAGGGGAGGGGGGAATCAGAATAGACAGAGGGGTTCCCAGGTAGGGTCCCCGCGTAGTCCCCCCAGAAACCAGCCCGGCACCTCGCATCCCACAGCACGCGCAGGGTTTCCCCCAGCTAAGCCAGGGCCCCGAGTCAGCCAAGCCTGCTACCATTGCCAGAAACCCGGGCACTATGCCAATGACCCCCGCTGCCCCTTGTTCCAGAAGCCTGCCGCTGCAGGGCTCCCAGTGCGCCACATTACCTCAGTAGCTCTAGAAGAGGAGGGGGAGGAAGAGTTCGAGGGAGCAGACCCCGCAGCTATGATGTTAGTCTCCCTGGGTGATAGGGAGATGGTCCCAGGAGCCCCCCTATCCGACAACACAGAGAAATACCGACAGCAGGTGACTGTCAATGGCCATCACATAGGGGCGCTCCGAGACACTGGGGCCAGTATCACCGCCGTCAAACGGCACCTAGTCACCGAAGCCCAGATTGTTCCCCACATCTCCTGCAGGGTGATCGCAGCTGATAACTCCGTCCGCACCTGCCGGATAGCTCAAGTCCCGTTCGAATGGGGGGGCGTCTCTGGGGAGTTACGAGTGGCAGTCCGCTCCGACATGCCTGTGGACTGCCTGCTCGGCAACGATCTAGAGAGCTCCCCATGGCAGCGGGTTGAGAAAAGGACCCACTTAGAGATGGTGGGCCTACCCGAGTGGGCCTGTGTGAGTACCCGGTCGATGACCGCCCGAAGGACCACCCCCGAAGGGGAGACCTTAGAGGCGGCACCGGCGACCCCCGAGGACCCCGAGGTCCCTAAATCCTTTGAGACCCCTGAGCTGTTCCCCAGGGAGAGCTTCCCCCCCGACGCAGGTCCCCTCGGCCCTGGTGTCGAACCGACCCCGAGCTTGGACGACCTTCCTGAGCTGGCCCAATGGCGCCAGGAAGGGGGACCGTCCTGAGAAGAATTCTGCCTAGAGCAGACAGCCTGTCCATCCTTGGTGGGGCCGCGGCAGCAGGCCGCCGCCCAGGCCGCCGGTGACCAGTCTGGCTACCACTTTGTCTATTGGGAAAACGGCCTCTTATACAGCGAGCAAAAGTCCGCCGAACTAGGGTCCGGCCGAGTGCTGGTGGTCCCCCTACGCTTCCGCGGCTTTCTCCTGAACCTGGCCCATGACGTGCCCCTGGCGGGACACTTGGGACAAGACAAAACGTACCAGCGCCTGGTCACCCACTACTACTGGCTGGGCATGCGCTCCGATGTGGAGGCCCACTGTAAGTCCTGCCCCACTTGTCAGTCCAGCGGAAAGAGCGGAGGGAAGCGCAAGGCTCCTCTCCAACCCTTCCCCGTGGTCAGTACCCCCTTTGAGAGGGTGGGAATCGACATTGTGGGCCCCCTCGACCCCCGGACCTCCTTGGGGCACCGCTTTATCCTTGTCTTGGTGGACCATGCCACCCGATACCCCGAAGCCATTCCCCTCCGAACGGTGACCGCCCCCGTAGTGGGGCGGGCCCTCATGGCCATCTTCTCCCGGGTGGGATTCCCTCGAGAAGTCGTCAGCGACCGAGGGACCAACTTCATCTCGAAATACATGAAGTCCCTGTGGCAACAATGTGGGGTGACGCACACATTTACCACCCCATATCACCCCCAGGGTAACGGTCTGGTGGAGCGATTCAACCGGACCCTCAAAGGAATGATCATGGGACTCGAAGAGCCCCTGAGGCGTAAGTGGGACGTCCTCCTTCCCTGTCTCCTATTCGCATACCGCGAAGTCCCCCAGAAGTCCCTGGGAATCAGTCCCTTCGAGCTGCTCTACGGGCACCCCGTCCGGGGACCCCTCACCCTGGTCAAGGAAGGGTGGGAGACGGCGGCCCCAGAGCCCCCTCCCGATGTGTTTCGATACTTTTGGCCCTCCGGAACCAGACGAGGAAGTTCCGAGAGCTGGCCGAGGCAAACCTCGAGGCCAGCCAAGAACAAATGAAACGGTGGTATGACCAAAATGCCACTCTGGTCGAGTTTCAGCCCGGACAGCGGGTCTGGGTGATGGCCCCTGTGGAGCCCTGTGCCCTGCAAGACAAGTGGACAGGGCCCTTCAAGGTGGTAGAATGCAAGAGTCAGGTGACTTATCTCATCGACGTGGAGTCCCCCCGGAACCCCTTGCGGGTCCTTCACATAAACCGCCTCAAACCCCACTTCGCCCGATCCGAGTTGAGCTTACTCCTCGCCACGGAAGATGGGGAAGAAGAAGAAACGGAGCCTCTCCCCGATCTCCTGTCCACAAAAGAAAAAGATGGCTCCGTAGAGGGGGTGAGTCTCTCCTCCTCCCTCTCTCCTGCGCAGCGCGAGGACTGTCGCCAGTTACTGTGACAATTCTCGGACCTTTTCTCCCTCACCCCCGGCATCACCAACTGGTGCGTCCACGACGTGGACACCGGGGACAGCCCACCGGTACGGCACAGAGCCTACCGCGTCCCTGACCGAGTCCGGGCCTGCATCAAGGCCGAGGTATCGAAGATGTTAGCTCTCGGGGCGGTCGAAGCCTCTGACAGCCCATGGGCTAGCCCCATGGTCCTGGTTCCGAAGGCAGCCGCCCCCGGTGCTGTTCCCGAGCTGAGGTTCTGCGGTGACTACCGCGGGCTCAACGCAGTCACCAGAACCGATGCTCATCCCATCCCCCGAGCCGACGAGCTTATCGATCGCCTCGGGGCTGCTCGTTTCCTCAGCACATTCGACCTGACCAGTGGGTACTGGCAGATCGCCCTCACCGAGGGAGCAAAGGAAAGATCCGCTTTCTCCACCCCGGATGGTCACTACCATTTCAGGGTGATGCCCTTCGGAATGAAGAACGCCCCCGCCACCTTCCAGCGACTGGTGAACCAGGTCCTGGCGGGGTTGGAAGAGTTCAGCGCTGCGTATCTGGACGATATCGCAGTCTACAGTTCCCACTGGCCTGAGCACCTCCAGCACCTCTGGACGGTGCTGACCGCCCTGAGGAGGGCGGGTCTCACCATTAAGGCAAGCAAGTGCCAGATCGGACAAGGGTCCGTAATCTACCTCGGGCACCAGGTCGGAAGCGGCCTCGTAGCCCCCCTCCAGCCCAAGATCGATGCCATCGTGGCCTGGGAGGCCCCCACGACCCAGACGGAAGTGCGGGCGTTTCTAGGGCTCACAGGGTACTACCGCCGGTTCATCAAGTGTTACGGCAGCATGGTAGCCCCCCTCACGGAGTTAACCTCCAAAAACCAGCCGAAGAAAGTCAGCTGGACCTCCGCCTGCCAAGAGGCGTTCGAAACGTTGAAAGACGCCATGTGCACCGCCCCCATCCTACAGGCCCCGACTACTCACGAGAGTTTGTAGTCCAGACGGACGCGTCCGAGCATGGCATCGGAGCTGTCCTGTCCCAGGTGAACGAGAACGGCCTAGACCAACCAGTGGCATTCATTAGCCGGAGGCTACTCCCTCGAGAACAAAGGTGGAGCACCATCGAGCGGGAGGCCTTTGTGGTGGTTTGGGCCCTGAAGAAGCTGAGGCCCTACCTGTTCGGTACTCACTTCCGGGTCCAGACCGACCACCGACCTCTCCGGTGGCTAATGCAGATGAGAGGGGAGAACCCCAAATTGCTGCGCTGGTCCATCTCCCTCCAGGGGATGGACTTCACTGTTGAACACCGGCCTGGCTCTGACCACGCCAACGCAGACGGCCTGTCCAGATTCTTCCGCCTCAGCGAAGAGAACCCCCAAGAGGATGGGTAGTTCTCCCCGCCTTCAGCTGGGGGGGACGCGTGTTGGACCCGGCCTCGTGGCGTGGTTCGCCTCTGTCCCTCCACACCCTGTGACCGTAGGCCTGTGCCCCGAGTCCCCTGCGCAGCCTCCCCGTTAGTGTAGCCTGCACCCCGAGCCTGGTCGTCTTACTCCAGTCAAACCTAGATCCCCCTAGAACCTCGACCAGGCCTGCCTTTCCCACTCCACGCCCGGCTCCGAGCGCCTAACCTTGCATGCCCCACAAGGCCCGGACGCCATCTTCCCTTCCCGACATCCCTGTCTCCCTGGGCCGAGCGTGGCCACAGCGAAACCCAGACTCCAAAGGCGCGCCAGTGCCGGCTGGGGGGTAAAGGGCTCCCCGAGTGAGATAAGCCAGGGAGTTTCGAAGGCACCTCCGGCCTCCCCTGAGGGGCTGGTTTCTGTCACACCTTTGGCCCTCCCCTGTGGGCCAGTTTCGATCACCCAATTCAATTCAAAAATTTCTTTATTCGACTGTCTAAAATGCAGTCATAAAAGCAAGTAAAAATACATATATATACAGTTCATTGTCAGAAAAGTGCAGCGAGAAAGATATAAACAGGTAATCACAAATAGATTAAATGATAACACGAACCAATGTGAGTATACTTATTAGAGACTTAAATATTAAGATAAAAACAGTTCAGCTGGGGGTCAACCTTCCATACTTTGTCTAAATTTCAGGGCTGTTTTAAAAAAGTTACAAGTAAAAAAAGTGCTATCATAGTGCAGCATTTGAAGGTATAGTAGAGCTGGCTTGATTTGCACAAAATTCAGTTTTTTAAGCAGAGGTTTTAAAAATATATTCCGTGGTCTCGAGTAAAAAATACACAAGAATAAAAAGTGAGCCAGGTCTTGCGGAGACTTATTGTCACAGCCGCAAGGTGGCAACACTTGACCTCTATGGGCTCCGCTCGGCACAGCTAACAATAGGTGATATAAACCAAAACGGAATCTGCTCAACAGGAAACGCTCATGTCTTGATATATGCCAAGATAGATATGGTTCAGAGCGTATACAAGTCTTGGTTAAAATATGGCTGATTACACTACCCTTCTTCAACTCAGTTTCTTCCCTAACCAGTTGTCGATTTAATAAAAAGGTATCCTTTACATAGTTAACATCTTTCTTGGATATATGCTGAGGTGCTGAATAAAGGTCCAACCTGCCCAGATCTTTAAAGCAGTTTCTAATATATTTCAGCCAGGGTATCTTGAGTTACCCTTCCCAGGTGAGGGCCTCAAGAAGGATATTATGAGTTAATGGTATTGAGTCATTCATCCAACAGTTCAACCAGCAGAGCAGAGGATTTACAGCAATTGTATCTCCTAAATGTGGTGTGCCGAGTTCCTCATGGACAGAAAAATTAGCAATACTTTTTGGTAAACACAGGACCTGTTTCAGGAAGTTATTTTCAAGAACTGTAAGGGCATCCACTGGAGCAAAGCCCCAGAGTTCGCTTCCGTAACAGGCAACCGCGATGCTTTTTGCTTGGTATAACTTCATTATGGCGGTCACCGGTGTGTTACCCATTTTGCGTGCAAAGTCCATTATTCCGGCATTGGTCCTTAGCATTTCACCTTTCTTTTTGTGTATGGCGGGGCCCCATGATAATTTATGATCAAACAATACTCCAAGGTATGAAAAGGTTTTTGTAGATGGTATTTTTTCCCCGTTAACTGAGAAGGGGTAATGTTTTTTTGATCCTGAACCTACCATCATAACAAATGATTTGGAATTGTTGATATTCAGGGCTCGTAAGGTCATAAATTGAAGAAAGGAATCTAATAATTTTTGAAGTCCAAGTGCAGTTCTGGATAAAAGGACGGCGTCATCTGCGTAGAGCAGAACAGGCACGCCCTTTTTTCCAATGCGAGGATAGTCCGTATCAATTTTTAAAAGGTGTTCCTCGAGTCCATTTATACATAGATTAAAAAGAAAAGGTGCTAAAATACAGCCCTGCCTGACCCCCCGGTTGATTTTAAAGTCTCTCGTTACTTTCAAATCTTTAGTGTAACGAACATTGGCACGTGTATCATTATGGAAGTCAGCCAGAAAGTTGATCAAGTTGTTTTCAACGCCCATGTTCTGCAAGACTACCCAAAGTTTACTTCTATCGACACAATCAAAGGCCGAAGAAAGGTCCATGAAGGCCATATATAATGTTCCTTTTCTGGCTTGAGTATATTTGCCACTGATTAAATATAAGTTCACACATTGGGTAGTTGTAGAATGCCCTGGTCTGAATCCATACTGGGCAGGGGCCATTATGCTGTTTTGTTTGGCCCAGGCGTTCAGCCGGTTTAAGAGGATCGCTCCCACTACCTTTGCAACTGAATTTATCAGGGAAATTGGTCTATAGCAAGCCGCTTTTGTTCTGTCGCCCTTTTTATATACAGGGACGATAGTGGATGCTCCCCAAGACTTGGAAACCCCAATTTCGACCCCCGCGTTGATGACAGCTGTGAGAATAGGGGCCCAAAAGGGAATATTAGATTTAAATAAATCCGGTGGAAGACCGTCTGGGCCCGGGGCTTTATTACTAGTAAGACCATGGATCCCTAGTTCAACTTCTTTGATAGTAAAGTGCAGAGGTATGTTTTCAGGAAGTTTGAGAGTTAGCATTGTCTGTGGGGCGTCACTCATAAAGATGGAACTGAAATGAGAGATCCATTCGTTCTCCGGTATGACGGTTCCGAGGCTGTCGGCATTCGGATCATCAAAGAGTGGCTTGTTGATTATGCTCCAGAATTTCGAACTATTGCCCAGAATTGAAGGATCTAGCAGAGACTCCCAGATTTTAGTTTTTATAGTCTTTTTGCGTAATGCAATGGTGTTTTTATATTCTGCGCGTAGGGCCTTAATAAGTGCAGAGTCTCTTGGCTTATTCTTGAGGGCAGCTTTTAGTTTTCGATTAACTAAGGAACAGGCATGATCGAACCAGCGTGGTTGTTGGGCGAATGTTCCCTTTACGGGTACAGAGAACAGTTGATCAATCTTTTTTGTCACCACTGTGAATGCAGATAGGATGGATTCCGGAGGAGTGGAGTTTGATCCACAAAGGTTGAGTTCTGTATCACAGTGCTTTACAACGGACTCGTGCAATTTGTCGCTATTTATCAAGTTCCATTTCAAGCGGCGGTTGTTATTAACCGGTTTTAACACTCCCGGGTCCTTGATATTTTTCCGAAGTGCAAAAGGACCACGTTGTAGCTCAAGATAGAGAGGATTGTGGTCACTGTAAATACTTTCGAGTATATCAAAGCTGAGAACCTGATTAACCACACCAGCTGAAAGAAGGATGTGATCTATAAAAGAGCCTGACTCTGAGCCTTTATAAGTTGGATTTTTAAAGGTAAAGGAGTCGACCTCAGAGATAATGCCATGGTCAGGTTCAGGGCGTCCATTAAAGTGTTCAATCTTGTTCCACGTTGGCAATGAGCAAAGTGAGGACCTGCTTTATTTCCACAACCCAAAGAGCCCAGGGATGTTATAAGAGGATTTCCACAGATGTGTGTGTTGTAATCGCCAACAATTATTTTATCCTGGGACAATTTTGTCTGGCTTTCACTTAGATGATTTTGAAGAGTGACGATGTTACATTCGCCCGGTGAAGAAACAGAATTATAGAAATTGACCAGGGTTATTCCTTTCTTCCCCTTTCTAAGGTCCAGGATCTGGATGTTTCTATTTTCCAGCTGCAAATGGTTTATCTCAGATTTAAAGGACAGACTAATAAATATTGCTAATCCCCCCTTTGCCCTGCCACTGGGTGAGGGGGATGCATGGACAAAGAAACTTTGGAATTCCTCAATGAAAACATTACTGTCTACTAACCAGGTTTCCTGGAAACATAATATGGTGTAGTTTTTAACAAAGGATACCCACAACGGGTCATTAGTTTTAGAAGCCAGTCCTGCGATATTCCATGTCAGTATTTTAATTGAGTGGAAGTCATTATGCTCTAGTGATAATGCAGGGGTTAATTTGATAGTAGCTAAAGATTGAGAGACTATATGGGTAGGAAGGCTGCATGCTTCAGGTGAAGAAGGGGTAGGGATGTGGTCTGGGAAAGAGCTAACTGGGTGAATAGAGCTCGTCAATGTGGCAGTAATGTCTAAATTGACCTCAGAAAAGTTAGAGGTTATTAATGAATCGACCTTGGATACTACGGGGTTATACACCATGTCAGAGCAGTAAACAAAGGGCAAGTCAGATGGCAGTCAATCAACCTCGTCCAGTTGGTCGTAGTTATAGAGTACATCATATATATTTGACGTTGAGAGCCCGTAATTATTATATTGAAAGTTAGGATGATTATGGGCTCGATGATGTTGCTGAGGGTTGATGATTATATGTTTTACTTCCCCAAGGGTAAGCATATGGGTATGGTTCAACGCCCATTGGCATGCCTTGAGGGGGAACAAAAGGGGTCGACCAGGATTGAGGATATAGTTGCGTGTTATAGGGTCCTTCTTGAACATAGTGATGTTTATATTTATTCCTTTGGCTATTGGATCGAACAGGATAAAAGTAACTAAGACCCATTGCACGAATCAGACTGTTTGTCGAAGGGCTCCTCCAATCTGTAATAAATTTCGCCACTCCTGCGTATTTAAAGGTGACCACAATGCAGTCGCCCTCTGTGGATTTAAAACGTGTGCCCACCCACTCTACTCTCTTAACATGCAAGATGGTTCCTATTATATGGGAGGGAAGAGGCCTGTTTTTAGTTAGCCATTGCATCACTTTGTTCTTTAATTCCTCATGTGTTTCCTCCCTATTTTCATCTGCTTTAGGTACCCCAATCATAACTATTGTGTAAGGGTTAGACTGTGGTGGTGTTGGAGGGTGAATTTTTACCTGCATAGCTATCCAAGGACACACCTATCACCTGCACGACATGACCCCTGTGTAGGCCCTGCTGTCTAGAAGTTACAGGCCTCAGTTACGTTGCCCTGAGCACTGCCATTTTCTCTTAGCTTAAGCAGAAGCAGAAAGCAGGTCTGACCCGAGCTTCACCCTGCTGCTCTTGTCTGCAAGGACCCGCACCCCTACCAGGCCCCACCTCATTGTATCTTTCTCACAAGCTGTAGAAGTCAAGTTCCTCAATAAATCTTGCAACATACCCCACGTCCCCCACCTAAGCCATGAATAGAATAAGGGAAGCTCGCACCACAACTACGTCAAGCAAGATATCCGATAAACTAAAGATACATGTGGCGAAATGTTATCTCGGACTGCCTGATTGACACATGAATAGAACCCTTCGAAGCAATAATAACACATTTCTGATTAATGACAAACTTCCAGTCAGAATGGCAGGAACTCAGTCTAGGCTAGCGTATGTGCCACACAATTACGAGAAGGTAGTCACATTTACACCAATGATGGGAAAGTCACCAGGCAGGGGCGTGAGAGGCGACAGAAGGATATGTGGTTCGAGGTGACGTGATATAGCGTGACCATAGGCCCCTCACCCCTGAACAATATAAAAGGCTGGTCCGCCAGAGTATCGTTGAACTACTCCGCGTCTGCACTTGAGTGTCGGACAGGAGTTTTTCCCAGGGGTTACTCGAGATAGCCCTTGTTCCATGTGCTTAGGCTATGCTCCTCCATTGTATACTTTGCTTTATAATACTTTTTCCTTATTGCATTCCAGTTATATTTCGCCATCTGAAATGTTATATTTGCTATGTTTTCTCTGACCTTGTTTTATCTTTACTGCATTAGAAGTGTTTAACTTGTACTTGCAGGATATGACTTTATATACAGTGGTATGTGTACCCATATGTGCTTAGCCTTTTTCTATGCAATCAGCCTCAAAGCTCAAAAGTGTACTTAAAGCAAAGCCTCTCTCATAGCAGCTGCAAACTGTACTTTGTAGAACTCAAACTGGTCCATGTGACTTTCAAGAGAATGCTGGGTACAGGGCCAAGTATTACGTGGTTTTTATGCTATCATTGATTATTTCTAGAAGCTGTGTCTTCAAATAAATTGTACAACTCTCAGGCTTCCGTCTCCAGTGGCTCATATATATGTTTTTTCCTGTTTTTAGAGCAAGCGTTCCAGGAGCACCTGCAGAGTCCCCTGGCCCCTCCTGCCCCTAATTAATCATCCCCTCCGTCATTTTGGTGACCTCGACGTGATAATAAGGAGTTAAACTGACAGGATGCAGCTGGTTCCTAAGGAGGAAGTACTAAACTGCTAGACGATTCTGCGCAACCGTCCTGCTGGGCCATTGTGAGGAGACCTCAGCGCTGAGGGGTAAGCATACATATTATTGTGTCTGCCCGCCGCTGCGGTGTCTCTCTCTTGGGTGCGGCCGAATGGTGTTCAGTGTTGTAGTGCAGCAGTGCTTCTGCCAATGGTCCAGGCTTCCTGTCTGTTAACCTTGTTATATGATTCTGCGCAGAGGAAGGGATTGTGTGCCATGTGGAGACTGAACCTGACAGTTAGGTGATTACTGAGATTCATGTGTTTCCTCTTTGCTTTGTGAATAGTCGCATGTTATTGCTAAAGCCTCGTGTAAATACAAAGTAGGATTGTGTTTGTCATCCTTATTTTTAGCTTTTTATTCAGGATTTATTTAGCGGTTAAAGGGAGCCCCTGTTGCATATAGAATACAGGGAAGGAGAGCCGCACGTGGCAGGTCTCTCAGCTTATGGTGGAGCCTCCTCTCTGGGGGAGGGCCTTTGATACACCTACCATAGGGTGTCAAGGAAGAGAAGGTGAATTATACATCTTTCTGCTTAAAGGGAACCTCTGAAGTTACAGGGAAGGAAGAGTTGCGTCTGGCATCTTTTCGATATATTCGTGCAAGTGATCCTCTGTTAGGAGTGACAGAGACGAGGAAATCTCTCATGTCAGTAGTCCATGAGAAAGAAGGAATTTCAGCAGGTCCGATTAGCTACCGTGACCTTTGATCTTTCCTTAATTTAGCGGTGATATCCCCTGCTGTATGTCCAGGGAAGAGTTCTGTGCGGGACTAGGACGTTTATTTACTCATATTGTAGGCATTATATTTTCGCCAAGCTAAACGTGGTTTGTTACTCATTGCCATAGAGCGTGATTTTTGTAAAATAATTGTTGAAGTGTTTACATTTCACTTATGCTCTTATTAGATACCTGTTTAAACACAGACCTGCATGTTAGCACCTAGTGTTTAATGGTGAATGTATTTAGGTTCATAGAACAAGAACTCTTGTGTGATCCTTACTGTTTTCATGGTCTCTTTTGTTAGGAGTCACTGGCTGGCACAGAGGCTGACCATAGCAAAAGTATACTATTGATATATAAGTGCATTATGATTGTTTATCTTTCTTTGACTGATTATAAACTGTGAACATCGCATTTCTGTGTAACACTGTGATGTCTGGCCCCATACCAATATTATTGTTTAGGGAAGGGGCCCGTTAAGTAGAAACTGCTGCTAATATATTTTGTGGCCATCATTTGAAAACTGGGTTATGCTTTAGCGAGATCCAATAACTCGGGAGAATGTAAATGTATTTTGGTGTATCCCATGTACGTTGATCTGCCACTGACTAACTGAAGAAAGTCTATAAGCTACAGCATTTCGAGCGCCACGGCTGTTACACAGACATATTGTTTTCTTTTCTTCTTGCTGTTGCTCCCCTGTGTGCACACCTGGCAATACAGGATTTCCCCTTCCCTCCACGAGCACTGCAGGCTCCACAAGGGAGGACACAGAGAAGTACTCTGCACTTTCTGGATGACTGGGTGTCATTTAGCATAGCATGACATTTTTCCTTTTTAACTGCATTCCACACAAATGAATAGGATACATAACTATAGGACATACAAAACGACACACGCCATACACGTGCAGATTTTTATGACATTACCAGGACTAGAGGTACCTGCTATTGTGACATCATTGTGGCCTCACAAACCTTTGCATAGCAAGGTTCTTGAGGCTTGTTTTGGTAACCATCCTACTGCCCTGGAATTCCCTGACAATTCCCCAGAAGGTATTTACAACGGCCCAGAAAAAGAAGAAATTAGAGGGGCATTTTATTCCATCATTACAGAAGCATTAGGTGATGAGCTTGTGGTAAACTGCCCCACTCCCGAAAACAACTGACAGGAGGTCAGCCAGATGTCCGGTACATACATGAGCTATAGTGGACAACAAATAGTTGAGGTAATTCTACACATATTAGACAATAAAATTGTATCAGTGCAGAACGTGGGCGAACAAACTCATAGAAAATATAACAGAAGCGAAATTTCCCTAATATCTAGAGCGTGGGACTTATTGGGAATCCCACTCACACAGGGTACTGAGATAAGGGCATCTACATTGCATCTAGTGAAACTGTGCCTCCCAGTGCCAACGTATACATCCCCCACTGATAACACACAACTTACACTTCAGTCAGTAGGTAGTGTAGTAAGTAGCGAAAAGCCCTGATACTGCTCACCAGTGTTCACTCACACCGCCTTCTCCAAACACCAGCTGCCCGGAGGGGCAGGGAGATTCACAGGATACCCTCACTCTACTAGGCTGTGAGCATCACGCCCACGAGTTACATGACCAGCTGCAGCAGCAGCCATCACTAAGACTCACAGGACTGTTACAAAGACACCCTTCCACGACGCATTATCCAGAAATGTGGGCATATTCACAAAACAGCATTTTAAAAGGAGATTAGTTTCGCCACATTCACTGCCACAGATAGCCCACCTCAAAGAAAACTCGACTCTAGGAGATGAGCAGACAGCCCAGGCAAAAACCAAGACTACAGATCACAGTACACATAGTGAACGGCTGTATTGTTGCCCTTTCTGAAGGTACAGCAACATCCCCTGAGTCTGTCTCACCCCTGACATGTACAGTCATTTTGACACTAATCTCAGCCCTAGGAATTGACGTAACATCCTTGCAGCAGGTAAGGCTGACAATAACACCCGGTGGCGTTACACTCTTACCCCTGCTTACACTCAATACAGGAGAATAATGTCAACACCCACAGCACATCCACCAGCCTATGACGCAGATGACATTAATTTAGGACGAGGTATAAAGACTGACATAGAACTCTTATCAGATGTCCAGGCAGCCGTAGCCCATGACGATGCCTTAGCCCCAGACATCCCAGACAATTCACGAGATAGTACACCAGAGAGTACATCGGGTCAGCTATCCCGAAGCCCAGTACTGCAGGATGCAGCATCAGGAATGCCAGGTCAAATTGACACACTATTGATAATAAAAATGAGACGTATCCAACTCTGCAGCCCCCAGCAGGAAGAAAACAAAGAGTGCCATGAGGCCTCGGGTGGTTCGCAGCACAGCTCCCACATGCCACTCCCCAGACCTGACCGCCCAGCACCCACATCCCTCACTGAGAATGACGATACTCCAAGAACAAGAACTAGACATTATGGCCCATTCCGATTCCCGAGCCACCAGCATTGCAATACACAGAGTCAGTATAATGAGTGGCAGCCCCTTAACACAGGTCCTAATAGAGAGGAAAATAACCTGCTACAGTTCAATGATGTAAAGAGAGACAGCGAACAGTATCCCTCTGAGGTAGTAACTGAGGGAGACATTAGCAGGACTAGGGCAGAAAGTGACATACGCCAAAGAACAGGTAAAGAAGAAGAGGACATGTCACACAAACGGTACTCGAGAAGCTCCATAGAAAATACAGCAGCACTCCAGCAACTTGCATTATACCTAGCCAGTATAGGGGATAGAATGACTGAGCATATGGGTGCAAAGAAACGACCAGCACCAAATGAAGTAGCTAGCAGTGGAGCAAAGAAGGTAGAGCCACACTGTGGTGGGATCCCAACTATCATGCCACAGCAAGGGCCATGGGTAGACTTGCATCAGGAAGCACAAAGTGTAGCCACACCACAGCTCAACACAGCAGCCTCTCTCACAGCCAACTTAAGTGTGCCCCAAGCTCCGTCTGCAGTCATTAATTATAACACTCAGGTGACACGACCACCTACGCCTATGCCTCAGGAATCACCTCTAGTAGTTACACCACGTAGACCAATGACACCACAGCCAGAGCAAGACTATTTGGATCTGCCAAAATTGTTTGAACAGGCAGAAAAGAGGAGAAGGCAGAGAAGAAGAGAGATAGAATGTGTTACTATGTTAGGTAACGAAGGGCGACCTGAGAACATCCCACAGGAATATGATGTATCAGGTACAACACGCCTGCGTACAGCAAGATCTAGAGAACTGAACAACATTGCCCTTTACAGGCCAAGACAGCCATTGACCAATGGCCTGACGCCAAATGAGATAGTAATACTTGGAGAAGGGAGTGACCTTTATGTCATTCCATTCTCAGATAACTTGGCAGACTGGACAAAGGCTAATGCATTTCAAGAGAATGTCTGGCCCCGAGAAGGATCATTTGAGCCAGAGCAAATGGCCACTGCTGAAGAATGTATCTTGCAGGAAGCAGGAGATGATGATTGGAACTACACCTACATACGCCAAGGCCTAAGGGTCTGGAAGAAATACGCACGCAGGTACGGTCGCACAGGACTTACAGGGGAAAAGCACCAGCTGCCCCTGCTGTCCAAAGAGGTCAATGACCCCCCTTCCTCAGTAACTTGGTCCCTAACGGACAAAGAAAATCTGAAGAGAGAACTCCCACCCCTCACAGAGGGTGCGGAAAAGTGGATACAAGCCTTTGAGAATGACACTTCAGGTGTGTCACTGGCTATTTGGGATATGAGACGTTTGCTCACATCCCTGATTGGAAAGGATGCAGAGGATATGTTTTCACACATCGACACAAGGCTTTGCACCACTAATTCAGAATTAGAAGGTGATCCTTTCAATAAAATAAGATCAGCGCTATGGAACGAACTGCGCCAGAAGTTTCCAGATGTCTCAGACATCGGATCTCTAATGTCACAAATAAGGCAATCAGCTATTGAGAACACAGCTGCGGAACTAGAACAGCAGAAAGTAAAGAAAAGAAAGACTCTTGATGATGCAGTTAGGCTTGCTTCACCAGTGAGTCAAGTGACTACTGTCACTAATGTTTCACAAAGTGCCTTAAATGTGCCAGGAGGTAAAAGACAGGTAACAACACATCAGATACAACAGGTACCTCAGCAACACATGCCTGTGTACAAAATGGTGTCCCAGACACCAGCCTCGATACCACAGGGAGCTACAGTACTGCCCCCCATCAATTCGGTTTCACAGGGCACCATCCAGCAGCACAAGGCTGGAGGCAATTCAAGTTAGGATGAGCCCACAGCCAACTCTAGTGTTTCCCTTATTGACATTAGAGAGGACCCCATTGTGAATGTCAGGATTAATAACATGTATAGTTTTTTGATTGACACAGGTGTCACATTCTCCTGTATCAAGGAGGGGGGCACTGCCCATCTCCAATCAGAGCGCAAACACACTAGATTTCTCTGGGGCGATATTAAGGGTCCCTTTCACAGAGTCAGTACAAATAGAAATAGGAGATAAAAGTATTCAACAGCGTCTACTTTATACACCACAGTCCACATGGTCTGATGGCCAAATTAAATATGAGAATATGTTTCAATGAAAAGGCACAATGCCCTTTACGGTTCCCAAATGCACGCAGACTGTCAATTTTATGTTTGCATTTTCTATATAGAAATAGATAGTTATGTTATGTGAATGGTCACATATAATTCACACACACACTGTAAATTTCACCTAATAATGCAAGACTGAGCAACTAAATAGAATGATTCACTCACACGCCCCAAAATGCAGCAGCAGCTGACACAGGCACAAGCCAGAGATAAAACGATGCAATGGAATGCACACTAGTTGCACCACACTTCTTTTCAGATAAATAAATATCATGAGTCACGAGATCATGTGCTGCTAGAGCATTTCATCCTTCTAAGGTGGATTCAAAGAATACCTTGAGTTGGAATACAATAAAGATCTGCTGTTTATTACAAATACACCATTGTGAGTGAACATGTGCATTACAAATAAGCCATCTTTATTTTATAATACAACACGTATATTTTGCATATTGCAAATAGAGACAACACATGTTTTCAGATATTATAAAATGTAGACAAATTAATAGAGTTTCTTTTTATTTTTGGGCCATGTTCACAAGTATCTTTCTTGGCCGAGTGCATATTCTGGGCGTAGAGCCAAAACAGGAAACAGGCTTCCTGTAGTTTGGAAGTGAACAAAGAGATTGATGAGGAAGGGAAATATATATGTATAAAAATACGTTGGTCTATGAAAATAAGCGAAAGAAAAGAGTGACCTAAAAGACCATACAGGTTGGTAAAGAATTAGTAAGGAATATATATATGTGCAGATGGATTAGAAGAGATAAGGAATATGTTTCCAGATATGCACCGCTGTGTACAGCTATTACTTCACACATGCCCAGTGCTAGGGAAAATCAAATTAATGCAGAAACACAGTAGATTTCAATGTTAAAAGTACGAATGCAGGGAATAAGCAATGCTCAGCACTATGATTTCATTGCACAGCTGCACCTTAGAGAAATACAGGGGAGTGCCCCACCTGAAGGAAAAGAGCTGTGGAAGAAGAGGGGAGTACACAGGAATAAGATTTTATTTGTTTAAATTTTCAGGCACACAAGGATAGGAAGGCTTTTTACAAATAGCACTCACTCAGTTACACCTTCCTACACATGTCCCTCGTGATATCATGTCCACTACTTTGCAGACAGAGTGGTCCATCCCCAATGCACATGAGCATATACAAATCTTGGTTCATTAATGCCTCATGGTAGCGACAGTATTTCCCTAATTCAGCTATAGAAACAGTAGCATCAACAATACCAGAGCCCAAGGTCCCATTGAGCGCATCTGCGATGGGTCCTGCTGGAATAATTCAGAAGTGAGGGGAGAGAGAAAAGTGAGATGATTTTGAAGGAAGGGTTTGGTGGAGAGTGCGCAATTAAGTCAGTTGGAAAATTGCACAAGCAATGGTGTTTAATTAATTAGAACGGACAGGTTCAGAACAGAGCACATCTGTGCAGATAGCTGAGGGTGTAAAATTAAGTGAGCATAATGTGTACCACTAGCAGATTTTTATGAAACGAATTGTACATACAGTAGAGGTGTCTAAAAACATGTTTCGTTGTTATTTTCAGTTATCCCCTGACGAAGAGCCCCCAGGGGCCCGAAATGCATTGGGTATTAATAAACTGCTTCTGATGAATTTCGCCTTTGTACGTGTTTTTGAAGAGGTTCGGATGACCCGCTTAAGCATGAGAAACCCAGGAAATTGCAAAAACTGGCATGTGGATTCGAATGACGAATGACTATGGTGAAAATGAAAAAGACGAAAAATGTATTAAATTTGAAAAAGAGTAAAATGAGGAAGAAAGGAGGAATATTTGCAAATGCGACGCAGGCTGTGCTACTGGTTTTGGGGCTAAAAGGATAGCCCCATGTTGATGGTGTTTAATTTTAACGTGCGTTTGGGCTAGGCACGTCACCAGTGTGCACGCAAAAGAAGGACATGGACTTTTAAGATGTGATGAACAAAAGTTTAAAAATAGGTGTGCAACCCAATTCAATGTGATATGCCCATTGACTATGTTGACATGCTTGACAAATGCCAGAAATACAGACACGACATGGTAGTGGTAGCCGGACCTTGTGTCCATTGTGACACAAAGGCCGCAACTACATTCCTGCTTTGTGAGGTCATGTGTCACTGAGGATTACTGGATGCCATTCGCAAGTGACTCGCAGTGACAGTGGCGGTCATAGTACCCAATTGGAAGGTAATGGCTACATTGCCTTTCCGTTGCTCTGTTTACACTAAGGAACACTCCCAGCTCTGATCATCACATCAAGTCTCACCGGCTTGTCATTGACAGATCAATAGATGTGGTTATTCTCTCCGCAAGACTTAAAAAGAAGTCACTGGGCCCTCTTCTGATATTGTAAGCGATGAATTGTTCATTTATGTGCACTAATGCGTGCTCCAAAGTTCTTTTTCATTCAGATATCAAAGACAAAGACAAGCGTCCTATCTCTGATGAACTTCCGCCTATCTGCTTTGGGACACACATCTTTTTATGAAGCAGTTCGGAAGTGGAGAAACTTCAATTCAATGAACACTTGCAAATGGACTTTTTGAGGTTCCACCCGTCACCGTCCAAAATCTGAGCATTGACAGCAAAGAAGACATCATGTGCCAGTTAACGATCCAAGATCAAGGAAGTGGAGATCGTATGATGGCCTACGGACTGAGACGCAGCAACAGAACAACCCTCCATGTCAAGCTTTCAATTAAAAAGATATGTACAGCTATTATTTTCTTTTTATGTTTGTAGCTGCAGTAACAGCATTTCACTGGTTAGCACTGCGATCAGAGAGAGAGAGGAGCTACTAGTAATATTAAATTTGTCACGACCACAGAGCTACCCATGCCTAAGACACTTCCTGATAACGAGCAAACTGGGAAAAGCACCAGTAGTAGCTATGACACCTCTGTGCCTGTCTTGACACCTTCTGTACCCCATGCTGACCCTACAGGAAGGGACTTGGCACTCGATATCATCTTGACCCCCACAGTGCCAGGTACACCAAGACGATCCCGTCAAAATAAAAGAAGTCTTAGACATAGACTGAGTGGCGAGATAGTGCCAGTTAGATATACATCGTGTATCCAACGTAAGCAAGAATAGGCTTTGCGAATTCCAGACTGGATCAGTAATCTCCAAAAGACAGTTGTTTACACCTTCGACCAGCACTCTATGCCTGATTCCCACTCCCAGCGCCCTAGTGATAGAGCAGAGGATAATGAGATTCACAATGTTCTATTAGATAACATGTGGTATAGACACATGAGGGAGGTTGGAAGAAAGGTCACAAATGAGTCTTGCCTTGTATGTTCTCACATTCCACACGCTGTAGGCGCAGATGAATTGTACTTTACGTAAAGTAGTCTCACCACCCGCAGCCAAATGTCTTTTACACCTGTACCTTTGCCGCATACATGGTCAGATAGAGCTCCACTCAGCCAAAGTGGATGATGCATTTGTAAATACCACAGAGTGGGATGACTAGTATGTAACATTTAGGGTGATCACTAATCCATTGGAAATTGAAAGGAGAATGGAGGTTTACCGTGATATGAAAGTACCTGCCGACATAATGCAGATTTGGGAACATCACTATAAGAAACTAGGGTACTTCACCTTCCCAACACCCACATCCGAATGCCACTCACCTGAACATCACCAATGTAACCACACCCATGACACATGCCCTTGTCAGTGGAGACCTATTCTACACCTGAAGGCCAGCATTTATTTCAATATCAAATGGAATGGTCCACATGACTTGATATGTAAAGCAGCCTCCTTAGGTAGCACAACTGTAGCACAAGAGCACAAATATAATTTAAATGAGGAGATAGAGAGGGAGTGTGCTGAGATATGGGGTAGGGAAACTAGAGGATACACATCCAGTGAAGGTACACCATACACACAGAAAAGAGCATACAAGCTAAAAGTCTCCTCTCCTTTGCTTCCTAGGTAATGGGACGGTACCTGTGGGCAGGAATGCCAATTGCAAGAGCACTAGATTTAATTGGGACATGAAGTACGGCACATCCATCCTCATTGGCATCTACGGATCTGCGGAGAAAATATGTATCTGCAGTTGCCTCCCCAATGGCAAGGACTTTGTTCAATCGTGACGATGCATGAATGGCATCTCGTCGTCCCAGCAACGAACATTTCCCACATCCATACACACCCAATGGCAGGTGATGTCACCCTGCTCCACCACCGAAAAAGAGAAGTCAAAAAGTACTCCTCAGATGACACATTCCATGAGATTCCGGAAGATATCAACGATGCTGAACTTTACCTTGGGGGAGTTATCCCCATGTTCCAGACCAAAGACAATGCCCGATGGCACCAAGTAACGAGATATGAACTGATGCAGCTTGTTAACAACACCCGTGATGGGTTCAACGCCGTGAAAGAAGAACTACGACCTTTGAGACTCGTGGTTCTGAAACAACGCTATGTTTTAGACCAGTTCATTGCGATGAATAGTGGTGGATGCGCCAGGATGGGAAAGTCGTTCTGCTGTGCCTTGATATTGGCCGGTGATGCGGATAACAGAACACTTACAAAGGCCATTGGGGATTTGGACAATTTGGGACAACAGATGCCTGAGGATGGAAGTGCAAAAGCAGATGTTTTAAGTAATTGGTCCAACTTGGACTAGATGCCTTCATGGCTATCTGCAGTACTAAAATTTATAATGCCTATATTATGTGTGCTTGTAGTTGTGTATTTCGGAACACAGATTATGTTGCATTATGTTAGAAAAATAAGGTCTAAAAGAGTTGAGATGAACTACACAGATGTGAACACAGGTATGCACAGGGGACAAGGGGAAGATGTAGAGATAGTAGTGTTGAACATAGAACGTTCAGTCCCCGACCCTCACTTAGAGCAGGTCCCTTCTGAAAGTGAATACCAGTCCCCAGTACATGGTGGCCCACCACTTCTCTCAGGGAGAGACTTGGTACGTCCCTATGAGACAATGTGTAAGAGACTAGGAGGACCAGGTGAGGATTTAGGAGCTACTTCTTTATAACTCGCCCTGGCCACTTCCCCCATCTCCAGCTAAGTATGCAGTTCGTATGATGTTCAATGATGTTGATTGGTTCAAAAATTTGAACCAGAGGGTGGAATGTTGGAGGGTGAATTTTTACCTGCATAGCTATCCAAGGACACACCTATCACCTGCACGACATGACCCCTGTGTAGGCCCTGCTGTCTAGAAGTTATAGGCCTCAGTTACGTTGCCCTGAGCACTGCCATTTTCTCTTAGCTTAAGCAGAAGCAGAAAGCAGGTCTGACCCGAGCTTCACCCTGCTGCTCTTGTCTGCAAGGACCCGCACCCCTACCAGGCCCCACCTCATTGTATCTTTCTCACAAGCTGTAGAAGTCAAGTTTCTCAATAAATCTTGCAACATACCCCACGTCCCCCACCTAAGCCATAAATAGAATAAGGGAAGCTCGCACCACAACTACGTCAAGCAAGATATCCGATAAACTAAAGATACATGTGGCAAAATGTTATCTCGGACTGCCTGATTGACACATGAATAGAACCCTTCGAAGCAATAATAACACATTTCTGATTAATGACAAACTTCCAGTCAGAATGGCAGGAACTCAGTCTAGGCTAGCGTATGTGCCACACAATTACGAGAAGGTAGTCACATTTACACCAATGATGGGAAAGTCACCAGGCAGGGGCGTGAGAGGCGACAGAAGGATATGTGGTTCGAGGTGACGTGATATAGCGTGACCATAGGCCCCTCACCCCTGAACAATATAAAAGGCTGGTCCGCCAGAGTATCGTTGAACTACTCCGCGTCTGCACTTGAGTGTCGGACAGGAGTTTTTCCCAGGGGTTACTCGAGATAGCCCTTGTTCCATGTGCTTAGGCTATGCTCCTCCATTGTATACTTTGCTTTATAATACTTTTTCCTTATTGCATTCCAGTTATATTTCGCCATCTGAAATGTTATATTTGCTATGTTTTCTCTGACCTTGTTTTATCTTCACTGCATTAGAAGTGTTTAACTTGTACTTGCAGGATATGACTTTATATACAGTGGTATGTGTACCCATATGTGCTTAGCCTTTTTCTATGCAATCAGCCTCAAAGCTCAAAAGTGTACTTAAAGCAAAGCCTCTCTCATAGCAGCTGCAAACTGTACTTTGTAGAACTCAAACTGGTCCATGTGACTTTCAAGAGAATGCTGGGTACAGGGCCAAGTATTACGTGGTTTTTATGCTATCATTGATTATTTCTAGAAGCTGTGTCTTCAAATAAATTGTACAACTCTCAGGCTTCCGTCTCCAGTGGCTCATATATATGTTTTTTCCTGTTTTTAGAGCAAGCGTTCCAGGAGCACCGGTTACAAATTAAGGTGTGCCATTTCCCTTAGTTCTCTTTCACGATCTCCCCAGCGCGGCTTCTGAGCTGCTGCTGCAGAGTCCCCTGGCCCCTCCTGCCCCTAATTAATCATCCCCTCCGTCAGTGGTAAATTTATATGTGATGGTATTCGTATTATGGAGGGTCTAGGTTGCTGTTCTGCTGTTACTTTAGTTGAGATGTTAACATTTGGTGGAGCTGCGTGTTTTATACTCTCCGCAATGCCTATCTTTATATTAGAGGGATAACCCTCTGTTGCCCACTCACTATCATCATCATCCTCACATACCTGGATATTTTGCGTATTATCTATAGATGTAACTGTGAGCTTATCCATAGGATGAGCGTTTTGTGGGTTTAGTCCTAAATCAATAGTGGAGGGATTCTGATGCTGTGACTCTTCCTTTTTCTCTGTATCCCTTGATGGAGCACTTGAATTTTTTGCTGTTTTTCGATTTTTAACGTTGAGGGTTGTAGAGGATGGAACAAAAGTAGGGAGTGTATTGGGTAATTTGAGGAGTTTGAGAATACTAGATGATATATCATTTTGAGCCCTCTCGAACTTGCTCAAAGCCTTTTCGATATTAGCGATCTGATGGCTAATAGGTTGTAGGAGTGATTTAATCAGGGTTACAATCTCACTCATGGATGGTATGTTCGTGGTGCGATTCTTATCTATGTGGCCTGTTTCCTCGTTGACCAGAGAACTCCCTGTATTGTTCTTGTCATTTCCGTGTGTATCGTAATCCTGTAAAGATATTAAGGAGGGCCCTCCACGTGTTGGTTCAGTGGGTTTACCCAAAGTTGTTTGCTGCCACATGTCTTTAATAGAGCGTTTGGGTTTACCTGATAGGAGATGAGTTTTCCTCATAGGGTGTTTTACTTTTCGTTTTTTCCTAGTGCCCTTGTGAATATTGGTTTGTTTAGGGATTTGAGACTCTATTAAGTCAGCAGCCAATGGTTGTCTCTCCACTAAGTGGGCAACCAAAGCTGGAGAGGTAGCATTTTCGTGATTTATATTGCTTACATGGTTAGTTAGAATCAAGAGGCTATTGTCCAGATTGATTGTTGGGTCGTTAAACAAAGATTTAGATGTATTATCTTTAACGTGTGATCTTGGTAAATCCGAGAATGATTGCATCAATAAAGACTCCTGTGATGAAGCAGTATCATCCATATTTTGGGTGTTGTTAGTAGTGTGCGAGGACAAATTTGGAAAGCATAAGTCTGGTGACAAAGAGAGTCGCCTCTCCGAGTCCTGGATGGCATCCGCCACGACATTAATAGTTTTTTGCAACATTATGTCTATTGCAGTTATGGTTGGCAAAGGTGTACTCACAATTTTCAATCTGCTGGTAGATCTTGTTGCCATCGGTGTTTTCAATGTTTTGCTCATGCTTATACAGTTTATAATGCCGCACACTCCGTCTGTTTCTTATGATGACTTTAGCATGCTAATCCTGCCGGACAATATTGGGGAGGTGGCCCGACCCGGCCACTTCAGGCCCCTGAGGGCCACAGAGGGCCCGCCCTTTGCCCGGGCTTAGCCCCGGGCACTCCCGCGCGCTCCCGCGACGCGGGGGTGACGCTTCCTTTATGCGCCGCCTGGCGCGATGAAGAGGCGGCTGGCGCCGCTAGGCCTGCTGGGGGGTGTAGTTTTAGAGGCCCCCTCCACTCGGCGACCGCAGGTCTTACTCAATAGCGGCGGCGGGAGGGGGTCACTGCAGGCGGCAGGCAGGCAGGCTTATGGGGGTCAGCACTCCTTCGTGGGGATCCTTGATTAGGCTCTCGGTCTCTGGCGCTGCTCTGGGAAGTTTCTCCGCGTCACCCGCTCTGCCGGGGTGACGCTTCCTTTATGCGCCGCCTGGCGCGATGAAGAGGCGGCTGGCGCCGCTAGGCCTGCTGGGGGGTGTAGTTTTAGAGGCCCCCTCCACTCGGCGGCCGCAGGTCTTACTCAATAGCGGCGGCGGGAGGGGGTCACTGCAGGCGGCAGGCAGGCAGGCTTATGGGGGTCAGCACTCCTTCGTGGGGATCCTTGATTAGGCTCTCGGTCTCTGGCGCTGCTCTGGGAAGTTTCTCCGCGTTTCGATCACCCCTCTGGCCTCCCCGAGTGCTGGCTCCAGACCCACTGGGCGTCTGGGAATTCCCGGACCCATCTTTCAAAGGGATCAAAGAGCCAACCGCCGGACCTCACCAATGACCAGCCCCCCCCGGGCAGGAGACCTCTGCCTGCGAGGGTCCGGAGATCAAAGAGCCAAAGGACTATAACTGGGCCCGCCCGACAACTAGCGGGCAGTTGTATCTTGGACCTAAAGCCCTGCTGATATGATCGCGGCTGACCCTAAGAAGACTCATCCTGAACCTCTGAGCCCTGCTGACGCTGTCGCGGCTCAAGCTGAACTTGTAACCATCAGAGCCCTGCTGACGCTGTTGCGGCTCAAGCTGAACCTGCAACCATTGGAGCCCTGCTGACGCTGTCGCGGCTCAAGCTGAACTTGCAACCATCGGAGCCCTGCTGACGCTGTCGCGGCTCGACCTCTAAGACCATCGGAGCCCTGCTGACGCTGTCGCGGCTCAAGCTGAACCTGCAACCATCGGAGCCCTGCTGACGCTGTCGCGGCTCAAGCTGAACTTGCAACCATCGGAGCCCTGCTGACGCTGTCGCGGCTCGACCTCTAAGACCATCGGAGCCCTGCTGACGCTGTCGCGGCTCTCACGAACCTCTCCAGATCGAGCCCTGCTGATCTCGTCGCGGCTCGAGGAGTACTCTGGTCCGGCTGGACCATCGAGACCACCATCACGACCGAGCCGACTCGACGGAGGTGAGGCAGCCAGTACGTCCATCATCCCGTACCCCCCCGGCTCGAGGATTGAGAGCTGTGCGTAGGGTACGCCGCGTACTGACCCAGAGACTAAAAGACTGTCCCGCTTCCCCCTTCCCGAATCCTCCAAGACTTTGTGGTCCCTTGACCACTGTGTATACAAGAGTGCTTCCTTCGTTATTTGCTATATAAAGAACTTGTTACTAGAATCCAACGGTGTGGTGTCTGTTCGTAGTGTGGTGTGAGCTCAGTGTGTACGATCCTAGACCCGAATTCCTCCCCGGTGGGGACCTCCCAATCAAGACTCGGCAAGTTCTGTGGGAGAGGTGTATCTTGGGGTGACCGGGTGAGCACAACCTGGCCCTCGGAGATCGCCCCTTCCAACAGGGACAATAGGAGCCATGTAGACATTGAAGAGCGTTCGGCTAAGGGAGGAACCTTGGGGGATTCCGCAGGTGGTTGGTATAGGGTCCAAGAGGAAAGGGGGGAATCTGACCCGCTGTGCTCTGCCGGAGAGGAAAGAGTAGATCCAGTTGAGGGCCTTGTCCTGGATACCTGCGTCGTGGAGTCTGCGTATTAGGGTGAGGTGGGATACCGTGTTAAAGGCCGCTGAGAGGTCGAGGTGCATGAGGGCTACTGTTTCTCCTTTGTCCCGTAGGGAGCAGGTGTCATCTGTTGGGGTGAGGAGGGCCGTTTCTGTGCTGTGGTTATTTCTGAAGCCAGATTGTGACGGGTCGTGGATGTTGTGCTTTTCGATGAAGGTGGCGAGTTGGGTGTTGATGGCTTTCTCAATGACTTACTCTGGGAATGGGAGCAGGGAGATGGGTCTGTAGTTTTTGAGGTCTGCCAAGGGCTTCTTCAGGAGGGGGTTGATCTCGGCGTGTTTCCAGTTGTTTGGGAAGGAGGCATTCGCCAGGGAGTGGTTGGTGGTATGGCGAAGCATGGGTGCGATGGTGTTGGCAGCTCTGTTCAAGATGTGGTGGGGCAGGGGTCCGTGGGAGCCCCGGAGTGGGTGGACTTTATCATCTTCAGTGTGTCTTCAGTGGTGAGGGCTGTCCAGCTGTCAATCATTGGCTTCAGGTTGTCGGGTGGCTGGTGGGGGTTCCGTGTGTTGGTTGTCTTTGTCGAAGTTGTCACAGATGTTCTTGATTTTGCGGTGGAAGAATGTGCTGAGTTTGTTGCAGAGGTCTTGTGAGGGGGCATGTCAGACGACTCGCTGGTGGGTTGGGCGAACTCCTTGATGTTGAAGAGTTCTTTGCTGTTGTGTGCCTGAGTGGAGATTCTGTCTTCAACTGCAGTTTTCCTCATATTTCTGATGAGGTGGTGGTGGGCGGTGGTGGCGGCTTTGAAGTTGTTGTGGGCTTCTTTGGATTTGGAGTTCCTCCAGGTCTTCTCGAGGTGGCGGCAGGTGCGCCTGGACTCTCGGAGTTCGGGGGTGCACCATCAGGCCTTCTTGGCGTGTGCGTTGTTGTTCTTCTTGAGGGGGGCTATGGTGTTGATGCTGTCGGTGATCCATCTGTGTAGAATTCGGGCGGCGGTGTTGGGGTGTCGTCTTCCACGGTGGTCGGGGTGGAGTTGCTGAGTAAGGAGGTGAGTTGTTCGTCAGTGATTTTGGTCCAGTTTCTTTGTGAAAGCAGGTACTGGTGTCTGTGGATGGTGGGTATGCTGAATGTGAAGTGGATGCATCGATGGTCTGTCCACTGGAGTTCAGTGGTGTGGCTGAAAGTGATGGAATTTCCTGTTGTGAAGAGTGGGTCGAGGGTGTGTCCTGCTTAGTGCGTGGGTTCGTTCATGATCTGGCGAAGTTCGAGGTTGCCCAGGAGGGATGTGGTTTTGGGGTCTAGTTGGTTGTCGAGGTGAAAGTTGAGAACTCCCAGCAGGTTGTAGTTGATGGATGCGATGGCATGTGGGGAGATGATGTCCGTGATTGAGTTAGTGAATGGTCCACTGGGTCCCGGGGGTCGGTAGATGAGGGTTTCCCGGAGGGTGGTGGTAGGGCTGGCCAGTACCTTGAAGTGCAGGTGTTCTATCAGGTCTGTGGGCTCGTCAGGGAGTGTGCTCAGGCAGACGTTGGATTTGTGGACGATGGCAATTCCTTCTCCCAAGCGAGTGGGCCGGTCCTTCCTGGAGATCTTGAATCCTTGTGGAATGGCGATGCCCAACCCCAAGGTGGTGTTGAAACACAGCGTTGCTCTCGCACACAAACAACATAGGGTTTGCCACTGGTAAGTGATTAATTCAAACACAACAACAGTATCATAAAAGGACAGATGCAGAATCTTGGAAGTGGTGGTGTTGGTCCAGGTTTCTGTGAAGAATGCTACGTCTGGGGTGGTGCTGTCGAGGAGGTCCCAGGTTTCGGTGGCATGTTTGTGGAGTGATCTTACTTTCAGGAGGATGCATTGTAGGGTCTTCGGCTCGTGTGTTCTTGTGGGCGGGTTGTGCTAGGTCGGTGTTCCAGGTGGTAATGTAGATGTGCCGGCAGCGGTGACAGCTGAAGAGTCCGTGTGTGTTGGCTGGTGATGCTAGCTTGCAGTTGTTGTTGTGGCCTGGGTTGAGTGCGTGGAGTGCCGCTGGGTTGTAGCGTTGACGGTGCGGAGGTCCAGGGATTCTAGCGCTGGTCGCAGTCGGGTCGCGGACGGGTGCAGATGGGCTTGCCTTTGGTATTCGAAAAACGAGAAAGAAGTCCACTGGACCACTAGGGATGAGGCGAAGGTATAACCTGCGGGTGGGGGCCTCGAACACCAACACTAGAGAGTTCAGGGCCTCACTTAATGGCTGAGCTGCAAGGGTGGGAGAGCAATTTCACTGACAATGAGAATCTACCACCTACAATTGATTAATAAAGCCCCATATACTTTATTGGAACCACAAGAGAATACACAGCAGATTTGACGGACATCTCTCATGAACAATGACTGACTCTAAATGCTAAGCCCTGATGAAGTCTGCTGTCAACAAGAACAGCTGGAGATGAAACACCTGTTGGCAAATGGACGTTTGTGACTACACAAAATTAAAAGGACTATTGAAACCACGACCTCAACTGATTTCTGTGTGCCTGGAGAGCTTTGTTGCTTATTTCTGGACCTTTCTAATCGAGGAAAATTGATGGATTTTCCTCCTCTGGAACACCTGAGTGACTAATTTTGAACACTTAATCGAAGAAGACTTTGACTCTTTATATTTGATTTTGGGGTAGATTGCGCCACCTGACCCAGCCGTTGCACCTCTAATGTTCTTTTTTTTAAATTTTATTTATTTCTCTTTAATGCACAGAAATGCAATCCACATTTACAGACATATGAATCAAAAAGTAGGCATGTAACAATAGAAGGAACATCATCCAATAAGACAAATTTGCATATTGTAGGATCGCGAACTGTTCAAATTACACATAGCAATAGTGCATTTTACCATTTTCGTTGCGTTCTAACCATAATGCCCAAAATCAGACAGTAACTGAAGAATAAGAAGACAATACACCAAAAAAAACCACAAAAAAAATTATATCAAAGAGTTTGCGAGAACAATAGAGCAAGTCGATCAGCACAGTAACAGTTTCAGGCTCAGAATGACGTATCAAGAGACACATTAACCACACATCATATTTCAGGTTAGCGTGTACAGTGCAGAGGAGCGAGGCTCAACCACAACAAAACATCAACAGAAAAAAAAAAGCGGACGCTCACAGGATTCCCACGGAGCACCCAATACACCAAACCGCCACAGTTTATTGCAGTGGGCAGGAGTGAGTTACACTTATAGCAAGGCGAAGGCAGCCAAGTACCTTGTGTCGAGGTCGTCCTAACCCACCCCTGTCGGTACAATGGAAGTAATGGAGTGGGATTGTGTCTCCTGGGTAAGTTTCACAACATAGGTCCGATATGGCCCCCAAATGTCTGTCGGACGAGATGCCGACGGAACCATTTCTGAGTATTCCACACTATTTACATTGCAGTAATGCCACACTCTTGAGCCACGCACTGACGGTCGGAGCGCGTCGTGCACACCAGAGTAGCGCTATCTCTCTCTTGGCCAAAAGAAAGCAGATGGAAGCCAGTCTACGGAGCAAGCGCGGGAAATTTGCAACGTAGCCAAGCAGCGCAATTTCGGGAGTGAGATGTAACGTCATGCCCAAAATGTCTCCCAGAATCCGGTGAACCTCTAGCCAATATGTATGCAACCGTGGGCACGTCCAGGACAAATGGGAGAAGTCCGCATGCGGTGTGCCGCATTGAGGGCAGCCGTGTGGCCTACTAGCATCAATTTTATGAGCAAGTGCAGGAGTGTGATACATCCTCCTTAGGAACTTAAAATGTATAAGTTTGTGCCTGCTGTTCATGGATACGTCTCTAGTGACAGCGTAGCACGCCTCCCACTGGTCGTCTGTAATCTGCATGCCCAGGTCACCCTCCCATGCGGCGCGCACCGCTGTGTCCGAGGAGGGCAGAGAGGCCATGCACAGTTTGTAGAGCTTCGATACCACGTGCGCACCAGACTGGTTCTGTATAATAAATGTAAGTGTGGGGTCATCATCAGGAGGAAGTGGAAATGTGGGGAATTCAGCGCGGAGCATGGAACAGAGTCTAGTCAGATTAAAAGCGTCCATAAATGTCCGGTCAGTGAATCGGGCGTCCTCCGTAAGGGAGAAAGCATGTCCGTCCGGAAAAAGATCACCAATTGTGTGTAGTTGGTATTTGGACAGTGTGCGGTGAACCACCGACTCACCAGTGATGGGGAGCCAGTGAGGGTTAGGCAGCGGCAAAGCAGAAGAGTACAATTTCTCCATGCGAAGCAGTCGTCGCATTTTATCCCAGGCCCAGCATGTAGTGGACATCGGCTGTATGTCCTGTGGGTCCCGGGGGAGTCCTCTGGGAAGGATGGAGTTAAGCGGCACAGGGAGCGCCGAGTCGGCTTCAGGCCTCAGGTAAGGAATTCTAGCATCCGGGTGAAACCAGGAATGCCCATACGAGCACTGGGCCACTAAATATTAGAGGAAAAAATCCGGCACTCCAAATCCCCCTCTCTCGTAAGGTAGCGTCAACGTGCGCCATGCCACACGGGGGGTTTTACCGCCCCACACCAAGCGCAACAGTGCGGAACGGAGTTGCGAAAAAAAATCTTGGTGAGAGGGATTGGGATGTTATTGAATAAGTACAAAAACCGAGGGAGGACAACCATTTTGATGATAGCAATCCGGCCAGCCATGGACAACGGGAGACGGAGCCACCGCTCCGTATTGTCCTCCAAAAAGTCCAGGGCATGTCCGTAATTCAGACGGACAATGGAGACCGTATCTAGGTGAACGTGGATTCCCAGGTATTTAACGGAGTCCGCGCACCTTTCTAGTGGAAAAGAGCAAGTCCACTGTACGGTGGAGGGGGTCAGTGGAAAAATAAGCGATTTGTGCCAATTTATTCTGAGGCCAGAATATTCGCCAAAGCGTGTAATCTCCGATATCAATGGCTCCAAGTTGGTACTAGGAGTTCGAACATATAGGACCATGTCATCTGCGTAAAGAGAGACAAGGAGTGGGCCAGTGCGGAATTGGAGCCCCCTATGAAAGTGCTTCTCTTGAAAATGCCGCACAAAAGGGTCCATTGCAAGGATGAAAAGGAGCGGAGATAAGGGGCAGCCCTGCCGGGTTCCTCTAGAAAGTGTAAAGCTTTCAGTGATAGTGCCATTCAAACGAATCCGAGCAGTGGGCTATGAGTACAGCAACTCCACTGAAGCCACGAACATAGCGGGCATGCTCATTCTCCTCATGATCGATAAAAAGAAGGGCCATTCCAGAGTGTCGAACGCTTTCTCCGCGTCCAGAAACACCGCTGCCGCTGGGGTGGCGGGGTCAATTCTATGCAGAACAGAAAAAAGCGTTCGGAGATTCAAGGAGGTAGACCTGTGTGGGACAAAGCCGGACTGAGCCGGCGCGACAAGAGTATCCACAAGCAGCGCCAATCGGATTGCAAGAACCTTGGCTAATATTTTGTAGTCAAGGTTCAGTAGGGACAGGGGCCTGTAGGAACTACACTGTGAGGGGTCACGACCCGGTTTGGGCAGTAGAACAATGACCGCCTCCCGGAGTGTGGGAGGGAGAACGCCCGATTCCAGCGCCTCCGCATAAACCTCAACGAGCCGTGGCACAAGTTTTGTTTTGTATTCCTTATAAAAGTCCGCTGAGAACCCATCAAGCCCCGGCACCGAGGAACTCTTTAACGAGTCAATGGCCTCAATTATGAAATCTGGCGTAATGGGTTCGGCCCGAAATTCCTGCATGTTTTTCTCGAGACACACCAGATACGACATCGGGTCACAGCGTTCCCCAGACAGTGTGGATGTGTAAAGAAGTTTATAGTACGATAAAAATGTATTACATATGTCGGGAGTGGAATAATGTCGCGTGCCCTGCGAGTCGAGTATGTCAGTGATGTAAGCTGCCTGGTGTGGTGGACGGAGCAGCTGCACTAGCATCTTGCCCGGTCGGTCTCCCTCACCATATTGACGCGCCGTGTAGTGTTTGCCTAAAAACCGTAGCTCTCTGTCTGCGGCGTCCCGAAACTCCAGAAGCAGCTCAAGGCGTTTAGCCTCTCGGGCTGGCGAGGAGTCCCAGAGTATCTCCCCTTCCACCGCAGAGAGATCCGCTTCTTTGCGAGTCAACGTGGTGCGAATCTCACGCAGGGTCCCAACATGTTTGGCAATACAAACCCCGCGGATGGTGGCCTTGAAATCCTCCCATAACGTGGCCCAAGAGGTCACGGAGCCGGTGTTAATGTCGAAATAGTCATCAATAGCAGTGCGGACCTCCTCTGTAAAGACCGGATCCAGCAGGGCCCTACTAGGGAAACGCCACTGTCTCTCGTAACCACCCAACCTCGGGATTGCTAAAGTCAACACTACTGGAGAGTGATCAGAGAGCGTACGCGGATGGGTGGAAAGCCATTACCGAGCGGGCAAGAGGTTTACAATCTGGGGAGGGGGAAGGGCTGTCTCTGCCTGGATTCATCAATAGATTAAAGTCGCCCCCCCCCCATTGCCAACAAATCGATGTCAGAGTGAAGCAACGAAAGTTGCAGGTCTTGAAAAAAGGTCGGGGAATCCACATTGGGCCCGTAGACACCCACCAGTGCAAGTTTGTACCCAAACAACACTCCAGTGATTAGCCCATATCTGCCCTCCCCGTCAGTCCTGCTACCAGTCAACACAAATGGAACACGCTTGTGCACAAGAATTGCTACACCTCTGGCATATCTGCTATAGCTCGAAAACACTCTATGAGTACCCCAACCTCTAGCCAATGAGATGGTGTCTGCCTGCACCAAGTGGGTCTCCTGTAGGAAGAGGATAGCCACCTTATGACGCTCCCCATAGTTCAGGACCTGTTTACGTTTCCGAGTGGTGTTCAAGCCACGAACATTCCAAGTCATCATGGTGAGTCTGGAAGGGCCAGACTGCAGACCTATCCTGGCCATAGCATCCCACCCAGGACAGTCAAGAAGAGGCGTGCAGCTGACAAGCCAATCACATGAATCTCGCAATCACTCGCAAACATAAATGACCACAAAAACAACACACAACCCATCCCCCACCCACCACCCAGACTCCCAACATCCCTGGAGAGGCAGACACCAAACAAGCACTGAACAACATTGCAAAACGCAAATTGTAAATACCATAGGACGGAAGAGTGTCTCTGCAATAAGAAAAATGTTAAACCCCAAAGGAAGATACACAAACAGGCATTTGCCATAGGGGGTAGCAACGCCACGCCATGCGGGCGTCCCAGCAAAGCGATCATCGAATTAATGGCCAGGCAACAAAACAAGTAAGATCACAACCATAAGCAACAGAATGAGTAGGGCCCAAGGAAGAAGCGGCACCGGTGATCAGCCCTGGCCGGTTTCAGCAAAAAGATCAGCACTGGACTACGTGTCATTCTGAGGCGGAGAACGTGGCATGGAACCGGAAGCAGATGGCGAGCCTTGTTTCTTATAGCCATGACAAAAGTCTTGTGCTTCTGCTGGATAGTCAAAAAGGCGGAATCTGCCGTTCACCTCAACCTTCAGTCGTGCAGGATAGAGCATGCCATACTTTAGTCCAAGGTTACGGAGGGCGGACTTGACACCAGCATACTTGCGACGCACCTCCTGCACCATTAGTGTAAAATCCGGGAAAAAGACAACCTGCTGCCCTGCCATTGCACCTCACCCGCCTCTCGTGCAGCGCGAAGCGCGGTGTCACGGTCGCGAAAATTCATGATCCTAGCTATTATGGGCCGAGGTGGCTGCCCAGGGCGCGGCTTGGGTCCCAGTGACCTATGCGCTCGCTCAACAACAAAGCCAGAGGTGAAGGTGTCCTTTCCGAATAGCTCAATGAGGAGGTGTTCAACAAAGGTGTCAAACCGGCCCGTGGCAGTTGTCTCAGCCATGCCAAGGATGCGAATGTTATTGCGCCGGCTACGCGCTTCCAAGTCCTCATTTTTAATGGCCACATCTTTAAGAATTTTCTCGACACGCTCCAATCGTTTCAGCGCCTTTGCGGCACCGTCCTCAACATCGGATATCCTGGACTCCGCTAAGTCGAGATGTCTATCGTGTGCCTGCACAGTGGAGCCCATGTCAGAAAGTTTTTGTTCGAGGCTATCAAAGCGAGTGTCCAGGGCATTGAAGCCAGTGCGCATTTCACCCAACATGGCGGCGACCATGGACGCAGCGTCCCCCGAATCCGAAGAGCCCGCAGCCCCAGAGGACGATCCAGGCGGAGGGTCAGTGGTGAGTAGGGAAGTCTTATCGAAGCTTAGTTTCCTCTGGTTAGGGTCCCTCTTCCCCATCGCAGAGACTGAGCGGGGGACGAAGCCGTAGGTGTATCGCTGATGGCGCCAAGCAGCAAGGCGAAATTGCGGCAAGGCAAAAAAGAAGCCACAGGCAGTCCCACGATCAGGCAGGGCACAGGTAAGTGCCCAGTGTCAGAGGACGTCAGGTGAAGGTTAACATGACCAGCCTCCCTTGTGAGGAGCGTTGGTATCCAGTGGCGCAACTGCCCTAGGCCCGAGTGCAGTGTGAGCCAGACTCTGGTAATGGAGTGCCACTCCACGTGGCCAGCAGTGTGGGGAGCGACCCTCTCCCGACGCTCAGTGCAAGAGGAAGGGAGGAAACCAGGTAGCCAGCCGGGCGTGTCTGTGGCGGGGCCACTGGTAGCTGCTGGGAAGCGCCGCTAGGCCCCCCGGCCGCCGCAAACCCCAGCCCTCGCCGCCCCCAGTCAAGTGTCCCCGCCCGCCGCCCGAAAACCAGCACGGGCCCGCAACTAGAGGCCCCGTACCCAGCACGCCCCCAGGCCAATAGGCCGCGGTCGCGCCCCAGGAGCCAGGCGCCCCCACCCGGGAGCCCACGGAGGAAGGGCAACTAGCGAGAAGACCCGTGGGTGACTCGCAAAGGGGCAAGAGGCTCGGCAGCCGAGCGCCGCGCCGCACTCACCCAGCGCTCCGGCGCAGTAGAGAAGATGGCGCCGAGGTCCAGAGGCCTCGGAACTCCTCCGCCGTGAACACCACCCGTAGGCCGCTCCCAAGGTGTCTAAAGTCACCCAAAGGCACAGGGCGACATCAGCAATCGGATCTGGGGGGTTGTGAGGGACAGGAGCAGCGGATCACATCACGCTCATCGCCGCCGGGAGCTCGCATGGAGGAGCTTCACGGAAGAGCAGCCATTCCGCTCGGCGCCGTGGCCACGCCCCCCACCTCTAATGTTCTTTATCTCAAACTACCAGCTGCACACTACAAGCAGTATTTTCACACGTCCTACTGGCTAAAGGTCACATATTACTGACAGCCCTCTCCTATCCGGCACAAAATCGCAGCCACACACTACCAACAATACTTTCACAGTGCTGGTGATTAAATGCCGGTGCTGAGCACCGGAAACCACCAGCTTATATTAAGCACTGGCATTCACACTACTGAAAGCACGCTCACATTCCTCACAGACTAGTGGTCACTCACTAAATAAAGCACACTTACACCCCTCAACAAGCTGTAGAAAATGATGATTGGATAAAAATGAGTTCTTAAAAATATGTAATAATATCATCACTTCTGCACAAAAATGAAAATGTTGCACTTTATAGAATTGTGTTTTTCAATACTTTGTAAACTAGGCACAAAACTAGGATCTGACTCCATTTTTGTTTTTACACAACCATGATGTTTGTTTTCATTTCTTATACTTATACCACGTGCATAGAAAATGTGCATGGATGCTCCTTATTAACATGCTGTTCTCAAAGAATATTGAGCAAGGTTTTTGCTACATTCAAGACTCTTCCTGCTTATGATACATTCGTTATATTAATTTCTCAGACTTCCGTTGTTTGAGTAACTAGGGGGCATATTACCAAGCAATAGCCAAGCATTCTTATGCATTGTAAGGGGCCCTCGTCTGCCTATTACATACAACAGTATTTTGCAGCCATGTAGCCCAACGCTAGATGCTTTGCAATCACTCTCCATAGACATATTATAGGCTTACTTTCAATTTCCTTGATTTTCATTTCCCATGGTATGCAGGCGGTCCGAAAATTTTCAAAATCTCGTTGAAACTTCATCCATTTCTAAATGAAAAAAATATACATTATAATAAACTACACTAATAGGCTCATATTTGAATGCTTTATAACAGAAAAATAAAAAGGGTCAGTTTCAGTTTGTGGGAATCTCCTGCTGGGAAAAAAGAGAGGAGAAAAAAAATCAAAAAAATCTGTGCATCTAAGACTAATGATTGTTATGATTAAGAGAGAGTTTAAAAAAGTAAATTCAAATTTTTAAGGTGTTTAATATATGGAAGTGAAGTTGCAGTACTGTAAAGACTAGGACACCCGCTAATTTGTAAATTCCATATTTGCTTTCATCTCAAAAAGTCAAAGTAGCTTTACGCGAACACCAAATAATCATCATAAAAGCAAATACATAAAAAGATTAGGTAACAATCCAAGTATAAAAACTGATTAAGAGCCAAGGCCCATGTTATCCTTAATTCAAAAATCCATATGGTCCTTGGCATGGAGGGCATGTTTAAGAAAGGAGCTAACACTAAAACAAATCAAAGGTGATTTCACTGTGAGCAAATGCAATAAGGATGGTCTACATTTGGGCAAGCCCTGACCCTTCAAGACTGGAATAAAAAAGTGCCTTGTAAATCGCAAATAAAAACAACAGAAAAAAACAAAGTTCAGCAGACTCTGCAGGCATACAAGGAAGGGGAAAGAGTTATATTGCCCCTTATTCTGAGTCTTGGTTAGATCTTCTGCTTCCTTTCCCTCTGCCCCTTCTCCATGAAAGATTTTTCAGCAAGGACCTATCCTTTTTACACAACCCACCAGCCCTAAGAAAAATATTCGGTCTGCCCAAAGAGTTGCTTATCCCCCTGATATAGTCCAGCCAAAGAATTCAGAGACCCATGTCACAGGACAAGCAATCATCAATGACCTCCCTGTTAAACAAGGAGTGAAAATTGCTGCAGGCTGAACACCACAGAAGCAGCGAGGCCAGATTAATATAATCTTCAACATACTACAATCCAAGGTCCTGGTGCATAATAAACTGGGGAAAACTTTGTGGGGACCCTTGAAGCCTTCTAAACACTTTATTAACCTGAAGGCTACTTACTTTTTTTGGAGCCCCAAATATTTGAGCTATAGGTTAAAACTGGGAGACATTTCCTCTTATAAACTTCTAAAAAGGAGTTAAGTGGCTTCTTACTAATAGGTAACGCCACATTAGATATACACCTAACACAATTAAGAGAGAGTAATTTTGCTTTGGCTACACACGGAAACCAAGAGCTTGTGAATCAAGGATGTCCGAGGTATGAAAATTCATTAATTTGTTATTATGAGTTTGTCAATAATGGACAGAGTCTGCGGGCCACATGTATCAAGCATTTTTGCATTCACAAATAGGCCAATTCTCAGAATCGGCCCATTTGCAAAAAATGCTTTTCACATGTATCAAACCCTGATGTCCGATTCAGTAACCTGTTACTGAATCACAAAATGGGTTTGCGATTTGGTATTTGGAAGGGGCGTGTTTAGGGCATCTCTTCCTAATACCGAATCTCAGTGGTATTTAGGATTATTTAGTGACTGTGAAAACAGTCACAAAACATTCACATTTTACCACTGACTTCAAGTTGGTTATAACCCATTCGCAAACGGGAAGGGGTCCCAAAGGGACTCCTTTGTGAATGTGCGCAAAGGGCAGGCAGTGGTCCCAAATGAACTATTCATTTTTTTTATCAAAACGCAAACTGTTTTCCTTTAAGGAAAATGTGCTGCATTAAAAAAAAAAAGATTGCTTTATTTAAAAGCAATCACGAACATGGTGGTATGCTGACCCCAGCAGGCCACAATGCCTGTGATTTTAGCGATTCCTAGGGGAACGCAAATTGCAACCTACCTCATTAATATTAATGAGTTAGGTCGATTTACGACCCCCTACGAATTGCTAAATCAAACTCTTGGAGTTTCATACATTTGTAACAGCGATTACCTGATGACAATTTGCAGAAAATCGCAATTATGTCATCGCTAATACAAATGTTGATACATGTAGCCCTGCAGTTTAAGGATCCTAGAGCCACAGGCTATTATGAAAGTTTTGTTAGCATTAACCTCTAGTCTCAAAGATGCTATAAAGCCAATATAGCCCTTGTTAGAGATTGGTTTTCTGGTTGGCAGAGGTATGTACTCTGTCAAAGCAGGAACCACAATCCTAGTCAGGGTAAGTCAGATACATACCCTAAATTAACCTGTGTTCACCCTCTGGTAGCTTGGTGCAGAGCAGTCAAACTTGACTTAAGCATGTAAAGTATTTGTGCAATACTTCAAAAGAGCAAAACAGTGAGAACACCGCACAAAAAGATACCACACCTGACTAGAAGAACAGAGCTTAATTTAATGAGCTAATCAAGACCAAAACAACAAAAATCCAATAAGTAGAGCCAGTTATGAATTTTTAAAGAATGAACAGAAATATAGTTTCTAAAAGCATAATATACCCTCCTGCGTAAAGCGCACTCCCTGCAACAGATTTGTTTCCGCAACCAGATGCCCTACCTATACTGGGTCCTTTCAGCAATTACCCAACAGAAGCGCAGATCCTTTCGGCCCATCACAGAAGTCCTCAGACAGCGTAACATCCCTTACTCCTGGGGCCACCAGTTCCGCCTAGTGTTCCGGCACGATGGTAAACCATTTCAGCTTTGCTCTCTGCTGGAAGCTAGCAAGCTCCTCGGGATCACCCTCCCGGAAGACACGGATAAGGGGGCTCTCATTCAGATCAAGGTTCTGGAGATGGGAGACCTCAGTGGAGGCAGCAGAGGCGGCGTCGAAGGGCCCACCAACCAGATCCTGCAGTGACTAAGATGGAGCAGCAGGCAGCTCTGGAGGCGTTACCAGGGGCTTTGGCCAAGCATTGACTGACTAAGAACTCCTGGTTATATGGCTGTATCCTTTCTTTATTATGCTTGGGCGGAGGGGGGAGGAGGGAAGAGCTGATTCTGGCCACTTTGATCATCCCTGGATGACGGAAAATGTTTGAATTTTGAACCATTTTCCGCGCCGGTTGCGCTTATTGGGGTTTCTTCTTTTTTATTCCTTTCCCTTTTTGGTTGGGGTTTCTTCTTTCTCCTTACATCCTCCGCCCTCTTTCCCTTCTTCCTAGCCTGGGGCTTTCCGTGGCTCATGGGGCACTTTCCCCTTCTAACCACTGAGTTGCTGTTGTATGTGGAATGCATGTGGCGGCGCAATGGTCCTGATACTACAGGGACTCCCCTGTGGTGTACACCCCCCCTCCTGGTTTGAATGCCACCTCCCTCTATTAGAATCCTCACTCTCAACATGAGGGGCCTTAACAACCCGATTAAACGGAGGGCACTCTTTTCTTATCTTGAGGGTACGGGCGGATATCTGTCTCCTTCAGATAACTCACCTTCTTGCCAAAGACTGTCACAGGCATAGGTCCTGTTCTTTTCCAACCCAATATTACTCTTCCGGACCTGAAAAGAAGGCTGGGTTAGCCATCTTGGTTTTGAGAAATTTTCCAGGACGGGCGGCACAAAAGGTGGCTGAAATACGAGGCAGGCTCCTCACATACCAATTCATTGTAGGGGGACGTACATTCCTGGTGGGCTCCAGTTACGCACCCAATAACGGCCAGGAACGCTTCTTAGGTGAAGCACTGATGGATACTGATCGGGGGGGACCTCAATTTACTGTTTGACAATGTCAAGGACCGTTCTGCACAACGCACTAGCCAAGTCGGTTCCCTTTCACCGACCAGACATGCCAACTTACACAACCTTGGCCTCATAGACCTCTGGCGACATTTCCAGCCGGATATGAGGGACTTTTCCTTTTATTCCAATGCACATAAAACATACATCAGACTAGATTACTTTTTGGGCACCATTCCCATCCTAGATATTGCATTCTCAGCTGATATACTAGTGGCGACCCTTTCTGACCACTCTCCTGTGGTACTCACCCTAGCCTTCCCGCAAGCACACCCCACGCTAGACACTGGCGCTTTAGAAACGCTCTCCTACACCGCCAAGACACGGTCACACGCATACAGCAGACGATAAACGATTATTTGCGGCACAACGATAACTCAGACACTGTACTCTCCACTAGATGGGCGGCCCTCAAAGTGGTCATAAGAGGCAAAGTGATTGCCCTATTTATTGGCTGACAATAAGGAGCCCCAGAGAAAGAGAGAGGAATTGACTCCTAGAGTGCGCGAGTTGGAGCTGAAGCACCACTGCACCGGGGCACCACGGGTATGGAAACAGTTAAAGGCAGCCAGAGTGCAGCTGACGGCCATAGATAGGGATAGGGCAGAATACGCGCTTGCAACACTCCTATGTGGGGGGGCAAGTGTGGGTGGTTACTCGTGCACAAGTTATGTGAGGCCCGACAATGAGATGGAGTCCGGGAGGTCAGGGGTTCCTCAGGAGCACACTACACGGATGACTCGGCCATTGCCGAGACATTCTGGGAATTTGATGCACAGCTCTATGCTGAGCAGCCCTTGGTGGCAACGGACATTGACTCTTATCTGCCACAGGATAGTCTTCCTAGCTTGACACCCTGACCAGGCAGGCCACATTCAAAGAGAGATCAGGGTCGAGGAGGTCATAGCCTCCATAGCCCGCTTGAAATTAGGTTAATCGCCTTGCCCCGACGGCTACACTGCAGCCTTTTATAAGGAATTTTGCACCACGCTGGCCCCCCTCCTCACTCGGCTCTCCTTCGCCGAGCCGGGCCGGGCTCTCCTTCGCCGAACCGGGAGCAATCCCTGCATCCATGTTAGAGGCAGCAGTAGTCGTTATTCCGAAGCAGGGGAAGGATAAAACGTTATGTGGGTCATACCGACCTATTTCACTGTTAAACATTGACTTGAAACTGTACACTGTGATTTTGGCCGCCCGCCTAAGCCCACATAAGCAGGGACCAGTGGACCCTGATCAGGCTGGTTTTATACCGCAGCGCCAGACGAGTGATAACACCAAAAGAGTCACACACCTGATTGAAAAGGCTTCCCGTATCCACAGAGAATACATGCTGTTGACGGCAGATGCGGAGAAAGCTTTAGACCGCGTCCACTGGCCATATGTAGAGCAGACACTGATACATGCTGGTATCCGAGAGAAGATGCAAACGCACATCTTAAATTGCTATTGTTTCCCCAATGCTACAGTCCGAGTGAATGGCCACACCCCAACACCGTTCCCTATCAGTAGGGGCACTAGACAAGGGTTCCCTCTGTTACCCCTGCTCTTTGCACTTTACATGGAGCCTTTCACTCAGAGGGTCTGAGATCGTCCCCAGATCACTGGTATTCGCTTTGGTGGGGATAGCCATGCGGTAAGCCTTTACGCAGATGATGTGCTGGCCACATTCACACACCCTGCGACCGCCTTAGGAAGTTTCTTGGAAGAACTAGAGACTTTCGGGAAGGCCTCCGGCTTTAAAATCAATCTCACGAAATCCGTGGCGCTCGGTTCATCCCTACCAAAGGCTGTATTGACGGACCTTCAGTTCCATTATCCACTGCAATGGTCCGATGAATCGGTTCCTTACCTTGGCATACAGCTGGCTCCGACTCTACAAACTATGAGACAAATTAATTATTCCCTCTTGCAGACACACATTCAGGCTGCGTTGCTGAAATGGAAACGATACCCAATATCGTGGATGGGGCGTTTCGCGGCCATCAAAATGACCATTCTTCCCATGCTTTTGTATCTTTTTCAGACCCTACTCCTCCCACCCCCTACCGGTTGGTTGCAAAGGATCCAGTCTGACCTTTCCTCCTTCATCTGGCAGGGGTGCAAGCCGAGAATGAAGCAGCTGGTGAGCTTCCTTCCTCCACACGAAGGAGGCCCGGGGTCCCAGACCTAGCATTCTACTACAATGCCACTTAACTGCGGTACCTGGTTGAATGGAGTAGAGTGGAATCTGAGAAACATTGGCTTTTTCAGGACCGGGCCGTTGCAGGCACGTCTCTAATGAAGATTCCCTTTATGCCCAAACACCATCGACCGCTCAACCTATGCGCTTCTCATGTAACAAGCTCCATCCTAAAGGTTTTAGACCAGGTCAATATACGGCAAGCCCATACCACATTCCCATCCCCACTCACCTCCTTTGTGGATCACCCAGATTTCGGACCCGGTGTTGGCCCTCAGGCCTACGCATGGTGGAGAGAGGCAGGTTGCCGCATCCTAGACCAATTGTTCCACAGAGGGGACGTTATTCCCTTTCCGCAAATTCGCGCCGACCATGGTCTCCCTGAATCATAACACATGCACTACCAACAGGTCCGACACCGGGCCCTACATCCTGACAACCGGGCGCAAGCATTGCGGCTTCTCACTCCCTATGAGGGTTGGCTCATCACAAGACCCTCTGATAAGGAACTGATCTCCGATCTCTACAAAATGCTCTTATTTAGATACACGCACAATTACCACGCTGGTCGGGCGAGATGGGAGAGATATCTTGGACGTGACCTTAGCTCCCGGGAATGGGACAGAGCATGTTATAGGGCCCGCCACACAGCTACGCACATAGGCCTGACTGAAACTTTCACCAAACTTGTATACCACTAGTACTACACACCAGAGAGATTACACCAAGCTGACCTGACTCATAGCTCTGACTGTTGGAGGGGCTGCGGACAGAAAGGCTCCTTGGTTTATCTCTTATGGGAATGCCCACACATTCAACCCGACTGGACACATGTACTTGACGAGATTGACAAACACTTGGACACGGAACTCCCCCAGTTCCCTTCATACGCCCTGCTGGGAGTGCCCAATCCTATCACTTACCCCTTGAAATCCCATAGGGGGAAACAAATAGCCATTGCTCTTGGTATGGCTACAGAGAACATACTCATACACTGGAAAACTGCCCAGGTTCCCACACACACTGGGTGGTATCACCGTTGCTGGCACGTGTTGGGCATGGAAAATATCTCCCTCACCATGGCCAGCAAAGGTTTTTCATTCAGCGTGCTTTGGCAACCATTTTTAGCTCTTTTAGCCCCTGAATTTAGAGAACTGTATTGCCCTAAATATCTATGCCTATTACACCTTACTACTCCAGATCCCCATGCATGACTCACTTCAGCCCCACCTAGAACACACTGGCCCACATCAAGCTGGGTGGAAATAGAGATCTCCGAGAGGGCGAAGAGTGGTTTCCCTCCCCTTTTCTGTTTCTTCACTATTTTGCTTTTTGTCCTTTCGTTGGGGTGGGCCGGGGGGGGGGTCGGGGGGTGCGGGCTAGTGTTTTTTTTTCTATATTGGAAGTCACATGTCGTTTTGCATTTCAATTTGAACCTGTTGAGTCCTGTGTGACTCACTTACTATGCACCTTTCCTTTGTGAGGCTCCATATCAATAAAAAGATTTAAGCCTAAAAGCATAATGTGCCATATAGGAATATCTGGTTAGACTAGACCGGGTCAAATCCAAAGATTCAGCCCGAGCTCGATTGAGCGTAGGTAGGTTACATTCCATGGTAAGTCCCGCTAAAGTATTATCTTCTCAAAAATTGTGCCAAGAGTCCCATTTGCTGGGAAGTGGTTCTACGGGAGCAAGGAGAGCATCACTGGGGGTGGTCCGCTGGGCACAAAGAGCCACTGCATATCATGGACAGCCAGGCTAGAGCTTCGCATTTGTCAGTGGTGATGCTTACTGTGCAAAGAGACAAACGTGTCCACATTCCAGCTGATCCTTTGTGCAAGCGGCCTGGTTCTGGACTGAACTTGTCCAATCATGAGCCCAAAAGCTTGATTTAAAGAGCTGTAGATCCACCCAAGGGCCCAGGGACATGAGAGTTGCCTGTTGGCGTCAGAGACTCGTAGAAAACAGGAGCTGTGGGGAGCCTAATATGTCTGTTAGGCTCAAATCAGGATGCTGGCAGACTAGCCCTCTGAGTCCCTCTAGGATCCTGGGCAATGTTCCATCTAATTATTTTTCTTGTTGTGTGGCAATGCAGTGTTCGTGAGCACTCTTCTGAGGGGTATGCGCAACAGACACGTACCTCAGCCACTATGCGTACGAGTGTGCTACTTCGCTGACACTGAGAGGCAACATATCTCCTACCTTTTGTTTTAAATAAATGGGGTTAAGGTAAAATTTAAACCCTTTCATTTAAACTACTTTTGCTAGAAAGCCAAGTTTGTAGGGATCATGATATAAACCAACCCTTCACACCTGCTATCATATCTCAATGGGCTAATGTATCTGCTGTAGAAATGCACTTTGCAATACGCTGGCCATATGTTGAAATACCTTAATGGGCTGTCTAAGATTCTCGTCCTTCTAAGATGAATTTAACCATTACCTTTAAGGATGAATATGCAGTGCTCCCTATCACAGCTGTACTGTTATGCTTTTTAAAATGTTGGTTTATGGCATATGCGTATTTTCTCCTTGCCCCACCACAATTCTAAGATGCTACCAGACAAAGGTAGACCTCTGCAGCAGCACCCAAAGTTGTCCCCCTTTTAACTTTACAGGTTAATCTGGTCGATGACAGTATTGATTTGAAAGAGACACATCCCTTTCTTGTACCACAACAGACTGATCCCCTGTATCCTAGATGTAAATGCAGTGTGTGGTTATCCTATTCTTTGGTTCTTGACCCATCATCGATTATGGGGCTGGCTGTGTTTCTTTACAACTAGTGGTGCTGTGAAGCATGACCTGACTATAGTATTGGAATACCACTGATGTTATTGTTCTGGAAGTCATGCTTCACATCATAGTCTGACTGTGGTGCTTCTGCAACTGATGAAGTACTGGACTGACTGGTATGCGTGAATACTCATGCAATGTAAATAATTGCCATATTGCAGTGCTTCAAATACTGGGCCATTATTGGCCTGGCTCTGGTGCTTCACATCCTGGGAAAGTACAGGCCAGTGTGTGTCGATTTACAGATTAAGTAGGTTATGGAAACTGTTCTAGGTGTGGTGCTTCACCTTTTGGCTTAATACTGGCCTGGTTACAGTGCCTTACATTAATGGACTCACTGGCCTGGCTACGGTGCTGTACATTCTGGTCCATTACAGGAATTGAACCGATTATAGTGATGCTTCACATACTGAGTCACTGTGAATGTAGACATTGTTATGCTGCTTCAAACACTTTGGAGTAGTGAAAACTGCTTTGCTTATGGTGCCGTATTCATGGGTGGAATGCAGTGGCGTAGATAGCCCTTTGGCAGCCCCCCACAGTCCTTGCAGTTTGCCGCTTGTGGTCACATTGAAGAGCTGGGGGTGCTTGCGAGATTCCGCCAATTGCCGCCCCATGACAGTCGCATTAGAGAGTGCAGGGGGTTGCTGCGGATTGACATCCCAAGACGGCAGGTAAGAGCTGGAGGAGGCCACTGCCACCAAAACTCAGCGGACCGTCCCCCCTCCCCAACCCCCCTTGCTACACCACTGGTACAATGGGGAAATTGGCATGACAAGGGACAATGCAGACAGTGGCATCCTGTCACTAGCCACAACCTGTAGGGTAATTCTTCTGTGTGGTGCCCAATTCATGAACATCAGCAATCTGCAGGTACTGAATGACCAAAACTACCTTCAGCAACAGCCATTAGCAATATTAACAGCTACTTGGTCATGACACAAACACCCTACTAAACTCAACGAGCAGCAATGGCCTGAGTATGAATGATTGTGCCTGATTGGTTACATATTGGAGAGAAGCAATCATACTTATCTCGCACATCCTTAAATATTTGAGAATCACTGGTGTCATTTCTCTTTTCAAAGTGTATTTGAAGGTGATTTTTTCTGAAAGAGAACCACGCTGGATATAGTAGGCCCTGCTTTTCCTGCAGCACTCATCTATACCCGATTATGCATACATTGTTTTTTAATTAAATACACGGCTGCTTCTTTAGAGCCACTTAACATAACTATGCCTGCTTTATCTTGTTGCAGCTCTTGGAATAATGTAATATTTAAATGCTTGCCTCTCAGAACTGCCAGAAATCCATTGGTTTTAAACCCTATATCATAAAATTGTGTTTTAAACGTCACCATGTTGTTCTTCTGTTTTTCCCAAACTTCCTTGGGGAGAGGCTCTTTATCTATATTCCTGGGAGAATGTCAGTCTTACTCATTACATTGATTTGATAAACTTCAGGGCTGGTGTAAAAGAATATTTACAGGGCTGATTTGGATATCCATTCTAGCACTGTGTACATTAAATAATGCACTAAGTGACATTAAAAGTATTAGGGGTCTATTTACTAAGATTTTATGCTGTGTTGCAAATCGAAGGAATTTTTTTTTAACCTATTTACTTTCCAGGGCTAAACTAACTTAGCACCCAGGGGGCTAACCATGGTTAATTCATGGGCGTTCCAATGCAACCACCAAAGCTTTCTGAAGCTAAGCCCTCTTTACGTAAAAATGGAGACAGGACCCATTTCAAGCAGGCTCTATGAAGCAGAAGTGTTTTCTTTTATTCTTCCTTTTCCGATTTTGTATGTGTGCTGCACTATATAGCACACATACAAAGTAGAAACAGCTGAAAGTTAGTCCGAGCATAATATTTTTTACTGGAAATCTATCCGTCCAGTATAAAACCTATGCTTGACTCACGCAGACATGTTGCACTGTGGTGCAAAGGTGTAAGCACTGCGAATAGCAGTTGATTTCAGTGCCAGAACTAGGGAGAGTTAAGGAGAGTGCAATATATTTATGTTAATGTGGCAGTCTCCTTTTCCCTTCTTCTCGTGCAATGCAGCACAGCTTTTTTTGCCTGCTGCGTTGCTTGAGATTTTAGTAAATCTGCCCCTTAGTTTCCAAACATGAACTTAAAATCATTTTCTAAGTCCTCCATGCAAATATGATGATGACATTAAGTCAACAAGTAGACAAGTAGACAAGCCTTGATGCCCCCTGGGTTAAGTTTGCGCAATATAAATAAACTTTCATTCATTCATTCATTCTTTCACAAGTTAGTTTGTCTTTCGCATTCTATATACACAAAACATTAATTTTATATATATTTTTATATATGGAGTAATGTTATTCTTTTATTAAACCATACATGTGAGGTTTTAGTATAGCATACATCATGAACAGTGCTTTGAGACACTCATGAGTGAGAAGTTGTGTTTCGTAAGGTTACTGATGGGTTGATTAATGAACTGAAAATTACTTAAACGTGTCCTCAGATTCGGCATCATGATAAACGAGGATCTGGGAAGCAAAACGATTTTCCTAAGATCACAGGTCAAACACGGAAGCTGGGATTTGGCTGCATGTTTATTTTTCAGAAATTGTGCTCTTCAGCTTCTGCTGGAATATTTTTTTTTATCTCTTCATTTAACACAGAAGAAAAGGCTTGGGTTTCGTTATTTCTGTTCAGGAAGTACATTAATATGTGCTTAGAACCTTACATGTTAAATTAACTTGATATAAGAAGTCTTTCCAAAGAACAAGGCTAATTCCAAAAGAATTTAGACTAAGTTTTGTTTTGAAATCACCCAGATTTAAACAGACTGATAGGAGAAGTGGTTTCACACCTGAATGTTCACATTAGCAAAACAACAACATGTAAAGCAATCCCACGAAGTTTGTTTTCTTGAAAAAAATCATTCTGAGCGATACCTTTGTTTCAGTGCTAGAATGCACATCTTATTAATTTAAATGACAAAAATAAGATAAACTATGAAGCACATCTACTGTGGGGGCTGAAAGCACAGCTTGAAAACTGAGCTTTTTCCAAGAAGCAAAAGCTTTCTGTAGATTTTATTTTTATTTCTTTTAAAGGTTTTATATAGTGCTGGCTAGAACCGGAGGTATCAGAGCGCTTTACATGAGTTTCAGACCATAGTTACTGGTTACATTGTTACAAAGGGGACACAGTTATTAGAGCATAGCAACATAGTTACATGTTAGGTCGAGACAAGCAATAAGGATAATATGCGTAAGGGAAAAAGCAGGCAAGGGGAGAGATTCAGGGGAGGGCGGGTAGGAGCAGGGGAAGTAGACAGCGAATGAAGGAGGGAAATGGGAGGGGGAGGGTGACAGGGGCACAAACTGGTAGACGAGTAATAGCTGCATCCAATGTCCAGTAAGCTGTGATCCCAGGGGAAGTGGTATCATTCCCCCAGCTCAGTTGCGAGAGTCTCCGTTTATGCAGTGGACTCTCTCAGAGGGGTCACTGAGACTCCAAGGCCTACCTACTGGATCCTTCCCCAAAAAGGGGAGATGGCGTGCTTTGACAAGGGGTGACATACAATACCTCAACTGTGAGTGGCTCCTTTGGCGCTGTGGACTCTCTCAGAGGGATCACTGGGACTCCAAAGTATAAGTAATTGGATCTTTCCCCGACAAATTGAGAAGGAGTGCTTAGTTAAAGGGCACACGGGAGGGGGGCTAGGCGTCGTAGCAGGCAAGGGGAGAGATTAAGAGGAGAGGGGATAGGGGCAGAGGAAGTAGACAAAGAATGAAAGAGGGAAAGCGGTAGGGGAGGGTGAGAGAGAGCATGAAAGAGGGGGTGAAGGGGGCACAAACCGGTAAACTGTAAGGTCCGGTAAGCTGTGATCCCAGGGAAAGTGGTATCGTTTGTACTGCTCGGTCGTCCAAGTCTGAAGTGCGGCTCTCAACATTGTCCAGTCTCTTGTCATGGCGGTCAATGCGCTCACCCATTCCATCAAGTTGCTTGTCAAGGGAGTCAAATCTGGTGTTGAGCACCTTGAATCCGGAGCGTAGTTCTAATAGCATGGCTCAGTTGTTCGGAGGTACAGAGCTGCCGGTTGCGCCAGGTGCTGATTCTGCCGACATTGAGGTGGGTTGCCAGGCTGTCGTCTTTGGAATGTGGTTGAAGTTGAGTTGTTTTTTGCTTGGGATCTTTCCGCACCATTCCCAGCAGGCGTAGTAAGCTCTCGTCGGGTGGCTGTTAGTGATGCGATAGATGGCTCAAAGCGTAGAGTAGTGTGTGCTTATTTTGTAGCAGGCATGTTGATCAGCTTTCTGGCTCCTCCAGTGACTGATCCTGCTGGTCAAAAGACTTGTTGCCCCTGAGTTTCTCTAGCCGTGCCCCTTGGGTTGATTTGGGGCGCTGTGTCTTACCACCAGGTGGGGATGAGCGCCCCAGTGCAATGTGCCGGTGTCTATAAGCCCCCGGCTGTACTCCAGCTTAGTGTCACGTTATGGGCATTTGCCGCCCTCAAGGTAGCCTGCTCAACATTTGCTGCACGTTATGGAGTGATTTACCTCAATTCTTGTAGTGCAGCGAAATTAGTGAATTATGACTCTGCCCAGAGCAGTGCGGGCGAGTTAGTGGTGTACCCACTGTTCCTTACAGCACCCTTTTCACATGGAAGAAGGGCACCCAGGCTCCAGCAGTTGCAGAAGCAGCAGCTCGATTCTTTACACCCTTGCTGCCCTCCCAATAGCCCCCGCCAGATAAACTCCCTGCAGGTCTCTCACATTCATCGAGACCTCCGCAGCTCAGCATGTCCAGGCTCTGCCGCCCCGCCCAGCGCCGAACACAGACTTGAGCCAATTCCTGTGGGGGGCTGTTGTTCTAAGTCCCTCCTGTTGAGCGGCATTAGAAACAGTTTTCGGTGAGCACGCTGGATGCTGCACATGCCGTATTCTTTGATGCTTTGTTTGATTTGTGCTCAAGCTTCACTTAGCACAGCAGAATTACCCTTTTGTTATGCATGCTCCAGAAGGGCCTCCTGCGTGCAGAAAAAATGCAGCCTGCACAGCTGCCCAGGAGTGCAGCTTAGAGGGAACTGTGGTCCTGGATTCAAGATGAATGAAATGAATGAATGAAAAGCAATTTTTATCGCGCAACTAAGCCCGATGGGCATCAAGGCGCATAACCAAAAGATACCAGCTATTAAGGAATACTCCTATTGTGGATAGGCCTTGACGAAGCACCAGGTTTTGAGCGCCTTTTTAAAAGAGGATAAAGAGGGCTGAATCTTAATATCTTGGGGGAGCGAATTCCACAGCTTGGGGGCAACAATGGAAAATGCTCTATTACCCCAGCGTACCCTTTTGGCACGAGGTACAACCAGCAGGTTCATCTCAGCAGATCTAAGAGATCTACCTGGCTGATAACGAGTCAGCAGAGCGCTTAAAGGATCCGAAGACCTTTCCGACAGAGCTCTATAGACTAGGCAAAGAATCTTAAAAGAGATCCTCAAATGAATAGGGAGCCAATGAAGAGTCTTTCTAGCCATAGTGGCAGAGGAAGCATAGGGAAGTGCCAGAACAAATCGGGCAGCGGCATTTTGTACGACCTGTAGTCGATGAATGAGCCCCTTGTTGGTATCTGCATAGAGTGCGTTGCAGTAATCCAACCTGGAGCCCACCAATGCCACTACCATCTGTTTCCGGGCTGGGAGAGAGAGATAGTGAAGAATTCTCCTGAGAATTTTTATGACCCCCCAACAAGTGGCAACCGTGCGATTAACCTGTAGAGTAATGGACAGTGAGGTGTCAAAAATTACGCCAAGATTTCTGGCTGACTGGGAAGGAGATGGACAGGTTCCCAGCGCAGACGGCCACCACTCATTAGACCAGATATCCTGGTCTTTGCCAAAGACCAGGATCTCAGTTTTGTCACCATTCAACTTCAGGGAATTCTGAAGCATCCAGTCAGATACTGTCTGCATACAGATCCTGAAGTTGGTGGCGGATGTAGAAACTGAGTGGGCTAGTGACACCATGATTTGAGTGTCATCGGCGTATGACACCACTTCCATCCCCTGAGATTTTACTAACCTTGCCAGGGGTGCGACATAAATGTTAAATAGGGTCGGACTAACAGCCGACCCTTGGGGCACCCCACACTGCAAGGATTTAGCAGGGGAAAGAAATTCGCCAAGCTTGACTCTCTGCTCTCTATGCTGTAAAAAAGAGTGCAGAAGGTTAAGAGCCGCACCGGAAATCCCTGCCTCCCTCAGCCGAGATGTTAAAATAGAGGGAGACAGGGTATCAAACGCTGCGGTGAGGTCCAGAAGGACCAACACTGTGGTTTGGCCAGAGTCTATCTTCATACGGATGTTATTTACCACCATAGTCAGAGCAGACTCCGTACTATGTGCTTTCCGGAAATCATGCTGGGATCTGTCGAGATACCCAGATGAATCCAGAAAGGTGGAAAGATGGCAATTGAGGTGAGACTCAAGTATTTTTGCGGGAGCGGGTAACAGTGAAATAGGTCTAAAATTTTTCAACTGTTCCGGGTCCAGCGTAGGCTTCTTAAGTAGCGGCTTCACTATCGCCCTCTTCCACACTAAAGGGAAGATACCTTGGGTTATAGAACCGTTCATCACCTCTAGAAGAGGTGGGAGCAGTGTGGATCTACAATCCTTCAGGATTTTCAAAGGACACGGATCAAGAGGGGATGAAGATTTAGTCCTATCAAGTAAATTCTCGAGTTCTTCCAGAGTGAGAAGCGGAAAGTCCGTTAGAGTGTTAGAGTGGTCTCAGCAGTCCATCTTTCTGGCAGACTATCCACAGATCCAGAGGTGTACTGAAGTTATGGCATCAAAGGTCCAGTACTTATATCAAGGTGAGCCTATGCAGTGGTGGAGGCTTCAAAGAAAGCTTTGAAGTGCACAGAGGTTCTCCCTTCCTGCCCTGACTTTAGACTCACTACAGGGGGTATGCAGTCCTTTGTGTGTGGACAGGACATAGCCTATTCAGGTGTAAGTGAGGCAGTGCTCAGCTTTGCCCCTCCATCAAGCAGTTAATGGCCCATTAAAGCCCATCAAGTCACACCTAAGCTCTCATTGTGTGTGGCTGTTTAGAGGGAATACACAACATCCAGCCCTCATATAACCCAGCTAGCATCAAATGGCTAACGTAGGTAAATGCTAACTTTATAAAAGTGGCACTTGCCAAACTGTAATTTAAAATTCAACTTCGCCATAAGTTGTGATTTTAAATTGTGACATCAAACTTGAAAATTGGAGAGATAGGCCTTGCTTTTCACTACCAAGACATGTAAAACTTAAAACCGCATGTCCTGCCTTTTCAAAACAATGCACCCTGCCCTGTGGGTTAGACAGAGCCTACCTAAGGGGTGATCATCTATTAGGAATTTTAGTTCCCTGGGTCTTTTAGAAAGCAAGACGGCATCTTCTGCGTAACTGTGCGCCCGGATGGACCTATTCTTAATCGCTGGTACATCACCACTGTTAGCCACCAGCGCCACTTCTTAGCCACTGACATTTAAAAGAAAGGAAATTAGAAGTACACAACATTGGCAGCTCCTCCTCCCCGTCCCATCCCAATTGAATCCGTGATTCTCCATCTCAGGGATAAGTAGGCAGAGGTTGGTCCATACCCTCCTCATTTGACTTTCAAACCATGTGTGAAGTGCTCAACCCATTGGTCAAGGCTTATATGGGTATCTAAGGTTACATTTACTACCATTAAAGAGATTACTGTTATTGACAGTGTGCCAGAACAAACTGGTGTATTTTACCTTACAAGCAGTAACTAGCTTTTTCCATACCTTATAATGGAACTCTGATTTCCTTTTCCTTAGAATTACTTTATATTCTTTCCTGCACCTAGCATAGCAGTACTATCTCTAGGGACAGTTTAAAGGGCTTGATGCCATTGGTTGCAGGCTGACCTACATCCCCTGCAAACCAGAATAGGGCCTGTCTACACAGGCCCTAACCGGCTTCATCAAGCAAACTCTAACAATTTTGTTCAACTTTCCAAAGTTCTTTACTCAATGCATGACACATCGCTCAAATGTAAGGCATCTTATCATCAGGGATAAGTTGGCAATGCAAAGCCTACACATGATTCCCAACAAATCTGCACCTCTCCAGGCATAATTTGAGAATTATAACAAAGAAAGTTTCTAGCTCAAACAGAAAACAAGTTACTAAAAACGCAGCTACATGGGTTGCCGTGCAGTAGATGGCCTTTTGCAGAGCTTGACTCATCTTTCAATTGTTTCTTGCCATCGTTGGGTATTAAATTGATATTAATAAGGTGAAACATTTGCCCAGTTAGTGTTAACATGTAAATGTTACAAAATAAGGAAGTAATGCTATCACAAAATGTGTCACGTTAGTCCACATCATTTTCTTTCCCTCATAATCTAATCAACCCTGTTGCATTATTTGATCCTTCACTGTTGCATAATTTCAGTGACCCTGGACATCACCAACCTAAGGAGTGTTGCTACACTTACTTTAAGTAGAAGCTCCCTGACTTTACACACAACAACGTTGAAAAGAAATGCTATAAAGAAGAAAGAAATGCACTTACTTTCATCATCATCACTTTGTATGCATAAAACTGTTTCCCCTTTCCTTTACCAAGTGCACCTTCAAACTTTTCCACAAAAAGCTGAGCATCCCTAGAGAATACAGAAAAAAAACTATTTTGTGAGGGCAATGAAGCTATTGATTACATTTAGTTTTGACAAGCTAAAAACAACAACTAAATCAATAAATAAATCAAATTTGCTTTTCATGTTGTATTTTGTCATTTGGAAAATGAACACAGTATGTTGTTTGTCATTTAAGGGGATTTTATTTAAAGTACTTACAGCCAAGAACTCACTCTAATTAATTATACAGTACTAGCAAAATGATGCAGCTAAATTATGGCACCTCAGAAGAGCAAGTAAGTTGTGGATTGTGAAAGTTTGATCAGTAGCGGCTACTGGGGGGAGTGCCGCGAGTCCCTTGCTCACTTTGCCACTGGATTCAAGCAAGCCTGGCTGAAGATGGCTGAAATGCCAGAAACCGGTCCTAGGTAGCTTGTTTCCGGTCCAGGGAAGGCATTGCTTGGCAGTTCGGGCAGAACTGTTCCCATGAGGCACAGGGTCAGACTGATTTGCATATGGCCATGTCTGAACTGGGATGGCAGAGTGGACTAAAGAACGGTGATGGATTAAACCCAGATCTGTTGACTGGGTGTGAGTGTTTGATTGGTTCAGATGCTCTGTCCATCACCACCCCCTTTTGTACCGCTTTGTTCACCATAAGTTGGCAGGGTATGCTCAGACGTGAGTCCCTTGCTTACTTTGCCACTGGATTCGAGCAAGCCTGGCTGAAGACGGCTGAAATGCCAGAAACCGGTCCTAGGAAGCCTGTTTCCGGTCCAGGGAAGGCATGGCTTGGCAGTTCGGGCTGGACTGTTCCCATGAGGCACAGGCTCAGACTGATTTGCATATGGCCATGTCTGAACTGAGGTGGCAGAGTGGGCTAAAGAACGGTGATGGGTTAAACCCAGATCTGTTGACTGGGTGTGAGTGTTTGATTGGTTCCGATGCTCCGTCAATCACCACCCCCTTTTGTACCGCGGGGCAGTGGGGGAGCAGGCTGGGAGGTAGTAAACTATAGCATACAGCCGAACAGAGGTAAGTAAACAAATAAATAAATAAACCGAATTACATTGCACGTGCTGCCAGTACCGGTTGGTGGTGGGAGTAGCTACCGGGCGGTGATGTGGGGAGGGGGAGGTGCAGGGTGGGGGGGTAGTAATTTATGGATTACGGAGGATTACAGGTAAGTAAACATATAAATAAATAAAACGAATTTGGTTGCGTGCACTGCATCGCATTTGGGGAAGCAGTGCCCGCAACAAAATTTGTTTTTTAATTTATTTACATGTGTACTTACCTGTAATCCTCCGTAATCCATAGATTACTACCCCCCAACCTGCCCCTCCCCTCCCCACATCACCCCCCAGCAGCTACTCCCACCACCGACCGCTACTGCGTGCTGCATTGCCAAATGCAATGCAGCGCGCGCAACCAAATTCGTTTTTTATTTTTTTATTAATTTATTGGAAGACTACTGCCATGCACAGCCTGGTAACTGCGCATAGGTTGCCTAGCGAAGAGAGGGTTCTGCAAGACTGTGATAGGCCTTATAATGTTAGTGTGGTGTCTTAATAAGAAAGTCAGTGTGAGTTACTGTTTTGTCCAAAGTGACACTTTATTATACACATGGGGAGAAAACTGCCTTGAAGTGCAGTTTTGCTTCCCTTTGTCCTACAGAGACCAGTGATCCGTCAAAATGAGGTGTAACCTGTGCAAGAAAATCAAATCTGCAAGTTCCACAACGATATCTGTTCAAATTATGGATTATCCAGAATTGTCACCGGCTCAGCTCAGGATTAGAGCCCAGCTCAGGATCAGAGCCCAGGGTGACTGTGCTCGGTTAATTACATTGCTCTCCAGCAGCAGCAACAAAGACCTCCCCAGACAAAGGAATCCATTAATAGTGCTTCACTCAGCTCCTGAGGAAATATAAAAAGTGGGGCTGAAGAATCTGCATCAATCACTCAGGTGTCACACTGTACCAGGGGTGGGCCTGCCCAAGTCCACTTAACCTCTTTCGCGCTCACAGTGGGCATGTGCGCACGATGGCCGGGGGCCGTCCGAGCCATGCCCGAGATTGGAAACTCCCAGCACAGTTGCGGAATTCGCGCTGCAGCAAAGGTGTTAAAAAAGAAGTGTGCCCAGGCTTCTGGAATCAACACAGAAGGGGGCTCCCCTATAAAACGTTGGTGGGAAAGGCCCTGGCTCTGAGGAATGTGGACCTATTGCTTGTTCAGGCCACACAACTAATGATCCAATTTCCAATAGGGTAGTAGAATTTCTCCATTCACTCAATTATCACATACTCATCACACCCCTGGACCTGGTAAGACTCCACTTGAAGAGGAGGACCCTCCTGCAAGGAAACTCCTGACTCCTGCTTGAAGAAGAGGATCCGCTCAAGGCCTCAAATACCCAAGGACTCCTAACCTCTGCTTGCACTGAGGGACTGGGTAACTCCAAGGGTCAAGCCATTGAAATCCTGTTTGTCTGCTTTAGATACAGAAAAAAAACAGAAGGACTCCTGTTTTCAAAATGGCCGGTCAACAACAAAGGAATGTTCTCTGCAGAAGACCTGGCTGGTGTGAGGACTGGTTCCTAGAAGCCTGCTCCGATGACCTAGTCACTGCATGACAGACTTTAATAGTACATATAAAAAGCTTGGACTAATTCATTGTTCCCACATTTCAAGTACTGGGAAAGAGTGGCGAGGCTTGCCCAATGAGGTTGCACCCAAGGCAGGCGAAAAAACCAGATTTTGGCAGCACTAAAAACTGGGAAAGCAAGGCCTTGCAGTGAATCTCTACCTTGATACAGCTTACAGCCTTGTCCCACTCTAGGATTTTAGCATCTAAAACAGTGACTACACACCATGTGGTCAAACCGTGGACTGAGACAAGGCAGATGCTTTATCTGACCCTAAACGTGGCCTTAGATCTGGTATGGGCAGCCGCCACCACGTATTCACAGTCTGGCGCACCGATCTCCTCCTCAGGTATACTGCCCATGCAGCAGTACTGACACTCCCCCCACATTGACCCACAGAATCACCCTTCCAATAACAGCACATCTTGCTCCCCCCTCAGTACCTACTGCTAATGCCAGAGACTCATAATGCTTCTCCTACTCTGACCCAACAGGGGGACCCCCTACATCTAGCCCCCAACCCCGCTCTCTCTCGCTCTTGCTTCCTCCTACATCTTGAGGTCCTAGCTGACTTGCGACCCCGCCCCCACCCAGAGCATCCGCGAATTGAGGCCACTGCCTCAGCTGTCAACAGGGGGAATGACCGGTGCCCCCTTTCTGATGCCCATTGTACTGAGCCAAGTGTCCTACATCAAGTTGTTCGATCTGCCGCACTGTTTATGTTGATGATGTGTCTCTCTACATTGTTAAATTCCCCCCCTCTCATCTCCCCACTCCCACATCCCAACACCTCCCGTCTCCCCTCACTGGTCCTCCTCCCCCCTTTGATGTATCAACTATGTTGCCATTTCCATTTTTTTTCATACCGTGCGCTTGTCGTACTACTGTGTTTCTGATATCCAATAAAAAATGACGACACAAAAAAAGGGCCCTTAGAAGCTAGGAAATCCATGTTTGTCCTTCTCTGAACTTTTTATGCCAAAACCAATTGCTTCAGCAACAGCTGGGTGACAACATATTCAACTTCGGGGGACCCTTGCCAAAAACAGCCTCGAACCCCACCCAACTGGAAGATTTTGAGTTCAATTTTTGGATGCTGGAAGTAGAATTAATAAAAAATAGGGCAACACAGCATGGAAACCAAAGTTGCTTTGCTACATTGCGCTAGAGGGAGAGAGAAAAACAGAGCCCTATTTACTAAACATGATCTTTCACTACTTTCTTCTCAAGCGCTGGTTCACACAAATGCTGCTTAGCGCCACTCACACACTCTTGCAACATACTGCAAATATATATGTGCTGCAAAGGTGTGTCTGCTGACTAGCTTAGTTTTTGTACTGAAAGGGTTACCTTTCAATAACCAAGGACGGTAGCATGGAAATGCCCGAGTACAACCCATGAAGTTCTCCCCTGACTTAAAGTAGTGAAGAGCTGTGCAAAGCAGTATTGGCACAACTTTAAGGGGAACTTTCCAGCGTAAAAATAGTTTTTTACCTGAAAGTGCAGTTTCGAATCACTTTACTTGATGTGTTGATTTATTTCTCCCTAATTCCAAAGGTGAATCCTGGGACAACCTGTTTGGTGTCTCTTTTATTGCAGTTTTCCATTTTCTTGGTCCTGTTTTCCCAGGAAACTTTATAAAATCATAACTAAAGTCCCCTTAGCCTATTTTGACGATCTTGGAGTCATTTTGCTCATTACATTTTTATCTATATTTCTAAATTGATTTGTGAATTTTATTAAGTTGTGTTCTCTACTTTGAAACTATTGTTACTGCTAGAACTTAGCACGTACTTCTCTGGGGATTGCCTGCTGCATGTTGTAAAGCTACCAGGGGTTGAGCAGAGATTTTATCAGAACTATATGTTAACTTAAACAATGTGGATTTATTAAATTGGTAGGGGAACCTCTGACACAAAATTATAACCACAGCCCTAACAAAACCAACTGGGAGCAGTAATGCTTGGCAAGGAGAGTGAGAGTATCAAAGCGAACTAAAACATCAGCAAAATGCCATGACATCCCCTGAAACCATGACGCAGGAACCAGGTTGACTTTGCAGTTTGCACAAGCAGGATGAAGTGTTTCAACTAAATGCTCCAGTGCATCGTTTCTGACATTTCACTCTTACTGGAAGTGACGTTGTGCACAAGATATAGTAGGATATGTAATGACAGAATTTCCTCCTGGTCTCGATAATCACCAAGGTCATCCTTAAAACATAGTGGAGTGAAGATAATTGAGAATGACCCCCATGCAAGGTAGGTTTCATCACCCTTATTGAGAGCTTCTTGTTGGACTTCGACTCATACTAAAATATTTTTAGAACGAGTTCAAACAAAATGATTACTCTGAACTCTTTATTTCATTGGCTTGAAGCCTCTGAAACCTTTTTATTTTTGTTACAGGCAAGGCATTACATGCCCTGAGATTTTAAGGGAGAAAACACCAAGGGTTTGGCTTATGTGCAGCAAGGCCACGCCACACAAACATTAAACAAAGCTAAATGCCAATGCTGCACTGTTCTTTGACCATCAATTTGAGAAGCAACGAATAAAACAGCTGCCCTTACAAACCACTATTTCCGTTGGAATTGAATCAAAAAACTTTATTTATATCTATTTAATCACACTTCTTAATATTTCAAAGCATTTTTGTTATGGAACTACTCAAAAACTCTAAACAATGAAAGACGCTATCAATTCTCTTTTAGAAGCCCCTTTTGGAATTGAACTGAACATTCACTCTCTAAAATACATACTCTATATACAACATACATACTGTGTCTGAATCATACATCTATAAACCTAGTTCTCACATCCATCCATACATTCTCACAACATACATACAAAATGCCCACCCTGGGGTAGCTTCACAAAACCCTGTTTCCTGGTGTAGCACTCTCAATTCAATATTTCATGAATACACCAAGGAATACTTAGAATCCAAAAGCCATCAGACAAATATAACACAATACACAATTTAGCGTTTAAATAAATCAGCTCAGATTGGCCTAAGCCACAGCCACTAACTGTGTTAGTCCTGAAGAAGGTGAAGGCATGTTTTTATTCCCCTGTGCCTGTACTTGCTTTCTTGCCCAGACTTGTTTTTATTCCCCTGTGCCTGTACTTGCATCCTTGCCCAGACTTGTTTTTACTCCCCTGTACCTGTACTTGCTTTCTTGCCCAGACTTGTATTTATTCCTCTGTGCCTGTACCTATTTTCTTGCCTAAACTTGTTTTTCCTTCCTGTGCCCAGTTCTCCCATGGCCACCGCTCGTTTTTCCAGCCGCTGCATATCTACGGCCCTGCCCCCCTGCAATCCCATTTGCCGCCCAGCTCCCGCCTCCCAGCTGCTCCTCCCTCCCACATCCCCTCATATGGAGGCCACGCATGGACCACGCCCAGCGCCAGGACCCCTGGACCCTGCGACTCCCGACACCGCTACAATGCTAGAACCCTCCACGCACTCAACACCGGACGATCACACACCTGCTTCCTGGCCGCCCCGAAGCGCACCCAAGGAGCTTTCACCTGCCGGCACTGCAGCTTCACAAGCATCCGCCCCACCATGTTGCCAACCAGAAAAGAACCCAACTACCTCAGATGCATCCTTCTCAACACCCGCTCCGACCGCAAACACGCCGCTGAACTCTGGGACCTACTCGACTCAACCTCCCCAGACGTCGCCTTCCTGATGGAGACCTGGCTGAACCCCGCTTCGGCACCCGACATAGCCATAGCCGTCCCGGAAGGCTACAAGATCACCTGCAGGGACCGCACCAATGGAGCAGGAGGAGGAATCGCCATCGTCCACAGTAACACTCTCAGAGTCTCGACCAACACCAACAACACCCTCAGCACCGCTGAACACCTGCACTTCCAGATCCACACTGACCCCAACACCACCCTCAGAGGAACCCTCATCTGCAAATCCCCCTGACCCCGACCACAGTTCAGCGACTCCATCGCCGACTTCGTCAGCACACACGCCCTCGCCTCCACGGACTACATCCTCATCAGGTACCAGAACTTCCACCTTGAGAACAACAATGACACCAACTCCACCACCCTGATCGACAACCTGGCCAACCTCGGACTCAGACAACTCGTCACAACACCCACCCACCCTGCCGGTCACACGCTTGACCCCATCTTCTCCGCAAGCCCCCATGTCTCCTTCAACCACACCACCGAACTCCACTGGACCGACCATCGCTGCATCCACTTCACCTTCAAGAAACCCACCATGCTCCACCACACCCAACAGATGCCTCGCTGCTGCTGGAGCAAAGTCACCGAAGACCCGCTAACCACACCCTCGCCCAGAGCCCACCCATCAACCCCACCGACCCTGACCCCGACACCGCCGCCCGCAACCTCAGACAGTGGATCAACGACTGCGCCAACACCCTTGCCCCGATCAAGAAACCCTCCAACAGTCATACCAACAAGAAAGCCAGCTGGTTCACTGAAGACCTATGGGCCTCCAAGCAAATCTGCAGAAAGCTGGAGAAGATCTGGCTCCGTGAACGAAAACCGGACATCCACGCAGCCCACAAGAACGCCACCCGCAGACACCATCACCTCATCAGATCTGCCAAAAGAACCTCCTTCAAAAACCGCCTAGACAACAATGTGCACAACAGCAAAGAGCTCTTCAACATCGTGAAGGAACTCTCCAGCTCCAACACCAACGACGTCCCACCCTCGCAAGACCTGTGCTACACGCTGGCCACCTTCTTCCACCGCAAGATCGCAGACATCCACAACAGTTTCAACGCCACGACCACCCCGACAACCACTGAGACCTCCGCCCCCACGACCACCATCCCCACCAACCACCTGCTCTCCTGGACCAACATCAATGATGACGACACCATCAAGATCATGAACACCATCCACTCCGGACATCTTCAACAAAGCCAGCACATCCATCGCACCCCATCTCTGGAAAGTCATCAACACCTCCTTCGATAACAGCAACCTTCCCAGAGAGCTGGAAGCATGCCGAGATCAACGCCTTACTCAAGAAACCCAAGGCTGACTCCAAGGACCTCAAGAACTTTTGGCCCATCTCTCTGCTCCCGTTCCCGGGAAAAGGTCATCGAGATGACCGTCAATGAACAACTGACCCGCTACCTCGAGGGGAACAACATCCTGGACCTTTCCCAGTCCGGGTTCCACAGAAACCCCAGCACAGAGACTGCCCTCATCGCCGCCACCGATGACATCTAGTCCCTGCTGGACAACGAAGAAATGGCGGCCCTCATCTTCCTGGACCTATCAGCCTCCTTCGACACGGTCTGACACCACACATTATGAACACGCCTCCACAACACCGGGATCCAAGAGAAGGCCCTGGACTGGACCACCTCTTTCCTCTCTGGCAGAATACAGAGCATCCACCTTCCCCCCTTCCGCTCCGAAGCCACCGAGATTATCTGCGGCATACCCCAGGGCTCATCCCTCGGCCCAACTCTGTTTAACATCTACATGACACCGCTCGCCCACGTCGCCCGTCTGCACGACCTCAACATCATCTCCTATGCCGATGACACTCAGCTGATCCTCTCCCTCATAAAGGACCCCATACCGCCAAAATCAACCTTCACGAAGGAATGAAGGCCGTCGCTGAATGGATGAGGAACAGCCGACTGAAGCTGAACTCGGACAAGACGGAGGTCCTCATCCTCGGATCCACCCCTACAGCCTGGGACGCCTACTGGTGGCAGACCACACTGAGAACAGCTCCAAAACCCACCGACCACGCACGCAACCTAGGGGTCATCCTCGACTCCACATTCTCCATGACTAAGCAGGTCAACGTCTCCTCCTTCTGCTTTAACACCCTCCGCATGCTCTGCAGGATCTACAAGTAATGTAATGTAATGCAACTGTTTTTTATATAGCGCGGGTTACACTCCAGGGAGCATCTTAGCGCTTCAGAGTGTAAACGAAACAGGTGACTTTGTTCGTGTGGCAGGTCATGATAGGGGTGTTAAATCATGTTTTTACATTGTGTGTCAGATAAGGTGTAGAACCAGGTTTTGAGGGTCTTTCTGAAAGTGGTTTCTGTGAGGATTTGTCGGAAAGGGGGTGGTAGTGTATTCCAGGCTTTGGACCCCAAAACTGCCAAGGCTTTGCATCCCCTGGTTTTGAGTCTAAACTTGGGGATGGTAAGGAGGTTGTCACCTTGGGACCTCAGACATCGGGAGGGGACATACCGTTGGAACATGTTTTCGATGTATTTGGGTCCTGTTCTGTTGAAAGCCCTAAAGGTGATTAGCAGAATTTTGAACAGCATCCTTTTATGTATTGTCAACCAGTGCAGGGTGCTCATAGCTATCGTGGCTGAGGTCCTTCTTTTCCATCCCAACACTAGTCTGGCCGCTGCATGCTGCACCATTTGTAATTTGTGGCAGACTGTCCTATTTGTTCCTGCGTATACGCTGTTGCAGTAATCGATGCGAGAGGTAATGAGGGCTACTGCCACCATCTTCCTCGCTGCGAAAGGGATTAGGTCGAAGAATTTCCTAAGCCCTTTTATTATGCCAAAGCAGGTCCCCGCCACGGCTACTGCTTGTTGTTGGAAACTCAGGGAAGGGTCACATTTTATCCCTAGGTTTCGTACTGCGTTGGCTGTGTTAGGGGGGGCGATAGCATCTTCTGGCCACCACAGTGTTGGGTTGAATGAGTTTCCCTTTCCAAAAGGTAGGATCTCGGTCTTCCCCGAATTGCATGTAAGGTGATTCGTGCTCAGCCAGTGGAAAATGGCTTTTAGACAGTTTTTAAGACTGGCCTCTGCTTCGCTGGTTTCGTCCTCCATCACTAGGATGAGTTGTGTGTCATCCGCATATGAGATGGTGGCTATGCCAAAGGATGATAGAAGGGTAATCAGGGGAGCCATATAAACATTAAAAAGTGTCGGGCTCAGACATGAGCCCTGGGGTACGCCTGAGTTTAGTGGTATCTCTTCTGATCTGAACTGGCCCAGGGTGACCACTTGTCGTCTGTTTGTTAGGAAACTTTTCAGCCAGCTCAGTACCTTTCCGGTTATCCCTGCCGTGGCTAGTCGGTCTATCAAGATGGTATGTGACACCGTGTCGAAAGCCGCGGACAGGTCTATGAGTATACAAGTGGATCCCCACAGAAATGAGAAGAACGGTCACCCGGGCCCTCGTCAGCAGCAGGTTGGACTACGGAAGTGCCCTCTGCGCAGGAGCCTCGGCCAAACTCCTGAGACGGCTTCCAATGCATCCAGATTGCCTCTGCATGCCTGATCCTCGATATCTGTTGCCTCAGCCACATCAAGCCCCACCTGAGAGACCTACACTGGCTCCCGGTCAACAAGAGGATAACCTTCAAGCTCCTCACCCACGCACCCAAGTCACTCCACAACATCAGACCAACGTACCTTAACAGACGACTCCACTTCTACACCCCCACCCGCCAGCTCCGCTCTGCTGACCTCGCCACAGTCCCCCGATTCCGAAGAGCAACCTCTGGCGACAGATCATTCTCCCATCTCGCCGCCAAGACCTGGACCACCCTCCCCATCCACCTACGACAGACCCAAGACCTGCTGACCTTCAGAAAACTCCTCAAGACCTGGCTTTTCGAGCAGTAGCAGCATTCCCCACCCCAGGTCTTGAGACCCTCACGGGTGAGTAGTGCACTATACAAATGATATGATTGATTGATTGATTGATTGATTGAAGGTGTCACCGAAACACTGCGTTGACTGTTTTCTTTTGAATAAAGTTTTTAACTGGTATTTTTTTAGAGTGTAACCCCCAGTGGGAGGAGTACTACGATATTGATTGAAGCTAGTAATAGCTTCATATGTATGTTTTTAAATATTTTCATGATCAATAAATTGTTTTGAGAGAGTATAAACAACTTAGCTGTTATATGTTGTGGTCGTTTGATAGGGGTACAAAAGGGGGTCGTTTGATAGATCACAAGATGCCACTCACATAGAAAGTTCTGGAATAAGATGTGAAAGATTAATTTAGACACTCGGTCCTACGTAAGGAATTTCTGATTTTGATATTAGAATACAGGGACATCCTATTTTTGTCTTGTGATATCAATAAAGACACAATATTGGGAATCACGTTAAGACCAAAAATGTGCTGCAGTGGCACTTGTTTTGTGACAATCGGGTTGCAATTTGGTAATTAAGTGAATATATGATAACCACAGTTCCTGGCAAGAGTCAAACTTTTTTTCTATGAAGAGACGGCCATGAAGTTGGCCGTTTCTTCAAAATCCAATAAGGATTGAAAGAAAGGGGCTATTATTGACTTCATGGTTGTCCAAGATTTATAAAAACTGAATTTCAAACTTTGCTTGAAATTTAGATCCCCTATTAGGAAAGGAGAGCATACCATGCCATATTCAACATCAACATAGTGAACAAAATCAATAGGCAGTGCAAAGGACAGCACTCAAGGACCTATTCGCAAAGAAATCTTAGACAAGAGTAAAAGCTATACGTGTAACTTTACTGTTACACTTTATAGTAAATTTACTACTTTTGGCTATTCACAATTTACTAGTGTATATTTACTACAAAGAATAGACTTACATGTCTCCACCCTTAAAATTCAGGAGGTGGAGTGTAAATTACAAGAGTAAAGTTACTGTTAGTAACTTTTCCCAAATAAGTGAAGGGCAGTTTGAGAATAGGCCTCTTATACTTAACAGAGCATTAATGTTGACCTTTTTGCTGACTTCTCAGGGTATTTATATCAAGAAGGACCACCTCAAACTAGTTGTTCCAGCAAGGATATTTGTCACTATAGATTATAAGACTAAGAAAAACAGTCAACTAGAAGACCTAATGGCATACCCAAGGCAACATATATCTGTTGCCATGGACTCAGTGGCACTTCAAGAATAGCACTGGTGCAAAACTATGTCCAAAGAAGTGAGGGGAAATGGAGATTACTGGAATACATTTAGATACAATAGTGACAAGGAAGGCATACATTTGAAGCAACCTATAGGCCTTCTTGTAGGAACGAAAACCATAGCCACTCTAGGGACAAGTGAAAGGCACTGAGCAAAAGTTTAGAAGTGGGGAAATGACCTAATTCAGTGCAAGGCTTACATAAATTAGGCTAAGCGTGAATTGGGTGTTGATGCCATTTTACAGTCAGAAGCAATGGAATGATCTGTATAGCTCTAGCAAATAAAAGTGGTGAAAAGGTAGAAGGATAGTAGAAGGAAGCACATGGTGGCAAAACTACTGGGTCTGCTTCAAGGTTATACAGCTGCAGAATAGAATGCAGATCTTCGTATAGTCTTACTTAAAGAGAGGCTGACTAAATGCTCTCTAGAATAATCTGAAAAGTGATTTTGTTGAATGTCAAAACATCTACTAGATGTTGCATTGCAAAGGTACTCCAAGAATGGTAACTTGTTAATATCCTACAAGTAGCATTGGAGAGTAAGCAAGAGAAAGCGAGAGATACATGAGATAGGCATTGCGGACCTCCTAAATACTTTGCTTGGGCATTTCAGTAACCACCATGTATAATTGTTAAAGACATATCTAGAAGGCCAAAGATGACAGCAAACAGAAATACACTCATTGAGTCCATGCCATGAGCCAAGGGCAGACAACTTGAGGCCACAATGGGTATGCAGCCATAGGTGACTGGTCTAAAACAACCAGAGGAGCAAAAGCGGTTTGCCATACCTAGCAACCACTCCTACCAGAAGCAAATCTTTCATTGGGAAATTCAAAAGTATCTAAGCATGGTTACCTATTGGCATCTATACATTGATGAGATCATTGAAAACATATGTTTTGTGACCAGTGTTTCCACTTGCAAATTCCTGTCTTGTGAAGGCTGAATAGAAATGCTAGCTTTGAAAAATTCATGTAAATACTCAGCAACACTACATTTAGTAAAGTATTATGACTAGACAACCATGAGTATATGCTACGAACCAAGAGGCATCTTAAAGTAGGCAGTTTCATAATATAGCGATCATGCTTTGTTATGGGTAAATTCTTGGGTCTCAATTCACTTATCCATTTACGTATGTAGGACTGACTTAACCATATAGATGACCTGATTCACTAGTGCAGGATATTTGCAAATGTCGACCTTGCAGTTGTAAATCATTTTACTCGTGCACAATATTATCTGACAATGTTGTAATAATGAAAATTAGTAAATACCACTGAAAGGTTGGTGAGTGGTCTTTCCATAACGGGGTTTTCATGGCAAGTTTTGGGAGATTTTTAAACTATCTACATTATGTGTGTGTTCTCAAACCATCCCCGACCTCTTACTTCATTGTAAATGGTAAACCGTTTACTCTTGCACAGGACAAGTGTAAATCTCTCTCCGTTATAGGAAAGGAATTGATAGAGGTTTAGTTTAACAGGTTTGTGTAGAAGGAAGAACATTATTACCAAGCATAATTTTATAAAACACACAATTACACTGTCATGGCTCTTGAACCTCATTGTAACATACACATAGAAATTCTTTTTTCCGGGGGTTCTTCTGGAAACGGTCAGAAATTCCAGAAAGTCATACATTTGCACCCACAGGAAGCAGTTTATATGTGGATACAAATTAAAAACATTGGGGCATATTACCAAGGGGGGCGATAGACAATTATCGCCGATTTAGCGGCCGTTTTTGGACGCTAATTGGCGATAATTCTACCGCCCTATTAGCAAGCTGTCGCTAACTGATGTTAGCGATAGCTTTTAGGCGATAGCGAGCGGTTTGGGGCCCGCTTTCCATGTCAGCGATGTTTATCGCTAATGACATGCAAAGTGGGCGTACTCAACCCGTTAGCAACTGAAAGCAGTCGATAACGTCGCTATCGCCTATTAACAAGGCAGGCGTAGCGTTGGAAATATTTGCGCTAAGCGCGAATATCTCCAAAAACTAACGCCTGCTCAGACCAGTTCTGAGCCATGTTATCCAATGGGAGGTGGATAACATGGCTAAGAGCATTTTGTCGCTAACGCGTGAATATCGCTGTATTCTCAGCGATATTCACGCCTTTCGCCTGATTTTTATCGCTTTTGAGATAAACCTTGCTAATAGCAAGTTATCGCAGGGATAAAAACCGGTGATGCGCGGTGATAAAAATATTGCCGCCAACACTACTTAGCGATAAATATCGCTATTTGTTGGTAATATGCCCCATTATTTTTAAATTGGGTCCGTTGAATTGATCATCTCATCGACACCTCAGTAATGTTATGTTGGAGTTGCTTTAAGCTAACGTTTTCCAGGATTAAATACATTCATTGGGATTCTGATGGAATTCAACTATTTTCTATTACATATGTTTCTCAATTTCAATTAATTCTTTATTTCGCATTTGATTAAATGCAAAAAAAAGTACATGAGTAAAACAGTGTATATATAATCGGTACTGCGTACCACAAAATACAGATACGATTACAAGGAAACAGGTTAAAAAAGAAAAGTTCACATTTACAAATTAATAAAACCATCAATCAGAGCTCCATATATTGGGTCAGTTAGGTTTTAACACATAAGAGACAGTGATAAAAACAGAATTAATTTCCACAGTAAAACCGTCACCCAGTCTTACGTGCTGAATATGACTGTGCAAATCTGGTCATGGTTGAGAAACTCCGCACTGGAAACAATAAGCATTTGGTTTGTTCAACCATAGAGCTAAATGTGCAAATCTAGCTAATATTTTTTTTCAAAAACAAAAAAAACAATTAACAACATAGTTTACCCCTGATGTAACTTAATTCGGGTGGTTCTTTGTTGGCCTTTTGAGTTCTTAACCTCATCGCTGCGAGAGAGTTTCTCCTGCTGTGCTGGACAGCAATAAAAACGGGTGTGGTCATGACGAGCTCAGCTCGTCATGAGCCCCTGAGAGGTATATGCCATGACGAGCTGAGCTCGTCATGAGCATGGAAGGGGTTAACACAGCTTGTAAGAAGGAAACCATAGTAAGGCAAACGAACGGAGTTTCTACGTTTTATAACGTAGCAAGAGCCAATTTTGGGGAGCAATAATAAAAATTCGTCACCAAGAGATAATAAATTGTTTCCTTTCTTTTGTATGAAAAGTGCAAAAGAACAATACGTGCAAGATCGATCGAGGTGACTTATTATTACACTGGCAAGGGGTGAGTTGTGAGGTTGAGAAAACATTTGGTGGATACCCCAGCATTATCTGTATATAATTCAGTCAAAATGTAGTTAAAATGTACAGGTGCTGGATGTTTTCCACAAAAGAAAGATACGGTGTAGCCCCTTGCTGTGAATGTGGTAGACCGTAGTAGGTCGTAACAGAGCGTTTACCCCGACATCTGTCTCACCTATCAGAAGCAGTTTTCTTCTTAAATATTTCCTTTAACCTTGATTAGGAAAACCTTCCCAAAAACTAGAAGTGTCAAAAGTTCCTTAACCCCAATGAGGTCAAGATGTGGTTTACGTAGGAAAGCCATGGAATTATATGATTGTGATCTAGAGACAGAATGTCTTTCAGAATCCGATGGTTTTGTGCATTGCTATTCCTTTTCCAAATTGACAGCCACAAGGAAAGAGGAGCCAGTTTAATAACATCACTAATATAGGGCAGATCCACTTCCTTGTGAGCAACAAAGTTGCTGCAAGCTGTTCTAACAGCTGCCTAATGGAGTTGTCTTCTATTAATTGCAGGGGTGCGGTGTCCACGATCTCCCAGATAGCTGCCCCATAAGTGGCAATAGACCTTGATTTAGCTAAATAGATTTTATTAATTTCCCGCACTGGCTTACTGCCCAATTTTTTGGAAAAGCGGAAAATTGCAGCTATGCTCTTGTCCATGCGATCTGCCCTGTTCTGTACCATCACCTTCCAAGATTGTTTTGAGTCAAAGACCACCCCAGGATAGTTAAAGCTTGGAATTTGTTCTATTTTTCCCCTTCAAGATAGAAGCTTGGGGGTTTCTTGTTGGGACATCCCATGGCTAAACTAAAGGTCTTAAATATACTTACCTTGCGGTACAAGTTGGACATAAAAGCCATATAATCAGAAATTAGATTTTTACGGCTATGGGAGTTCTTGCTAAAAGAACGGAGTTGTTCGCATATAACAAAATCGGAAGGGGGGGTGTTCTGGGCTTGAGGGGTGTCTTTTGATATTTTAACTAGGGCTTCATACAAGTTATTTGTGTAAAGGGTAAATAGAAAGAGGGCCAGAACACAGCCCTGTCTCACCCCCTTTCAATGTTAAAAGGTTTGGTGCATTCCACACGTCGACCAAATCGAACCAAAGCAGAGGCATCTAAATAAGACTCTCTCAAAAAAATTAGTGATTGCGGCCTCTATTCCCATGGCCTTCATGATATCCCACAGTTTGCTGTGTACCACACAGTCAAAAGCCTTAGACAGACCCATTAGGGCCATGTATACCTGTTGTTTTTTTGCCAGGGAGTACTTCGCAGCTAATAACAACAAATTCAGACATTCATCAGTGGTGTTCTTACCCTGCCTGAACCCATACTGAACTTCTGCAAGAATTCTTTTCTCCGCCACCCAAATTTCCAACTTATTCAGTAGTAGCCTATCTATTATTTCGGCCTGCTATCTAGCAAGGAAATGGGGCGGTAGTTGAGTGGAGTAGAGGCATCGCCTTTTTTTATAAATAGGTATAATTACAGAGGTTTTCCAGGAGGGCAGGGGACCAAATAATGCCATAGAATTAAAAACTACAGTTAATAAAAGTGACCACAATTGTCTATTAGTTCAAAAGATATCAGTTGGAACCCAGATGGGTCCTACTGCTTTTAAGGGTGGTGACTGTGCCAATGCAGTCTCTACTTCCTCAAGTTTGAATAAAAGACAGGTTGGATACTTGATAGGCAGGTTGTCAGACATGGGGGTAAGGACAGCCAGGTTGTGGAAAATATCCTGAAAGTGGCTCATCCATGTCTCCTCCTCTATATGAACGACCAGAGAGGGACGTCCCTATCTGGAAGGGAGGCTGGTTTAACCACATTCCAGAACGTTTTGCTATCTTTTAAGGCAGGTGCTTTCTTTAATGTTTCCGAAGATTCAAAATGTGCTCCTTATCTCTTGGTGAAGCTTTTAGAGCTTTCCGAAGTTTATGTGAGGATGTTAAACAATTCTTATCAAACCATCTGGGCTGGGTTATATATTTTGGGGGAATTGGGTGGGTCAATAGGCTTTTAATGTTTGCTTGAATATTAACAAAAGCTTCTATCACCAGATTGCTGCTGTGGGTCTACCCAGCAGTGAATATCCTCATAGTTGGATGCTAGAAGGTTTGCAAGTAGCTTAGGCTTGTCCACTTTGTCCTACTTTAATGTAAAGCCATTTTTGCTTTCTAAAATAGGTTTATGCTGACTTTACTAAAGCTCTTCTTGGCGGTGTACCACACAAGAGGGCATATTAGCATAGCATGGTCGCCAAATTCAGTGAAGGACACTTTTATCTTAGAATTATTGGTGTTTAGAGAATCACACTTAATTATGTAATCGCGCCTTGAAAGGTGGAGCATAATTGGACAGTTAAGGAATCGATTTCATTGTGGAGTTCTAACTGCCAAGTCATCAGTGCATTATTCAGGGCGGTGCCATCTTGATTATGAGTGAAGTAAGTGATTGGCTCACCCCTATGGTCTTGTATCATGCACAGCTTTGTCTGTACTCTTGGGCAGTTCTTGATGTTAAAGTCACCCACCCACAGAATTTGAAGAGGTTTGGATGTAATCCAATGATATCATCGATGGCCTTTCTTAAATTCTCTGCTAGAGATTCAGGTTGGAAAATTGTTATTATAATAATTTATTAACAAGAGGTCTCAAGTATCATAACCTTTTATTACGAACATATGAAAGTAGGGAGATATTTTCATGAATTTTAGTACTTTCATTACGAGAGTGTTAGCTAGGAGAGTCAAAAGGCCCCCCTTAACTCAACCCTCAGCTGAAGGTACTACTGGTGTACTAAATAAGCGGTAACCGTTAATAAAGATTGAATGTGTCTCCCAGGTTTCTTGGAAACCATTCATCTGATAGTCACAGAATGCTTTAAACCACTCTTCTTTACATCGTTTAATATTAAAGCCTGCGATGTTCCATGATAGGAGGCATTAAGTCAGAGTGGTCGCACAAGGAGTGGGGGCACTATCATATCTTGATGTAGACTAAGCGTACGGGGATCATGAGTTGAGTGCATCCTTTCCTCCCCATTTATCCCACTGTGTTCCCAGAGCCTTGGACTCGCCCTGGGAGCTGGTAGATCGATCTGGCAGAGCCTCTGAATGTCATTCGCCAGTCAATTGCAGGAGTCAAGATTTGATGGGGGAGCAAATCTGTTAAAAGTTTTGGGTACCATTGCTGGCATTAGGCCCAGACCTACTCCCTGTGGTATCCGTCTTTGGTGCAATATGGTGTATGCTGCGTGGTGGTTCAACACACACAATAACACTGTCATGGCTGTTGAACCTCATTGTAACATGCACATGCGTGAAAATAGAAATTCTGCTTTCCGGGGGTTCTTCTGAAAACTGTCAGAAATTCCAGAAAGTCATCAATTTTTGCCCACAGGAAGCAATTTATATGTGGATACAAATTAAAAACATTATTTTTAAATTGGGTCAGTTGAATTGATTATCGGATCGACACCTCAGTAACGTTATGTTGGAGTTGCTTTAAGCTGACGTTTTCCGAGATTAAATACATTCATTGGGATTCTGATGGAATTATAGTTTTCAACTATTTTCTATTACATATGTTCCTCATGTGCATTTCAAATACTCATTATTTTAATATACTATTTTTGGCAAAATGTAACGTCTGCACCTTAAAGGATTTGGGGCTCATTAAGCGTTTTTGGGGCGGGATACTCTGCCAAAATATGACAGGTGCCCCAGTCTGCCTTATTACAAGTGCCATAGGTATCTTATTCACTTGTAATCAGTGACGTTCATGATGGAGGCCATTTATTTTTGCTAACCGAAGAGACAACAAACCTACCTGGTAGTTAGAAAGTGTTCTATCTTGTGGAGAAACAAAGGTTAAAAGTTGCCAATTAAACAGAAGTGCAAGTGTTGAAAACGACGAGTCATTATATTACCTTGGTACAGTGTTACCTGTACTGACACACAAGACCACCCGGCGCTCTGCAAGGACCCGTGAAAGCTTTCACCTTCAGAGAAAAAGCCATTCGGCTGATTACCAGCGCGAGGGGCATGAATATTTCATGGAGAGCGGGAGTTTAGCACATTTAGTGGCAAAGGTTAATAATTTACAAAAGGATCGTATAACAGGCCGAACACACTGTACATTACTTTCACCAGCTCACCTGCGCGAGACAGAGGACACGCTGGAGCTCATGGGGAACGTTTTTGTGAACCATCTCTGGAAAGTCTAAACTTGTAGGATCCAGACACTCATTGTACCTCGCGTTTTGGTGAAACTAGGTACGTTGTACACTAGATAAAATCATGATACATTCACTTTATTGGCCCTGCTTCAATTTCAATGGGTACGACTAAATAGTTGTCAATTGGTGCTAGTAAATAGTCATACCTAGCCATATCTTTTTCTGCTGAACGAATCGATTATATGTTTAACTTCTTATGCAAAAAAAAATTGCTCTGTGGATCACTGACTTAACGCAATCAATTCCATTCCATCTACTCAAAATTACCGAATCAATGGCAAGTTGGCAAATTTGAACCTTTCACGCGAATACTCAATTCAGATGTAATTTGAGGAAATTGACTTAATAGTCAACAGGAGCTATGAAAAGCATTAGTGGTACATTGAAACCTGACAATAGGAATTTGCTATTGCCATACACAGGAAATATTTTAGTGTGCCAGAAAATATTTTACTCAGTCTCTCTGTGCATAGTGGGACAAATTGTTGACTAATTTGGATAAAGAAAACCCAAGCCATAGCCATAGGATCAACTAAACGATAAGCCTACAAAAGAACTACAAACTTAAGAGTATGTGAAAAGAAGGCCATATCTAGCTCATACAGATATTAACCAGTTTACAAACCTAAGATACACTGCTGTCATTAGACAGTTATGGAACAATTATTTGGAGTTGTACAGTTGTTGTACACGTTTTTGCAGTTTTAGAAATATTTTATTTGGTGTAAAATACAAACATTAAAACACATAGCTGTGATTTTCTTTTTTGCAAGTTAATATGGAAATCCATAAGGAGAACTCCCGATAAATAGAATTTGGATAATATACTGTTTAAAAACCCAGCAATGTTTCGAAGTATTTTGGCAATATTCATGAAAGTCTTCAGCGTTAGTCATTGTGCCACCAAACAGAGATAATATAAAGTCATTTGATTAATCAATTAGCGCCTCACAACCAAGCATGCTGTGTTGGAGAGCTTCTTCTTGTGTATCACAAAATGTACAACAGCTATGTTCAGGCTGAAAATCATATGACAAACCTGCTTAGCAGTAATTATACCTGTAGTTGTAAATTCTATTTTATACAGAGCTTAATGCCCCTGACGAAGCGATGAAGTGCTAAATGTGTTACTGGCAACTGTGAAGCTGTATATTTTATGGATATCTTATATATGCGTAAAAAAAAACAGCAATGGACCGCACACCGCTAGCCCCTCCTCCGGGTCACCCCTATGCACTCTGGTATGTGCAGTGCCTGAAGTTCGAAGAATTACTGAAAGTTCGTAAGTGGTTCACCTATGTAGGTGCAAGTAGATACTTGTTGTTACCCCGATCTCTAGACCTGGGACATGGCCCGGGTTTCGGGATATCTTCCCTCATCAGTAGAGAAAGTCAATAGGGGTGGAAGAGAAGGCCGCCTCGTAACCGTCACGGGCCTCGTTGCCCAGCACGCAGGTGCGTCGTCCAGAAGCTCGTCAGCTTGGGAGGCTCAAGGGAGCCCTTATGTAAACAAAAACAGCAATGGACCGCACACCGCTAGCCCCTCCTCCGGGTCGCCCCTATGCACTCTGGTATGTGCAGTGCCTGAAGTTCGAAGAATTACTGAAAGTTCGTAAGTGGTTCACCTATGTAGGTGCAAGTAGATACTTGTTGTTACCCCGATCTCTAGACCCGGGACATGGCCCGGGTTTCGGGATATCTTCCCTCATCAGTAGAGAAAGTCAATGGGGTGGAAGAGAAGGCCGCCTCGTAACCGTCACGGGCCTCGTTGCCCAGCACGCAGGTGCGTCGTCCAGAAGCTCGTCAGCTTGGGAGGCTCAAGGGTGCCCTTATGTAAAAAAAAACAGCAATGGACCGCACACCGCTAGCCCCTCCTCCGGGTCGCCCCTATGCACTCTGGTATGTGCAGTGCCTGAAGTTCGAAGAATTACTAAAAGTTCGTAAGTGGTTCACCTATGTAGGTGCAAGTAGATACTTGTTGTTACCCCGATCTCTAGACCCGGGACATGGCCCGGGTTTCGGGATATCTTCCCTCATCAGTAGAGAAAGTCAATAGGGGTGGAAGAGAAGGCCGCCTCGTAACCGCCACGGGCCTCGTTGCCCAGCACGCAGGTGCGTCGTCCAGAAGCTCGTCAGCTTGGGAGGCTCAAGGGAGCCCTTATGTAAAAAAAACCAGCAATGGACCGCACACCGCTAGCCCCTCCTCCGGGTCGCCCCTATGCACTCTGGTATGTGCAGTGCCTGAAGTTCGAAGAATTACTAAAAGTTCGTAAGTGGTTCACCTATGTAGATACTTGTTGTTACCCCGATCTCTAGACCCGGGACATGGCCCGGGTTTCGGGATATCTTCCCTCATCAGTAGAGAAAGTCAATAGGGGTGGAAGAGAAGGCCGCCTCGTAACCGTCACGGGCCTCGTTGCCCAGCACGCAGGTGCGTCGTCTAGAAGCTCGTCAGCTTGGGAGGCTCAAGGGAGCCCTTATGTAAAAAAAAACAGCAATTGACCGCACACCGCTAGCCCCTCCTCCGGGTCGCCGCTGATACCTACTTCATCGACCATCATGCTCCGGGGTCACACGCTGATGGGACGAGCAGTGTGCGACCTCATTTGGAAATACTATTTATACAGGCTCCCTTGAGCCGGTGGGGGTGACGACCTCGAGATTCCGGACCTGCGCGCCATAAGAGGTATCTGGACCTATTAATATTTTCGGCAGCCCACGCAGCAACCCCGTGCACACGCCTAATCCCTGCTGACGAGCGTTAATGAACGCGAAACACGTGTCCAGGGATGGCAAGTACACCAGTGAATACCCTCAAGATTCGAGACTTGGGTAGAAGCGCACCCGCTGATACCTTCTACATCGACCATCATGCTCCGGGGTCACACGCTGATGGGACGAGCAGTGTGCGACCTCATTTGGAAATCTTATATATGCGTGCCTTTGCCCCCTCCCACCTGCCCTCTAATGTCCATTGAGCTGCATCATCCCCTCCCGCCTGCCATGTGTGGTCAGCTTGCTGTCCCACTCCTCTCCCCCTGCCCTCCATTGTCCGAGTCCATGCTCCTTCCTACACACTCCTGCCCTCCATGGTCCTGTGTTGCCAGTTCCCCTCCCTCACCACCACTTTAGAGCTGGTGGCGCCCGGTGCAACAATAGTTTTTGGCGCTCCCACCCCCCTGACCTTCTCCTCAGATTCTCTCACTAAAACACGGCAAAAATGCCCCTCATCTCTCCAATCATAAGTTATTGCTAAACACAGCTCCGCCTCCCCCCTCCCCCCAGGTCAGCACCCCACTCCACAGGTCAGGGCCCAGTGCCACCGCACCTTTCGCACTACCCTAAAGCCGGCCCTGCTCTCCACATTTACAATTATAACTGTAATTGATAATTCTCTTTATATAGCACGTACTGTCCCTGACGAGGCGATGACGTGTGAAATCAATTACTGGCAACTGATTAACACTGAAGTCACTTCAGAAGGGGCGTATGGGGTGGAACACCCCACCCCCAATAATTTTTCGGAGTCGGGGTAAGGTATGGTCGAGGCCACCTCTTTTCCTCAGTTATCAGTAATGATAATGAGCGTTTGCCAGCGTTTGAAGAGCGACAAGTGGAAGGGCAGGATGAAAGGCACAAGTCAGATTTTAAAGAAGTTTGTGCTGGTATCACAGGACTCTGCCTGACACTTGCAGTGGATGGATGACCCCTTTGTGACCCGATGCGCAAGCTTGAACGTAAGGTAGGAGCTGCACGCCAGGTGGTGCATCTTGAAACACTGCTCTGTGCTACAGGAATGTAAAAAGGCTGGTCTCAGTTCAGGCCCGGTGAGCTAGCAATGGTTATCTCGCGCCAGGGCCTGATGAAACAATCGGACCCGAGCGCAGTGGTCTTTTGTGGCACCTCGGCTCACAACATGATCAGCAAGTCCTGGAGCACTGCAGCATCTGGCTTAGAGGCAGCATGGCCGGTCCCATCCATACCTGTGACTCTGCAGTGATGCATGGATTCAGCTCAGCACTGTTGATTGATGACCCTGATCCCACTTATGAAACCTACACTTTGAGTGAGAGGAAGACTCCAAACTAGGAATAGGTCATTTTTATAGTAGCGCTTCGTGCCGCAATTTTATTCTGAAGTGCTGTAAATAGTGCATTATTACTGCCGCTCATTATGACAATAACTGTAGTGATGACTGGGAATGTAACCTCTGGGGGCAGGATTGAAACCTGATGAAGTTGCTGTGAAGGTTACTGTGGTTTTTCCCTGAGCACTGCATGTAATGTTAGGTCATAGGTCAGAGTTCCAAGCAAAATAGGTTAGTGGATTAAATATTTAGTTGTTTCTAGATCTTTGCTTATCTTCTCAGCAACTGGTTACAGTGCTAGAGTTGGGAAAACATTTACTCCTGGATCGAGGTGTGGCAGAGGCAAGGGGGTGGACACATGGGAGTGTTTCTGTTGGTGCCATCACATCAGCTTCCTTGCCTGGCTTGCCTCTGCCATTTCCATGTTGTTCCTTATATAATTCTGTCCGTCATGTCTACACAAGGAGGAGTGAGGTGAATATGATCATACTGCAATGGAGTTAGGGACAGGCTTGATCCTTGTTTAGCTGATTTTTGATTTCGGGTTTGAGTAGCAGGGTGAGGGTTGGTGTTTGGGTTCTTATCTGACATCCTGTTGAAGCGGGTGCGGGGACGTATTGCTAACAGCATGTGATGGCGATTGAATTGAAGCCTTTGCCTTAAGTTCTGACCTCCACTTCCACTTAGCCCATCCTCTTAATCTGCTGAAGAGCACTTATGTGCTCACACCCCTTTGCAAATTCATGGGAAAATATTTTTATGGGGCAGGCATCCTGTTTTCCTTTTAGGAAAATTGGCTGCATTAAAAAAAAAAACGCTTTATTTAAAAGGAGTCCCAGACATGGAGGTCTGCTGAGCCCAGCAGTCCACCATACCTGAGTGGGCCTGCCATTCTCAATGGGGTCGCAAATTGAGAGTGCCTCATTCATATTCATGAGGCTTGCAAGTTACGACCCCATTGAGAATCGCAAACAGTGTCACAGACACTGTTGTACATTGGAAATTGTAACTCGCAATCGAGCGCAAATTGCGAGCTGCAATTTCCAATGGTCGTACATCTGGCCCTAAGGCCCATCATAGAGGAGCATCACATTCTGAAATGAAGACCAAAATGTTGTCTACTTCCTTTCCTAATCAAATACTATGTTTTTTAAAGAACTGCAGTATTTGTATTTTATCAAAATAAAAGTAAAACACAACCAAGATATAGCAACACCGCGATATGCCGACCAAGCACTCAACCGTCAATGGACTTGCCTGATATGTCTCAATATATAAGGTTTGTAAGTCAATTACCATCTCAACATTTAATAGAAGCATAGGTAGAATTTTAAGGTTATTGTAGTTCAGCATGTCCCTGTATTACATCCACCCTCACCATATCTTATCATGTTTTGTGGCCACCCATGGGCCTTCTATATTGATTTTTCCAAAATCCAGCACAGGTCCTACCCAAAGTACCATTTGGAGTTTGTCAGAGCTTCTGTCGCTCTCCAGTTCTGGGCTACATATCTTTTAGCTATAACCAGGCCTAATTCTATGTATGTCCTAACATATCTGTTTAAACTCAGCTCATCTAAGGTATTAGAAAGGGGGTTGGGAGCACACTGACTCACAGTCCCAGCACAGTTCGCCCAGTTGCATCCTGGTAAATGCAGTACACAGTTCAAACTTACTTCAAAATTAGCTGGAGTTTTTCACCAAAGTTGGTGCAGACATTGCTGTATATCTCTAGACACATGTTTCTGGGTTGAGCCCGTCATCAGTAGAGAGCAGCAGTATTAGAGAGGAAGAAGAAAAATCCTCTAGGGTTGCTGGAAATGCTGCCAAGTTCATCTCAGGTCACACTACCACTCACATGCACACAGGTGCATCTCCAAAGCTCATCAGCTTGCTAGCTCAAGGGAGCCTTTTAATCAGAAAGGGGGTTGGGAGCGCACTGCCTCACAGTCCCAGCACAGTTCGCCCCTTTGCATCCTGTAAAATGCATTACACAGTTCAAACTTACTTCAAAATTAGCTGGAGTTTTTCACCAAAGTTGGTGCAGACATTGCTGTATATCTCTAGACACGTGTTTCTGGGTTGAGCCCGTCATCAGTAGAGAGCAGCAGTATTAGAGAGCAAAGAAAAATCATCTGGGGTTGCTGGAAATGCTGCCAAGTTCCTCTCAGGTTGCAGGACCACTCACAGGCACACAGGTGCATCTCCAAAGCTCGTCAGCTTGCTGGCTCAAGGGAGCCTTTTAAACAGAAAGGGGGTTGGAAGCACACTGCCTCACAGTCACCGCACAGTTCACCCCTTTGCATCCTGGTAAATGCAGTACACAGTTCAAACTTACTTCAAAATTAGCTGGAGTCTTTCACCAAAGTTGGTGCAGACATTGCTGTATATCTCTAGACACGTGTTTCTGGGTTGAGCCTGTCATCAGTAGAGAGCATCAGTATTAGAGAGCAACGAAAAATCATCTGGTATGCTGGAAATGCTGCCAAGTTCCTCTCAGGTCACAGTACCACTCACAGGCACACAGGTGCATCTCCAAAGCTCGTCAGCTTGGTGGCTCAAGGGAGCCTTTTAAAACAGAAAGGGGGTTGGGAGCACACTGCTTCACAGTCCCAGCACAGTTTGCCCCTTTGCATCCTGGTAAATGCAGTACACAGTTCAAACTTACTTCAAAATTAGCTGGAGTTTTTCACCAAAGTTGGTGCAGACATTGCTGTATATCTCTAGACATGTGTTTCTGGGTTGAGCCCGTCATCAGTAGAGAGCAGCAGTATTAGAGAGCAAAGATAAAAATCATGTGGGGTTGCTGGAAATGCTGCCAAGTTCCTCTCAGCTCACAGTACCACTCACAGGCACACAGGTGCATCTCCAAAGCTCGTCAGCATGCTGGCTCAAGGGAGCCTTTCAAAACAGAAAGGGGGTTGGGAGCACACTGCCTCACAGTCCCAGCACAGTTCGCCCCTTTGCATCCTGGTAAATGCAGTACACAGTTCAAACTTACTTCAAAATTAGCAGGAGTTTTTCACCAAAGTTGGTGCAGACATTGCTGTATATCCCTAGACATGTGTTTCTGGGTTGAGAGCAAAGAAAAATCATCTGGGGTTGCTGGAAATGCTGCCAAGTTCCTCTCAGGTCACAGTACCACTCACATGCAAACTGTGCTGGGACTGTGAGGCAGTATGCTCCCAACCCCCTTTTCATCTAAGGTATTAGGATGGTCTGTGGGGAGATAGGACAATGACAGTCTCAAGACAGTGGGCATGTGCCCTAACAGCATTTCCCAACTGCCTTGAAACCCCCTACAGTTCCATACTGTGTGCTGGAAGTCACCAGTTTTTTCTTGATAACTCAGGCATGGGAGGATTCTTTTCCCACACACCTGAGTCTGGAAATAGCTATTTCTTAGAGTGCCATTAAAGCAGACTGCCAATACACATTCTCCAATGTGCCTATGTCTGTTTCCCATGATGCAACACAGCCTGAAGGGTGTATATACAAATAATGTTCTGTAGACACTTGAGTTTTTTCGGCCATACTTTGTTGAGTGATGTAGTGGCATTTAAGGTGGTGAAATTCAGTGAAAGTGCATGACAGACCTGCATATAGTGAAAGACCTTTATCCCAGATAGTCCAAATTCTTACAGGCAAAGTAGAAAAATATTTTATGTTTTGAGTGGTTACATACCCAAGTGTGGGTGCACCGAAGGTATGCCAATGCATAAAACTTTCTAAAGCTGTGACCTGAATAGTCTTGTCCAAAGTGGACGTTGGTTGGGTTTGTTTCTTTGTCTAGTCCATCATTCAAATGAGTATACTTAATATCACTCCAGTCCCATCAGCAATGCTTAATTTGAGCCAATGGTTGCAGGTGGGGTCCAACAGCACTCTTTCTTGGGGGCTGGGTACATATTTTTCATTAACAGACTCTGTTATGTTATGTTATGTTATGCGCATTTATTAAGCGCACATATGCTCCAGCGAAGGAGCGTCCTGGCGCCCGACAAGGTAGCAGCATAACACAACTAAACAGCACAGAGTAAAAAGAGAGGACTAAGGGAACAGAAAAGTTTTAACCGCATGGCGGAAAGAGAGCAGGTTCCCAAGAGCGCAAATCGCCGGAGGGAGGGTATTCCAAAGCAATGCAGCGCGAACTTGAAAAGAGCGTCCGGCAGCCCTGCAAAGCTTAAAACGAGGGACGACCGCCAGTTCAAGGTCGGAAGATCTTAAAGACCGAACGGGAACATAACGGGACATAAGTTTGGACAAGATCGCGGCAGGGGATCCCTTAAGGATTTTATAGGCAACACAGAGGACTTTGAACCGAATCCTCTGTGCCACTGGGAGCCAATGCAGCGAACGCAGGGTATTAGTAGTGGAGCAGAATCTGGGTAATCCCACCACTGCTCTCGCTGCCGCATTCTGAACCCGCTGGAGGCGTCTAATTTCCGCTTGATTCAGGCCCACTAAGAGGGAGCTAGCGTAATCCAACCTAGAGATCACTGTGGCTTGGATCACGAGTTGCCTAGTAGTGGCATCAAAGAACTTAAGCACAGGACGAAGTCCACGCAAGATGCCAAAACAGCAGGCCGCCGTGCGTTTGGTATGGCAGACGAAGGCAAGGGAAGGATCCAGCCAAACCCCAAGGTTTTTGAGCTCAGAGACCGGGGTTGGTGTAGGGCCTAGATCCGTTGGCCACCACCTGTCTCCCCAGAGTTCCGTTTGTTTGCCAAAAATCATCACCTCGGTCTTACTGGCGTTCAGCTGGAGACAGTTGGACGTCATCCAGCGGGCGACCGCCCGAAGTCCTTGTTGGAATCTGGGGGCATCCACGTCCGCATCTCCGCTGATCGTGACCGCTAGCTGGGTGTCATCGGCATATGACACCATGGTCATACCCCACTGCCGGACTACCTCAGCTAGTGGTCTCACGTATAGATTGAATAACGTGGGACTCAGCGAGGAGCCTTGGGGAACCCCCAGATCCAAAGGATGGAGTTTGGACTGGTAAGGCGGGACGGCCACACTAAAGGAACGATTGGCAAGAAAGGAACGGAACCACTGGAGAGCAAGGCCAACAACACCAGCTTCCTCTAGACGACGCAGAAGGACAGGGTGGGACACGGTGTCAAAGGCGGCGCTCAGATCTAATAACACCAGCGCCGCCGTTTGACCCGCGTCTAGCACGGAGCGTAAATGCTCCACCATATACAGTAGAGCCGTCTCCGTGCTATGCCCAGCACGAAAACCATTGTGCGTCATGTCTAGGATGTCGGCCTGAAGTAGATGGTCCGAGATGACAGAGTTGACATGCGCCTCAGCTACTTTAGCAGGCCACGGAAGAAGTGATATTGGACGATAGTTCTCGGGCTTGCTGCCATCCAGAGATGGCTTCTCAAGGATAGGCATAACTACTGCCTGTTTCCACTTCAGTGGAACTACGCCAGAAGTAAATGACGTATTAATCAGAGAGCAAACCGGCGAGATATCGTGTGAAGCTCTGACCCTTAACAAGAAAGAGAAAAGCAGCAAAGGGGGAAAGAAGGAGGAGAAAGACAGAAAAACAATAACGCAGTGAGAAAGCAGGAATAATAAAGAACCTGGAAGAGTAAGATAAATGGACAGGAAAGATCGGGTGGTGGATGAAAGAGGCATGAGGTGGAACCAAGATTAGACAGCTTTGGTATTCAGCAACCTCAACATTCAGGCACGGATCTTGCATGCTTCTGAAAAAATACTTGGGTCCTTTTACAAATTAGGCATTTTGAGGTAACTGGAGGGGTAGTCATTAGTAGAAGCCTTCCAATAGGCGATTTAGATTTGTTTTCCACCATTGCACACATTTTAGTGTTATAATCCAGTTCTACCTTTGAAGCAAAAAGCCAGTCATTAATGTCTATGAGGTTTGATGCTCTGCAGAAAGCCAGGTGTTTTCACCGGCCGAATCCTTCATCATATGGAGATTTTCAGCATTTGGCAATACTCCCTCTGGGGGTCTGATTCTTCCACGGAGAGAACCAGATTCTGGCATTAACGCAGTTAAATAATGGGGTAGTAGAATGTGAAGGACATTTTGAAGTAAATACTATTTTGATCATTGACACCCTCCCCATAAGGAACAGTAGCAACTGTGAACTATGCAAAGGTCTCTAGGTGGAGATACTTTACTCTCCCACATCCTTGATGCACTACTGGAAATTAACGTTCCTAGGTACCATATCCTCTCTATCACCACCCCTAACTTTGACCAAGAAACCCAGTATATACTACATTTCAATCAGTTGAATCCCAATTTGGAGTAAATTCTGAAATAGTACATGTTGGAAGGCGGTTTATTAGTAGGTGCAGGTAGGTACCTACCCCTAGTAATAACACAATCACGAATAAGGTCCAGTCAAGTTTCAATAGATTAATCCTTCCTCACCACTTGGTAGCTTGGCTGACATGCAGCTAGACTTAACTTAGGAGACAGCAGTGTAAATTATTCAGTATTACCAAAATAGTAAATAAGTAAAAGGCATGATACAATGAAAATTTAACACTGGTTTATATAAAAGGAAAGTATCTTCATATTTAAAATGATACCAAAGCAACACAAATCCAATGTAGGGAACCAGAGATATGAATTTTTTTTAAAGTTTAAATAAAAACATTTCTTTCTGGCACCTAAAAGGGTAGAGCTCCAACCACAGCTATCTGGTTATGCTAGACCAGGACAAAGTCAATGTTTCAGGCTGACCGCGTTGGATACGATGAGCGGTGGTCCCCAGTCACGTTTTTACCTTCTGATGTAGCTTTTTTAGAGCTTTTTCTCTCGGCATCGAGCGATCAGGTCCTCAGATTTGGATTTTGATTCGATGATGCCGTCCTGCTGCAGCGAGATGCCTCAGTAAGTCATGGAGGTCTTTGTCTTCGTAGTCGATGGCGAGAAGCTACAGAGCTTTCAGCCGCGCAAACCTGCACAGTGAGGTGGAGTTGCGGTTCGAGATCGCCGGCTTGACTCTCGTCGTGGATATCTGTCTTCTCATGAAGCTTTTCCTACAAGTTGTTAGAAAGTTCCTTCTTAAAGAGTCCTCGAGGGTCAGAAAAAGTCTGCAGCACCAGCTAAGGGTTCAGAAGCTCTGGTTTGCTTCTTGGGGCCTGGGACCCCAACTTGCACAATGCCCCTGGTCAATCCAAGTAGAATCCAGGTGATGCTGGTAAGCTGGAGTTGTCCTTCAAGTGGATGTTTCAGGTGGCTTCTTCCAGCGCTTTTCTACCTGTTGCTGGTCAGGGAGTCCAGTTCTTATCTTTCAAGACAGGTGCAGTCCTTCTGAGTGCAGTCCTCTCTTGCGCAGTCCAAGGGTCCAGCATGGCAGTCCTTCTCCAGATGTTTTTAGGCAGGGATATGAGGCACTATTGCAGCTCTCCCATATGTATTCCCCATTCTGGGCTGGCAAGAGGGGCGGAGATCAACCAATGGAGTTCAAGTAGCCACCCTCTGCCATGAGAACGTCCTGAAGTGTGGCATATTTATGTCCCAGAATACACATCTCAGCACAAATCCGAATAGAGAAAATCTCTCCTTGAAGTTCAGGTCTGGCTAACACAACCCACAAGTGTGGCTAACTTGTCCCTACATATTACCCTTTACAGACCCTCTCCTAATCTAATTATTGGGGCTCCCATCTGGCTGGGGTTCAAAGGCTGGCTATTGTCTTGTGACATCTGGGCTTCTCCCTTTGAAGACAAGTTTATCTCCGCAGCACCCTTCCTGTCCCCAACTTATCCAGGAAACAAATCTTCTCCCACCAAATGGCCGTATTGTTTCAGCCACAGGGCTCTTCACACCTTATCAGGGAGGAGCTTGGCTCAGGCTTTTAAAGGCCGGCCAATCAGAAGTGGCTGCTACAGGGCTGCTTTAGGTAACTTTACGATCATAAGTTCTAAAACTCATTTCCTGCAATAGTTATAATAAATCTGACCTTGGCAAGTTTTTGAATATATTGTAACTATTATTTTGATACTTTGAATTATGTTACTATCTCACTCCAGTCAAAAGTTAGACTTTATTAAACCTTAGTAAAGCCTTCCCACGTTAGCCTGTGGAGCTAGCAGCACTGTAATGTGGAAAACAACTTTGGATGTTTTTGCGCCATCAGGGTTTCTAACACATTTTTTATAATGTCCCTGCTTTTTTATAACAAGGCACCCTTCCCTTGAGGCACCTAGGGCAGACCTTAGGGGTGACTTATATGTAATAAAAAGGTAGTTTTAGTCTTTAGAAATAGTTTTCATTCCAAATCTAATTTGACACAGTTTTATTTTAAAAACAGCTTGCAAGGCAGGGCTGGCTTTAAAATGACACCAGACACCACAGCAATGCACACCTAAGTGCATTAAGTCCACTGTGATCTCTAAACCTACATGCGCTACCATATACTAGGGACTTACAGATAGGTTGACTGTAACAATTGCAAATACACTAATTACCATATACCTTTTAAACAGAGCACTGGCTATGGGCCTGGCTAGCACAGCCCAGGCCACATTCAGAGTCAATAAACACCAGTAACAGCCAAGAAATATTTATTTATTTATTTATTTATTTATTTATTGGGACATTTATTGAGCGCTGCGCTTACGCACACCGGCGTGTCCACGCGCTGAGAGTGGGAGTAGACAGATGACAGGGAGCAAAAACATCACGGGCCCTTATTTGCTATAAAGATAGGTTTTTAATTTTGCCCGGAATCTGGCCTCATCTAGTTCCAGACGCAGGTCCGTTGGCAGTTTGTTCCAGTAAGTTGCCGCCAAATATCTGAAAGACCTGCCTCCCATGCGGGCCTTCTTGATTCTTGGGGTCCTCAGTAAGCCACCCCCTGTTGATCTAAGTGCCCGTGTTGGTATGTAGGCTTCGATCAAATTCGTCAGGGGGACGGGTGCCCTGCCATTCAAAATACGGTGACAGGTACATAGGGCTTTATACTCCACTCTTCTCCTTACAGGGAGCCAGTGTAGCTGCTGGAGGGCCGCCTTAGAGTGCGCCCTTTTTGGCAGTCTGAGTATCAGCCGTGCAGCCGCATTCTGCAGCACTTGCAGCCGGGCCATGCTTTTTTCTGGCGCTCCCAGGTACAGCAGGTTCCCATAGTCCGCCCGAGCTGTTACCAGGGCATGAACCAAGGTTTGACTTGCTTCCAGCGGGAGTAAGTCCAGGACCTTTCTCAGCTTCTTCAGAATCCCGAAGCAGACTCCCACCACCCGATTAATCTGGGGGCCAAAGGTGAGCCCTACGTCAAACCACACCCCCAAATTGCGCGCCTCTAGGCACGGGGTAGGGGTGGGGCCAAGGCAGGAGGGCCACCATGCCGGCGACCAGGCAGACTGGGCTCTCCCTACCACCAGCACCTCTGTCTTGCTGCCGTTCAGCTTCAAGCAATTGTTGGCCATCCATTCGGCAAGATCTTTCATACACGAACGGAAGCCATCGGCAGCAAGACAGGGCGCCTGCGACAGGGAGATTACCAGCTGCGTGTCGTCAGCATAAGAGACTAGTTGGAGGCCATGACTCTCCACGATCGATGCAACAGGCGCGACGTACAAATTAAAAAGGGTAGGGCTCAAGGACGAGCCCTGCGGCACGCCTTGGCCCAAAGGCACCCCCCTAGAATAGCAGTCTCCCTGCCTGACTTGAAAACTTCTCTCATTGAGGAAGTCTTGGATCCATCTCAGCGCGGTGCCAGAGATGCCACCTCTGTTCAGACACTGTAGCAAGATGTTGTGTGCTACAGTGTCGAACGCCGCGCTGAGGTCCAACAAGATCAGAGCCATAGTTTGGCCTGCATCCACGCCCTCTCTCAGATGTTCCGTTGCCATGAGGAGGGCGGACTCAGTGGAATGACGTGGCCTGAAACCAAACTGCGTCGCATGGAGCAGTCCCCTTTCCTCTACGTGCTTCATAATTTGGATATTAACCACCTTTTCCGCCACTTTTGACAGAAAAGGCAGGAGGGAGATGGGCCTCAGATTTTCTAATACCTCGAAGCCTAAATGTGGTTTCTTCCTGAGCGGGAGCACCACCGCCTGTTTCCATCCGACCGGCAGCTTCCCTGACCCGAAAGATACACCGAGGATATGCCTTATATAAGGCTCCAGGACTACCAGACTGTCTGCCAAGCGTTTAGGCGACACCGGGTCCCACGGGGAACCTGTTTTTACAGAGCGGCACACCACTAATAATTCCTCAGGAGGAGGGGTGCAAAAGCGTGTAATATGCCCTGCCGTCTCTGTGTGCCCTATTGCTTCCTCTAGGTCCAGCCCTATAGGCCGAATAGGGAAAGTTGAATAAATCTTCTCTACTTTAGCGGAGAAGTAGTTTGCAATTCGGTCACAAGACTCCGTAGAGCAGCTCTCCGGCTCTGTAGATGCCTGCACCGACGTCAAGGATTTATAGATGCCAAAAAGTTCCTTGGCAGAGTTTTCCGCCCCCTGAATTTGTTCCGCAAAATAGGCTGCCTTAGACTTTTTTATCAGCCTGTGGTGAATGCGCCTTTTTTCCAGAAATAGATCCCTGGCCTGGTTGTCATAAGACACCCTCCAGACTTTTTCTGCCCGCCTACAGTCTGCCTTTGTCAGTCTCAACTCAGCACTGAACCAAGGAGCTGAGCGATCTTTCCGAGCGCCTGTAGTAGTAGGGCGGCAGAGTGGGGCTGTCTGGTCAAGCGCTGCCGTAATGCGCTGATTCAGATTGAGGACAGCTGTTTCTATGTCCTCACCCCCTGGCAAACCGTCCCTAGTTAGGGCTTGGTTAAAAGCTGCCACCGAGAATTGGCCCACTTCCTCCTAGGATAGTTAGCGGGTACCTGGCTGGTTTTGTTGGAGTTTCTACTCTGTATGGAGAATGCCACCAGGAAGTGGTCGGTCCAGGGAAAGGGTTCAACACCTGACACTTCCACACCTTCCCAATTAGCATAGACCGGGTCCAGGAGGTGTCCCAATCGATGCGTAGGCGACTTAAGTTTCAGGTCCAGTTGCAGGGCAAGCATGTCCCGACCAAAATCCTCAACCCCGATAGCCTCAGGGCAGTTGAGGTGCAGGTTGAGATCTCCTAAAAGGAGAAATTTATCCCTGCGCAGGGTCGCCTCCATGAGGCTTTCTAACAGGCTCTCCCTAAACTTAGTGCAGGCCCCTGGGGGCCGATATACCAGACATCCATTAAGCGTCATGGCCCCATTAATTTTAATCGAGAAGAGACCCGCCTCACTCTCCATGATCGGCGTGCGTTCTAAGCAGCAACCCAAAGTGTCCTTAAAAATAATCGCAATCCCCCCTCCCACCCCCTCAGGCCTATCTTGCCTGACCCAGGAGTAATTCTCCGGTGTAGCTTCAATAATGTCAGAGTCGGAAAACTGATCTAACCACGTTTCAGTTAGAAACAGTAAATCAAGTTTTTTTCCGTAATCAGCTCGAACACATCGAGCCTGTGTTTACGTAACGACCTGACATTCAGGAGGCCGCAGGACAGTGCCTGCTCCGTAGTGTCCCGCGGCATAGTAGTCATGCGAAAGCTGCAATGAGGGCATACCCTGTCGCTGCTCATCATCCCGTGCATACAGGAGGAGGCAGTGTGGGGGCGGAAACCAAGTAGTTGTTCTCTAGTCCAGTAGATCTTTCGACCAGGGGTAGTAGCCCTAGGCCGCAATCGGCCGCGGACGGGCGCAGACGGGCTTAACTCTGGCGCGACTCCGGCGCGCCACCGATGCGCCTGCTGCGCTCGTCCGCTGCGCTGACGCATGGGGAGATGTTTAAATAGGCTGATGACCAGGGTGGTCGGAGTCAGCAGGGCAAGTTGGGAGGGGTTTTTAAAAAGAGAGTAGCGTCCAGCGCTCGTTATCAGCAGGACGGCGAGGCTGGGCTGGGCTGCTTGTAGTCAGCGATGGAGAGACAAAGGTATTTTTAAAATCAAAAGTCAAATGCCACCCGCGAGCAAGTCCTCTGCCACAGGACTGCTCGAGTACAGTGGCGAAAAAGGGGGCGGAGCCTAAATAGGCTGATGACCTGGGTGGGCGGAGTCAGCAGGGCAGGTTGGGAGGGGTTTTTAAAAAGAGAGTAGCGTCCAGCGCTCGTAATCAGCAGGACGGCGAGGCTGGGCTGGGCTGCTTGTAGTCAGCGATGGAGAGACAAAGGTATTTTTAAAATCAAAAGTCAAATGCCACCCGCGAGCAAGTCCTCTGCCACAGGACTGCTCGAGTACAGTGGCGAAAAAGGGGGCGGAGCCTAAATAGGCTAATGACCAGGGTGGGCGGAGTCAGCAGGGCAGGTTGGGAGGGGTTTTTAAAAAGAGAGTAGCGTCCAGCGCTCGTAATCAGCAGGACGGCGAGGCTGGGCTGGGCTGCTTGTAGTCAGCGATGGAGAGACAAAGGTATTTTTAAAATCAAAAGTCAAATGCCACCCGCGAGCAAGTCCTCTGCCACAGGACTGCTCGAGTACAGTGGCGAAAAAGGGGGCGGAGCCTAAATAGGCTGATGACCAGGGTGGGCGGAGTCAGCAGGGCAGGTTGGGAGGGGTTTTTAAAAAGAGAGTAGCGTCCAGCGCTCGTAATCAGCAGGACGGCGAGGCTGGGCTGGGCTGCTTGTAGTCAGCGATGGAGAGACAAAGGTATTTTTAAAATCAAAAGTCAAATGCCACCCGCGAGCAAGTCCTCTGCCACAGGACTGCTCGAGTACAGTGGCGAAAAAGGGGGCGGAGCCTAAATAGGCTGATGACCTGGGTGGGCGGAGTCAGCAGGGCAGGTTGGGAGGGGTTTTTAAAAAGAGAGTAGCGTCCAGCGCTCGTAATCAGCAGGACGGCGAGGCTGGGCTGGGCTGCTTGTAGTCAGCGATGGAGAGACAAAGGTATTTTTAAAATCAAAAGTCAAATGCCACCCGCGAGCAAGTCCTCTGCCACAGGACTGCTCGAGTACAGTGGCGAAAAAGGGGGCGGAGCCTAAATAGGCTGATGACCAGGGTGGGCGGAGTCAGCAGGGCAGGTTGGGAGGGGTTTTTAAAAAGAGAGTAGCGTCCAGCGCTCGTAATCAGCAGGACGGCGAGGCTGGGCTGGGCTGCTTGTAGTCAGCGATGGAGAGACAAAGGTATTTTTAAAATCAAAAGTCAAATGCCACCCGCGAGCAAGTCCTCTGCCACAGGACTGCTCGAGTACAGTGGCGAAAAAGGGGGCGGAGCCTAAATAGGCTGATGACCAGGGTGGGCGGAGTCAGCAGGGCAGGTTGGGAGGGGTTTTTAAAAAGAGAGTAGCGTCCAGCATTCGTAATCAGCAGGACGGCGAGGCTGGGCTGGGCTGCTTGTAGTCAGCGATGGAGAGACAAAGGTATTTTTAAAATCAAAAGTCAAATGCCACCCGCGAGCAAGTCCTCTGCCACAGGACTGCTCGAGTACAGTGGCGAAAAAGGGGGCGGAGCCTAAATAGGCTGATGACCTGGGTGGGCGGAGTCAGCAGGGCAGGTTGGGAGGGGTTTTTAAAAAGAGAGTAGCGTCCAGCGCTCGTAATCAGCAGGACGGCGAGGCTGGGCTGGGCTGCTTGTAGTCAGCGATGGAGAGACAAAGGTATTTTTAAAATCAAAAGTCAAATGCCACCCGCGAGCAAGTCCTCTGCCACAGGACTGCTAGAGATAGAGATAGAGATAGGGGTGATCAGGGCTAAAAGGATGACTTTCCTACAGTACAGTATCTGCAGCACTCCAGTCTGGTTGACTAAGGTACATAATATGGACATTGGGATATATTGATACCCTGTCTTTGACCTCCGAAGTTAATCTAAACCACACAACACCATCTTTACTTATGAGCTTTCTGGCCAATGTTTCCATTGCCATTACAAATAAGAGTGGTGGTAAGGAGCACTCCTCTTGCATCCTCTGCCAACTGATGAACCAGTAAGACAGTTTATTAGCCCATATTCTTGCCAGGGGTTGCGTGTCAAGTCTAAACAAATATCCCCAGTTTAGGTTGTCAAATGTATTTTCAAAGTCAATTTGGAGGACAGCAAGCAATATACGAAGTCGCCCTGCCAGGGCCAATGAATTAATAAGTGGGCAAATATTGAGTTTTGTCTTTCTATAGTAAATAAAGACACTTTGGTAAGCGTGTACCAGCGAGCAAATCACTATTGTCAAGAGATTCAACAGGATTTTAGAAAGCATTTTTAACTCCACTTTAATTAAACAGATCGGTATTGCAATGCTAATTGCCTCTCCTCCATCTTATGGCAATGGTCCCTTCTCTATAGTTGCAGCATATAATGCTAGTGATTGTGTTTCTAGTATGCCAGAAAACAACTAAAACAAATTCACAGAGAACCCATTTTCCACTTGTTTTTCCTTGCCAATCGCTTCAGAGACATCCTCGACCGTCGACTCCTAGGTCTCTATTTTTTTGTCCTCATTTAATATAAATAAGTAATAAATCTTTAAGCAAACCAAGGGTTTATTTAAGGATCCCCGTACATGCCTGATGATACCTCAGGTTATTAGACAAATTATAACTAATACCCTCCTCTTGTAGGACCCCAAATATAACCAGAATTAAGCTTACCTTAATCACTCCCCCCAGACCCTCCAAGACAGTCTTACCTATGTCTTGCCAGAAGGCCTGGATAGAAGTACTCTGCCAAAACATGTGCAGATCATCCGCATCATCAGACTCGCACTTCAGACAAACCTTTCGATGAACACCTCACAATTTGGCCAGCTTCTTTGGAGACCAGTATGCCTTAAGGAGTGTGAACAGATGGTTCCTCTTAAGATAAGCAGCTTTGACCACATTCCAAAGAGTGCACATTGATACTTGCCATAGGTACGTTACGTTGATTGAAGGCAGGTCTCTTCTCCAGGACTCCTCCATAGGTACTAAAGGGGGTTTACCCTTAATCAGAAGCCAATACCATTCGGAATCCTCCTTTTGTTGAACTAGTCGGCTACAAAGAGAGAGTTCATGGTCAACACTATCTTCTTCTTTATCCAAATGTGAGGCCCAACTAGATAGTTGATAAAACTTAAATCTTGCAAGTCTTTGGTGTGTAGCATTATACAACACGGCCCACAGGAGGAATTTATTTCCTTGAAGCAGTAGGCCTCAACTCAAGATACCTTCCTGCTGTAATACGGTGGATAGCAAGTTTTAAGCAGACTGGCGTACCTAGGGAGTTCCAGATGGGGGCCCCTGCACTATAACAAGAGATCTTTAGGATCTTTCTGATTTGAAACCAAACTTCACAGGCCGAACTTAAAACCTTTAGTTACATTTTTTTTAAATAATTTTAGGTTTTCAAACTTAAAAAGACATTGGTCGCCCCCTTGTGGGGTATTTTCAGACATGCCCACCAGCATAGGAGGGAAACAGGAAGAGTTGAAAAAGAGAGGTCTTACATTCTTTAGCTGAAAGGCAAAACAATAAAAGTGAAGATCCGGGCTAGCAATACCCCCTCAAGCTTTCAACATCTCGGCTTCCACCATCCAATCCTCACCCCTATGTTAGCCCAGAGAAAATTATTTATTGACCTTTGTACTTTTTTCAAAGCAGACTGATCAAAAGATAAAGGGATCATGTTAAAGATTAAAGTGAACCTTGGCAAAATCAGCATCTTAATTAAATTTGAGCAACCCAAAATGGATAATGCAAGACTATTCCAAGAATTTAATAGCAAAACCATATCTTTCTGTTTAAGGTCTAAATTTACATGGGTCGTCTTAGTGATATCATGAGTGATTTGGATGTCAAGATAGCAGATTTGCTGTTTTGTTGTAACTGAGATTACAGGTGTGTTCCACGTCACAGTCTCTGTTTTTTGAGGATTAATTAGATACCCTGAAATCCTTCCAAAATTCGTCAATAGCTTCTCCAGACAGGGTAAGATAGCAGGGGAGCCGCTTGAAGTTCATCAATGGGTCTGCATGTAAGGCGACTTTTTTCTCCCAACCCTCCCATCTAAAAGGTGTAAAAATATAACTTGCCCTGATGCTACAAGCCAGGGGTTCTATGCATATAAATTGAATAATGAAGGGGATAACGGGCATCCCTGTCTCGTCCCTCATTCTAGCTTAATTGATTTGGAGAGGTTGCCGTTAATAATAAGTCTGGCAGTGGGCGTTTTGTAGATATTTTTAATTGCTCTAATAAAATAATCACCCAAACAGTCAAGTCATATATGATAAAAGAAAAGTCCAATTCACTGGATCAAAAGCCTTCACTGCATCAAAAGCAACAATTGAGAGGAGACGTTTAGGAGCAGTGGCTATATCAATCACCCCAATTAGCTCATGTGTTAGCTTGTGAAGCTGGCAACCCCTGATGAATCCCTTCTGGTCCAGATAAACCAAGGAACTCATTGCCAAATTCAGCCTCCCTGCAAAAATGTGTGCAAGGATTTTATAATCACAATTTAGCAGGGAGATAGGTCGATATGACTCGCAGTTCTTTGGGTTTTTATTTGGTTTAAGAATCAAAGAAACTGCAGCCTCATCCCATGACTTGGGGAGGGTTGTTTTCTGAAAAAATACTATCAAATAAAATCACAAGAACCGGGGCGATCTCTTCAGCCAAAGCCACATAGAGTTCATTCGGGATGGCGTCGCTTCCCGCTGATCTGCCCTTCTTTAAATGTTTCAACACAGTCTTCAATTCTGCTAAATCAATATTTCAATTCAACAAACTTGTTTGACTTTCCATGAGGCAAGGGAGCAATAGATCCTCAATATAGTTCTTAATTTGCAACTCTGAGACCACTAGGTCTTCTGTATAAAAGTCCTGAAAAAAAACTTTGAATGCCTGTTCTATTTTCAGATTATCTGAAGAGGCCTCTCCTGAGTCTAGTGTTATCTCTCTGATTACATTACTAGTTTGATTTATCCGGGACATCCAAGCATGTTTCCCACACCACTTCCTTACACTCATAATTAGCTAATTTACTGACCTCTAAATTTTTCCTAATTGTATCGTCCAGGTGGTCTTTTAATAACGGCTTCCTAGCTGTAAATCTCTACCTTGCTCCCCATCCAAATGCCCTTTCTGGAGGGATTCACACTCAACTCTTGCTCTAAGGATATCTTCCTCCAATTTCCATACAACCTTCCTAGTCTCCTTATGCTTCCTAGCCTCCAAACGTAATACTACCCCTCTAATAATTGCTTTATATGCATCCCAGATCATTTCTAATGAGGCAGAATTTAAGTTGATGTCAAAGAAAGTTTGTGTTTCTTCCTTCAACTGTGCTATTATTAAGGGATCAAGGAGGAGAGTTCTATCAAAGGTCCATCTCCTCGTAGATTCAGATTTGGACATTTGGAGGACTAACACAACAGCATAATGATCAGAGAGATGTTCCGGGACGCATGTAATTGATGACATGTGTTTCAGCAATCTTTAGTCAATCAAGAAGAAATCAATACCGGAAAAAAACGAGTAAGAAGATAGGAGCTAAGCCTTCTCTCGTCTCTGATCCATCTCATTTCCCTGCTATAACCCCACCAAAATGGCCGCGGAAAGACTCCACCAAACTGAAAATAACTCCTTCTCTCAGATCTTTCTTTAGGGTGCTACCGCTAGAGCAGCAAACTTGTCTGGCAAATATACCTCGGTTAGAAAGGCAATTATTATCTCAAGTCGCACCCTTCACTTCAATTGTTGATACTAAAATGGCTGATATAGGAGAAGTAGAAAGTACCGTGACTGTACAGGAAACGGGATTTGAATTTTTCAACCTCAAATAGATTTCAAGTCCTAAGTGTCGAGCACGAAGATCAGGCCATCTGTTCAGAGGAAGTTTCTTAGGCCTCCAAGCAGTCATCTCCTGAGTATAACTTGGACAATCCTCCCGAGTCGCAAAGTTAGAACCTATCAGAATTGATGAAGGTGCTAAGGAATCTTACGTGCGGATATTAGGAGTAAATTTACTATTTCGGAAATGAATCAGGCAAAAATCCAAGACACTTGTGAAGCGTTGGAGGTGAAAGTCTCCACTAATATGGAGAGGATTTGTCTGATAGAAGCATCTGTTCAGGCTCTAAATAAGGAAGAAGACGTAAATCGTGCTGAAATCCAACTTTTAAAAAGTAGTGAAAAATCTATGATGAATAAAATTGAAGCCTTAGAAAACAACAGCGGGCGTAACAACATAAAGGTGCTAAATGTCCATGAGGGTCTGGAGGGTGATAATATTAAAAGTTTCTTTATAGGGCTGTTAAAGGAGTTTACCCTGACCATTGACTCCCTAGACCTGGAGGCAGATATTTAGAGAATCCATAGGGATCATAGTGATCCTTTCACAAAAAATACCAATAGAACAACACCTAAAAGAATTTTGGTAAACTTTAAAACATTCCTCCTTAAAGAGTGGATTTTATCTGAAGCACTCAAAGCTGGCTCCTATACCAAGGGTTCCTGGCCCTTCCGAATCAGGTCAAACCTGTCCAGAATTACCCAAGATAGACAATGGGAATTGGGGAAGTTCATATCGATTTTAAGGTCATTAGGGGCAACAGCACAATTGAGATTTTCTACTCTGCTAAAAGTAATGTGGAACTATAAAATGACCAACTTCAGAGATCCGAAGGAGGTGGGAAATTTCATAGAGCGAATAAAGGCTCAGGGTCTAAGCTGATCTTTGCATTGTAATATAGTGTAACATATATGTTATCCTGAGGGGAGGCCCAGGTCAATTATAGGGAGGATTCCCATGGAAGGGAGGGCAGGGCACAGCTCGAGGAAGCTATTTTTTTATTTTTATTTTCATTGTGTGGGGAGCAAATTAGGTAAAAAAGAAAGAAAAGGTACTCATTTGACAAATAGACAAGATTGCACAAATAAAAGTGGGCGGAGCTGTAATCAACTCATTCTACTGCCACGCTTTCTTTAACCTAATTTAAACTCCTAACATGAATGTTAACAGTCTAAGAGTTTTAACCAGACAGACGAGCATCCTCCAATATTTGCCCCAATCTGAGTTTGAAATTATTATCCTTCAAGAAACTCTCCTAACATGTGAGGAATGGGAATCCATCTGTGATAAGCAGAGATGGATTGATTTCTCCTGTCGCACAACACAATCTTGTTGTACTAAAGGTGTAGCAGGTATTTTTAAACAGGCAGTTAGAGCAACGTTGGGTGAGGTTAAGGTTGACTCTAAAGGCCTCTGGATCATCTGTGATGTTAAAATTCAAAAGGAGTGGTATACCATAGTCGGTTATTACGGGCCTAATATAGATGACGAAACCCCAAGACAATTTATAGTCACTTGATTCAATCTAATTATCCTATCATAATGGGGGGGGCATTTTAACATTCTTTTGAACCCAGCCCTAGATAAGTGAGGGGAAAGTAGTCTCTTCAAAAATTGACTTGTTTATAAAAGTACTGATGAGGGACCTAGGTTTGATAGAAATTTGGAGAGAAAAGTATAAGGGCCTGGGGGTGCCGTCAGATTATAGATTTCACAATAAAAAGTATGGATATTGTTCCCGAATTGATTTCTTACCCCTGGGTCTCTTTTGAGGAGAGACCGTTCCCCGTCTGAAACTATTGTAATCAGGAGACCTTAGATGAAACTGTTTATGTCCTTAGCTTTGAATTTGGCCCTAGTTCACACAATGATCAGTAACATTTGGAATATAATTTAGTGATAGATGTGGAGTCTGTGATCAGCTCTCCTTCTTTACTTTTGTCTCCTGCCCGAGGCACTGTGACCTTTCTTTCTCACTAAGCCAATAGGATATAGTTTGTGTGATATTTTGTGTGTATCTTTTCACTCTTCTTTCCTTCTTTGTTTAGTCTTTGTTCCCTCCTGTGATGTGGTGTTTTAACTTGCATCCCTGGGGTCTAGACTATTTGATTAATTTGTACATTATTGTGCATAGTTGTTTCCATTTTTGTATGGTTTACTACATTTTCGATTTTAAGGGGAGAAGATATGTGGTATCTTCCGGTTGGGTTTATAATGTTTCCTTATTACTTGGTTCCTAGCAAGGGAACATTATACACATAACAAGAAATGTTGGTTGCCTTTTCGCCGTGATCATAAAGTCTGTTCTGGGAGTCCATTCAGACTTTTTGTACCTTGTTGATCGAGAGCTGACACTCCTTTGACAGTTTGGCACATTCAATCTGATGGAGAGATTTATATGTGGCTGCAGTTCCATAAAGCCTCTCAAGGCCAAGATTGATGATTCTCCCTTGTTTATCTTTCCTGAGCTTTGGTACATATCTGACAGACTTGTAAGTTTCCCACACTATCACTGAATAGTCCTCCAACCATATATCTTTCTGGAAGTATTGTTTGGTCTTTTCCCTCAGGCAGGACATCCTTAGGTTCTGCATTTAGCTACCACATGACTAGGTGTCGGACCCACCTTCTCTGGTCATCGTTCTCACTGGAGGATGGCTTCTCACATGTTTGAAAGTATCCTTGTGGTTGATCTGCTGATAGTCTGAAATTGTAAGCTAAATTTATAAATGGAAAACCCACCCACAAAAATATTTTAAGCTTGTCGAGGTAATCAGGTTTACATGGCATTTGGCATTTATGTAGTAATGGTGAATCAGAAAACGTATTTTTATATTATTGTATTATAAATTATAATACATAAATACCCATCCCGTTTTTTCTTGGGCATATGTTTCAACATGTCTCTTACACACACTCACTTCAGTCTCACATCTAAAAATTCTAATGTTGTGCCTTCAGGGAAGCAGTTTCATCATTTGAAGTGCTCTGCTGACTTCTTACTAGGTTTCGCTCTAGAAATTCTTCATATATACATACTGCTCAAAACAATAAGACACTATCTGAGAAGATAAAAACAATGAAAAAGCTTTACATCAATAACCCTTTACCACAATTCCTAAAAAAGTTAAGTTTGAATGCAAAATTGAATTGGATGACTTAATAATAGATCAAGTCAACTGTCGGCATAAGGCCTGAAAACGAAATGGAGAAATCGAATTATTTTACAGACACAAACAAAAAGTGGTGGGGCGGGTGGAGGGGGTGCAGAGGGGAGCACAGGAGGGGTAAAGAGGGGGTAATAAAAAAAAATAACTTACCTGAAGCTGCCGGCCGCCTTGTACCCCGATGTTCCTCTGCCTCCTGGTCCCAGCAGACCCTGGGACAGCATCAGAGATTCCCTGTGCAATCCCTGCACTGCTCTCATACTATTACCAATAGGATGAGACCAGCGCAGTGATTGGCCTAAACGGGCTGGTTTAACACTCGCTCAGGCACAGGGTGTCTGTGCTGTTTCTCCAACCCGGCTGTGCAATACAGCTGGGTTGGAGAAACCTAACTAAGACGGCCAGCCAAACAGACATGCTGCTTAGACCCACTTCAGTATCCCTCCGTCCCATGGCCCGGCTCTGTCCCTCCCTACACATGCTGTCTTAGCCTACAGCTGAAAAATCAAACAATAATAAAATATAGTTTTATTTTCAGCTGCTGGCTCTGAGCCAGTGGGGCGACGCTCCTTCGCCATTGCGGAGGAGCAGCCGCTGCTGGTCACTGCTCAACAGGTAAAAGAGTTGCTGAATATGTTTAGGACATTTTTGTATAAAAAGCATACACAGTGGATTGTGAAGCTACATACCAAAAGTATATATTTGGAACTATATTGTTTTCAGTGTTTAACTCATGAAAATAATTACACCAACTAACATCCATTTGCCAAGTCCTCTAATATCTCACCTAGCCATTAAGACACAAACCCCAAGACAATGCTCAGATGATCCCAATAAAGATCAGCATTTTCTTTTACAAGCTTGCACCAAGGCTAAGAGGCAGATATGCAAACATTTCACCCAATGCAATACAGCCAGTCAACCTTCTGCACTGGGTTGCATGAAAGGAAGACATTAGAAATGCTCCATGTTTACAAAGACACGTTGGATTTCTGCTGCTTAGTGCCAATGCAGAAACCCTTCCACCATGGTGCGCGGGTGCCTGCGTTACGAGCAGGATTGTTTTTGTGCAGGGAGGGAAACTTTCCTGCACAAAAACAATCCTTAAAGGAATTATCCTTTTTATAAGTGTGATGCGAAATGCATCATGCATTGAGAAAGGAAGAAACAAGGAGAAATAAAAACATTTCTCCTAGATACACCTGGGTCTGGGAGGAGTACCATTCTGACCCATTGCCAGGTTACTTTTTCTAATTGTGGGTATGCACCAACATTCATGGTTGGATGAGTGGAAAGACCCACACTCCACTCATGGAACATCTCCCTGCTGCAAGGTAACGCAAGGCAGTGAAATGCGCTGCCTTTCCTTGTGTTAATTTGCATTTACTAAACCACACAGAGCCATGCAATGTGGCTTTGAGGGGCTTATTACATCCCAGTGGTGCATGGGCAATGCAAGCCCTTAGTAAATCTGGCCCTAGATGTTTGCTTTTAGCAGTGATCTACTGTACTAAAGAATGAGAAGGCAAGGTGTATTTTTAGTCAGAAATACCATATCTAAAGGCAAAATTCTTGAACAGTCTTTCGTGTTATTGACATACTTGAGAACTTCCAGTTTCTGCTTCATCTTCCACGGCTTGTTTCTTATTGTTGCAATCAATTTCTTCTTCTCTTCCACTGCTTCTTTTAACTTGTCCATTTCTTCCTCGGTAATTTCATCTTCCTCTGATTCAGAGTCCGAACTACAAGAAATAGACATCACGGTGTACTTAAAATGGCTATTTGTAGTAGTAATAACTTTTTTTCGGTTAAAGTAACCATCACATAGTAAATGGCTATTTTTTTTTGATGTTCCAATACATTGTACTGATGTATTTTCAAGTGGAAAAAAGTTTCATCTGCCCATCCAAATGGTTTATATTACCGTTGTTTGTTTGCTTTTGAAGTTACTGGTTTGTATGTGACAAAACATTTATAATGCGATAGCTTGATTATGACACATATTCAAGATGGCTGAACTCAAGATAAAATACAGTAAATGAAAACAGAGTAGGCACTGAATGAACTATTACCTGTTATAATGTACCTATATCTGTTTTGTGTAATCATGTTAGTGCGTCTTTGACCTGAAAGAAAAACAATTCACAATTGGCTACATCAGCGGCTCCTTTACTATGGCGGAAGAGCGTCGCCCACCACTGTCCTTCCCCCCCCCCCCCCCCCCATCAGCAGCCTCAAAACTTTCAAAAATAAAACGAAAATAAAATGTGTTTATTATAGGTTTTATTTCGCAGAGTCTTGGGGGCGGGGCCTAATTGGTGACAGGCTGCAGGAGCAGTGGTGCGCACTGCTGTCAGTACTCATGTCAGTTTGGCCAGACTTCTTAGGTCCGGCATGCCCCCTGAGATGTCTCCAACCCGAGCGGCATATTGCCGGGTTGGAGAGAGCAGACACTGGCTCCCAGTCTCTCTGGGAGCACAAATCCAGGGCACTCCGGCCAATTCTGACGCTGCTCTTATGCAATAGAGCAGCATCTGGATTGGCCGCAGAGGGATCTGGGAGTCTGCGCCTTCAGTGGACTCTTGCCAGAAAGGAGCAGAAGAGTGGCAAAGCAGCAGGCGACCCACCCCACCACTCTGCCCTGACACCAGCCCCTACTGGTTGGCTACCGGGCACTGGTGACCAGGAGCAATGCATACTGATTTGCCAGGCATAGATTAGCCTGGATGGTAATATCAAACATTTCCTTATGAATATTATTTAGGAATGCTCTCAATTTTTGGAGTTTCGAATATGTTTCCTCCCCTGTACCTTTGACAAGCAGCCACATACACAGCTCCTGCACCTTCTTTCTTCTCCTCCTTATGCGTTCTTTGCTCTGAGCTCATGGAAGAAGGAAACCAAGATGAAAAGTGTGCGCCTTATGAGCCACTTTAGTTAAAAGTTGGATCTACTTCCCTCCTTCCCAAATACATTTGTTGGTACTTTATTTGGGATACCTACGCTGCAAGAAACGAGATGCAACACCCATCCAAAGATATCCAATGGTCGCCCTTGCCAAAAAGATAATCCTTATTTGTACTGTTAGCTGTGTAGGATTTTAGGTAATCCCATCACCGTGTAAATATTCTGGGATTGAGAAAGATAGTTTTTAAAAGAGTACCGAGCACTCAGGGTAACTGAGGCAACAGCAGAAAGGGGCAAGACATTTCCCGCAAGAGCGATGATGGAATATCCAAGGTAAATCACAGCTTATTCTGGTGTTGAAGGACTATACCCAGGATACCTGTCTGAGGCTCGATTTTAAATGTGGCAGATGCAGTCAGCAGACTTTCTCTTCGGCGACAGCCCGGGTAATTCGAGCGTCTCCCACGCGGGGGAAGAGCAGAATCCTTATTGGAATCGACCCACGGACCTCCGGGTATTTCCATCTAGCTACCCGAAGGAAGAATACTCCATTAAGAGTGCTGGAACCTTTAAAGGGTTTTTTAAAAACGTTTAAAACACTGCTGAAATAGAGTTATGACACGGAGCCTGCCTGGTTTCATATTGTAAACTCTCCCTCCACCAGCGCGATCCTCCTCAAGAGAAGCCCGGTCCCACGTTGAGTCGGTTTCCCGAAACATTTTTAGAGAAGAGACGTTCCCCCCACCCTGTGCCCCCTTTCGACTCCCGCCCTGATGAAGGTGTAGCCCGAAACGTGCGTTGGCGTTTATACCATCAGATGACCAACTGAATGATCTAGGAGAATATTTCAACTGTTCCCAATTGATCGTTGCTCATAACATTGCTGCGGAGTGACATATGAAAGTATTTGTTGTAACGGCTTGGCTTGTGAGAAGTATGCTTGTGTATGTTTGTTGAGAATAGAGTGTGGTTTGTGTGGGCCATGGTGAGAATAGAATTCATTCTTGTATTGATTGTGTGTTATTATATATTTTTTACCATGTTCTTTCAGTAACTAAGCAACTTTAATGAAATCTATGATCTGAAAACTCATTGTTTTGAAAAAATAATAAAAAGTATATATATGTCTACTTTTCTAAGCAGTTGTCCTAGAAATTTCTTTGTGGTTCGAGGCGAGTACGTATATATTTGGACCTCTATTGAGGCCGTTCCTAATATAACAGGCAGGTTTCCTCCTTCTGCCCTGACTTGTATTTTCCCCGTCTACCTGCCTTGTATCGATGTGGGGTCCCCCTTCTCTGCGGCTTTCTCTGCTAAAATGTCATCACTCATTTGTTAGTTACAAGAGAGTAGTGGAGGCAGGACTAACACTAATGGTATGGTGGTATATTACCTTCCACGACTGCCCTTAACCAATTGAACCAGGGCCTTGTAAGAATTGACCACCAAACTTTTACATAGAATGGAAGGATGAAAGGATGGTGTAGAAGTGTGGGACCTACTCAGAGATGGTGACACCACATATCCCTCCCATTGGTGCATTATCTACGAGCCTTCCTTGAGGCAAGGAAAGGAGGACATGGTGCATGTCATCCAACAGCAAATGGCCTCATGGTAATCCATCCTAAGAATTATCTTCCTTAGAATGCTCAGACACTACCCAATTAAATTGAAATCCGGAAGATTATTTTTCTTATGCCAAGCTCACATGTGGAACTGACATGTGAAGCCCTTGAACCCCACTTTTGATAGGGACTTTTCTTGAGAAAGTGATAATCTCTGCCCTTGACAATATGATTGCTGAATCTGTGTGCCAAGAAGCACTGGAAGGATGCCTGTAACTCAGGAGTCTCCAACCTTTTCTGTAATGAGATCTACTTATATTCAATGAAAATCATGCTCAACTACTAATATTCATTCTGTATAGTGGCCACATAACACAAGATTACATTAGTGGACACCTCATGTAGGATTGTAAGCAGTGTTCACTTTAGTGCATCAAGCAGAGTTGCTAGCAGTAATGCAAACAAGGTTTATCAACTCGGAATGTCTCTACATGGGTAATACATACCAATGTTGGTATACATATGTTAATTCATCCATGTAAAAGAATCTAACTTAGTAGGTTGGACTGCACATAAGAGAGCTACTCACAGGCAGCTGAAGAGCTACCAGTAGCTCACAAGCTACTCTTTGGAGAAGCTTGCTCTAACTTCAGCTTAAACCCATTTAAGCCAACATTTTGACTACCGTCAGACCTTGCAGAGAGCCAGTCCTACACACTGAATTCGTCATTTGGAAGCTGCCTGTGGCCTACCCAGCTGAACTCGCTCAAGAGATGAACCAGAAAGAACTGCCCCTGAACATCATGGCATCATAGAGTCCAGTGAAGATGGTGACAATAACAGAGAGGTACCTACAGGAGGTAAAAGGATTCCCATCCCCAAAGACCTAGGGGTAGATGTATCAACATACCCTTTTGCGATTTCTAAATAGCGATTTTTAAGGAATCGCTATTTAGAAATCGCAAAATGGAATGTATGTAGAAATTCGCTATTTTTTAGCGATTTCTTATTCTTCCTTATTTGCGAATTCGCAATTTGCGAATTTGCAATTAAGGAATCATTTCCCATTCATTCCTATGGGCCAGGAGGCCTATAGGAATGATTGTGAAATAATTCTCAATTTGCGATTCGCAATTTGCTAATCGCAAATTGAGAATAATTTCAAGGGTGCAGGGGTGTCTCAAGGACACCCTGCTGCACCCCTGAAATTTACATGTGTGTGCATATGGCGCACATACATGCCCTATGGGCATGTATGTGCGTCACATGCCACCTTCACAAATGCCAAATTGTGCATTTTTAAAAGATTTTGCAAATTACTACCAACTACAACTTGGTGGTAATTTGCGATTTCTTAACCTAAATTCGCAATTCCAAAATGCAACATGCATAGCATTTAAGGAATCGCAAAATTGCGATTCCTTAAATGCTTAAGCAAAATAAGGAATCGCAATTTTTTGCGAATCCTAATTTTGCGAATTTTTGTTACATGTCAAAACATGCAAAAAGACCGTTTGCGATTCGGAAACGGCTTGATACATCTAGCCCTTAGTGCCTAGTGTTGTGTTGGGGGATGGCATTGACATGTGGTTTGAAGGCCAATGAGGTAGCTTTGTGCATGCACAGAGTCGCAGAGCAGGATTGGGGTCTAGCTTCTGAAAAGATATGCAATTCTGTGGGAAGGATGCTCTAATGGTCCTAGATACAGCTGGCCGGATGATGTATGCCCCCATGAAAGAAATCCTTGTTGTTAAGTTTGGTATTTCCCCAGAGAAATAGTGCTTGAGGTTTAGGGACAGCTACAAACTGTCTAACAAGTCTGGTGGATTTCATAGATTACTTCAATAATGCACTAGGTGGTTGGGTGAACGACAGCAAGGTTAGTGACTATGATGGGTTGTGCAATCTATTCCTGACACCGCACATGTTCAATAATAGCTTTGCAAAGCTTTTCCAACACTTGATGGGTTCAAAGCTTACTGTGTCCAGAGAGCTTGCAAAGGAGGCTTACCTCTGGGTTAGTACAAAGTGTCAAATAAGATACATGGGTGGACCCCAAGAAAGCTCAACAGAGTTCCCACCAAGAGGGAAAACCAAAAGATGTTCTCTAAAAGCCCACAAAACAGTTTCCAGTAGAAGTAATCCCAGTCCCATCCTGAACAGAAGAATGGTAAGTTTAATGAGAAGTCCCCAGGCTTCTTCCGGCTCAGGGCCATGAATGTTACCACCACAATCCTAGTCAGGGTAAGTGTAGTACACACTAAACGTTTTCCTGTGCTCACCCTCTGGCAGCTTGGCACAGAGCAGTCAGGCTAAACTAAAGAGGCAATGTGTAAAGTATTTAGAAGTCAATAGCTCCAACTGGGGCTGCCTGGTCATGCCTGATCGGGTCAAGTCCAAAAGTTCACTCTAACCGGGATTGAGCACGGGCCGGACACAGGAGTTGCGCAGACCTGATGGTAGTCCCTTGGATATGTTGAAGTTAGAGGGCGATGCATTGAAAAACTGAGGGGATGCATCGCTGTCAAAGGTGATGCATTGGTTCCAGAGTCGGGCAACGTCATTAATGAGTCGATGTCAAGAGTGCCATGCATCGGTTTCAAGGTGTCAATGTCAAACTGCTAATTTTAGGCGATGTGTTGTCGTGAATCAGTGCAGGACCAGGAATGTGTCGCAGTTGGGGGTCGGTGTGTCGCAGACATCAGTGATACAGTGTCCAAGGCTCATGCAGCAGAGGTAATCCAGAGGCACTGCGCTGGCAATGTTGGGGCAGTGTTGTAAGTCGAGGTCGTTGACTCGCTCATTCTCTGAGTAGTGTCCACGACTTCAGCACAGGCAGCGGCGGTGCGGTGATATCACAGGGAAATGCGCACGTTTCGAACAATGCTTCGGTGTTGATGTGTTGGTTTCTAGGATTGCAGCACCAAACACTCACTTTCAAGGGCCCAGGACTGGATTCAGCACCATTTGGCAGAGCAGGACTCACAGCTGAGGGGCCATGGTGCTGGTAGCAAGATGCAGGTGAAGTCTTTGATATCCTTGAGAGTTCAGAAACAGGAGGCAAGCCCACCAACTCCTTGGAGAACCTTTAGAGATACAGGGTGTAGAGAGTCAAGTCCAGTCCGCTCACTCCCAGGCAAGAAGCAGCCCGGCAGCAGGCCAACACAGCAAAGTAAGCAGCAAAGTGGCAGTCCCTCCTGGCAGCACAACAGCTTTCCTTCTTGGTAGAATTTCCTCAGTTCCAGAAGTGTTCTGAGTATATGGTGTCAGAGGCCCAGTACTTATACCCATTTCAGCGTTTGAAGTAGGAAGACTTCAAAAAAAGGTCTTTGTAGTGCACAAAAACTGCCCTTCCCTGCCCTGGCTCCAGACACACTGCAGGGGAGTATGAAACTCTTTGTGTAGGGACTGGCACAGCCCTATTCAGGTGCAAATGTCAGCACGTCCCTCTCACTCTAGCTCTGGAAGACCCATCAGCCTCGTGATGAGCCACCAGGATATTCTGGGCACACATCAGCTCCCTTTGTTTGTGACTGTCTAGAGGGAATGCTCAAAACACAGCTTTCATCCAACCAAGACTTGTATTCCAGAGACAGGCAGAGGCACAGAATGGTTAAAATAAGATCAATCAATCAATCAATCAAGCATTTGTATAGCGTGCTACTCACCCGGAGGGTCTCAAGGCGCTTGGGGGGGGAGGGTCCTCTACTGTTCGAACAGCCAGGTCTTGAGTTGCTTCCTGAAGGAGAGGTGGTCCTGGGTCAGGCGAAGGTGGATGGGGAGGGAGTTCCACGTCTTGGCAGCCAGGTAGGAGAAGGATCTTCCTCCCGTTGTGGCTCTTCGGATGCGGGGAACGACGACGAGGGCGTGGCTGGTCGATCGTAGCTGGCGGGTGGGAGTGTAGAAGGTCAGGCGGTCATTGAGGTATCTGGGGCCTTGGTTGTGGAGAGCTTTGTGTGCGTGGGTGAGGAGTCGGAACGTGATTCTCTTGCTGACGGGGAGCCAGTGCAGGTCTCTCAGGTGTCCGGTGATGTGGCTGTGTCGGGGGATGTCCATGATGAGTCGTGCTGAGGCGTTCTGAATGCGCTGGAGTCTTTTCTGGAGTTTGGCTGTGGTTCCGGCATAGAGGGAGTTGCCGTAGTCCAGTCGGCTGGTGACGAGGGCCTGGGTGACCGTCTTCCTGGTTTCGATGGGGATCCACTGGAAGATCTTGCGTAGCATGCGTAGGACGTTGAAGCATGACGAGGAGACGGCGTTGACTTGTCTGGTCATTGAGAGGGAGGAGTCCAGGATGAAGCCCAGGTTGCGTGCGTGGTCCGTTGGTTTGGGTGCGCTGCCCAGGGCAGGGGGCCACCAGGATTCGTCCCAGGCGGAGGGTGATGATCCCAGGATGAGGACTTCCGTCTTATCTGAGTTCAGTTTCAGGCGGCTATTCATCATCCACTCGGCTACGTCTTTCATCCCTTCGTGTAGGTTGGTTCTGGCGGTTGCGGGGTCATTGGTGAGGGAGAGGATCAGTTGGGTGTTGTCGGCGCAGGAGAGGATGTTGAGGTTGTGTTGGCGTGCGATGGCCGCGAGGGGTCTCATGTAGATGTTGAACAGCGTGGGGCTGAGTGATGACCCTTGCGGTACGCCGCAGATGACTTCGGTGGCCTCGGATCTGAACAGGGGGAGGCGGACTCTCTGTGTTCTTCCGGCGAGGAAGGAGATGATCCACTCCAGTGCCTTCTCCTGGATTCCGATGTTGTTCAGGCGCTGCACTAGGGTGCGGTGGCAGACAGTGTCGAATGCTGCGGAGAGGTCCAGGAGGATGAGGGCCGCTGTTTCCCCGTTGTCGAGCAGGGCTCGGATGTCGTCGGTGGCTGAGATGAGGGCGGTCTCGGTGCTGTGGTTGGCCCAAAAGCCGGACTGCGAGTGGTCGAGGGATCCATTCGTCTCGAGGAAGGCGGCCAGCTACCTGTTGACGGTCTTCTCAATGACTTTGGCAGGAAAAGGAAGGAGCGAGATGGGGGCGGTAGTTTTTGAGGTCGGTGGGGTCCGCTGATGGTTTCTTCAGTAGGGCGCTGAGTTTGGCGTGCTTCCAGCTCTCTGGGAAGGTGGCGGTGTCGAAGGAGGTGTTGATGATGTCCCGGAGATGGGGTGCGATGACGGAGTCGGCCTTGTTGAAGACGTGGTGAGGGCAGGGGTCGGTTGGTGATCCGGAGTGGATGGTGTTCATCGTACGGATGGTGTCTTCAGTGTTGACCGGGGTCCAGGCGCGGAGGGTGGTGGTGGGGGGCGTTGGAACGGTTGTAGGGTGCGTCGGCTGTGTGCTGAAACTGTTGTGTATGTCTGCGATCTTGCTGTGGAAGAACGAGGCGAGCGAGTTGCAGAGGTCTCACGAGGGAGTGATGTTGTTGTTTCCGGCGCTGGGGTTCGAGAGCTCTTTGACGATGTTGAAGAGTTCCTTGCTGTTGTGGGCGTTGTTGTCCAGTCATTCCTTGAATGTGGTTTTCTTGGTGGTGTGGATCAGCTGGTGGTGTCTTCGGGTGGCGTCGGGTCTCTGCGCCAGGCTTTCTCGAGGGCCCGGCAGTTCTTCTTGGAGCTCTTGAGTTCGTCGGTGAACCAGGATGCTTTCTTGCTGCCGGGTCTGACGGGAGGGGTCTTCAGTGGAGCGAGGTCGTCTGCGCAGTTGGTGATCCATCTTGTGAGGTTGTCGGCGGCTTGGTTGGGGTTCGTTGAGCTGGCCGGAGGGTTCTGGCTCAGGGATGAGGTGAGTTGGTCGGTGGTGTTCTTGTTCCAGCTTCTGCGCGGAACCTGTTGCGGGTGGTGGTAAGTGGTGGTCCTACTGAAGCTGAAGTGGACGCAGCTGTGGTCTGTCCAGTGGATTCCGGTGGTGTGGCTGAAGGAGATGTCCTTGCTGGAGGAGAAGACGGGGTCAAGCGTGTGGCCGGCGTAGTGGGTGGGGGTGGTCACCCGTTGCTTGAGTCCGAGGTTGGCGAGGTTGTCCAGCAGGGTGGTGGTGTTGCGGTCGTTGTTGTTCTCCAGGTGGAAGTTGAGGTCTCATAGGAGGATGTAGTCCGCGGAGGGGAAGGCGTGCGGGCTGATGAAGTCGGCAAAGTCTTCGCTGAATTGTGTGCGGGGTCCTGGGGGTCTGTAGATGAGGGTGCCTCTGAGAGTGGTCTTGGGGTCGGTGTGTATCTGGAAGTGAAGATGTTCGGCGGTTGTGAGGGTGTCGTCGGAGTTGGTCGTGATGCGGATGGTGTTCTTGTGGACGATGGCGATGCCTCCTCCGGTCTGGTTGACGCGGTCCCTCCGGATGATCTTGTATCCGTCCGGGATGGCGATGGCGATGTCGGGCACTGAGGAGGCGTTCATCCATGTTTCCGTGAGGAAGGCGACGTCTGGAGATGTGGAGTCGAGGAGGTTCCAGAGTTCGATGGTGTGTCTGTGGACGGAGCGGGTGTTGAGCAGGATTCACTTCAGGTGGTTGCTGCTGGTGCTCGGCTTGGCGGGTGCGGTGCAGGTTCGCGTGCAGGAGAACTTGCAGGATTGGCAGGTGAAGGGTCCGTGGGTGCGTCCTGGGGGATCCGGCCGGTGTTGAGTGCATTGAGGGTGGTGGCGTCGTAAGTCCGGCGGGTGGGCTGGCAGCTGCGGGGGCCAGGGATCCTGGCGCTGGGCGCGGTCCAGTCGCGGACGGGTGCAGACAGGCTTGCCTTTGGCGCGCCTTGGCGCACAATCGGCGCGTACGCGTGGACTCTGCCATAAATGGAGAGTGGGGGGGAGGGGCGAGGGAGGAGCAGCTGGGAGGCGGGCGCGGGGTGGCGAATGGGATGGCAGGGGCTACAGAGAAGAAAGGGGGGCGGGGCCGCAGGCGAGCAGCGGCAGGGATCGGGGAGCGGGAAAGCAGAAAACGGGACAAGCGGAGAAAAGGCAAAGTACACAAGGACAAAAGGCACCAAGTCAGGGGCACCACACAGGGGAGGGAATGAAACAACGAGCTGGCACAGAGAACGTAGGAGAAGCCGGGGAAGCAGGAGTCACGGCCTCAGGGGCGGCGGCGGGCAGACGGAGGTAGCGAGGGGCACCGGGCACACTCAGGGAGAGACACGCGGCGGGTGGAGCGACCGTCTGACGATGTCAGGTCAGGTCACCGCTCCCCGTCGCGTGGAGGCACCCTAAATGGTCAGTGGGAGGGAGGAGCAGCTGGGAGGCGGGCGCGGGGTGGCGAATGGGAGGGCTGGGGCTACAGAGAAGAAAGGGGGGTGGGCCGCAGGGGAGCAGCAGCAGGGATCGGGGAGCGGGAAAGCGGAAAACGGGACAAGCGGAGAAAAGGCAAAGTACACAAGGACAAAAGGCACCAAGTCAGGCGAAAATCTTATATACCTGATTACTTGCCCGTGCCAACTACGCTACGTCGGTATGACGACCAGACGTATTAAATTAAGGATATCAGAACATAAAAGTACCATACGCTGTCAGAGACAAGCAACAAGACTAACGGCACATTTTCTAGAAAAGGGTCATGGTCCCAATGAGTTCCAGTGGACTGTATTAGAACAACCAGTAATGTCAGAGCATGTGGCTGACATATCAAATTACCTCTTTAGACGAGAACAAAAGTGGGTCTATCGCTTAAATTGCGATAAAACGGGTCTAAATGAGGATATTCCATGGTTGTCATTGTAAACCCTCAGGCAATATAACTAATATGAGGTACTGACACTCAAACCTGTCTAATTTGCACCTATAAACATAAGTGATTCGTAGATATGATGTTAACAATAGTTATCAGTAATGCGCATTAATATTCCAAAGGCGCTCATTGGCAATCACGATAAAGTGTATTTTGCAAGTAAAATCTCGGTGCAAAAATAAACAAGATTTGAATAAAACTACAGTTCCCATAATTTCGCCCTCGTTTTTGTAGTTTTTTTAGGCCATTTGATGAATTCGTCACATGACTTGTAAAAATCCAATGGATCTATCTGTAAAACTACAATACCCATGATGCTGATTTCGGTTTGTAGTTTTCCGCGTCATGTGCCGTCAACATCGCGTGATTTGACGAATGTTCAAAATGGCACTCAGAGAATACACCGGCGCCCCCCCAGTTTGCTTAGAGGGACGCCCGGTGTACCGACAGGAAGGTAAGAGCCGGGGGGGCGTTTTGGACTAAGCGGTGCTCAAAGCGAGATTAACTGGTGCCCTGACATACTTATTTAATCAAAAGCGCGTAAGGTATTAGAATCGAGTATCTATGTGATTTTCACATATATGCGCTTTCATGATGTGCAAACATTCGCATATTCTTAGTTTATGAATCTGAACGTAGATAAGACCATATACGAACTGTTTGTCATATAAAGCGATAAATAACATATGTTCGTTGGAATAGATTACATCGTTTTTTCAAGTAGTTGAGTCAAACTTGAAATTGTCGCTTTGCTGCAAAATGAGTCGACAAAATCAGAGACTAACTACAAACTGACGAACTTGCCTCATTGAAAAATTGGCTAAACTAAGAAAGCACTTAGATTGAGATGGACTGAAAGCGTGATAGCGACGTGACCTGCTGGTGTGGGTTTCAATGTTTTGTTTTGTGTTTTTACTAGTGCCGTGCTCCTCATACCTGAGCATCAGCCAGGTGGGGTGATGCGATTCCTCCCCCAAAAATAGGTAAGGAGGCTGCAAATTAGTTTTGAGAAAATGGTGATTTATTAACCATCCCGGCACAGTTAAGTGTCAAAATATGCATGGCTAAACAAAATGTATATGCCTCTCTACGAAACTACTGTGCTCTCATTTGTAATTGTGTGTGCTGTTTGTTCTTTCACTGTTCATAGGGGAGAAGAGTGAACAAATGAAAAATATACAGGTGATATTTTTCCTTTCTTTCATACAGTAGCCATAAAACATCAAGGTCCTGAAGAAAGCAGTGACATATTTAGCGTCACAATTGCTGAAACATGTTGACCCTACTGACTAGCAGATATTATGTCAAATCTGCTTGTTCTTCCACGTTTTAATGTTAGGAATATTGAGGGTACTTAATAAAAAACTTTTTTCCACTCAATAATTACCTAATTTTAACATAGCACCCTTTTCACACATTTATGTTTGGCACTGTAAAATCAGCTACCCGTAATGAATAATTTTCCAACTTAACACTCCAGTTTTTCTGTAGTTGTTTTTCTATCAACACTACATTGATAGATATACTGCACCTTCTCCTGGGTAAGGAGAGCCCAAATGATGTAGGGCGGTATCGGATGGGAGCTGATGGGCACTTTTTTCAAAATTGAGTATTTAAGTGCAGTATAACACATAGTCACATTTATTAGTTCATAAGACAGCATTCCTGTTAATGTGTTCACAGTGATTTTGTAGTTTCTCTTGACCCCCAGATATTTTTTTCGTTACCAAGTCAGGGGCACCACACAGGGGAGGGAATGAACGACGAGCTGGCAGAGAGAGCGAAGGAAAGCGGAAAAACGGGACAAGCGGAGAAAAGGCAAAGTACACAAGGACAAAAGGCACCAAGTCAGGGGCACCACACAGGGGAGGGAATGAAACGATGAGCTGGCACAAAGAACGTAGGAGAAGCTGGGGAAGCAGGAGTCACGGCCTCAGGGGCGGCGGAGGGCAGGTGGAGGTAGCGAGGGGCACCGGGCACACTCAGGGAGAGACACACGGCGGGTGGAGCAACCGTCTCTGACGATGCCAACATTCTAAAAGTGGCATTTTCAGACCTGCAATTTAAAAACAAACTTCCCTAAAAGATGTGTTTTTAAATTGTGAGTCTAGAGACACCAAAAGTGCTCTTCCTATCTTTTCCCAGTTGGAAGTTACACGTGTAAGGTGTTACAAGCAACTCCAGAGCTAACCTATGGGAGAGAATGGCCTTGCGGTAGTGAAAAACAAATGTAGCACTTTTTCACTACCAGGAATTGTGAAACTCAAAAGTACATGTCCTACCTTTTAAATACTCTGCACGCTGCCCATCTGGCTACATAGGGCCTACTTTAGGGGTGACTTATATGCAACAAAAGGGAAGCTTTGAACCTGGCAAGTAGGTGAACTTAAGTAAAATAGGCGAGATTTTGAACACCTAATTTTCTGTTTATTTTAACAAATTTAACCTATATGCTTGCTATGCTTGCCATATGCCTGCCTAGCATGTGCTGAAACGTATTATTGTGGCCTTGTTTATATCGCCTGGACTCAAGCATGCTCTGCTATTTCGATATACTTCATATAATAATACCTTAAAATGTTTGCAATTTCAATTCAGCAATATTTATTTTCATACGCTTCACTGCATCATAATCTTATCATCATCATTTTATATCATACAAATTGGGAGTTCCACTACCTGTTCTTAATGTGGTTTTCAAAGGTACCTTAGCTGTGTCTATGTCTTTGTCGGAGGCTACACTCTCTTCAGAGGATGCATTGGTAGTCCTTCTGTTAAATCATTTTTGGGCATATACTTCAGCCCACGTATATGCCTCATTCAGTTTGTAGTCTATGGTATCATGTTTGAATTTCCTCGATTTTGTCTCAAGTAACTCTTTGCCGTATTTATCCAATTTGATGTTTAGATCTTCCAGGAATGAATACTAAGTAAAATAGAGGAGATTTTGCACACCTAATTTGCTGTTTGGCCACAATAATACGTTTCAGCACATGCTAGGCAGGCATATGGCAAGCATAGCACGCATATTGGTTAAATGTGTTACTTTGCAAAAAAACAAACAGAAAATTAGGTGAGTGTGAATTCATTTTCGTGTTGGAAATATACACTACACATTGGGTGTGGTGGAGGTTTAGCAGAGTAATAGTTTTGGAATGGACATCACGTGATTTGACTGTGACAAAGTGGATTGTTTCTTTTTTTAAACACAACCATAGTTCTGGTAGAAACTACATCTGGTGTAAAGTGTGAGAGCACATAAAACACGGGAAGTTGGTGCATGGGTTTTCCCTGAATTGACTGTTCTAAATTGCTGTGCATAATGCCTAATTTGAACATGGAAAGCTCATATTGTGTTTCATTATTAGGTTTTTCCCCTGAGGAAGGGATTGCCCGTCCCAAAATGCATTGGGCGAAGGGCGAAGAATTATGAAAATTTCATTTAACGAATGTCAAAAAAATTGTGATTGTTTTGCAACTGTTATTTGTATGTAATTGTAATATACAATGATGATGATGATAAGATTATGATGCAGAGAAAGAGTATGAAAATAAATATTGCTGAATTGAAATTGCAAACATTTTAAGTTATTATTATATGAAGTATATCAAAATAGCATGCATGCTTGAGTCCAGGCGATATAAACCTGGCCACAATAATCAGTAAGTGAACTTGCCAGATCGAAATGGCAGTTTAAAAATACACACACCTGCTCTGAAGTGGCAGGCCTGAGACATGTTTGAAGGACTATTCAAGTGAGTGGCGCAATCAGTGCTGAAGGCCAGCCAGTACCATTTGATATACTGACCCTGGGCACATCGTGAAGAGAAACCAAATGCTGTACATTTTAGACACAAAGCATGTGCACTTTAGCACTGGGCAGCAGTGAAAAGGTTGACAGAATTCTTAACCCAGCAAAAATTAAATTCAGCACAGAGTCAAAACAGGATGTCAGAAGGCAGAAAGTCAGGGGAAACCCATGTCAAACGATGCCAGGTCTAACAGGCAGTGTATGAAAAATGTAATTTCTGGCTGAGGAGGGTGTGAGTGTTTCTCAGGCTATAGCCACAATTCTCGTCATGTTGAACTACTAAAGTCACCAAATTAACCTGTGCTTAACCCTGTTGTAGCTTGGCACAAAAGCAGCCAGGCTTAACTTAGAGGTAATGTATAAAGTATTTTTGCAGATCTCAAACTGAAATAAAGTGAGAACACAAGGCAAGAAGCATCTCACAACAATTTTAGATAAAATGTATTAAATTATGAGTCACCAAAACAACAGAACTCCAATCAGTAGAACCAGAGCTATGCCATTTTAAAGATTTAGGTGAAAATAGTACTTAAAAGTACAGAGCGGCAACTGTAGTTATCTGGTAGCACCAGACCAGGAGAAAGTCACATGTTTAGGCAAACCACTATGGAGCGCCAGCCAGATATAGGGACCAGTTGGGCCTGCTGAGAACTGTACCTTAGTTCCTTTAGTGGTGCGGGGTCCTACGTCGAATTGCATCATGTTGCGTTGGTTCCAATGAGGATCTGCAAAGGATGCGATGCAAGGCTCGTGTTGAGTTGTGTTGAACTGCGTCAGTTCCAATGAAGAGCTGTGAGGGGTTTTATGCAAGCTGCATCGTGTTGGGCCGGTTCTGATGAGGAGCTGTGATGGTTGCGTCGGGTTGGTGCATGCTGTGGTGGTTCTGTTAGAGACCAAAACTGGGCTGGCAGAGTACCTTTAACCCCACTTCTAAGGGTCCAGGACTGGCAAGGCAGTACTTGGGTTGTTAGGACTGGCAGCAGGCAGGTGGAGGGTTAAAGATGGGTGGAGCTTTTTCTGTCCCAAAAACTCTGATCAGGATGCCATTCAACTAACCCATGGGTCATGCTGGTGGCCCAGGGTTAAAGTGTAGATCCACCCCTTCTTATTCGGGCAAAAAGGCTGCAGAGAAGCAGGGCAGTAGAGCACCAGGGCAGCAGAGCAGTTCTTCTTGCAGCGGAGCAGCAGATTGGTCCTTCTTGTAAGTTTTCCTAAGGCCAAAAAATGATTTGAACAGTAGGTCTGAGGGTGTACTATATATACCTAGTGCCCACTTTGAAGTGGAAGAAACTTCTGGAGTTCCCCCTACAGAGATGTCTGGAATTTCCTGCCTCCCTTCCCTGGTCCCAGTCTGTCCCGGGGCACAAATGGCTAGTGTAAAGTCTTTGTGTGTGAGCGGAGCCAGTTCCTTTGAAGTGTAAGTGTGGTAGGTAACAGCTCCGCCCACCCCCAATTAAGCCATCTTGTCACCACCTAGACCTTTTACTGTGATGCTGTCTGGGGTAATACACAAAGGTCAACTGCAAACTATACCTAGTCATGTGACCCAGAAACATGCTGCAGGCACCAAATGGTTAGGACAAGAAAATTCCAACTGTCTAAAAGTGGCATTTTCAGAATTGTGACTTGAAATATGACTTTTCCATTGAAGGGGATTTCAAATTACAATCCCTCAAACACCAACCGTGGCTTTCCTACCTGCTCCTAATCAGACGTTAGCACTTATTAAATGTAATAAGTACTCTATGGGAGAGATAGTCCTCACAGTAGTGAAAAACGAATTTGTGAGTTTTTCACTACCAAGCCATGTAAAACTTAGAAATACATCAACGTTTTAATTACAATGCACCCTGCCCTATGTGTACTCTAGGTTCTACATAAGGGGAGGGGTATATGTAATAAAAAGTGAGTTTTAGGCTTGGCAAGAGGGTTACTTTCCAAGTCAAATTGGCAGTTTTAAACTGCATGGAGGCTGCAATGGCAGACCTCGGACAGGTTTGAAGAGTTGCTTAAGTGTGTGGCACAATGAATGCTTCAGGTACAAAAGTAGCATTTAATTTAGCAGCCCTGGGTATATGGTACACCACTGTACTAGGGACTTATAAGTAAATTAAATATGCCAAATAGGTGTAAGCTAATTTTATCATGTTTTAGTGAGTGAGCACAAACACTTTAGCACTGGTTAGCAGTGGTAAAGTGCGAAGTGCTCATGCCAAAAACAATTAATTCAGAAAAATAGGTGTGGTGAAGGCAAAATGTTTGAGGATGACCCTGCAGAGAGGGCCATGTCGAACGCAAACAACTCCCTCCAGCCAAAAGCCAGGGAGGACTAAGCATCACCTTGAGGTGCTTCCCTGCTTAGGTGTTAGTGCAGGGACAATAGCCCTCTACTGCAGAGGCCGTTCCTTTTCTATTCCCTCTTAAACTCAGTCTATACTTTCCTGAGCCACTGAACCGGTCTATGGGGAACCCTTCCGCTCAACTATGGACCCCATCTGTGCAGCAGTTAATTTGCTCAGATATGCATCCCAGTAGGCAGACAGTACCACCCTGGCCAACAAAATGATGTAGTCCAATCCTACCCTTGGGTCAAACTTCTGCCCCCAACCCAAGAAAAACACTTCCCATAAGGACATCAATCAACAGAGGAAACTGACATAAGTCAGTGTCCAGAGGCAGGCCCCAGGATAACCAGTCTGAGGGACAACAACCCTGGGTGTTAGGCACCCTACTTCCACTTTCCTTTCCACCACTCCAGGGCTGGTAACCTGATACTAGTTCTCCAGCTCAAGGTCTGAACTCTGTGGTTGAACAGGGTTTAGGGGTGAAAATGTGTTCCCTTTCCCCTCCTCTAGGCCTCTGTATCCTCTGTTTGGAAGTGTACTCCTAGAAACCTGAGCTTTCAGGACAGCCGCCCCTCCCAGCTCCCATAACACGAGTAGCAAATAATTTCTTGGAAAGCAGTCAAGTGGCATCTGGAGACTATCTATGAATCTCCTCTGAGTCACCTTCCCACCCCACTCCATGGATACCAGAGCTATGGGCAGAAAAATTCCTTCTCCTGGGCCGGACTTACCCTACACAACTGTCCAGTGTACTGCTCTGCGGTAACTATCCTTTCCACTACCATGGTCTGGCTGGTCTCAATGTCCCTAAGAGCGGTGATATGAAAGGGATGCCATTCACTTCAACCTGGTGGAAGTGATGACTCCCACCCCCAGGGAACACCAGCTCACTCTATGGGCATAGCTCACAACTAAGAAAGACTACAGCGCGGTCTTTTACCTGTTCCTTGAGACTTCTTACTTCTAAGGCCATATTAGCCACGGATGTATGATGTTACAACGCATACTTTTACAACGCCTACCTTTACATCGCAAGTTTTACAACGCATACCATTACAACGCATAATGCTTTTGGGCGCTGGATAGTGAATAGTTTAATTTACTATTCCAACTCCAGTCCCCGTGGATAGTAGGGAAGGTGTTGGATAGTACATTAAACCTATTCCCTATCCTAGAGCGCCCCCCAGCGCTATGCGTTGTAATGGTAGTTTGTTGTAAAAGTTTCATTGTAAAGGTTGTTTCCCATTGGCCACACTTGAAGAGTCCTCCTGCTTGTGTCCTAGCTGAGAACAACCAACACAAGGGGCTGGAAGTGGGGCGCTCTGAGCCACCACCCACCAGAGCCTTCTCCCTGTGCCTCACTACTACGGTCCGCAGCAGCCCTTCAGGAGAGCCAGAAGGCCCAGGAGCCTGAAAAAGTGACCTAGGTGCCTGCCAAGAAGAAGAAGGTAATGGGTGTGGGAAACCTGCTCCATATGTTTCCATGGCCCAAAAGGAAGCTGAACTTAAGGGTGACGCCCTGGAACCTACAGCGGAAGACATTGCTGCCCCTGGAGAGACCTACCTGAGCTAGCCAGGTCCCACTCTTGAGAGCCTTTGGCAGCATGCCAAGGCCCAGGCAACTGCCAATGGCGCAACCAACGATTTTTGTGTGCATACATTGCCAAGATTACAACTGTCTAAATATATAAATATCTATAGTAATCTAGGTTAATGCTATTTCGCGCGTGATAATTTGGGCAACCTTTCGATAAATGTCCCCGCAATTATTCCTGCCCGATGGAACAATGCCTTTGTATTTGGGCTCCAATACCAAGCCACTGCCTATTCACTTGCCCTGTGAGGTAAGAGCAATCTTTTTTCCATTTCCTTCAAAAAACCCGGGAGAAGGCCCCGCCCACACCGTTCCAACCAGGAAGTTTCACTCCAAACAGAGCGAAGGCTAGTGACAGCGCGGCTACGGTTGGGAGTAGAACCGATTAGAGCCCCACGGCGGCGGTGTCAGGTGAGAGGCGGCAACACAGTGTGCCAATGATTCGGATAGCGAGGATTAGGAGGCGCGATTATAACACGGGGTTCATTTGGATTTTTTACAGATGGTCACCGCCGATACCCTCCTTTCTGGTGACGATTGATTGAAGGTGAGCGGTAATCTTGATGCACTATTTAACACGCTATGGCTAGCATACTATGTTTTTGCATCAATAGTTTAACCTTTTTTCTGGTATCTCGACCCCTTTAATTTTCAGACTTATATCACTTGGGGATCCATTGATAATACAGCCCATGCGCCAAACGACAAGTAATTTTCTGACTTGTTTTCCAGGTGAGACTTTTGGGTTTCGCCGGTTCACTAATGATCCCAATGTAATTAAGTATAGGTAGCCTGTATTTGACTATGTCTTCGTTTTTTAGCAGGGCTCTGATAAGAACATATAGGAAGATATAATACCATCACAAGTTTTTGAACTCAAGGTGCGGTATACATTTTTTGGGCCCTAGAAGCAATATGCTTATAAGATGTTCATTTAAATTAACTACGAAATTAATGCCAGTGGGGTTTCTCTTTGGACTAGCAGGCACGTCAGTGAGCCGCCTATTACGATCCTACACTCATCGTGAGCAATATAGTCCACCTATCCAGTAAAGCCAAGTCAGCTTACAATTTAAATTGGATACTCGAGGTACGATTATCTCGGGTAATACAGGCATATTGGGGAATGCACGGTGTATTTGGATACAGTATGATTTGTTTCAAATCTTTTTGAATCATACTTCACAATAGGTTGTTGAACTACACGCCGAAGCCCCTGCGGCTGAATTATACTCCGTTTTGAGATACGCACCTGGCAGGAGTATTCCCTTGTCACCGGCATCAGTTTACTATTGGGTAGGTTGGCAATTCCATCTGGCACAACCACAGTGGTAGTGAGTTACAACGGGGTAGACCCTAAGAACTCTCTGACCTGGGTCAGTTAGTCAGGTACATATAGAAGTGGTCGGAGTATGATATTAAGAGTAGCAAATATCTCAAAGCATCACACATTTCTCAGTGGATCACTTTCGCTTATATCTAAGCCACAAATGTCATTCAAAGTCGAACAGGTTCATACATTCGGTGCATATTTATTATTTTTTGCACATCTCAATTTCTAAAATGCGTAAATTCCAAAAATTAGAATAGAAGATATTGCAATTGATGCATTGACAATATAAATCAATTTAAAGAAAACACAATAATATACAAGAGATACATTCAAATATGTTGACGCGCTCACGGTGCACAGAAAAGGAAGTATTTAGAAGGGATGGGTGTGTGGGGGTAGAAGTGGGGACCGGGTAAAGGTGGTGTGACTAGGTTATAATCACAGTGAAAAGTGAGGCCTTTACAGTCTATATACAGATCAATTGGTTCCGAAATAATCTCAAGCCTAGGTTCCGTAATCATCCATTGTTAAGTCCTATGCTTGGAAAGAAAAACAGTATCGGTTGTCGACGTTTCGACCCCTGAAGGTAAGGGTAGTTCAAAACCTCATGCTGGGGTCGCTGGGGGTCGCGTAACTAGTTAGCATGGAGGAGTCTCGTTCGTTATCGGAATTAACCAGACAAATCGCTCCACCAACTAAGAACGGCCATGCACCACCACCCACAGAATCGAGAAAGAGCTATCAATCTGTCAATCCTTTCCGTGTCCGGGCCGGGTGAGGTTAGTTACGCGACCCCCAGCGACCCCAGCATGAGGTTTTGAACTACCCTTACCTTCAGGGGTCGAAACGTCGACAACCGATACTGTTTTTCTTTCCAAGCATAGGACTTAACAATGGATGATTACGGAACCTAGGCTTGAGATTATTTCGGAACCAATTGATCTGTATATAGACTGTAAAGGCCTCACTTTTCACTGTGATTATAACCTAGTCACACCACCTTTACCCGGTCCCCACTTCTACCCCCACACACCCATCCCTTCTAAATACTTCCTTTTCTGTGCACCGTGAGCGCGTCAACATATTTGAATGTATCTCTTGTATATTATTGTGTTTTCTTTAAATTGACTTATATTGTCAATGCATCAATTGCAATATCTTCTATTCTAATTTTTGGAATTTACGCATTTTAGAAATTGAGATGTGCAAAAAATAATAAATATGCACCGAATGTATGAACCTGTTCGACTTTGAATGACATTTGTGGCTTAGATGTAAGCGAAAGTGATCCACTGAGAAATTTGTGATGCTTTGAGATATTTGCTACTCTTAATATCATACTCCGACCACTTCTATATGTACACAACCACAGTGGTAGCACGTACGTTTAAGCAACCCCAGAGAGGTGATTGCGATAGCCTTGGGCCGCCTGTGCATGACCCATTAATGTTCATGATTTCTTTTATGATCTCCACTTAGGAATACAACCCTAAGTTCTGGGAACCATCAGGATCAAGAATCTATTGTGGTTCATCTTCCTGTGTATGTTAGGTGAGTTCTCACTACACTTTAAATGACTATGGAGGTCGCCTCCAATCGTAGTGTTCCACACTCGATATGTTCAGTGGATAGAAGACAACATGTCCTTTTCCCTCCTTCCCCCCCCCTTTTTTTGATTATCCACCTGCCTTGTATGTATTAACAAGGTAGCTGTGTACTAAATGATCTTTCAACTGTTTTTTAGGAGGTTGCCCACCCACAACCATCCCGTCCTGAAGAAGACCCCGTTGTAAGGACTAACATCCTACGCGTTTTGTGGGTCGAAACGTAGACGCCAATATCTTCACCAACTCCTACCCCCAAGCTAGACTAAAGCAGCTGAAGGCGAGCTAGGTGGTCTACACCAATTTTATCGTGGACTCTATATGAGCACAGTATCGTGGACCTTGGATCAAGGAATCACATGAACATTTGTTTTTTGAGTTTTGATGAATACGTAACACGAACGAATCTGACCATTTCCCTATTCCTTCTTAAACCTTGGCACTTTCCCTCACTTCACCCCCCTCCCTGTTGTGTATGTGGGCACATATATAAGAATTTTGTATTGTGATGTTGATGAAATCCAACCAATGAATGGTTACAATGCAAATTTGAAATAAATCTTTTTGCATTCATTTATCTGTCTTTTTTGAAATAATTGTTTAAAATTGTTAATATCAGTTCTCTGTCTGGGACCCCTTCCTTATATACCACTTAATCACCCAGGTCCCTTGACTTTACTGGGTTTATCCCTTTGTGTATACCAAGGCCCAGGCAGCTGTTGACACCTTTTGTGATCTCATAATTTTTGGGGATAATTGTCTCCTGTATGGTGAGGCTAAAGTTGCTGGGCCCAGGTCAAACTGTGCATTGGTGGTCCCCCAGTGCTACTGGGCCTTTCTACAGGAGTTGGCTCATAACATCCCACTGTCAGGATATATGGAGCAAGCCAAACCCCTTGACCAACTGGTCACCCACTTTTATTGGCTCCGGATGAGGATGCAGTCAGATGCATTGTGCAGATCCTGCATTACCCAGTGGGAAGTCAGGGGTTCTGCAGAAGGACCTCTTGTTTCCCTTTCCTCTAGTGGGAACACTCTTTAAAAGAGTGGGCATTGACAGTGATGGGCCTCTGGACCCCAAGACTGCGTTAGGTGACAGGTTCATCATGGACCATGCCACACGGTATGCTGAGACTGCGCCCCTGGTAGCTATGGTATTGAGGGGGATATTAACCTGTGTGGGTTTCCCCAAGGAGGTTGTGTCTTACAGGGGCACCTGCTTCATGTATGCTTACATGAAGTCCATGTAGGAGGAGTATGGGATAATCCAACAAGTTATCCACTCCATATCACCCCCAGACCAAAGTCTTTTCTAAAAGACTCAACAAGACCCTGAAAGGCATGATTATGGCTCTTCCAGAACCCATGAGGCATTAGTGAGATATCTTGCTACCATGCCTGCTATTTGCTGACAGGGAAGGGCCTCAGAAGGGAGTGGGCGTTCAGTCTCTTTGAACTTCTGTTTCACCACCCTGTGCATGGAAGTCTCAATCTTGTGAAGGAAGAATGGGAGCAAGCTTCCAAGAAACCCCCTCAAGATGTGGCGGCATATTATCAAGATCGGCGTTAAAATTATCGCTGCTTTAGCGGCAGGAAATTGCCATTAAAGCGTCGATAATGGGCTTGATAATATGCCCTTTTGAATTCCCATTGAAGCCCATGTTCTGGTGTGAACATGGGCTTCTATGGGAATTCACAAGAGCACATTATCAAGCCCATTATCACCGCTTTAGCGGCAGTTTCCTGCTGCTAAAGAGGTGATAATTTTAACGTCGTTATTGATAATATGCCCTGTAGTGAGCAACATGTTGGCCGTCAGATCTCAGATAAATCACTTCTGAAAGTAGGCCACTGAGAAGTTAGAGGCCAGTCAGGAAACATGAAGCCCTAGTACGAATAGAAAGCCATTCCAGTGTGGGTGATGGAGGCTAAAAGGTGTGGATGATGGAGTCTGTGGCGTCCCGCGCCCTAAACAACTGCTGGACTAGTCCCTATGAGGTAAAGAAGCATAAGGGAGAGGTCCCCTACCAGGTGATCCTCAAGGCATCTAGGAACCCCTTAAAGGTCTTACATATGACCTGCCTCAAACCCCAATTTGAGAGGTCTGAAGTCTCTTTGCACTTGGTGTAGATGATGGTGTGGAGGAACAGAGAGAACTCTCCTAAGCTCCTTTCTTCCAAAGAGCAAGATGGATCAGTGGAAGGAGCTGTTCTCTTCCCTATCCTGAGCCCAGAACAACAGAGGGACTGTTGACACTTGTTGGGGCAGTTTGCCTCTTTGTTCTCACATACCTCAGAGCCCTCTGTGATTGGTTCATTTATGACAAAGACATAGGGGACAGTATGCCTGCAAAAATGCAATCTACAAGCTGTCAGACAAATTGATACCCAGCATCAAGGATGAAGTCACCAAGAAGTTGGATAAGGGGGTGATTGAGCGGAGCCCTACTGTAGTCCCTGGTCCAGACCACTGGTACTGGTACCCAGGACTGCCCCCCTATAAACCACTCCATTCCTTAGGTTCTGTGTGGATTAAAGGGGCCCCCAACTCACCCATCACTAATGCCTACCCATTTCTCAGAGCTGATGAGCTCATTGATCGGTTGGGGGCTGCCATATTTTTCACTACCTTTGACTTGACGTCAAAGTATTGAAAGATTGCACTGATGGAGGCGGGCCTAGGATAGGTTGGCATCCTCCACCCCAGAGGGTCAGTTCCAGGGATGCCTTTTGGACTAAAGCATACCCTTGCCACATTCCAAAAGTTGGTCAACTGGGTCTTGGCTCAAAAACTTCAGTGCCACCTACTGGATAACATTGCTGTTTTCAACTCTAGCAGTGATGACCACCTGCAACACTTCCAGACCAGTAAGTGCCAGATAGGGTAGAGTAATTTCAAAAAGGGGGGTGGTGATGGACAGAGTATCTGAGTTAATCAGAACACTCCTACCCAGTCAACAGATCAGGGCTTGATCCATCACCGTTTTTTAGCTCACTGCACCATCCCAGTTCAGAACCTGGCTATATGCAAATTAGTCTGTCCCTGGCCCAGTGCATCATGGGAACATGGCAGACCAAACTACCAAGCCAATTCTTCACTGGAAAGGAAACAAGCTTCCAGGGACCGGTTTCTGGCATTACAGCCGTCTTCGGCCCGGCTTGCTTGAATCCTGATTGTGCAGTGAGCAAGGGACTCATGTCTGAGCATACCCTTCCACACTCATGGTGGCCAAAATAATTTCAAAAAGGGGGGTGGTGATGGACAGAGTATCTGAGTTAATCAGAACACTCCTACCCAGTCAACAGATCAGGGCTTGATAGGGTAGAGATCAGAAATACACTCGGGCCCCCAAACAGGTCAAGGAAAGTTTCAGTCCCTCCAGGCCAAGATACAAACCATTATAGCTTGGGGACTTCTTAAGACCCAGGCTGAGGTAAGAACCTTTCTAGGCCTCGATGAGTATTAACGAAGAATTGATGAAGGCTATGGCACTATTTTTGCCCCCTTAAGTGAGTTGACGTATAAAAAGCAGGACCAAAGGTGACATGGACAGAGAATGTGCCAGAAAGCATTTGATACCCTGAAGGAAGCCATGTGCACAGCACCAATGCTTAAGGCCCCTGACATCTCTGAAGAGTTCCTAGTTCAGATAGATGCTTTACAGTATGGCATTAGGGCAGTCTTGTTGCAGCTAAATAATGAGGACTTGGACCAGACTTTAGCTTTAATCAGTAGGAGGCTACTTCTCAAGGAACATAGATGGAGTGCAATTGAGAGGGAAGCATTTGCAGTGGTCTGGGCAGAAGTTGAGAACATCTCTGTTTGGAACTCACTTATTTCTTCATACGGACCGTAGACCCCTCAGATGGCTGATGCAAATATTGGGAGAGACTACAAAGTGTTGTTCATCTTTATACAGGGAATTAACTTTACAGTAGAACTTATCCTCCCTGGGACTGACCACACCAAAGCTGATGCCCATTCCAGGTTTTTCGGCCTTAGCTATGAGAACTCTCTAGAGGGTGAGTAGTTTTCCTTCCTTTCTGTTGGAGGGGGGCACATGTTTGAAATAATCATCTTTTGCCAGGCATTCCCCCAGATTTTGTCTTCCTTTGCTGAACCCATTTTTGTTAGCCATAGGACTATGTGTACTTTACTCCTACTAACAAATGGTAAAGCACTACTGCTCTCCCTTCTAAACACAATACAAATTTGCATACACTCAATTGGCACATTTAATTTACTCGTAAATCTCTAGTATATGGTACTTCATGGACCCAGCCCCGGTAAATAATATGCCACTAGTTGGCAGCATCACACTCATTGTGCCACCCACAAAGTAGCACACTAAAATATGTCTCCAGGCCTGCCAATGCAGTATAGTTGTACAGTTTTAAAATGTAATTTCGATCTGGCAAAATAATCTTCCTTCCTTTACAATACTTATATGTCACCATCGGGCAGGGTGCACCATATCTAAAATGTAAGACATGTATATTTAATATTTTACATGTCCTGGCAGTCAAAAACCTATCCATTGTTTTTCACTGTGACAAGGCTCACTTTCACAACATTACCTTAAATGAGTGCTATTCAGTTTTGGAGTATCCAGAAAAATGGTTCATGGACTCTTTTTAATAGTAAATTAAAATCCAACTTAATGATCAAGACAGAATTTATATTGCTATTTTAGAAATTACACTTTTAGAAGGTTTATATGTCTAAAACCAAAAGGCTTTCCTGCCAGTGTCCAGCTGTCACCTGATCTATGATGGCTCCCCTGTGGTGAGATGTGTATTGTTCCCCGACAGTGGACAAAAGGCCCTCAGAGTGACCAGAGTGGCTACTTTCTTGAAAGGATGGCCTGGGTGGTTGTATCCAGATCCTTCCTGAGCTTCAAAGCATGCCTACCTTGTCACTGCCAAAATAGCACACATTTACCCTGTCTCCCCTTTGTCTCTCCATTTGGCATGGCACCAGACTCAAGGGGTAGAGGAAATTACCAGACCTGATTTAGGGGTAGACAAATGCTTGTCCTCCAACCACAGGATGGCACTGGGTATAAACGTAGACAACCACAGTCCTCTCCTCAGAACACCCCTGTACCTATAAAGATCAAAAGAAGTGTTGCCCTACTTTCTGAAGGAAGCCTGGACCTGCTTGCCTTGAACCGGGATCTCAGAACTGACACCAATGGTCAGTTTGCTGACCTCCTGTTGGAGCTACAGTGACACAACAAGCCTTTAGAGGCCTTTGCCTGTAACTGCCCAGCTGACTAGTACCAATTGGATCTGCCCTTGCCCTGCTGCTGTCCTCTGTTAGAGTAAGTCCTAACCCCCAACTAGTGCCCTCAGGTCCTAGACCTTTAGCTAGTGTTCAAGTGAACTACTCCTATCCAGTGCCGGCTTTAGTGCTAGTGGAGCCCTATGCGACAAAAACTTTTGGCGCCCCCCCATATGACCGCCTTTTTGGATTCCCTCACTACCATCCTGCAAAAGTGCCCCTCATCTCTCCATAGCCCCTCTCTCAAACACACTTCACTTGTTTTAAAACACTGGCATAGACTGGCATTACTAATCCACTTAGCTAATCACATAAAACACAAATCTGTTCTTTGCAGCAGGCATATTAACCCTCTGCACTACTTTACGATAAGTAAAAACTGCTACTAGACAGAACTCTGATCTCTCTCTCTCTCCAGCATGAACATTCATCACAAGAGTTATCATGACATTTAATTGCTGTCTGGAACCTGGAGGCACAAGTAAGTCTGCAGCAGGTGCTTTTAAATCCTATGTTATTTCAAAACAGAGTGCCCCCTCTGAAGTCAGTGTACCACCTCTAGGTCAGTGCCCAGTGTGGCCGCACCGGTCGCACTGCCTTAAAGCTGGCCCTGCTCCTATCCCCCAAACTCCGAATAGTGGGATATAGAAAATTCTGCCAGCTTTCTACCTGGAAAATCTTTGGATACCGGGACCACCGTCGAAGCCACAGCCATGGAATTTGAATCACCGGTCAGACTCAGCTTGCTGGTTTGTCCCACTGAAGGAGATCTGGCTTCCAGAAACGTTTTTAAGTCCGAACGTACAGGGCTTAATGGGGACTGAGGCTGAGCAACTACCCGTCAACGTCAAGGCTTTCCTCAGCACAGACTTTGCAGCTACCTCACATAAGACTCTTCGATTACCTCTTTTTGCCCATAAATCTTTGTAAGTCAGTAGGTAAAGGTTCCATGAGGGCCAACCTAGTCCCCGTATTTTTAAATATCAAGCAGGCTTTTGCAACTGCAATGCTGCTTTATATTATGTGGTACAAAAGGGGGTGGTGATGGACGGAGCAAACATATTTTCAATCACTTTTACTGCAGAAGAACGCTAGTCAAAATTTTCTAATAGCCTTATAGCCCTTCGTAGCAGGGCTGTACCGGCTATTAAAGTCCCGCTGTTTCGTTAAAGTCCCTCGCCTTCGGCTCGGGCCTTTAACGATTCAGCGGGCCTTTAATAGCCGGTATAGCCCGCTACGGCGGGCTATAAGGCTATAATATAGACTTTCATATATCAAAAACAGTTTTACTCAGACTACAGCTGAGAAAGAAGTGAACAGTTGCTGGACAGCTTGACTGCCATATTTTCACATGTGGTTTACGACCACAAGGCAGCCCATGTGGGACATGGGACATTTATGCTATTTCGCATTCTTTGGAAATCTTTATCATGGACTTGCCTGAAAATCAAACATGGCTGGTGTTTTGCTTTTTAGTTGCCATGTTTAGAGGTAGACCACATGCATGTAGAGATGTCAGTAATCTCCCATTGCACAGATCTCCAAATATGCCAGCAAATCATCACCAACATTGGAGATCCACATAACAAAGGTCCCTTTCCAATATATACTCCTACTTGTGCAGCTAGGGTATTAAGTGCATTACAGACAGAACCCCTCTCTGTTTGTTTGTGTTAGGTTGTTTACAGCAATATGTAAATACCATAACTACAGGTGGTTGCACTTGGCTAAACTGTTGAAATACATAAAAGGCACAAGTGAATTATGCACTTATTTACCTCTGGGCACCCATACTGTCTTCTACAATACTCAATTTTCCAGTACATTATTTCTACAAAAATTATCAGAAATATATTAAACTACCTTTTGCAGCCGAGCTGACCAAATATAACAAGCTACTATGGATGTGTCATGTGTGAGGAGTGGACTGGTTTTGTGACATAATACACACCCACCTTCTCTAGACAAGGGGTCCAGGCATTTACTCTTAAGCATGTGATTGCACAATAAAGCATAAAATGCATAATTGTCGCTTGTCCACTTAGCATATAATCACAGAGCCCTCCCATGTTTTTGGATAAGTCCAATTAACTGTTAAAGTATGAACTGTCTCATCCGATAAGGCTCAAAACAGTGGTTTAAATAGGAAAACATGAAGTTAGAGTGAAGAGAGACAGACTTAGTATTTTTTTTAACCTCAACACTCACAATGCTCCCCAAGATTGTTCTAGTTGACAGTTCAGATATAAGAATCAGACAATCCTGAAGAGCTTCCAGTTTTTAATGTATAATAAAAGGAGTGCCGGTGCCCAAAGCTGTATTCAGAAACCCGCGGCCAGTGTTTTTTATTATCGACACACTGAAAACCAAGGCTGCATAGTCTTTACATGACCTCATGACCTCAAGACTCTCCCATCCATCATCAGACACTCTCTTCCCCCTTATCTCACTCGTACAGGTTCCTGCTTTCTCAGTTTGTGATGTTTTTCTGTATTTCTAGCCCTCCTTCTTTACCTTTGTATGTTTTCCCTCTCTTGCTCTCAGTAACTTATGAGGACGAATAAGTGTCAGTCCCCAAAAATGAGTGGCCCCACCAATAACCACTGGCTCAAATTAAGCACTGAGAACTACACTTCCTTTTTTTTTTTTATATATTTTTTATTCAGATTTTTCCCCATTTTATGTTTGTACAGGGCACACATTTACATATAGGATAATAGAAATTAACATAAACAATAATACAACATAACCAATTAATCCAAATCATATAATCCAAGAATATATCTTAAGCTATACAGGTTAGATCGGTATAGACAATCACAATACAATTGCAATCAACCTTCATCAGATATAATCAAAACGTAAAGACATCCTACCCTGGATCTATGCCTCTCCATCTTTGAATAGGTTCCCATATTTCCTTACCTATTTTCCTAGCATTTGCACCTTTCCTAGCATAAATTGCTTTTTCGAGGTTATACACATTCAACAGCTTTGCTAACCATTGATGGAATGTGGGTGGTATACGGTCCAGCCAAGCTGTGGCAATGCATAGTCTCAAAACAGCCATGGCCAAAAATATGAAATATTCGAAGGGCACCTGGATAGCACTCTGATTTATTCCAAACATCACCACTACTGGGGTAAGTGTGATTTCAATCCTTAACGAATTTTTAAAAAATAGTTCAATTTCATCACAGGTGATTTTTAAATGAGTACATGTTGCAAGCATATGAACAAGATCAGCTTCATCGCTATCACATCTTGGACACGTAACTCCTGCTATCCCTCCCCATTGCGCTATCCTGGCGGGTGTGTGATATAATAGATAGAGAGTCTTATAATGTTGTGCTTGGAGTGGTGCTGAGCACAGGAGTTTCTGACCCAATTCCAATGATCTATGAAAACACTTCTTCTCTACCCCCAATTTCTGTGTCCACTTATTCTCGAACTTTTCCAAATCATCAACTTGATGCTCTATCAACTCAGAATAAAATCTTCTTATTGTACCCTCTGTACCATTCTCTATGATATCCAGAATGGGGTTTGTGTTAAATCCCGCCAATCCTCCAGTTTTTGTTGACATAAAGCTTCTTATTTGCAGATACTTAAAAAAATGAGTTGAATCCAAACCATATATTGCCTGCAGACCAGAAAACTGCATTACCCCCTGTGCTCCCATCATATCCCCCATCTTCGTAATCCCACATCTTACCCAATCATTAAAAACGACTCCTGAAAATATTTCATCAGGAAGACTGACATTATTTTTTAACCTAGTGTAAGCGTTATACCTACCCAAACCAAACTTTTTCGCAAATGAGATCCAAATACTGTGTGCTGCTTTAACTGTTTTAAATTCAGTCCTTTTAAAATAACTATGCTCAGTGATTTTCAACAGAAGATTCTCAGCATGATCTCCTAAAACCAATGTGTAGATTGCGAGTGTTCCTAACTGGTCTTGTCCTTCATTTTCCCCTCCTCCTAGTAACCCTGCCATGTTTTGGAGGGATGCCGCCCAGTAATATAATTTTAAGTCTGGCAGGGCCCATCCACCACGTTCCCTAGGTAGTGGCATAAATCTCAATGCCCTTCGGGTCTTTCCATGCGACCAGACAAAGCGGTTTATCATATGCTCCAGAGTTTTAAACCATTTCGCCTCAAATGATAAGGGTATAGCCCTAAATAGGTATAAAAACTTTGGTAAAAAAATCATTTTAATTATATTAGTTCGTCCTACTATTGAAAAATGGATATTATGTAACCTGTCTAGTTCCTTCTTGGTTTTACTTATTACCGGTGCTATATTTACCTCCACTAATTTATCTAGATCCGCTGTGATTGTTACCCCTAGATATACTCCACTCTCCACCACCCGATTATCTGAGCAATGAGCTTTACTATTTTTAATGATTTGTGTTTTAGTAGTGTTAAGAGCGTAACCAGACACTTCTCCAAACTGTTGGGCTTCCATCTCAACCGCTACCATGGCTTCCATAGGTGTGGGAGTCACAATCGCCACGTCATCGGCGTAAGCCAGAATTTTGCATTGAGTCCCATAAGTATCTAGTGGGCAGATATTATTATTTAATTCTATGCGGCGTATGTAAGCGTCCATATAAAGAGCAAACAGAAGTGGGGAGCAGGGGCATCCCTGTCGCATTCCCCTTTTTATTTTAAATGGAAGCGTGTATCCAGCATTTACTCGAATGCGAGCGGTTGGAGCCTCATATAGCACCTGTAACGCTCTTACAAGCCCCCCTCCAAACCCCAATCTCCTCAATATATACCACAGAAAGTCCCAGGAGACCCGATCAAAGGCTTTTTCGGCATCCAATAACATAATCGCCATCGGGTCTCCTGTTATCTCTGTTGCATCAAGAAGGGTAATGACTTTTCGTATGTGATGGGTGGTGCCTCTCCCCGGTATAAACCCATGCTGATTAATGCTCACAAGTCTGTTGATGACTTTGGCAACTCTGAGGGCCAATGCCTTCGAATATATTTTTGTGTCCGCATTCATCAATGTTATGGGTCTATATGATCCAGGTTGGTTAGGGGGCTTGCCCTTTTTCAGAATTATGACAATATCTGCCCCTGCCCAGCTTTTCGGGATTGATTTCCCTCCCTGTGCCTGCTGCATTGTAGATGTCAGATCCTGTCTGATTATATCCCAAAAAATTTAAAAAAATTCCACTGGGATCTGATCAGGTCCTGCGGCCTTCCCAGAGGGTAAACTAGTCAAGGCAATAAAAATCTCGTTGGAACTAAGTGGGTCTTCCAGCCCCTTTGCCTCATTCTCCAATAACCTTGTTACTGGGATATCTCGGAGGTAATCACCCATCTTAGAGGTATCCGCTGGGTTCCCTTGATTATATAACGAGGTATAGAATTTTCTAAAAATTTCTCTTATTCCCTCTTCATCCGAGACCGTTGTTCCTACTTCATCCTGAACCTCACGGATTTGACTGGTAGACACATTCTGCCTAGTTCGAATTGCAAGAGTTCGACCCATGGATTCATTAAACTCATAGCATCTCTCTCTATTTGCTAAGTATGTTTTAGCAGCTTTGTTGGCTATGCCCTCTCTGATGCTTCCATCTTTGCCTTAGCTATTTTTATTAAAACCTGATCTAGAGGTGCTCCCCTTATAACGTTACTAGTTAATTCCTCCTCTGCTTCTATCACCGCTTTAATGAGGTCTTCATCTTTTTGCCTTTCCCTCCTCAGTCTCGCTACACTGTAACTTATTGTCTCCCCCCGAATGGCTGCCTTAAATGCATCCCAAACATTCCCAGCTTCCGTACTGCTTCTATTGATATTTAAAAAATCAGTAATCCACTCTTTCATATGGGTGATATATGCTTCATCCTTTAGCAATCCCCTCTCAAATGTCCACGTACGATCCAGTCTTTTACTACTACGGCTTACTGTTAAAATTAGAGGGTTATGGTCAGAGACTATACGTGGTAGCTTTTTGATTTTTAGTTTTGATTGAAGAGAGTTTGAAGCAAAAAAGTAGTCTAACCTAGCACATGCTCTATGGGGTGCTGAATAGTAAGTGAACCCCTGTTTATCGGGATAAAGTGTCCCCCATACATCCATCAAAGCATTATTCCTTGCGAGGTTACCCAATGAGCACCAGACTCTCCTTTTTCTACCCTGATACCCCCTATTAGAAGCCAGCCCAAGCCCCCCTGCCCCGTTAATATTAAAATCACCAGTCAAAATAATAGTTGGCGACCATGTGGACAACTTCAGATCCAAAAAATCAAAGATGTCAGGATCATCCTCCATTGAGCCATATACACACCCTAAAGTAAACCATTCCTCATTGCTTTTATACTCTATAAGGACCCATCTCCCCCATCTATCTTCGAGTTTTCTCCTTATTGTAAGATCCCTTTGTTTAGACAAAATTGTCACACCTCTGTTTTTGGCACCCTGCTTAGAGTAGGCTAGAACTTGATATCCCAACTGATTTAACAAGTGCCCCTGGTCTCCCGCTATATGAGTTTCTTGGAGACACACCAAATCCACATTTAAAGATCTTAGCCATGCCGCCACCTGCTGCCTCTTGATTCGGTCATTTAACCCGCAGACATTTACTGTAATTATACGCGTACCCATTAATGCACATCGATTATTTTCCTCAACAGATTAACATCAACAGCACACATTATTTTATCATTTACTGCTTTAAGTGATCTATCTGGATATATGACGTTACCACGCGTTCTTTTACCACGCAGACCATTACCACGCATTTTTTACAACGCAGGACCCTTTACCACGCATACCATTACAACGCTGGTATTTACAACGCAGGTACTATTACAACGCATACCATTACAACGTAAGTATAGGTAAGTAAATAATATGGTAAAATAATTTAATTATTAATAATATTTTTTTATTAATAAATTATTTTAATATTTAATATTTTAATTATTTATATTAATATTTATTTATTAATTTTTAAATATATATGTTAAAAATACCCCTGTACCCCAAAACCCAAACCCAGCCCTAAAACCTAAAAATACCCCTGAACCCCGAAACCCAAACCCAACCCTGAACCCTAAAAATACCCCTGTACCCCAAAAACTGAAAACTGACCCTGAACCCTAAAAATACCCCTGTACCCCAAAAACTGGAAACTGACCCTGAACCCTAAAAATACCCCTGGTACCCAAAAACTGAAAACTGACCCTGAACCCTAAAAATACCCCTGTACCCCAAAAACTGAAAACTGACCCTGAACCCTAAAAATACCCCTGTACCCAAAAACTGAAAACTGACCCTGAACCCTAAAAATACCCCTTTACCCAAAAACTGAAAACTGACCCTGAACCCTAAAAATACCCATTTACCCAAAAACTGAAAACTGACCCTGAACCCTAAAAATACCCATTTACCCAAAACCCAAACCAAAAATATTTTAAATAAAATTATATACTTACCAATACTTACGTTGTAATGGTATGCGTTGTAAAGGTACCTGCGTTGTAAATACCAGCGTTGTAATGGTATGCGTGGTAAAGGGTCCTGCGTTGTAAAAGTTGCGTGGTAAAGGTAGGTCGTGGTAAAAGTTGCGTGGTAAAGGTTGTATACCGATCTATCTATCCACTGAATGTTGCATATTTCATAAAGTCTTCCCTGTACATACATATTTAACCAAAAATCAACCAAGTGACCTGTACCCCTCCCCCTCCCCTCCTCCCCTCTCCTCTCCCCCATACAGGCAAATAGGTCAGTCCTGACCTATGCGTGACAGCTGGAGTCCCAGGTGTCACCCGCTCCCTCCCTCCCTCCCTGCTCTAGTTACCATTCACTTCTTTATGCCTTTATAATCCACCTTATTGTTAAACTTTTCGTTTTGTCTGAGTTAGTGCAACCTCCATATTTTTTTTGTGCCCCTTTCTTTGCTTAATCTCTTCTAGATACTCCTGCGCTTTAATCTCAGAGAAAAAGATCTTAATCTGTCCCTTATCTATCACTTTAAGACGAGAAGGGAACAATAAATATGCTTCACAACCCATGTTTTGAAAAGGGGTTAACATTTTCCTCATCTGCCACCTCCTCTCAACCGTGACATGGCAGAAATCGGGGCGGGCAAAGAAAGTCATACCATTATATGTCCGTCTAGCTTCAGGCTTGGCTTTGTCCATAATCTCCTGCCTTAAAAGGAAATTCCCTACAAATATCAAAATTGCCCTAGGTTTATCACTAGGTGAGGTCCTTTTTTGAACCATAGGGAACCTGTGCGCTCTTTGAATCTCCCTTTCCCATGCCCAACCCGTTAACTCAGGAAGGGCCCCTTTAAGCAACTCAATGACAAATGCCCGCACATCCTGCCCTTCCCTTCCTTCTGGCAGCAACAATAATCTTATGTTGTTATGGCGTTGGCAGTTCTCATAGTCCTCGAGCTTCCAATGTACATCGGTTGCCATCTTTTCCTGCTCCTTCCGAAACTCGTTCCAATTCCCAACTTCTTCCTCCAATTTCTCAGTTCTTGTTTCTACCTCAGTAACCCTTGAAGCCATATCTGAATATAGTTTATTAACTTTTTGAAGAGATACTTGTATCTTTTGATTAGCTTGCTTTGCCCTCCGAGACTCAGCTCTAGCCTCCCCCTGCATTTGTTTTAATGTTGAAAACAACATGTCCATCGTTGTAGCTTGTGCAGAGGAGTTGGAGTTGGATAAAGAGTCTGGTGCAGCGACAGCGCCCTCTTGATGAAGCTGCGAAGTTGCTGAATAATCCCAGTCTAACCTTCTCGAAACTTCTGTATGTGAGGGACTCATATTCGTTTTTGATTTACTGCGTGATATGTTTTTTAGTCTTTTCCCCCTTCTTTTAGTGGTCACTTTGTGTGTTTCTTCACTGTCCGAGGTCACAGGCTTGGATTCCAACTCAGATTCAGTCTCAGAGACCCCAATATCACTCTCAGAATTGGAATCCTCATTCTCATTACTATCTTCCTCATCATTAACCGAATAGAAACATTTGTCACTTGGGGATCCCAAATTCATCAAAGGACCAACTAAAGGTTGCATAATAGAGGTTGGTCTGCCTTCTCTCGCAGTTATCCCTGATCCCTGGTTTCCACCATCTTGTTCTGATTGTTGATTTATAGCACCCTTCTCTCCGATTAGAACTCCAGAGCGCTCTTCAATGCAATGTAAGGGGGATGGGGGTAGGGTTATATTAGAGTTAACAAAAGAAACAGCCTGCACACCATTCACCCCGTCCGGGGTCAGCTCGACTGCAATGTCCGCCCTCTGTGTAAATATAGGTCTCTCTACCCCATCTACCCCATCCACCAGTTCCATTAGTCGGGTCTGTATCCCCTCATTAAGCACATTCTCAAGACCCTCACTTCCCTCCCTACCGGCAAGCAGAGCAGAGCTTGAGTCGTTGTATACTGTATACTGTTCTGTGTCCAAAGCTCCCACACGGTTTGGATCTCCTGGATCTCCTGGTAAAACGGGAGTCTGTCTTTCCCCGTCTAGAGTCTGATCATGTGTCTCCTCTTGCTCTTGTTCAAGGAGCGGCGTCCTCTCAGTCTCCAGCGGCGTCCTCTCAGCCTCCAGCTTGTTCTCCAGATCAGTCAGGCACACATCCGGCGACCGCAAGGCATCCTCTGCTCTCCGAGCATTAGTCTCCCCTGCGCTCTCTGTCAGAGCCGCTCGGGGCTCCGCACTCGATTTTGTCAGCCCATGCTCAACTCCGCCAACTCCGCCAGCCCCGAAGTCTATCTGTGGAAATGCCTGTAGTGAGACGGTTACTGCTCCCGTCCCTGCCGCCACCGCCGTTCCTGAAGGTTGGATCAGAGCGGGCACTGCAAAAGATTCCCGGAGGGTAGGTTGTCGCATGTTTCCCTCTTTACCCGCAGCCTTACCAGTGACTTCATTATTCTGGCGCTTTGTTGTTTTTTTATTTACTTGGGCTTTCTCCTTTTTCTCTTTAAATTTATCTTTTAATTCCTTTAATTTCGGTTCGTTTTTCTTCTGTAGTTTTTCAATACTTTCTTCCTCCTCCTCCTCTGGATGGTCTACGGTATCCAAGTTATCCTTCACCATGTTTCTGAGGATTCGAGTCTGCGTCTGTGTCATAGACCGAAGATTAGAGCTTGGGGCTACCCCAGGGTCACTTAGAGTAGCGTAATCCCTTTCTCTCTCTTTCTGAGAGTCTTTCTGCGGTCTTGGACCGTGAGGAGCCATATTTTGCATAAAAACTTGTCGAAGAGCAGACAAGGAGTTATCCTGAGATCCAAACCAGCAAATCACGTTAGCAAAACTCGATCTGCTCCTCACTATCCAGTGAAAGAGCCGTTTTATAAAGCTCACTGAAGGCTGCATACTATCCTTCTGTAGAAGACGGATGCCTGCATTTTTTTTCAGTTTTTTCCGCTTCTATGAGTCGTTGAGCAGGAGCGGGAGCCTGGGAGGGTAGCGACTGCTCCCTACGGTCTGTCAGCGGCCATCTTGCCCCCCCGAGAACTACACTTCCAATATATTTCAGTCATCTCTATTAATCACTCAGTGAAAAAATGTCCAGAAAGGAGTAAAGGTGTATTAAAGGTAAATCTCAGCACAAGAAGTCATTCCTATGCAGCCTGATCCAATATTAAACAGAGAGTATAGCAATAATATCAGATACAATGTGAATTTCCAGTTCCAGATTATATGAACCTATAAAAAAGGAGGGAAAAAGTGTTTGGAAATGCTTATATCTGTGAAAATAAAAACAAGTGAGAAATAATATGTATGTACCATACTTTCAGATGATGGCTCTTTAAAAGATTGAATTGTATCCATGAATTGTCAGAGATATACCCATTATTAATTAGAAGGGAGTATCTAGGGGTTGCAAGTATTGCCATATATTGTTTCCTCTGGTTCCTCGCTCCCTAGTAGCATACAGGGGCCCGCTGGTATTTTTGTTCCTTATTCCAAGCCACAGTGATATGTGCATCAAAAAGGTTAATCCTGGGCTCCCAGACCTACTCTTTATGATTCCCTTATCAGCCCCATCTCTCTCTTCCTGACATGTGTCCAGGCCCCTTCCTTGTGATCTATCATTGAATTAAAGGGTCCTTTCAAATGCACAAATAGAGCATTGCTGCTCTCCCATCCTCCCATGTGTTTTCCTCCCAGCTTACACGAATGAAGCAATACTCAATTCTGCCTGGAGGATGCATCTATTCCTCAGGTATGCCACCAGGCACAGCACACTAACTGCACAGAACTATTATCTTCATGTATTATGCCACCACAAGCATTACTACAGGAAGCAAATGCATCAGGTTGTGCACACTGCTCAGTACAGCAGTCTTTCTGTATTGTACCAGTGTGTTATTTTTACAACACACACTGCAGGCATACACACATTTACCATGCTTGCACTGTACACACGTCAGCCCTTGTGTAGTGTACTTCTTGCCAGCAACCATGCACACAACACATGTTTCCTTCACATGCACCCTTCCACATTTACCTGATGTAGGCCAGGGGTGAGTTAAGCACACAGCCAGTGGCAGCTGGTGACATTTGAAAGCAGTGAGGTGTAAAAGTTGGGCATGAATTTTAACCAACAGGCGAAGCGAGCAAAAGTGGGGTACAGGTTAGGTCCTCCTCCCAAGAGAACATTGGAAAAAGATTAGCAAATGGTGCATTTTAAAGCAAATGCATTTCATGATAAAGCCAGGCTTATAAAGCAGTGGGAACATATAGTCTTGAAATAGTATGCACCCACCCAGAATCTCAACTCTGCCCAACCAATCAACGGGTCCAAACACCTTCAGCCATCATAAACATGTTTACAACCATTTCCCTGATGGCCTGCATCATCATTAGCAAACAATCACCCTCTACAATAGTCATCTACTGCCAATTACATTATAATTGACACACTTAGAGACTCATTGGCCTAAACCACTAACACCGCCTCTTACTGAGGGCCACTTTCACTATTACCCATGCTATGCTTTCTCCTGATACCATGACCTCCCCCCTGCTACTTCCACTTAACTCATGTCACCACTCAGACCACTACTTCTCCAAAGCCACCCAAGTTATCACTTTTATAGAGTCACCCACTCACCTAAACCTAGTCACACTACTAGCAATCACTCACTCCACTGACGAAGAACAAATTTGATTGCAACATTCATATTTTTTATGCTTTGTACCTAGACATGATGCTGACATAACAAAACAATAATGTTCCGACTAACAGTCACTATTTTTCATCTAAATGTAATAACTACCTTTCACTGAGAAACTGTCCTAGCTAAAGAAACAATGGGGTTAGAAGGTAGTTTAACCAAGCAGGAATACTGAGAACTGAACCAGGAAGACAATCATTGAAAGGAGTCTGTTCAAATCTCAACCAATCATCAGCAATACTCTTGGGTACAGAACGTAACTATGGCAGTGAGACAGCAGTGCGCAGGGTATTGCAGAATGACAAAGCAGTTATTGGCCACCGCACCGCGATGCAGTTACATTGCCTTTAGTTATACTGAAAATGTTTAATTAATTGATTTCTGTCCCGCAAGATCCCAGACAGAGTGACAGACGCTACTTATTCATGACAAATGCACCCAGCCACTCACCTCGAAGCACTGTATTTTCTTTTACTTTCGCCTGGTCAATATTTGGTGTCCTGTGGACTTCCCTCACACACATTAAAATGCAGTGCTTGAAATGGAGAAATAGAAGTGCAGGTCCTCTGTACCAGAGTACCAGCTTGTTTCTGAGAAGTGCTGGCCCTCCCCAATTAAAAGTATGATGTTTTTCTTGAGCAGTGCAGATACTCTCCCTCTCACAATAAAAAAGTGCTGGTACTCAGTGCCGGCCCATTTAAAGCACATTTTGTGCGGAATCACCACTCTGACTGAAATGAGTGACCATTGCCCAGTGCGCTCTGCAGAGAGGCCAAGGATTTGATGGCCACGTGTTCTGAACACCTTTTCGACACACTGACTTGCACAGTGAGAAACTCATTCTGCCTTCAATCTTGGCTGTTATAAATACATGGAGGCATTCAGTTGAAAGTACGTACTATACAAGTGTAATATGCTTAACGGAAAAAAAACATGATAAACAACATCTTGGAACGAGCTGACATTATTTGGGAATGCAATATTTAGTCAAATGTGAAATATCAACGGAAACAAAATCGAAGCTGGAAGGGAGTTGGTTCCAGTGTTTCGGGGCCAGAAAAGAGCCACTACCATGGAAGGATTTAAAAAACATACAGAGAAGCTTTACTCTACTAATGATTATTTTTTTAATCATTTGCACTCCTCTGCAGCCCCTCCCCCATCACCCTTTACCTCCAGGAATACAGCCACGGGCCTCCACGCGCCACAGTTTAAAGACTTCTGCTCTAGGCAGTCACTGGCTCAAAATTTAAAAGTAGACAGCTTGTGTCACCCAGAGAGCTTCACAGGAGCGGCATGAGTTCCACGTGCTGCTGTTTACGCTGACAAAACTGCCCTGTCAGTGCCACGAACTCCGAAGCATGCAAGTCTCCTTTAGGCGCTACGCCACATGCCCACCCCTCGGTGTCAGAAGCATTACAATAGCAGCTTGTGTGGAGAGCAAACACGTGTTCCCTTTTATTGTACACACTTTTTATTGCGCCAAAGCAAATGCAGTCTTCTAGTAGGAATTTACAAAACCAATACACGGAGGTTGAATATAGCCTGCTTTTATGTTACAACTACTCCTGCAGCCTGGCACCGTTGGGGAAAAAGCACTCGTTGTTACCTTTCATCAGTATATGCAGTCGGGGCTCGCAATATCCTCGCGGGCGAGGGGGGGGGGGGGGGGGGGGGGGGAGTTTGCGCGGGGTTTCGCAAGGGGGCTACGGGGGGAAACATGTTAAAAGAATAATTAAATGAAAACCTACCTGACCAGGTCCAGGCCGCCTCTGCCCTCTGCTCCAGGTGTTGGTCCCGCGCAACCTCTGCTAACACGAACAGGCATGCTGATGCTCCTTCCCTTCCTTGTAAGCCAATCACAACGCTGCCATTGCAGCGTTGTGATTGGTGGTAAGTCCCGGACGGCGCCCAGCCGGGCATCAGTAGGGACACCATTTTCTCTATGTAGCCTACATAGAGAAAATGTAGAGTGCGCATGACTGCTTTGGTTGGCCCCAGGGCCGACCAAGCAGTCACGGCACTCAGAGTGGTGCAGGCTACTCCTCACGGACTCGCCCACCCGACCTCCCCCATCCAGACATATCCGCCCCCAACCAGGCTGTTACCCCTACCGTCTGCTTCCTCGCAGCTCGAGAAGCAGAAAATAAAATGGTATTTAAAATTCCATTTTATTTTCTGCTTCTCTCACTGCGAGAAATCAGTGGGGCGGCGCTCCAACGCCCAAATGGAGCGGCCTCCACTGCACACAGCAGTAGAACTTTTAAAAAGGGGAGTGAGCCTGTAGGCCTCACTGAATTGACGCAGGGTAAGAGGGTCCTGTTCATTACTACTGATCACTACATTGTATGCTGCCACCACTGCACTTGTGTTGCTTAGCTCCTGGTGAAGGCGGTAGCCTCCCACCACTATGAAGTCAGCGCGTTGGGCACCGCTCAGGTTCCAAAAAGAGCCCAATCCATGAGACCAGCTTGTGAATAGAGCACATGCATGATCCGTGTTTGCCTATGACACAAAGATAAGCATGAGGGATCCAGATAACAGTACAGGTGGGCACTCAGGGCAGGCTACAGGTCTCTTACCATGCAGAGGACCTTTTCGTCCCAACTGAGTGAAATAATGAGTTGCTGTAGGCCCGCAATGCCATACCCTGCTCTCAGTGTTTATGTTGCAACATTTATTAAAACAGATTTGAACCATAAAAAAGGGGGCTTCACAAAATTCTATGACACCTAAATGTTATTCACCAACATTTTTCTTAAACGACACTCTCTTTCAAGAAACAAGTTTTTTTTTTCAATTGTTGGACCTAAGATAACCTTCCGTCGAATTCTACATCCATGTAGTTTAAGTGAGTACATACTAAAACAGAATCAAAAGTCTTCAAAAGTTTAGGTCCTTGCATTGTGAAATATCACTATAGGCGGTGTGCATTCCACGTGAAGCCCAACAATCTAGCACAGGCACTATTTATTTTTTCTAATTCTTTTCAAAGAAACATAAATTGTTTGGTTGAAATATTCATTAAAATATTGACGTAGATGCTAAATGAACTGAATCTAAAGGAAGTCTAGGCGTTTTTGCCACGGAAACATTTAAAGTGTCAGGGCCCTTCTTGAGAGGCCACTGCAGCCTGTACCACCCATTGCCCCTGTCAGTGCTGCCAGTGACAGTACTAACACAACTACTGACCATTGCACTCCGGAAAGTGTGACAATTCAGACTTTTCCAGGCCACTCAAAGCTATAATAATGTCAGGAGCCGGAGGTATTATTAATTTTTAATATATATTGACTTAATAAAAACAGTTTTTGTGCTACTCTCAAAACTATGCAGACAACGCCACCATGTGGTGCACTGTTGTTAGAGCCGGTGCTGGCAATTAAGTGCTGGTGCCGTGCATCGCAAACCACTGGCTCAAATTAAGCACTGCTTCAGGGATAATGAGTCAGAGACGTAAAGTCCACTGTTTTCTTTTTTATCCCAATTTGCCTCTCCAGCGTTTACCACTGGTCTTCATTTTCTTGTGTATGTGGTTAATGGTGGTGTTAGACCTGGTATCTTTGGCGTGTTTTCCCCTGTCTTTTTGCCTCTACCTCCTGTATTTTTGATGCTGTGCTGGATTTCGTTGTTGCTGGTTTAGATGCTTTGGGCACTTTGCCACTGCTGATCAGTGTCAAAGTGCAAGTACTCCCTGAGTAAATTGTTATTGTAATTGGTTATCCATGATGGGCATATTTGTATTACCAAGAAGTCCCTAGTAAAGTGCACTGAGTGTGCCAGGGCTGGTGATTCAAATACTACTAGTGGACCTGCAGCACTGATTGTGCCACCCACATGAGTAATCCTAAAATGGTGTCTCAGACATGCCACCGCAGTGTCTGTGTGCAGTCTGTGGACTGCCATGTCAACCTGGCCAGTGTCCCCTCTGACCAGGCCTAACCCTTCCCTTTCTGTACACATTAGACACCCCTATGGAAGGCCCAAGGTACCCCCTGGGCAGGGTGCAGTGTATGTGAAAGGTAGAGCATGTACTAGTGCAGGTGACATGCTCTGGTAGTGAATTACAGCCCTTTTTGTTTTTCACTATTGTAAGGCTATCTTGCCCATAGGCTATCATGGGGAATGCTGTGTACAGTAGTTACCTGCATATCTTCCCATAGGAGCAAGATAGGACATAAAAGTCTGGTATCGCTGAACTCAGAATTTAATAACACATCTTTTAGGAAAGGTGGTATTTAAATCCTGTGTTTGAGAACAGTACTTTTAGAAAGTGGCTGTTCTCTTGTCTGACCTTTCTGTGTGCCCTGGCCTGTTTCTGAATTGACTGTCTGGTTTGTGAGTGACAAAGGCTGGGTGGCTCCCAGAGGCTGAGTGGGCCATCCATGGGCTGAATAGCTCCATCTGCCTCTAGAACGGTGCGAGGGGGTAGCACCTGGGCCTAAATAGGGCTGTGCCTGTCTCCACAATGCTTGCTCCACGCCCTGCTGAGCGGCTGACGACCCTGCCCCTCTCTGAAAGGAAAGGAGAACCAGAAAAACAAAGTGCTCAAGGCACACCCAGAACTGGTTCAGACCGGGCTCAGATCCCTCCTGCACCAAGGAAACAAAGACTTTTAGGGGTATAAGTAAAGGACCCCAGACTGCAGATAATGAGATCATCCTGGAATCAAGAAGGAACCTCTGCCAAGGAGAAAGCTGGAAGACTGAAGAGGAAGGACTGTCCTGCTGTGTGTTTGTGGGCTGACCTGCAGTTGCGTTGCTGCCAAAGAGAGGGGAAGGACTTTGCTTTCTGCTGTGTCCTCTTGATTTAAGAGATCTCCAAGGGCCTGAGTAGAGCTGGCTCCCTGTTAAGAAGTCCCAGGAACAAAAGGACTTCACCCCCAGCTTCCCCCTTGAACTCTACTGAGAGAGTTCTGTCCTTCCTAGAGTGCTTGGGCCAGTTGTGGTGCCTCTGGAAGTTGTACCTGTTGTTGGGAAGCTGGATAAGAAGAAACTAGAGACAATCTGCAAAGTTTCACGCACCGCTCGCTTGCGGAGCGCATCCCCGACAGTGCGAGGAAATTCCTGCCGCCGCGAAGATCGAGATCGTCGCAAGCGCCTGTTGCTGCTGCAAGAACCGACGCGTCCTTCGCTTGCGGAATGCATTGCTCCGTGGCGGGAAGAGTATCATCGCTGCGAGTATTGTCGCAGAGCCTGTCGTCACTGGGTGAGATTGTCGCACCGCTTGCTTGCCTAACCGCATGACGTCGCTGCGAGAGCCGTCGCAGAGCCATCGCTTCGAGGGGCCGCGAGAGGAGAAGATCGACGCTGCGCATCGCCGCTGCACCTGAGATCGTCGCCGTCCCGAAGATCGTCACATCGTACCTTTGCGAGACGCATCCTACGAAACCTGTGCACCGGAATCCATACAAGGTATCGCAGCCCTCCCCATACAGACCGGAGTCATCGCTACATGCCCGATGCATCCAGCGGGGTTGTCGCATTACCTCCCCAGGGTCTCAAGAGTGACGCATTGCTTGTTTTTCAATGCTGCAGCTTTCCCTTGGAACTTTTGTCGCATCTAAAGGTACTTTTGGCTAAAACGTGACGCAACTGTGGATTATTTTAACACAACCTTAAGAACTCTTTTTAAATCATATCCTTGAACTGTGTATGTTGGATTTTTGTGGTTTTGGTCTGGTTTAGTTTAGATTAAATACTTCTATGTTTCTAAACTGGTGTGGACTTCATTTGTGGTGTTTTCACTGTGTTACTGTGAGTGTTGGTACAAATACTTTTCACATTGCCTTTGATAAGCCTGTCTGCTCTTGCCAAGCTACCAAGGGGGTGAGTATGGGTAATCTAAAGAGTGTATCCCCCTTACCCTGACTAGAGGCCAGGGTCCCTATTTGTCACAAGTACCTACCTGTGCCAACTAGAGACCCCGAATTCTAACATTGGTGGTCAGCGGTGGGATTTGAACTTGTATTTGTACTTGACCCACAGTAATTGGTGTACATCACTAGTTTAGTACAGACCACTACGCAGCCACATACTTTGTTCTGATTGTTTTTGGTTCTATTTTTGAGTAACTCTTCAAAGCATCATGTCTTAGAATGGAAAGGTAGCAAGTGTGGAGGCAGGATCGGAGTTTTGCATTGAGGATTTGTATTCTTACAAAGTTGAGCAGCTCAAACAATTCTGCAAGGATCGTAGTTGCCCTGTGAAAAGCAGCTCTAGGAAGGATGATCTGCAGAGAATCTTGAAGGCCTGGTGGGAGGCCCAGGTGGGAAATGATGCAAGTGGAAGGGATGGGTTTCAACTCCCAGGATTTGCCTATGGGCAATCCAGGCTCAAGGCCTGGCAGCACCCATTCCAGTAGGGGTCTTACCCCAGAAGAGTTAGTGGAGAATCAGAGAGTGAGAAACTATGACTTGGAAGTCATGAGGTTAAAGATGAAGCAATTGGAAATGGAGAAAGAGAGAGACAGGGCGACGGAGGAGAGCAAGAATGCCCGTGCCCTGGAAGAAAAGAAATTGCTTCTGGTTCATGAGTTGAGCATGAGAGAACTGGCCATCAAGGCTAAGGAGCTGGAGTCCGGTTCAAATGGGGGCAGGGCACAGCCAGTGCAGGGGGGTGAAGTATATATTCCCAAGGATCTGGTACAGAATTACAATAGGAGTGAGGATATCTATGCCTGGTTTACTTCTTATGAGATTGCATGAAGAATGAATGGTGTCGCCGCGCACCACAGCCTGTCTAGAATAGATTACATACTGTTACCAGCAGCTCAGGCTGTCGCGGTGTGTGAGGTGCGACACCTGGGAAGAGAAGTCTCCGATCACTCCCCGATTTGGCTCAGGGTGGAGACTGGTCTGGCAGATGTAGGAAGAGTAGCCCCAATTAATGCGTGGCTCCTGAAAGACCCAGCCACCAAGAAGGAAATCGCTAAAATTATGGAAAGATATTTCCAAGAACATAGTGGTACAGTGGACTCCGCACAGGCTCTATGGGAAGCATTTAAAACTGTGATTCGTGGGGAGGTAGTGTCTCAGGTCGCCGGGAAAAAGAAGAAGCAACAGGCCGAAATGGATAGGGTAAAGGCAGAAGTGGTGAGGCTGGAGAAGGAGGTGTCTGAGGCAGCAGCCTCAGACGATTTGCACTGATTAAAGCTGTGCCAGGATGAACATAGGGGACTCGCTAGAGACAAGGCCAGAGCACAAAATGATGAGACACAGAGACCGATCTATGAACATGGAGACAAGGCCGGCAAATTAATAGCGTGGCTTGAGAGGGGGGAGTTGGCATCGAGGCTAGTGCCGGAGTTACAGGGGGAAAACTCCAGTATGATACGGGATCAGCAAGCAGTGGCTGACGAATTCTCAGAATACTATAGGGGGGTATACACCACCGCCGGTATGTACTCGGAGGCAGACAACGTAGAAATGATCAAGGACATCCGGATGCCCACTCTATCAGATGACAATTGGGAATACTTAGACTCCCCACTCACTAACGATGAGGTGGCACAGGCCATTAGAGGGGTTCACTCAGGAAAAGGTACGGGCCCGAACGGAATCCCTATAGAACTTTATAAACTGAGTGCTTACAAATTGACCCCCTTTGTTCGGTCCATGCTCGCAGAGAGTAAGGAGAGGGGTCAGCTCCCCTATGACCAGCGGGTGGCAAATATAGTGGTCATCCACAAAGCGGGCAAGCCTAGGACACACTGCTCATCCTATAGGCCCATCTTGTTACTAAATGCTGAACATAAAGTTCTAGCGAAGTTGCTGGCGACACGACTTGTCAAAGTCATCACTACCCTGGTACATCCGGACCAGTCCGGCTTCGTGTCACATCGAAATACTGCTCTTAACCTGCGCAGGTTACACGGAGTATTGGGAAGGTCCCTGAGGATCCAGGAGCCAGCGGTGCTGGTGTCGCTCGATGCCACTATGGCATTTGATAGGGTCGAGTGACCCTACTTGTTTGCAGTCTTGGCAAAGATGGGCTTTGGACCAGAGTTCATCGGTTGGGTGCGTCTATTGTATGCCAACCCCTTGCCAGAGTAGTGGTAAATAATCATAAGTCTGCTGACTTTTCCCTTGGCAGAGGCATGAGGCAGGGATGCCCCTTATCCCCGCTCCTATTTGCTTTAGCGCTGGAGACGCTTGCAGTGTGAGTTCAGTGGGACCGATCGATCCGAGGACTGCGATGGACATTGGATTGGGAGGATAAAATTTCATTGTATGCCGATGATATTTTTCCTCTATCTCACCAATCCAAGGGGCTCCCTGATATGTTTCCTGGTTGTGCTTGCCATATTTGGGAGGTACTCTGGGTTTGCAATCAACTGGTCAAAGTCAGTGCTTTTTGTCCTCAGAGGTGACCCGCTGGTGATCCCGAAAAACTGCCTGATACAAGTCGAGCCATTGGGGTTTCAATACCTCAGTATCTATGTCACACTTGACCCGAAATTACGATACGCTAATAATTTGGGTCCCCCTATGACTCGATTTAAAAGAGACGTGACGCGTTGGCGGGCACTTCCACTCTCTCTTTTGGGCAGGACAGTTCTCTTCAAGATGATGGCCCTTCTCCGATTCTTATACGCGCTCCAGAACGCTATGGACCCCGTACCAGCGTCCTATTTCAAGGAAATAGAGGCTCTCCAGAGACAGCGTCTTTGGGATGGTAGGCCCCATCTAGCCTTTTCCAAGCTCACTCTCCCCATGTATGATGGGGGAATAGGGTTGCTTGACCTACGGAAATTACTGGGCTTCCCAGGTGGCGCCAGTAAATCACGTTATATACGGGGCCCCAGTGGACCCCAGTTATGCAATGAACCGCTGGTAAGTGCCCGGGGGCGATTTCACCAGGGCACTGTATGCCAGATCGTGACGGTTTCCCCTTGAGGGTCCTACGGCACACGCAGTACAGGTGTGACATGCGGCCAATAGACACCTCAAGTGGGAGGGAAGACTAATGCTTGCCACCCCATTATTGAGTTCGGAGAGATTAGGAAGCCTTTGGAGATTCAAGGGGTTCGACAAGTGGGAACTTATTGGGATTACACAGATCAAAGACGTCTGGGGAAAGACACAATTCACACATTCGATTCCCTTAAGCAGCAATATCACCTTCATGATAGGGAGCACTTCCGTTATCTCCAGACACACATTACTTACACTTTTCCCCGTAGGTACGCTACTTCCAGATGCTTCTCCCCGTGAGGACCGGGTGTTGGATGGTCTTTTCCTGGAAAAGACCATCTCCCTAATATTTAAAAAACTAATCAATAATACGGAGGACCCGATTGTACTAATTAGGACACAGTGGAGTGCAGATGGGATTGAGTTGGATGACGAGGATTAGCGGAAGGCGGTCTCCTCTCCACGGGTAGTGGCAATACAGATGAAGCTCAGATTAGTGCAGTTAAAGATTCTTCATAGGTCGTACATCACAGGGCCTCGTCTGGTTCTAATGGGTAGATCAGAGAGTGGGGAATGTCGCAGGGGGTGTGGAGAACTTTGCACTTTCATGCAAATTTTGTGGCACTGTAGGGTGGTACAGGTTTATTGGGTAGAGATCCATGATAAACTACGGGATGTCCTGGGGGTAGAGATATGGCCAGAGACTCGAAGGTGTATTTTAAATGTTTGGGAACCCACGGATCTGTGTGCATATAAGCGACAGTGGGTAACGTTAGCTTGCATGGTTGCCAAGCGCAACATCGCTCAGCTGTGGGGAGCGGGACAGCCACCCCGGGTTGGGAAATTGGCAGAAGACATGGATTAGTGCATGTTCAGGGTGAGGTCGGTCTACGTTTCTAGAGGTTGTCCCAAAAAGTGGGGTACGGTCTGGGCAGACTGGAACTGCTACCGTGGTGACATTTGTACGCCCCCGATCTGTCTGGAAGAAGAGGAGGCGCAGGAGTCTCTATGATCCCTTGATCATCATCCTGTATGTATTGTTTGACATATGGACCTGTATACTTGACAACTGTTTAACTGGTCAATGTCAAATAATGTCTTTCGTTTGTTAACTGTTAATAAAAAGATTTGTAAATATTTTTTAAAAAAAAGAATGAATGGTGTGCCTGAACAGCATTGGAGGGCGGGCCTATGGAAACATTTTGAGGCTTCTGGGAGGAGTGCTCTAGAACCCTTAGAATTAGCAGGTACCATGACCTACCCCAATATGAAGGAGGCCCTATGTCTCAGGTATGGACTTACTCCAGAGCAGTACAGACTGCAGTTTAGGAACTCCATGAAGAAAGAGTCTGAGACTTGGATGGAGTGTGTGAATCTGTACTTGCGTGCACTGGAAGGTTGGATAAAGGGCAGCAAAGTAACTGATTATAATGGGTTGTTGCATTTAATTAGTTGGGCGCACTTGAGTAGTCTTTGTATTCCAGAACTGCGCCAGCATCTTTTAGACAGCAAGCTGACAGACCCCATTGAGCTTGCTAAGGAGACGGACCACTGGACCAGTGCCAGGGTTCACAGAGGAATTGTGGGTACCACAGCCAAAGATGGCCAGGGTCCCCAGCAGAAGAGTGGGGGGACAAGGGTAACCAAAAGGAGTTCTCTCAAAGGCCCCCAAAAAGTTCCCAGGGTAAGGAGTCCAAGCCCCCCAAACCCAAGAAACCATGGCCCCCTAGGGGCAGAAGGGACAACAGGGGTCCCCCTACCTGAGATCACTGCAATGAGGTGGGACATGTTATCTCTAGGTGCCCCAAGAAACCTCCAGCACCTACTGGTGCTCCAGCCCCGAGTTTAGCAAGTGTAGCTTTGGGAGGGGAGCTCATTTGCAGTGGGGAGGAGGGGCTAGCAGGCATGACCCATGTCTCTTTAGGAGGCCAAGAGATGGTTCTGGATACCTATATGCCCCCTAGCACTAAGAAATACGGGCAGAAGGTGACCATCAAAGGGAGGGAGATAGAGGCTCTGAGAGACACAGGTGCCAGCGTGACATCCTTGAGGTATCAGTGGGAGTCTGAAGAGCAGGTCATTCCCAATGTACTCCACCCAGTAGTTGCAGCTGACAACTCGGTGCGCCTCTGCAAAGTGGCGCAGGTTCCCTTTGAGTGGAGGGGAGTCTCAGTCTCTTGAAGGTTGTTGTGAGTCTATCCATGCCTGTAGACTCTCTGCTAGGTAATGACCTGGAGAGTTCCTTGTGGAAGGAAGTGGAACACTAGGCTCATATGGAGATGTTGGGTCTGCCTAAGTGGGTCTGTGTGACCACTCGGTCTATGGCAGCCAGTAGGGGTGATTCAGCAGAACTGGAGCCTGAAACAGTTGCCCAGGAACCTGCCAGGAGAGGAAGAGGCCCACGCAGAACCTGAGGGGGATGCCCTGGAGCCTACCGGGGAACAGGTGGCCGAACTGGGAGAACTCCCTGAGCTGACCCATTGGCAGCAAGACAGTGGTCCATCCAGGGAGTTCTGCAAACCGCAGAAGGAATGCCCTTCTCTCATTGGTGTGCGGCAGCAGGCTGCAGACCGGGCAGCGCGTGAAGGGTCCAAAGATTATCTCATTTCCTGGGAAGATGATTTGCTTTATAGTGAGCCTAAGTTAGCTGAGCCCGGTGCAGCACGTGTGCTGGTGGTGCCCGAGCACTTCAGGAACTTCCTAATGGGTCTGGCTCATGACATGCCTCTCGCAGGACATCTGGGCCAGGACAAGACCTTCCAAAGGCTTGTCACCCACTTCTTCTGGCTCCAGATGAAGAAGCACGTTGGTACATTCTGTAGATCTTGCCAGGCAAGTGGCAAGAGTGGAGGGAAGTGCAAGGCACCCCTCCAACCCTTTCCTGTGGTGAGCACTCCTTTCGAGCGGGTGGGCATCGACATTGTGGGGCCACTGGACCCAAAGACAGCCTTAGACAACAGGTTCATCCTGGTCTTGGTTGAGCCTGCCACCTTGTACCCGGAAGCTGTCCCTCTCAGGACAATAACAGCCCCGTGGTGGGCCGTGCATTGATGGGATCTTTTCCCATGTGGGGTTCCCCAGAGAGGTGGTCTCCGACCGGGGTACCAACTTCATATCTAGGTACATGAAGTGTCTGTGGGAGGAGTGTGGGGTAACTTATAAGTTCACCACTCCTTACCTCCCTCGAGTAAACGGATTGGTTTAAAGGTTCAACCGCACCCTGAAAGGTATGATTATGGGCCTAGCGGAGCCCATGAAATGGAAGGGGGACGTCTTTCTACCATGCCTGTTGTTTGCCTTCAGGAACGTGCCACAGAAGTCCTTAGGGTTCAGTCCCTTTGAACATCTGTATGGCCACCCTGTTAAAGGACCTCTCACACTGGTGAAGGAGGTGTGGGAGAATCCCCACAGGAAGACACCCCCAGGATGTGTTCAGCTATGTGATGGCCTTCCACAACCAGACAAAACGCTTCAGGAAACTCGCTGAGGAGAACCTAGAAGCTAGCCAGGAAGAAAGGAAAAGATGGTACGACCAGAATACCACTCTGGTCTAATTTCAACCAGGCAGAAAGTGTGGGTGATGGCACCAGTGGAGCCTTGTGTGCTCCAAAACAAGTGGACTGGGCCATATGAGGTGGTGGAGTGCAAGAATGAAGTAACCTACCTGGTTAACTTGAAGACCCCCAGGCAGCCCCTGAGAGTCTTGCATGTGAACCACCTCAACCCCCACTTTGAGAGGTCTGATGTGACAATGCTCCTGGCTACAAATGCTGGAATGGAAGAGGAAAGTGACCCTCTTCCTGACCTCCTGGCAGCCAAGGAGAAAGACGGGTCAGTGGATGGTGTGGTCTTCCCACCCACCCTGACCCCAGAACAGCAGAGGGACTGTCGCCAAGTGTTGGGTCAGTTTGCCTCCCTGTTCTCCCTGACCCCAGGTGTCACCATTTGGTGCATCCATGAAGTGGACACTGGAGATAGTCTACCTGTGAAACTGAAATTTTACAGGGTAGCTGACAAGGTCAGGGCCAGCATCAAGGAAGAGGTTTCGAAGATGTTGGCGCTAAGGGTAATTGAGCCCTCCAGTAGACCCTGAGCTAGCCCAGTGGTCTTAGTGCCAAAAGCTGCTGCGCCCGGTGCCTTTCCAGAACTCCGGTTTTGTGTGGACTACCGTGGGCTCAATGGGGTCACCAAGACTGACGCACACCCCATCCCCAGAGCTGATGAGCTCGTGAATCGGTTGGGAGCTGCCCAGTACCTCAGTACGTTTGACTTAACTTTTGGGTACTGGTAGATTGCCTTAACTGAGGGGGCCAAAGAGAGGTCTGCGTTCTCAATGCCAGAGGGGCACTTCCAGTTCCGTGTCATGCCCTTTGGGTTGAAGAACGCACCTGCCACATTCCAGAGACTGGTCAACCAGGTACTGACCGGGCTGGAGGAATTCAGCGCTGCATACCTGGATGACATTGCTGTGTTCAGCTCCACATAGGAAGAACACTTGCAACACCTCTATGAAGTGTTGAAGGCTCTGCAAAGGGCAGGCCTCACTATCAAGGCCAGTAAGTGCCAGATAGGGCAGGAATCTGTGGTGTACTTGGGACACCAGGTAGGGAGCGGCCAGGTGGCGCCCCTACAGGCAAAGATGGATACCATTCTGGGTTGGGAGCCCCCCATACCCAGACAGAGGTGAGAGCCTTTTTAGGTCTCACCGGCTATTACCAGAGATTTGTCAAGGGATATGGCACCTTTGTTGCCCCCTTGACCGAGCTGACTTCAAGGAAGCAGCCCAGGAGAGTGAATTGTACCGATGCTTGCCAAACTGCTTTTGATGCCCTGAAGACTGCCATGTGCACAGCACCTGTGCTCAGGGCACCTGACTTCTCCAGTGAGTTCATAGTGCAGATAGATGCTTCAGAGCATGGTGTGGGAGCAGTACTTCCACAGATCAACAACGAGGGCTTGGACTAACCTGTAGCTTTCATTAGTAGAAGGCTACTTCCCAGGGAACAGAGGTGGAGTGCAATTGAAAGGGAAGCTTTTGCTGTGGTCTGGGCTCTGAAGAAGCTGAAGCCCTACTTGTTTGGGACTCACTCCCGGGTTCAGGCAGACCACAGGCCCCTCAGATGGTTGATGCAAATGAGGGGTGAGAACCCAAAACTGTTGAGGTGGCCCATCTCCCTACAGGGAATGAACTTTACGGTGGAACACCCCCCTGGCACAGAACACACCAACGCTGATGGTCTGTCCAGGTTTTTCCACCTTAGTGAAGAGAACTCCCAAGAGGGTGGGCAGTTCTCCCCACTTTCAGCTGGAGCGGACACGTGTTGAACCTGGCATCTTTGGTGTGGTTTCCCTGTCTTTTTGCCTCTACCTCCTGTATTTTTGATGCTGTGCTGGATTTCGTTTTTGCTGGTTTAGATGCTTTGGGCACTTTGCCACTGTTGATCAGTGTCAAAGTGCAAGTGCTCCCTGAGTAAATTGTTATTGTAATTGGTTATCCATGATTGGCATATTTGTATTACCAAGAAGTCCCTAGTAAAGTGCACTGAGTGTGCCAGGGCTGGTGATTCAAATACTACTAGTGGGCCTGCAGCACTGATTGTGCCACCCACATGAGTAGCCCTAAAATGGTGTCTTAGGCCTCCCACCGCGGTGCCTGTGTGCAGTATGTGGACTACCATGTCAACCTGACCAGTGTCCCCACTGACCAGGCCTAACCCTTTCCGTTCTGTACACATTAGACACCCCTGTGGAAGGCCCAAGGTACACCCCTGGGCAGGGTGCAGTGTATGTGAAAGGTAGAGCAGGTGACATGCTCGGTAGTGAATTACAGCCCTTTTCGTTTTTCACTATTGTAAGGCTATCTTGCCCATAGGCTATCATGGGGAATGCTGTGTACAGTGGTTACCTGCATATCTTCCCATAGGAGCAAGATAGGACATAAAAGTCTGGTATCCCTGAACTCAGAATTTAATGATACATCTTTTAGGAAAGGTGGTTTTTAAATCCTGTGTTTGAGAACAGCACTTTTAGAAAGTGGCTGTTCTCTTGTCTGACATTTCTGTGTGCCTTGGCCTGTTTGTGAATTGACTGTCTGGTTTGTGAGTGACAGGGGCTGGGTGGCTCCCAGAGGCTAAGTGGGCCATCCCTTGGCTGAATAGCTCCATCTGCATCTAGAGTGGTGGGAGGGGGTATCATCTGGGCCTGAATAGGGCTGTGCCTGCCTTCCACAATGCTGGCTCCACCCCCTGCTGGGCAGCTGATGACCCGGCCCCTCTCTCTGAAAGGAAAGGAGAAGACAGGAAAACAAAGTGCTCAAGGAACACCCAGAACTGGTTCAGACCGGGTTCAGATGATATCGCTGCCAGTGGGTCAAACTGTGTGTGGATATGCTCCATTTGTGTTAAAGATTCATTATAATATTCGTTCATGAACTATCGTCATTTTGAATATAGCCTTCGGGTCTATTTCCAGTGAATTAGAGCGTTTATATGGTTTCCCAAAATGCGGAGTATATGTTAATAGACAGGCTGCTAGCGTTAGGCACGACGTGTCCCTCTTTGATAATTATGGCACATCACTAGCACTTTGGGATATGTGTTGATGTACCGTTGCTGCAAGAAAGTCCAGTGTGGATATAGAATAAGGCCTTTGAAAACTTTATTGTCCAACGGGCCCGTGATTTCCCAGCAAACCTTGTGATATGTTGCGGTGGCTCTGGCACATGGTTGTTGCCACAGCGTTTCAAAGGAGAGTGTGATTAGGAAAATGATGTTCAGACTTGCGGGGATTGTAAATGTTGTAAGATAAGAGTATTTTCTGAATCACGCACAAGTTGTCTAAATAAGATGAGCGTGTCGCTATGTGTTTGGTACTGTGGTTGCAAATATAATTCAGCAGAAAATACTGTCTTAAAACTCCATTTCCCAGCTACCCGAGTCATCCCAGAAGGCATCGTGATGCTTCGCGTCAGACGCTGAAGTCGAGTGAGGCGTCTGGACAGGTTTTCGAAAGCTCCGAAATCGGAAAATTCAGGTGACTATTGCGGTACGATTCACTAAATACTTTAAACGGACTGCTACCACACACCGAGCAACTAAAAATCGCTGTGTTGTCGTTTTAGTCTTTGGTGGAATATATATTTGAACACAGCAAACGAAGATCGCCCTAAACACTCTAGGAACTTCCATTTACAAGGTATGGCTTGGTTGCTTTTTCACAAGTATGCGCTTTTGTGATTGGAGTATCACGTAGTATTAAAACGCTGGTCCTTACTTGGCAGGTACATGGAATTCATTTCAGCAACTTCAACTTGTGTGAAGACTCGCTGGAGACACCTCCCTGTAAGTCTTTTCAACATCTTGTAGTGTGTCTAGAGAGGACACATTTTTTGCTAGAGGAATGTTTTGTAAGACTGTCTTTCTGTCAATTTGTTTTTTCTAGACACTCCCTTATTTCTCCATTCTTGATACAGCAGATTAATTCTGCCTCATGACTAAGGTAGGCTGCATGCACCGTGGCTGGTGTTTTCTTGACCCATTATATGTAGATGCTTCCCAACTAAATAAGAGTATTTGTTTCTCTCTTTATTTTAGATTCTGTGGTCCTGATGAGAACCCTGCAACTTGTTGGGTTCGAAACGCGTCAACCTGTTTTGTTTGTTTTTGTCAAACAAACCTAGTTGTCAATTACGTCGTCCACTGGTGCACTGTACATAATTGTTGTACATTGTAGACTGTGGAAGTTTTGACTTAGGTGTGCGCCACTGTAAGATTGTAGTGTTATTGGATGGTTGTTTGACTTTTTATGGAGTAGGCCTCCCTGGTATGTGGCCACCTTTAAATTTTTAGTAGTTAGGTTTGACCCGACCAAGTGAGGCGAGTGCGTGGTGTGTGCATTGAATGGTTTTGAATGATTGAGGGAATGAATGATTATTGAATGATTGTGGGTGTTTTTGTCATTCAGTGATTTTCACTAAGTATGTTTTTGATGGTTTTTCTGTAAATATACATTTTGCATAGAGTGTTTTTGATAAGCAATTACAAAGCTTGCTGCCAAATAAAATGAATAATGGCACTTTAAACAGTGTGGACCTGTTGATTTAGTTTCATGGGTCTGAACATTTAAGGCCAGATGTAGGTCGGCCAATACCGGTCGGTAACGGCCGAAATTACCAAATTTCTGCCGTTACCGACCGGTATTTAGGGTTTGAGATGTAGGAGGCAGGTTTAAGGATTCGGTAATTTACCGAACGGTAATTTAAATACCGATTCGGTAAATTACCGAATCCTTAATGTAGGGAGCACTCAAGTGAGTGCATTTTTCTGCTAAGGATTCGTTATTAACCACCAACTACAAGTTGGTGGTAAATGCCAAATACTTTTCAAAAAGCAATTTTTTGCTTTTTTAAAAGTTCCATGTGGCAGACATAAATACCCTTAGGGCATGTATGTGTGCCACATGTGCACCCATGCACTATTCAGGGGTGCATCAGGGTGTCAATGTGACACCCACCCACCCTTGAAAATGTTCCCCCTATTACCGATTCGGTATTTACCGAATCGGTAATAGTGAATGGCTTCCCATTCATTCCTATGGGCCTTCAGGCCCATAGGAATGAATGGGAATTACCGAATTGGTAAATACAGAGTCGGTAATACCGTATATTACCGATTCGGTAAAATTTACCGAATTTTTATCTACATACCATTTACCGATTCTGAAATACCGAATCGGTAAAATTCGGTATTTTAGAATCGGTAAATGGAAATTACCTACATCTGGCCCTAAATGATTTAGGTAATAGTACTCAGTACTGGAACTTGTTCCGTTTCTTTGTAAAATGTCCTATCAGCACAGACAGACGAGAACCTCACCAGCAATACACCAGAATTATTTGCCAATAATGAAAATAGATACACAGACCCATGGAATATTCTCATTAATACAATTTCACACGCGTAAATCTAAACAATATAAGAGGAAACAAAATCATTTTTTTTACCCTGAATCTCCGTTACTCTTTTTATCAGCTTTTTTTTTAGTAGGCTTTTCTTTCTCTTTTTTCTTCACATTCTTGGCGCCATTTTCTTTTTTCTTCCCTTTTCTGCCTCTCCCTTTCCGACCAGGAGAGGCGTTCTCTGTGTTCTCACCATCAATTTCATCCTGCTTTGACTTCTCGTTGTCCGTGTTCTTCTTGGCTTTACCAGCAGCATCATCGTCATCGGAATCGATGTACCGTCTGTACGAAGGCCCTTTGTGCCTGGGCTTGCGCTTCCCTCCGGAGTCCTCTTCTTCATTGTCCTCATTTCGTTTTAAATCACTGTTTTCTGATGACAACCATGAAAAAGTGTCAAAACATAAAAAGGGTAGGCCAACAGTCAGCAAACATACTGTTATGGTGACTGATGTAGATACATTTCTTTCTCAGAAAATATGATGTTTTATTGTGAATTTCTGAAATGTATTTTATGCTATATCACAGTAAATCTGATAGTCTCCTTTTAAAAATAGATTTTCACACCTTCATTCCATGGGGTATCTGCACGTGTACTAATGCCTGTAAGCATTAATTGCTGCCATTACATCTGTTGTAGCTAAATACTGACATGTGCCGAAAATTCAGTTGCCCACTTGCAGTGTACCTGTGCAATGTACTACATTGACACAAGTACACAAACGTATTGCTTTTAGAAATCCACGCCTAGTAAAATATTTAGGTCATTCATAGAAAACATCTGTTTACATGATTTTCAGGTTCAGCTGCTGGCATAAAGCATTTCCCTGGTTCCTCCCCAGTTCCTCCGCCTTTTTTCGATCAGCTTAGGGTATTGCTTGAAATAAAGGTAGGGTGTCGCCCTGAGGCACCACTATGCTGAGCGTGTTGTTGCACTTGTTTTTAAAATTTTAGGTTGTGCACTTTGTAAAATTCTCTTTTGCAGGGACCTGGGGCCTTTTACTTTTCAAACTGGACTATTTGAAGCGAGGAGCAGTGTTGCCAGATTTTTAGACCCGTCCCAAGCCCAAAGCCGCTCACATATAAGCCCAAAATAAGCCCAACCAGACCAGTTTCAGCCCAAAAACCAGCCCAAACTCGCAACTCATGCCATGTATTGGAGGCAGCAGCAGTGTGTTCTTCCCTCACACAAAACAGGTAACACACAGACAGTATCACAGCAACCTTCACTTCATTTCATTTCATAAGGCTTTATTCGGAACAAAAAAGCAATGTCCATAAAAGCACATTAAAAAACATTTCGGACAATTTCCAGGGTTAAAAAAACAGAACAAAACTACTTTATGGGTCTTGAGAAACCGGTCTTTGAGGCGCGGGGTTGCCCACGCAAACACTTCAAGATCTGGAGGCGGTGGGCCGACTACCGTGACCTGACCTTGGAACCCCCGGCGGAGCAGGAGGAGGACGTTTGATCGCAGTGACTCTTCTGGCCCAAATGGCACGACCCTGGTTGCACTATACCTGCTTCCTCTATGTGAATCGTTTTTGTGTTGCCTCTGTACATGTGTGGTGGGGGGGGGGATGGTGGGTACGGGTGGGGGTGTAGTTGGGGTTGGGATGGGTTGTTAGGGCATTTTTAAAGCTGAGCTTCATTGACACTAGCTTTGTGAATCTTATGTATGTTACCTCTGCATTGATGCTGTTGTGGTGATCTTGGTGTGTGAAGATGCCACATTCTTGATACTTTTATGCTCAATAAAATTGGTTGTGAAAAAAAAAAAAAAACAGAACAAAGAAATACAGGCAAGGGATTAATAAATAATTAAAAACACATACTTTTCCTTACATTGATTGCTTTAAGGAGGAAGGTAGCCGTATAAAAACAGACATCCGGATGGTGCAAGTTAAAAAGCAGTTTCATGGAGTCATTAACAGTCCTCACTCCAAACTTTACAAAGATGGGTTTTAGATAAGCTATTCGCATATACCTATAGATTTGGCATAATAAAAGAAAGTGCATAGTGCTTTGTGCAGAAGAATTATCACACGGGCATGGTCCAAGCGGGTGACTGTTAAGAGTAGGGAAAGCCACCAGATTGTGGACAATCCCCAATCTCAATCTGATTAATACGAACCTATGCGATATTCTAGTCACTTGGGTCAGATATGGTTGATAACCTTTAAATCCACTCAAACCATTATATGACACACAGGTGGATAGGTTGCCACTCTTACTGATCCGTCTCTCAGAAAGGAGATTCAAAAAAGACTTCTTCATTTCAGGTTTAGATGAATCAGAGGCCCCGTAATTGTCTACTTTAATGTCGAGGCCATAGATCTCCTGGAAACTATCTTGATTATATTTAATCCATGGGATCTTGAGTTAATTATCCATTGAGAGGCAGTCAGTGATAATGGCTCTACATAGAGATGTTTCTTCTTTAATCCAGATGGATCGCCACAACATAAGGGGTCTAAGGAGAATCAAATCGGTAAGATGGTGAATGCCGAGTTCTCTATGTACTATTTCATTAGAGGCAGAATTAGGTAGACACAAGAGTCTTTTTAAAAAGGTGTTCTCCTCCACTTGTAAGCTACCTGCAGGGGCAAAGCCCCATATCCCTGCACCGTACAGTGCGGTCGAGAGACACCTAGACTGGAATATTTTAAGCATATCCCTAACCCGCCTATCCCCTAGTTTTGTGGCCATTGTAAACACTCCATGGGCGCTCTTCGCCATCTTGGCCCTCACATTTTTATACTCGCTTTTCCAGCTGTTATTGTTAGAAAATGTGATACCCAGATATGAAAAGTTTTCAGTTTTTTGGATTTTTTCCCGGTCGATAAAGTAAGAGGATACCTTTCCTTTACGCCCCTTCCCACATTCCATAATATAGGTCTTTGATTTATTAATCACGAGCTTTCTTCCTTTTATAAACTGTGAAAACCCATCTATTAGGCGTTGGAGGCCTATCGGGGTGCGAGACAGTAAAACAGCGTCGTCCGCATAAAGTAATACCGGGACGCTGATATCGCTAACTTTAGGGGCATCTGCTACTATGGTTTTTAGGACGGAATCCACTTCGTTAATGAAAAGGGTGAAGAGCAAGGGAGCAAGAACGCACCCTTGTCTGATACCCCGTCCGATCCTAAACTTAGTAGTACACTCACCATTGGAACCGTATCATACACTAGTACGTAATTTAGAGTTGAGACGGGCTAAAAAATAGACGATACCTTCCGGTGCCCCCATTTCCAGCAGCTTGGCCCACAGAATTGCATGGTCCACCAAATCGAAAGCACTACTCAAATCTGCAAAGCAGAGATAGATAGTGCCCGACTTGGTCTGTGTATACTTTCCGATCAACAGTTCAAGGTTTAAACACTGTTCGATCGTCCCCCGCCCCTTTCTAAAACCATGTTGACATTCTGCCAGGATACTATTGGCCTCAACCCATTCCTTCAACCTGGCCAGAAGCACCCTACTCATAACTTTTACCGAAGAATCTAATAGGGAGATCGGGCGGTAGTTCTTCACATCACTCCGGTCTCCTTTTTTATAAATTGGGATAATAATCGATTCGTCCCAGGTAGGGGGCATCGCATTACAAACTGCTGCATTAAAAACTTTGACTAGAATAGGGCCCCATAGTTCTGGAACTAGTTTGTAAATATCTATAGGCACCCCGTCCGGGCCCTGTGCCTTCCCCCCTTTGCTCGCCCTGATACTATCTAGGACTTCCGTAACAGTAATGTCCAGGGGGACAATGGGCCAATGCTCTACTTCTTGCCCCATAGCTTTATCCGTATCAAAGATATTGGAAAAATGAGAGACCCATGTATCTCTGTTAACCTTCGATGTTAATTCAGGGACCTTCTCATCTTTAAGGAACGGACTGTTCACTGTGGCCAAAAACAGGGTGCAGTTATTGGTTTCAGCTGCCTGGGCCAAATTATCCCAGGCCTCTTGCTGAAGTTCCAGTTTCCTTTTATTTAATGTGGCCCTATAACTGACTCTAAGGTTAAAAACCAAGCTCTTATCTCTTGGTTTGGCTACCAATGCCCTTTTTAGCTCTTTTAGCGCAGAGGTACATGCTTGATCGAACCAGCCCCTTTGGTGGTCTGCCTTGCGCTTAGCTGAGGAAGTTAACCTACAATCAATGACTAAGTTAATTTGGATAAAATGTCGAATAATATCTGCAGTATCGTCTACATCCTCAAGGATCACAGTAATATCAGATAAGCAGCTGTTAATTATAAAATCTGACGTCAATTCTGCTTTATCCCCTTTCCATCTAAGTCTAATCCCGTTAGACCTATGGGGTTCTATATTCTCGATATGGATAGTACTAGATGGGCCATTGTTTTTCCAAAGAAAAGCCTCTATGGTTAAACAGTTGTGATCGCTGAGAGACATATCAACGACTTTAGGGGATGTGATCCAAGGAACAAGACTTCTGGAAGAACAAATAAAATCAATCACAGTATTAGCCCCCCGACCTCTAAAAGTGAGGATTGTCTCATTTTGATCATTTTTCTTGTTGACCAAGATGTCCATGTCATAAGATGCTAGGAGGTTGTTAAGTAAAGCACTCTGAATCAGATGTTCTGTATAGACTTGTTATCTTTCATGTGAACATTTGCTGTTGTAAGGTGTTCTGATAACTTTGGATCTAGCTATTGCAATATAATAATCTCAAATAAATAAGTGAAAGCTTCTAACTAGGCGTCCTGCATTTCGCCATTGCCGTGAGGGGAACGGCCGCACCAGGGTGAGTCCAGACAACGCCGTGAGGGGAACGGCCGGACTACATTACCCAGGTGCCCCGGCGGCACTCACCTGACGCCAGCAACACCACGCCCGGAGGCGCTCGAAAAGGAAGGAACGCCTTCCGCAACCGCGGGATGCGCGCGGGACGTGCCGGACGAAGCCCGGACAAAGGGCGGACAGTCTGGGACAGTCCGGGACTGGTCGAGGCTGGGCTGGGCCGTATCTCTTGGTCCGCCAGTATAAGAACTTGGTGGACACGCAGAACAACTAAACTGACCGGGTAATGGTGAATACTCTCGTTAAAGAACACATAGTGTGTAAATTGTGGGTAGCTGGAGATAATATCCCTATGTGTCTAAGTACTGTATGGCAATTCTAGGATTGCTATTTTTAATACCCAGGTGATAGGGTAATTATCATTTCATTAATTGTGCTTATCGGATTTTATGTTGGAAATTTAAGTATATTTACTTCTGAGAAGGGTCATCTTTTAAAATTTAAAATGTCCAAAAATAAAGGAGGGAATATCCGACCGGCTGTAGCCACTCTTGACAATTATCTTGTCAAAGTGGTTGACAAAATCAACAAAGAACGCAGGCAATCTTTAGGTCTAGGGAGTTCTTTTGAACCACCCCCTAGCCCTGTTCAGGCTTCTCTTCCTATATCTACTGCCTTAATGGATGTTAGCGGTGTGTTAAACCTCCCGGACCCTTTTGCCATGCCAGTATCTCCTGATTTAGAGAATATACTTGTGGAGAATGAGACCTGTAATGATTTTGTGGTAACATGTTCACCTGTCCCCAAAGCACAGAGGGTTCTCAGGTCTGGAAGACATGTAAGTAGGCAGGTTCAGGCTAAGCGGGGTGTTAATTGTAAAAACAAAAAACACACCGAAACAGCCCCCAAAGGGACCCAAAAGGACCCAGAAACTGCCACGAATAGATCTTACTTGAAATTAGCTCCCGAGCAGCTAGAGATGCTGGTTGGCGTTATAGACGATAGGATTGCCAAAATTGTACAACCCTTACTTGACAAATTGGATCTTGTTTCTGGGGAATTGAAACGACTAGGTGGTTACGTGCAAACCCTTTCTAGTTCTAACATTTGAATTTGAATTTGAATTTAAAAATATTTATTCAGCGCTCGCATACCAAGCGGTTTCATGGCGCTAGTGTTGATCAGTGGACAAACAGCAGATGAGAATTAGGTCAGGTAAGCTTGTGTGAACAAAAGAGTTTTAAGCTCTTTTCGAAACAGAGGGTAGGAAGGTGAGGTACGTAGTGTGACAGGAAGGGAATTCCAGAAGGTTGGGGCCAGGACAGCGAACCTCGCTCCGCCAGCCCTTTGCTTTTTAAAGCGAGGGATGGTAAGAAGGGCCAGATGGGCTGAGCGAAGTTCTCTGCCTAGGCAGTATGGCTTGATGAGGGAGCAGATAAACTGAGGAGCAGTGCCCGATCTAGCCTGGTATACGAGACAGCCAAGTTTGAACAGGGCACGTTCTCTAACGGGAAGCCAGTGCAGTGATTTGAGTAATGGTGTGGCCCGATGGTATCTGGGTAGGCCATGGATCAGGCGGGCCGCCTGGTTCTGCACAAGTTGTAGACGGTGAGTCAGATATGCAGGAGCTCCGTTATAGACTATGTTTCCATAGTCTATACGGGATAGTACCATGGCTAACATAATGATATTAAGAGCTGAGGGGGTGAAAAAACGAGAAACCTTCCTGATTACCCTAAGTGAAAAAAAACAAGAAGAAACCACCGAGTTGACTTGTGGATGGACAGTGAGTTGGGGATTAAGAAAAATTCCCAGGGTTTTTACTTTGGCCACAGGAAGTGGGGGAGTACCAAGGGATGAGGGCCAAAAGGAAGGGGACCACGGACTGCAGTAACATTGGTTCGGTATCCTTAGAACCAGGCCAAGGCAGTATCTGTGAGCCACCGAAGTTGCCGAATGTTGGTTCTAGTAATGTTGTGATAGCGGACTCTAATTCTGTACCCCCAATTATACCCTCGACTCTAACAACTGGGAAGTCACTGGGAACCGCCGTAGTTAATAAAAAACGGTTTGGCTATTCTCAGCCTAATTTACCACCTGATTGCGCACCATATGTGGCAGTTTTGACTAATGTTCCTCCAGTAAGGGAGGAGGGACCAGCTGGAACATATGAAACTCATGATATGTTAAAGAAAAAACCGTGGCCTGGCTCAACAGGGAATGTGGTTTCCCAGTCGATCTAGCAGATCAGATTTTGGTAACTACCAGAACTAATTGGATAGGCACCTCAAAAAAGAACACTTTGGGTGATTGTGTTATTGTCAACTTTAACAGCCCCCGTCTTGCTTCCACTGCTTTGATTAGAGCTACCTCCCGCCCCCCTAACGATCAGGGCATTTCACTCCGACCTTTGGCCTACTTCTATAGACATCATACTGGCCAGCCTAATAATGACAACGGATGGGACAGAGTAAAAGGCCCAAGTAGGTTTAACATATCAAGTGGGCCACAGGTAGCAACCTCTAATCGTTTTCAATGCCTAAGCGGGTTGGACTGTAATGATTGACTGGGCTCTGGTTTGATCTGTGAGGATCTCGCTTTTACAAGAGTGGAACCCATTGTTACAACGTCAGGGCTTGTATCCGAAGATCCCCCGCGTTATGCAGGTTGCATCACAGACAGTTTACAGGGGGAAGTAGTACTCATTCCTACTCTTACTATAATGAACTTACTTCAATTTGTGCTTGCTTCTACATGCTGCGGCCAGGCCCCATGAGTCGACGGCCACAGCAGTACAGGGCAGCACCACCAGGCCGGGTCTGATAGTCTGAGACCCAAGAGAAAAGTTACACAGTGCATAGCTGCCAAGGTTTCTGATTGCTTATTTGTGACATTTTCATAATTTCAGTGTAATTATGAGTGACATTCAACGACTATGAGTGACACTTTCTCGTGAGCAAAACTCAAGCAACGAAGATGAGGGAAACATATATAACAAATTACAGCCATTTCAGCAATGAGAAACTCTACGAAGATCTTAAAACTATTGCAAAGCACCAGAAATGGAAGGGCACTATTCAACACGAAAACAGACGCATAGTTGCCACGTTTTAAGACTGCTTATGTGTGACATTTTCAAGGTTTCAGGGTACTTATGAATGACATTCAACTTTTAAATGTATGACACTAAGATTGACACTTTTTTGCTAGCAAAATAAAGAAATTAAGTTCATGTAAACAGATAAACATAAGAAATGATACTCATTTAAGCAAGGACAAGCTATGAAAAGAAAATGAAACTGATGCAAATCACCTGATCCTACTGACAAACGATTGAATACCCACAATCTAGTCCTACATGATTTTACACTTGTGATCACCACTGCTGCTTTCAGAACCACCGAGAAATTGCACTGACAGTGTAAAATTGCCAGACCATGACTGGGTCACAAAGCGCAAATGCTAGCAGCAGTAGAACTTAAGTTTACACAGTGCGCTATGTGTGTCTTTTAAAAACAGCCTCACTGTGATAGGAAGTCGATTTTTTTTGCCTATGCCCTCCCTAAAAGGATTGCAGCAATGACATCCTAGGACCCGGCAGGACTTGTAAAGAAAAATGCCTGATCCTGTCTGGTGTCAGCCACGTGTAGAGTCACGAGAACACTGAAAGGAGCTTGCCCTGCCAACAATTACCGGCCGCATAACAGTGACTGATTTACAAAACAAAAGCAGAGAATATATTACTTCACTTCCTATTTGCTGCAATTCAAAGCTGGTGAGCGTGGCAATTCATAACTGGCCGCTTATGGCAGCATTGAGGACTCGGAGTGAAGTCACAGGCTGGCCCCGGTCTGGAGTGGGACTCTTGAAGTCCGTTGCAGCACACTCAGTCACTCACTTTGTCTCAGTGTTTTCCATGACAAGGAGACAGTGTGACTGTGACACGAGTGTGTGATCCGGACGCCAGTCGTCACTCTACTGCGTGTGCTGCGCGCGTCAAGACTGTCTGCAGCGGCAGCCAGCATTTTCACAGGAACAGCGCGACACAGGGCTGTCAATAATTGATAGCGCTTTCACGCGCTACAAGATTGACAGCCCTGGGGACTCACATCAGCCCGCACACACTACTACCAAGCTAGGTGGTGGTGGTGATCTGGTGCAGCTCTGTGCATGTGCAAGTGTAGCAGGTGTGCTTGGCTGCACTTCACAATTTCACGTGCAGGCTGCACTCGTGTGATGGGAGGGTAGAGGGTGGGTGGGATCATGTGCGCACAGGCAAACCCTGGTGGGTTCTCCTTCAATGATTTCCACTGTGCTGCAATGATGTTAGCACACTCTGCACGCTGCACTTGCCAATTGAGAAATTGCACTGACAGTGTAAAATTGCCAGACCATGACTGGGTCACAAAGCGCAAATGCTAGCAGCAGTAGAACTTAAGTTTACACAGTGCGCTATGTGTGTCTTTTAAAAACAGCCTCACTGTGATAGGAAGTCGATTTTTTTTGCCTATGCCCTCCCTAAAAGGATTGCAGCATTGACATCCTAGGTCCATTTGCCAATGGACCTTCTGCGCCATTGTGATAGGTGCACGCCACGGACTCATCGTGGTCGGCGCCCTCCCCAGCCAGTAAACTCTTCACACAGGCTTAATACCAGCCCAAAAAGTAGCCCCCCGCCAGGCATGGGTTTTTCCCGTACAATTGGGAAAAATATTGCCTAATTGTGCGAGAAATAGCCCAATCTGGCAACACTGGCGAGGAGCTCACGTTAAGTGCCCGCTTCAGAGGACAGAACATTTGCAGGCATTGTTGTGTGCTGCTTCTCTGGTTGGGTTAGCGGTCTAGTTCACACATGCACAGCCCTACATAGAGGGGCCATGGCGCGGACCTCCTGGGTGAAGGTAGGGTGTCGCCCTGAGGCACTGCTACGCTGCGCTTGTTTTTAACATTTTAAGTTTTGCACTTTGGGAAATTCTCTGTTGGGGGGACCTGCAGCATTTTATGTTTTAAACTGTATTATTGGGAAGCGAGGAGCACGTGCTAACTGCACACTTCAGGGGACGCGGCATGTTAGACCTGTCATTTTTAGAGTGATCTTTCCCCAACGTTTTCCTTTTTGCCTCCCATTTTTGCTGTATGTTTTTGGTGGCGTTAGGACTTTGCTCTCTTTACCACTGCTAACCAGTACTAAAGTGCATGTGCTTCTCCCCTAAACTTGGTAAAATTGGCATATACACAATTGGCATATTAACTATTCAAAGAAGAGGGTTTTTATCACAGAGGGTAAGAACTGGGCGCTCTGCCTCAAGTGTACGCAATGTGTGTTGGAGCTATTAAGTTGGCTGTGGTGCAACTGGCGAGTGAAAAAGACCCCGTAACCACTCTAAAGTATGTCAGAAATACCAGACATACAAAAGTACAATATACAAAAATGCCTTATGCACACACACACTCGATATCATTTGCAGTCGTGTCTCTGTATAAACACACAATTGAATTAAGCCAAGGACAACAATAATAATCAAATTTCTTTGCACTTGTCGCTGTAGTTTCAGAGTTTTAATGGTTCCACAACCAGCCGACACGTGTTTCGTCGCGTTTGGAACAGTGTGTTCGCGACTCTTCAGGGCTGCGGTAAGAAAAACGAAAGAAAAAGGTCGCTCCAGCGGTGATAATTCTGCCCCGTCGGGGCCCGTGACCAATAGCAAGGAATATCTTTGGAAGATTGCCGAGTGAGATGGCGGGTTCGGCAGATAAAATCACAAAGGGGTGAAGCTCCGTCGATAAACGGTCTATGAGCGCGACTCTATGTGGAGATCGCACTTGAATAGTGTATTCTCTGTACTGTAAACCTGGGACGTGTTCCCGGCATTCAGCCTGGAGCAGATAACTCAAAGTAGGTGCGTGTTTGGTAAAACGTGAAGCGTATGCTGAATCAAATCCTCCCGGGTCGCCGTGTTCCGATTCTGGACCTTGGCATATTATGCTTATTTGTAAGTCCCATGTAAAGTAGTATACCCTATACCCAGGGCCTGTAATCTAAATGCTACTAGTGGGCCTGCAGCACTTGTTATGCCACTGTAGCCTTTTCAAATCTGTCTCAGACCTGCCATTGCAGGGCCTGTGTATGAAGTTTACTTCCACTACGACTTGGTATTTAAAATCCCTTGCCAAGCCTCAAATTCCCCTAAGGTAGACCCTATGTGACCCTAAGGGCAGGGTGCAGTGTACCTAAAAGGCAGGACATGTTTTTTGTGCTTTAAATGTCCTGGCAGTAAGAAACAGCTAAATTCGATTTCCGCTGCTGTCAGGCCTACTCCTCTCATAAGTTAACACTGGTAATTCACTTATACCTCTTTAAGTGGTAATTCCTGACCAAAAAGTAGTAGCTTTATGATGTTTGGTATGGTTGGAATAATAATGATAAATCTTCTTTAATAGTAAAGTTGGATTTATGACTACTATTTTAGAAATGCCACGTTTAAAAAGCGGACTTTCTCTGCCCTAACTTTGCCTTGTGTTCCTTCAGCCTGTCTCCATTCCACGTCTGGCTGGGATAACAGTTACACTTTGTGCACATTCTCTAGACAGCCACAATACAGAAGAGTCTGGAGCTGACAGGAGATACATATGCATCCATCTGCATACTGAGAGCCTTCGTGGGCAGCGAACAAGGAAGGTGGTTCGCATTTACATCTGAAAAGGTCATGGCCTGTCCTCACATAAAGAACTTACTTACTCTCCACTGGTAGTCTGGAGCCAGGGCTGGGCTTAAATGGATCCTTGTACACTTCAAAAGGCTCTTGGGAAGTCTCCCCCCACATCGAAGGTACCTTTGAGGTTAAGCATCAGGGCTCTGGCCCTAAAAAGTTAGTATACTACTGGATCTGGAAGAAGCTACGCTGGAGTAAAGGCTGCTGTGCTTAAGGATTGCCATCTTGCTGTGTTTGACTGTCCCCATGAACTGCTACTCTGCCAGATGACATCTGCCCTGCTGACCCAGAATAAAGAACACCCCCCCCAGTGACTCCAAAGGCTTGGTGACTTGACCCCTGTTCTTTCCTGAGGTCTTAGGGACATCAAAGACCTTGCACCACAACCGGGCTGTCTCTGTGACTTTGCCATGCTGGACTGACTGACTGACTGTGGCAGAACCTGAGCCTGCTTTGCTTCCGGGTGAGTGCCCTGAGGACTCGCTCTCCCCTTTTCTGATCAGGGACTCATGCTCTTTGATCCTTGCCGCACTGACAGCCCTTCCTTCACCATGGCAGTGAGTGCTTCTGTGCTCCGGATCATCAAGTGATCGCATGTGGTCTTCACCTCTGGGTCCTAGAATGGTCGCATTGCCCCTCTGACGCAGTCTGAGGAGCTGTGAAAGCCTACAGTAGGAGTTTGCAGCAGCTAAAGAACACCGCTCCTCCGCAGCAGTGTGAAGAGTCTTTAAAGTCTACTGTGGGAGGTTACAGCAGCAAGAGAATGCCAAACAGGACCCAGGTTTTCCTAAAGGAACTCGCTCCACTCCCCACAGCATAATCCCGCTTCTGCTATGTTTCAACACATAACTGGACCCAAGCAGTCCTAAAGAACTCGCTGCACTTCTTGCAGCTGACTCTGGTTTTTAGGTTGAGCCTGAGTCAGCACGCATGCGCTTCTCAGCAAGACTGCTGTAGTTGGGTATGGAAGAGAAGCTCCGCCCTTCTCTGCCCATCTTTATCATTGGCTTGTGTCAGTGTCTAATTTGTAAAGAGGCTTGTTAGTCCCTCCTTTTTGCCGCCTTGTCTTCATCTGTAACCTATCTTCAACAAGGAGCTGCAGGGTTCTATAGCAGTCAGGTCTAGCCCCCACTCACTAATTCAACACAACTGTATGACCAGACGCTGTTTTTTTAACAGTTCTGTGTGGATTTCAATGTATATTATAGCACCTACTCTTTGGCGTGCTACTTGGGCAGTTAGTATATTTACTCTGTCCCTCGTCATGAATCCCTGTTCAACTTTAATATTCTGTTCCCTTAACAAACATCCTATTGTGTGGTGTAGTGTATGGAAAAGAAGAAATCACCACAGATGTGTGAAAAAATGTGAGGAAAAGATGTGGAGTGCCTCACGGAAGTAACACCATGGGAGTCCACTGGTTGGTTCTAAGCAGTGGACTCTGGTTCTCATCATCAGCACTACCACATCATAAAGAACAAAGAAAAGAAAATGTAGTGATGGTGAAAGAAAAATGTGCACCTCTAATAAATTTACTGGTGCTACAGAGAGTACAACTCTGTAATGACCCAAAATAAGGGGGACTGGTAACTTAGGACCACTTTATTTAAAATTAAAAACGAGCTAAGCCACCACTAGCTTTACCACTTTATTCCTTGCCGTGGTGTTGCTCACTTTAAAAGACACTATGTTGGGCTGAAACAAAAGTACGGAAGATGGCGGCCGGATAGGAGTCTCCGGCTGTGAGCTCCGCACTCGCCTTGCACGGAGATGACAAGAAGCGGCGAAAAAAGCAAGTAGCTGAGCAAAACACAATTTTGTAACCTACCTCTCTTTATGGGGATGAGCGCACGAGATCCCGAGGCCCCCCGAGCAGCACACGGAGCAGCATACGGTATCTGGGCAGCAGCGTCGGAAGCCAGCAGGGGCTGCCGGTGCGCAATCGCAAAACTGTCTTTTCTCTTCCGGGGCATAAGCGGCAGCAACAGGCGCAGGCACAACAGCGGAGGCGGAGGCGGCGGTGTGAAAGAAGACCTCCTGAAACTGAAACTGAAACAAGTGTCACAAGCGCAATTCCGGGGGAGAGGCACTACTGAGCCCTCACTGAATCGTGTAGTCGCGGCAAAATCTAATACAAAACCTACACACTGCAAGGAAACTTACAAGGAGGAATCCGGGTTTAAGATCGTGGAGAAGAGAAGACTGCCCACCGGGACTTTGGTACGACAGGGATCCATGAGCAAGGTACAGGGGGGGGCCGGAGGCGAGGGGCTAACTGTGCTGGATTTGCTTGTGGGTTGTAGAGGGGACAGAGTTACAGAAAGTAGCTGTATAAATAGAGGAGAGGAGAGGGAGAGGGAGAGAGAGAGAGAGAAAGGGAAAATCTGTGAGCTTGAAACAGAAACGAACCTAAATACATCAGTTACTACTGAAGTAGTGGAGAAGCTACATAATCCAAACTTAGAATCTGGAGCTAGGAGCAAGGAAAACTCGACTGAAGTAGAGGGCGGAGTGGAGAGCAGGCGAAGGTCCAGCTATTGTTTAAGAAATAGACAGTTTTCCAAACAGGTACTTCCAAACAAACAAACTGTCATACCGGTTATACCTAAGACCACAAAAAGAAAGCAAACTGCCAAATCACAGCAAAAAAAAGACAAAAGTATTAAAGCGAAAAATCAGGCAGAGCAGATAATTAAAGTTACTCCCTCTCTCAGATCCTTTTTCAAAGTACAGCAGCAGGTTCAAGTAGGGCGTAATCTCTCAAATACTCTTAGACACCCTAATATCCGAGATAAAAATATCTCCCCGGTCGCAAGCACTAACACAAGCCCAGCCTGCACCGATATATCCACTATACGCACTCGTACCCCTGTTATCCCTAATAAAATTAACGGTACAAACGGGAGTGAAAAATCTCAGGGAAAAAAACAAGAACAAGAACCAGTAATCCCCAACGACTTACAAATGGAAGAGGTGGGAGATATAAACATGCCTGCAACCTCAATTACCAGCATACCACAGCATGAAAAGCCAATGGCAACAGAACCTTCTCACATGATAGAACAAACGGAGAAACTCTTGGAAAAATTCATGGACAAAGTCCTAGGGGAAATGAGAGAGAAATTCTCAGTCTCAGAGGCTAACCAGAGTAAGATACAAGAGGTATGTGAGGTTTTAGACCAAAAAATGAACGCCCTCGGAGAAAGAGTGGCCGTAGTCGAATCAGCTGTGGAAGATCTCAGTAAGAGAGTTGATATAAACCAGAAAGAAATAAGAAAACTCAAAGAAAATGAAAGAAGCATGAGCGAGAAAATGGAATCGCTTGAAAACCAAGCGAGAAGAAATAACCTAAGGGTTCTTAACGTGCCGGAGAATATGGAAGGTACGGACATTAAAATTTTTATTGTCTCTCTGCTTGAAAAACATTTCTTATGGTCCAAGGAAGCCAATCTTACTGACGACATACAGAGGGTACACCGAGATCCTTTCAGGAAAAACAAAGACAGGAAGACACCGAGAAAAATCCTGATAAACTTTAAAACATACACGCTGAAAGAAAGACTACTGAGTGAAGGTCTAAAACAGGGTATATTGAAAGAAGACAATTGGTCTTTTAGGATTCGCTCCGACATATCCAAGACTACCCAAGACAGACAGTGGGAGCTAGGACAACATATGCAGGAACTAAAATCTCTTGGAGCAAATGTCCAGTTGAAATTCCCTGCCGCATTAAGGATAATGTGGAGAAATAAGATGCACAACATTAGAGACCCCAGAGAGGTAGAAACCTTTATTGAGCAAATAAAAGATCAACTACGATCTGAAACAGAAACCCAAGCAAGATGAACATCACACAAATTTAGGCGAAGCAACGAGCTCGAATAGGGCGAAGAATACCGCCCAAAAAGAAGAAGGGAGGCTTCCTCAGGGTGGGTAACAGGGAACCCCACAAAAAAACACAAATATTTTCTTTAAAAAATGCACGGGTGGGGAGCAAAATAGGGAAAAAAATTGAAAAAAAGTCCTCTGCGATAACAGTAAAAGTAATTATCGGGACCCATAGAACACGGAAAAAAATAAGATACCCATAACAGGAATGGCGACAAAATATAAACATTTTAAGGTACTCTCTTGGAATGTCAATGGCCTAAGGACACCTAGCAGAAGGAGAAGGATTCTTGAATATCTAAAGGAAGTAGACTGCGAGATAATCATCCTACAAGAGACGCACCTCCTAAGTGAGGAATGGGAACAAATAATGAAGAATCTTAGATGGGTTGACAACTATGTTTGCACAAACCAAGAATGCAATACCAAAGGAATAATAATAATCCTTAAAAAAATACTTAAAGCCAAAATTGAACACAAGTCAGTTGATAACAAGGGTAGATGGGCTTTTATTAAAGTAAGAATATATGAAAATACATATACCGTGGCAGGATATTATGGCCCAAATATAGATGACCCAATCCCCCTACAAAAACTGTACACAGAATTACTATCAACAACAGCCCCGATAATATTAGGTGGGGATTACAATATCCTAATAGATCCAAGTCGAGATAGACATCCCCCAGGGAAACACTCAAATCTCCCAAAAATGAGAGAATGGCTAGGTAATTATAAAAATGACCTGGGCTTGCTTGATATGTGGAGAGAGAAAGGGGATAAAAAATATCCCTACACTTTTCATAACAAAAAACTTGGTCATAGATCACGAATCGACTACTTCTTAATAAATGGTACAATACGAGACAATGTCAAGAACATAGAACATTTACCAGAACATATATCCGATCATTCGGCAGTGAAACTAACCATGCAAATAACGAAAAATAATGTACAACCAAGATGGACGGTAGACCGCACAATATTATTAGATCCACAGGCAGTAGAAGAATTAAAGAAAACAACAGCTGACTTCTTTATTGAAAACCAATCTGACACATCTAAACAAAATATCTGGGACACATATAAAGCGGTTATTAGAGGCAAATTATTAAGTCTGGGCTCACATCGAGCCAGGACTGCAAAAATGGAAATTGGAGGTATGGAAAAGGATATTAAAGATCTTGATCTTAAGATAATGGTGAACGCTTCTCCAGAAATAAAAGAATCGTTAGAGAAACAAAGGCAAGAACTAAAGGAAAGTCTAGTAAATCTCCTGGAAAATAAAGTAAAGTCTCGATGGGAAGCCAGTAAGCTATCTAATCATGAATATGGAGAAGGATGCGGAAAACTGTTGGCCTGGAAGACGAAAAAAGAGCAAACTAGAAACAAAATAATCTGCATTCAACGAAATAATATAAACGAAAATGAGGACTCCATAATAATGCAGGAATTTGCGAGCTTCTTCTCTAAATTATATAAAGAAGATGTAAATCCTTCAGAGGAACAGATTCACAAATACCTAGAACATATATCCTTCCCACAACTAACCGAAATAGAAAAAGAAGAGCTAAATAAAGATATCACAATAGAAGAGGTTAGAACCATTATAAAAGATCTAAAAAAAGGTAAAGCAGCTGGCCCGGATACCTTACCAAATGAGTTTTACCAGATTCTAAGAGACTCTCTGACGTCACCATTAACAGAATTACTAAATCTAACGTATAAAAAAGGAGATAAAATCCCAGATTCCTGGAATGACGCAACAATTAGCATAATTTTAAAGCCAGGAAAAAATCCAGCAATATGTGAGTCATACAGACCCATCTCACTGCTTAATTGTGATTACAAAATTTATATGCAGGTCATGGCGAAAAGATTGGCAGTGATAATGACAAAACTGATAAATCCTGACCAAAAAGGCTTCATAAAGGGTAGGCAAATACAAGAAATCACTCATGAACTCTTTGCCGCAATAGATATAGCCATCGCAGAAAAAATACCATTAACCATAATCACTTTCGACGCTGCCAAAGCGTTTGACAGAGTAAACTGGTTATTCCTTAACAAAGTCATCGATAAATACAACCTAGGTGAGCACTTCGGCAACATGGTGGCAGAGATATACACCAAACCAAGGGCTAAAATATTAGTCAACGGGAATCTCACAAACAACATTGATATACAAAGAGGGACAAGGCAAGGATGCCCACTGTCGCCCCTGCTTTTTAACCTGTATATTGAAGCCCTCGCAATCTCATTAAGAAACCATGCCACAATAACCCCATTCCAGCATCAGGATTGGTCGAAAAAAGTGGCATTATATGCCGATGACCTAATGATTTTCACAAATGACTATAATAGTTCTTCGGACGCAATAGAGTCTACAATAATCAAATTCGGAAAAGTATCAGGTTATCTTACAAACCAAGAAAAAACCGAGGCAATGAGCTGGAACACTAACGTCAACAACCCATACACAAAAGAGAAAATAAAATACCTAGGAATCACACTGGTGAAAGACATTGAAAAAATACCAGAGATAAATCTGAATAGAATCGCCATTGAAACCACGAAACTACTCAAAGTATGGGATGGGCTACCTCTCAGTTTCCTGGGGAGATCAAATATAGTTAAAATGTCTATTGTGCCCAAATTCACTTATCTATTTAATACAATCCCACTAAGTTTCAAGAGAGATGCCTTGAAGAAGATACACAGGAAAATCACAAGTTTTATTTGGTCATCGAAAGGAGCAAGGATATCTTGGAAAAAACTAAGGAGACGAAAACATGAAGGGGGAATAGCAAGTCCTGATCTAATCGAATATTGTAAGGCTTTCCAATTTAAAAATATGAGACCACTTCTTAAGACCTCCCAGTTTTTCCCTGAATTTATGCAAATTATGACGGACAGGTGCGATCATTTCCTATATAAATTTGGACACCCAAAATACTTCAAGAAAATAAAATTGAAGATATTGACTAATGCAGTAAAAACATGGTATCAGGTTAGAAGCACCTTAAACATACCATACTATAGTACACATGCCCCTATCTGGGACTCACCAGGCACCCCAGAATGTTTAAAAGACTCCTTGGCCCTCCCTTTAAAGGAAAATGGAATTGTGAAATGGGGTCAACTGATGACAGGAAGCATCATAATCCCATGGAACCAGTTAGCAATGAATACAAACGAAACAGTGTCCAAATTTAAGTATTATCAACTGTCAAGCTGGGCAAAATCGATCACAGATAAAAAAGAAGGAAATGAAAATATGGAGAAAGAAATGCTGAAATCCCCCCCAATAAAAAAGGAAATATCCAGGTGGTATTGGGCTCTAATCACAACAGGAGAAGAAGATGTACAGATTCCGGAAACATTATGGAGAAATGACATTCTAGATGTAGATGTATATAACATTTGGACAAAATCACTGGAAAAATGTTGGTCTCACATAAAACCAGCCGCACTGAAGAGAAACCATCTTTTTACAATACATAGGGCATATTGGACCCCTAAGAAACTATCTAAATTCAGAGGTGCCTCCGTCAAAGCTTGCCTAAAATGCGGTTTGGAAAGAGCAAACGATATACACATGTTTATAGAATGCCCCATGATAGACACCTTCTGGAAAGAAGTGGGTAAGATGATATCATTGGTTCTGGGAAAACAAGTAAATGTGAGTATAAATCTTATTATCTTTGGGATTGACTTAAATAATGAATTAGTTAAGTTAACTAAAAACCAAGAAAGCCTACTGTTTGTATTGATACTTCTGGCTAGACGTCAAATTTGTATAAATTGGATTAAACCAGCACCGCCTCGGTATGGGGATTGGCTAAACTCAGTAATAAAAACTAACAGAAATGATAGACAAGGGAAACCAAGTAAAAAGTTTGATTTTTGGGAAATCTGGGAAAACTTTTATAATTTGGAACAGGACTCTTAATGAGTAAATGTGGTCTCGAAATACAAAGTCCTATGATTAAAGCGGAGACAATAATTCAGACTGGATTTATTCCCGTCGAGTAGCCAGGAAGGCTAGCTCACCCCCAAGATACCAGAATTATTGACTATGGCAAAGGTTACAGGAGCCCACAAATCCAAAAAAAAAAACAACGGATGTGAGAAACACCCCTCCTCAGATAGACAAATATGGGGTCGTGAAGGTAAAAAATGTTTTGGATGGAACGGGCTCCCGAGTAAAACCTTAAGCATATATATCGCAAAATGAGGACAAAAAAAAAAAAAAAAAAAAAAAAAAAAAAAAAAAAAAGACACTATGTTGCCTTCTAACTCCTTAGAGGACCAACATATTTTATTTCCTATAAGATTTCGGCAATTTCGTCAGGGCAAGGGTCAATATTCACCACACTGCTCGTATTTAATATACATGTAACGTAGGGAACAGAATTAAAAAAACAGACAACACATAATGAGCACAACCTATAACAAGCATTAGCAATGCAATAGGGCTCGCATTAGTAAAGTTAGAGGTATTAGTATTGTAAATGACAATTTTTTTATTTCTGTTTTTGTTTTGAAAATAGCGAAATTAATAACTTTGTCATTTACAATGCCAATAGTGTTAACTTTTGCAACCGTGACACCTATAGCATTTGTAATGCAATATGTGTTGTATGTACATGACTTAGATGTATTAATATTAAAAATAACAATGGTTTGTATTTTTTTCAATATTTAATACTTAAATAAAAGTTATTGTAATTTATAATGGCAATAGCTTAAACTTTTGCAAATAACTTTTTGGAAGATTATGTTTAGTGTATTTTATTGTGATGAAAATACAAGAACAGTAGTGAAATATTAACATTTTTTTGTGACATTTGTAATAAAGTTTGAAACATTGAGAGAACATATTTGAATCAGTTGTTGTTGAATGGTTGCACAGATTGATGATGTGGTGGCTCTGAATGATGTTGTGGCGGCGGCGAGTGCTGCTGTGGCGTTCAGTGATGCTGTGGTAGCGCATAGTGATGTTGTGGTGCCCCTGAGTGATGCTGTGGTGATGCGATGGATAGTGAGATCGATAGATAGATAGAGGGAGGCGGAAAGATAGAGGGAGGGCGAAAGATAGAGGGAGGGCGAGAGATAGAGGCAGGGCAAGAGGGCGAGGGATGGAGTGTGGGCGAGGGATGGAGTGTGGGCGAGGGATGGAGTGTGGGCGAGGGATGGAGTGTGGGCCGGGGGAGGGATGGAGTGTGGGCTGGGGGAGGGATGGAGTGTGGGGCGGGGGAGGGATGGAGTGTGGGGCAGGGGAGGGCTGGAGTGTGGGGCAGGGGAGGGATGGAGTGTGGGGCGGGGAGGGATGGATGGAGTCGGGGGAATGGATGGATGGATGGATGGAGTGCGGGGATGGATGGATGGAGTGGGATGGATGGATGGATGAGTGGGATGGATGGATGGATGGAATGGGATGGATGGATGGAGTGGGGAGATGGATGGAGTGGGGGGATGGATGGATGGAGTGGGATGGATGGATGGAGTGGGGGGATGGATGGAGTGGGGGGATGGATGGATGGAGGGGATGGATGGATGGAGGGGATGGATGGATGGATGGAGTGGGATGGATGGATGGATGGAATGAGATGGATGGATGGAGTGGGGAGATGGATGGATGGATGGATGGAGTGGGATGGATGGATGGAGTGGGGGGATGGATGGATGGAATGGGATGGATGGATGGATGGATGGAGTGGGGGATGGATGGATGTAGTGGGATGGATGGAGTGTGGGGGATGGATGGATGGAGTGGGGGGGATGGATGGATGGAGTGGGGTATGGATGGATGGATGGATGGATGGAGTGGGGGGATGGATGGATGGAGTGGGGGGTGGATGGATGGATGGATGGAGTGGGGGGATGGATGGATGGAGTGGGGGATGGATGGATGGATGGATGGAATGGGGGGATGGAGTGGGGGGATGGATGGATGGATGGAGTGGGGGATGGATGGAGTGGGATGGATGGATGGAGTGGGGGGATGGATGGATGGATGGGGTGGGATGGATGGATGGAGTGGGGGGATGGATGGATGTATGGAATGGGATGGATGGATGGATGAAGTGGGGGGATGGAGTGGGGAGATGGATGGATGGAGTGGGGGGATGGATGGATGTGGGGGGATGGATGGATGGAATGGGATGGGATGGATGGATGGATAGAGTGGGGGATGGATGGATGTAGTGGGATGGATGGATGGATGGAGTGGGGGGGTGGATGGATGGAGTGGGGGGATGGATGGATGGAGTGGGGGGATGGATGGATGGATGGAGTGGGGGGATGGATGGATGGAGTGGGGGGATGGAGTCGGGGATGGATGGATGGATGGAGTGGGGGATGGATGGATGGAGTGGGGGGATGGATGGATGGATGGATGGATGGAGTGGGGGGATGGAGTGGGGGGATGGATGGAGTGGGGGGATGGATGGATGGAGTGGGGGGATGGATGGATGGAGTGGGGGGATGGATGGATGGAGAGGAGGATGGATGGATGGATGGAGTGGGGGGATGGATGGATGGAGTGGGGGGATGGATGGATGGATGGATGGAGTGGGGGTGGATGGATGGATGGAGTGGGGGGATGGATGGATAGATGGAGTGGGGGATGTAGTGCCTTAAACCGGCCCTTCATTTGTGATGCGTGATGTGAGCATAAGACAAGCAAACTTTACGCGCCAAAGTAGTCTGGCATGAGAAACACAATGTTTTAGCTTCAGAGCGCAGTAGGTGATGTAAGAGGAGCCACAAAGAAAGCTGTCTATGCTGCAGAGGAAGATGTGGCTCGCATTTTAACTCCCATTTTAAAATTATTTCCAACCTTGTGACCTCCAACTGGAAACTTGAGTGGACCAGATGCATTTTTATTTGCGACGCTTAAAAGACAAGGAAACCTTTTAAATCTAGATGCAGCGGTGAAGTAATGCACGGGACGGGAAAATACAATTTAGTGACCGCTCTTTGCGTAACGGCAGGACAGTGGGGGATGTAGTGTCTCTCCTCTCCTTATCATTCAACTCACTCTGGGGTCAAAGGTCCAGAGCCAGCTGTCAACAAGGAATGTAACAAGCTCTTGGCATTGCTGTGGGGAGTGGGGGAGGAGAAATGCGAGACACGGCCTAGCGGCCGTGAAAAGTGTGAAGCAGGGGGGCGGGGGAGCCCTTTGAAGTGTAGCAAGTGCTTTGAGGCAGCCTTGGATGGAATATGGCGCACGCTGAAGCAAAGGGCAGAAGAAACTGCCCATTTCCCAGATGTCCCCTTTCATCGCTCTTCGCTGCAGAAACCAAACAAGGATTTGCTTGCATGAAAAAAAAGTGTTTACCGCCTTCTGCTCTTCTCCTCACTCGCCTCTCGTTAAACCCCCCCTCTCAAACATCCTTCTACTCAATCAATAAAACGGGAACAACCAGTTCATCTGGCTTCGTGGGTGGGGGCTGAAATCATGCAGCTTGCCTGATTCAAAGAGCGGGGGACAGAGGGAAGGACAGGTACGTAAAAACAAAAGGGAAGTGAGAGTGAAGAGTAAGTCCCCGACAGGAGTCCGAGCTGAGAGGGGAGGGGCAAGGAGTTGGGGCCTGTAAGAGTTTGCGGCGGACTGGGAAGCAGTCTTTGTCACCGCAGTTGATTTCAAGCAAAAGACTTTCTACCCCCTCCAACCGAGCCAAGATTAACAACCTTGTTTAGGGGGGGGGGGACAAATGCTTCGGAAACTGCAGTCCCGGATAGAGAGAAGTGGGGAAATAAAAAGACTTATTGGTCTATTTTTTTATATTATGTGCTTTTAGTAACCAGAGCGGCACAAGCGGCATGCAACACTAGTTATTAAAAGTGTATAACATTGAAAAAATAGACTTTTGCGTGCGGCGCTAGAGAAATGAAAGGCACGGCTTCCAAAGACTACGTTTTCAAAATTTTACGTTTACAGACAGTGCTGCTGCACTGGGTGCTAGTGCTACATGTGACTGCAGCACTGACAGTGTTGCTGCACGAGGCGCTATGTGGAAAAGTAAATTTTGCCATGTTACATGTGCCTACGTGTTCCCCATACTATGTTATATGTGCCTACGTGTTCCCCATCTTATGCTATATGTGCATGATCGATATGCATGTATCCCCTTATGATCGATTAAAGACGCAATTATAGTTGTGTCCAACTCTAAGTATGCCAGTTTCCAGTTCTCGTGAAAACAACGAGTATTAGGCCTATGTTGCCACATTTTACAGTGTGCACGTTAATTCATTGAATTGTCCCCGTTTCTAGGCCTCAAAAGGGCCCGGACATCAGATTCAGCTCCAGTCTCCTGAACCCTCTCAGAGGAACGATACAGCCCCCACCTGCATCCCTGACCCTTCACTTACTTCCTGACTCGCAGTGCCCGGCCCGGCCTGGCTCTGTCTCCCTGTCTGCCAAGAGTATGTTATGCTTCTAGTTATCAGTCCAGCCCTCCTTCTCTGCATTCCTAAGCTACTGAATCGCATCAATAGTTTCAGCCATGGTCTAGCCTTTCTGTCTCCATGTAAGAGAAATACTGCATTAATCCACACGCAATACATGTAGAATTATGGACGCACCAGTCTTAGTGTCAAGTAGCCTTTGCCCTGATAACTTTTGGATTCTATCAACATGTACTACAAACACCAGATACCAGATATGCCATAGGTATATGTCGTTCTGACACTGTAGACTGTAGTCTTCTCTTCTAGCGCAGAAGTCATAGCCCCCAGTTCCTCCTGGTAACACGTCATTGCCCGTTTGCGCGCACCACTAGGTTAAAGGTCCCAGCTGCTCAGGTAGCCCCCTCCATGTTTCCGCCCCGTTTATGACACTTCTGTTACGTTTACATCACATGTCTATGTATACGCCCTGTACACGCCTTCTTGTTACACCCATTTTACTCTTATCTTTCGTGACTGCTACGAGTTACGCCTACTGCTACGCCTACTGTATTGAATGTAATGTATTTGTTTAAGTATATATACTGTGTACTGTTACTGAAAGTTACCCCCCCCTTATCCTTCCCCATGCCATTCCCTGGCAGCTGCCTTCATTCTATTTCCGTGTAGGCTATCCCGTTCTTGTCCCTTCCCTTATGCCAGATTAAAGCCTGTAAGACTCCAATACCTCGAATCCTGTCTCTTATTTATTGAGCTATCTGTTTTATTCACTGTATTCAAAAATAGTACCGGTAATTAATTATTTATTTACCACATAATGGCGCCCGAATAGGGACTTGCCCTTTTCCCTGATCCTCTGCAGCCGTGACGGAACCATACCGTGCACGTGCAGATATTTCTGCTTCAAGTATCCCTCAGGCCCACGGAGGAGACGGAGGTTGCGGTCCAGCATCCAGACGAGGCGGTGAGGAACGCGGCGAGTCCCGACCAGAGCCCAAGCCGAGAGTACAAGGTCCGAGGTATCCGGAGGCCCACCTGTAACTGAAGTCCGAAGTTTCGTAGTCCGACGTCGTAGCAGTCCAGTCCAGTCCGAGGCCTTCCGTTCTTGCTGCCCGGTGAGTACCGTTGCTGGGGTAGTATCTAGACAGGGTCAATTAATTTGTCTCTGGTCCAGTGGGTTTGGGTACGCAGATCCAGTCCGAAGTGTTCACCTAGGTGGATGCGGGTCCTGACGTGTCTCTTTATGGGACCGGTATGTTTCGTACTGTTTTAGCAGTGCATCTAGTAATCCTAGTAAGTTTCGTTCTCGAGAAATTCATGTGTTCTGTTTACAGTATACCAGGTAATATTCTGTCCGAACTGTTATTCTAAATATTATTCAATGTGTTTTCAATGTCGTGGTATGAGTGATTTGTTTTTACTGTGTTTATCGTGTATTGTATTGTGTTTGGATTCCAGTCTAGAAAATGCCTCTATTCTCCAAGTTACATCAGTTAAAGACCAGAAAAGGGTTGCTCGAGGAAGCAGTTCCTGTCCCCCCTAGGGACAGTCCAGGTCATTTTATGTATCATAAGCATGGCTTAGGTGCCATATTATATCTAGACTTATGGGTGGACTATACCAAGGAGTTAGACGAGAAATATAGATGGCCCGTATCAGGTACATGGGATGCCGAGTGCATCATGCGAGTAGAAGAAGCATTATGGAAAAAGAAAGCCAGACAGTCCCAGAAAGATGCCATCGAGTTATGGCGCAAAGAATCTCATAAAAGAACCGAAAAAGAGATCAGAAAAACAGAATTAAGTAGGGAATCCTCAGAAAGAGCCCAAGAAAGGGAATTAATCGAAGGAGGTGAACGAGTTAAAGCAGAACAGTCAGACAGACAGAGAAATGCCCTTATTAAGGGTATGTATCCTCTTCTTGCCGAGGGCTTGCCAAAAGCAACCCCGGAAGCACCATGTAATTTTCCGCCGCCATTAGTCCCGATTAAGTTACGTCACAAACGGACCGCAGCTGATATTTTTCTCTCGTCCTATTTGGACGACACAGTCCCAGAATATGCAAATCCTGTTCCGCCAGCTCCCGTAAATAATGTAATTCCTGTTCCTCCAGCCACCGGGGCCGTGGGTACAGTCCACGTTACAGCACCTGTTACAGCATCTGTTACGGCACCCCCGGCCCAGCCCACAGTACATGTACCCGCTACATCAGTCACTCTTCCAGCACGTACAGTACCCACCGACGATTCTAGTTTAGGAGCCGCGGGGGGAAGTCCTCCTGGTACCCCGCCTCAACACAGACGTATGACGCTACATGAACTAGCGTTACAGCGTACGCCAAAAGTTCATACATTCACAGATATCAAGCGAGCACTTACCGAATGTCGTTATGATCCAGTTCCAGGCGATGGTACTATGGTCATATATTCATTACGTTTAAGACGGGTGACCGACTATTTGGACACCCTGCCCGATATGAGAGAACATCTAGACAGAATATATCGTTTTATCCGTACAGGAGTGAATCCAGAAAGTATTCGCGAAGCCATGGCTTACAGAAAAGTCGAGACTCAGCTCATGCTTTTAAAGTTTTTAATTAACTGTTTAATAAGAGAACAAGATTATCCAGGAAAAGATCAAGAAGAAATGAAAGTCCTGACCAAGTGGAGTGACCATATAGCCGAGGGAAGACATAAGACACAAAATTGTATAGAGAGTATGTACAAGAAAATTCGTAGGGAAATAATAAAGTTACACGAGAAACGAGAAGCAGCACAAGTAACCGAGAAAGAAGACGACTCTCCTACTGAAGAGGTAGACGACGAGAATCCCTCCAGAATAGCGTATGTAGGTAGAACTAGACTTCCCGACCGACATTCACCCCTAGATCACAAGAAGGTTTTTCCTCCTCCAGCACCAGAACAGGGTTCTCTTGAGCAAGTATTCCAAGCTACCGATTACATTCTGAAATCACGAATAGGCTATAGTGAGCTTAGCACAATGCATGAACAAGAACTAGCCCGATCAGCAGTCCGATGGACTACTGATTCCACCACTTTTCCAGACGAAATAGTGGCACAAATGTTTCTGAAACTGCCCCCAGCCGAGCAGCGACTGGTGGGTATGTATATGATCCAGCACCTCATTACACTGTATGAGGGACAGCATTCTGATCCAGGTCCACTACATGATGTTTTGAACGAGTTACTCCAGTATAGATGGAGAGGTCTAGGTACTGATTTAATTAGTATCATTCTAGAACAGCGCCACAAATATCAAACGTTTCTAAATCCACATTTTGTTCATGTCTCACCTCCAGAAAGTAAATCATTTTACATAGATAGACAGAATCCGTTACGAGAAGTACACCCAGTTAGAGGAACGGGTGGTGACCTAGAACGAGTATTTGTTTACACCCCTATCACAAAGATGGAACTCTTAGAGATGAAAAAGTTAATTCCTTGTCACGACAAAGATCCAGCAGGGTTCCACCGTGAATTAAAAGACATGCTCCGTATGGGAGAATACACTTATCCTGATATCATTAAAATTTTAAAGGTCCTGTTGCCCGCAGGGGTATATGAAAAACTCAAAGAAAAAGAATGGGAGGTGGGAGAGAAAAAGATCGATTGGACAGCTCTAGAAGCTGAAGATAATTTACGAGTACCAGGTACCGGTCTTGGGGAGAAAGCTAAAGATTTGCCCGAGTTATTGATACAAGTTTTGCCAAGATTACTAGCCACGAAAAAGGAAGATTGGGATGCCATCTCAGCTTGTAAACAGAAACAAGACGAAGACACTAGTGATTTTTATTCTAGATTTGAAAAATGTTTTATTATTAATAGTGGTCTGAAAACAAGTAGTGAATCGTACCCTCATCTTTTTGTTACCAAACTAGTCGAGAATTCAAGTCCACAAGTTAAAAATCGAGTATTGAAAGTTGAAAGTACCTGGCAAGCTAATACTCCGTCACAAATGCTTCAAATGCTCCAGTATCACCAGAACAGAATCAGGGAAGAGCAGGAACACGAAAGGAGACGTATGAAAGACACGAAAATGAAAGTATTAGTTGCACAATCTGTTCCACAAGACAGTCAGAAGAGGGGTCCGAATCAAGCCAGTCATCCTGCAGCTCCTGTTAAAGGGACCTGCAATTACTGTAAACAGCCAGGTCATTTTATAAACGAGTGTGCAGTTCTGAAACACAACATAGCTACTGGTAAAACTAAAGAAAGACCACGTCCGCCCAGACAAGAACAAGTTTCACAGACTTCTCAGCCACCACAGAATGCACAACAGACAGTTCCAGCACCGCAGCCTATCGCTGCAACACAGCATGTTACACAGCAGATGTACCAGTATGCCCAGACAGAGTATCCAGATTATCAGCCGTATTCATGAAACAGCCTAGAGAGGGAGGTAGGCTTGCCTCTCATCGAGATACCTGTAGATCAAGAGGGTCCCTATGTACACAGTCAAGTATTAGGGAAAGACAGAAAGTTTTTGATTGATACAGGGGCAAGTAGGACTACCATCAGTCATGACGAGGTTCCAGGGGCTCCGCTCTCAGGCTCTAGAAATGTTTCCCTTGGATTTTCAGGAAAGCCTATTGTTAATGAGATATCGAAACCAGTTACTCTAGAAGTCGGTCCATTGTCCCGAACTACTGATTTGTTACTCACGAAATCTTGTCCAGAAAATTTGTTAGGCATTAAGACATTAAAGGAATTAGGAGCAGTTATTTCTTGTTCCCCAGAGGGGGTCCGCCTGTTTTTGAGAGACTTCAAAGGTCATTATGTATTACGAGATTTTGATCCAAGATTATTGAATGTACCACAGCATTTATGGGCGCAAGGTCCAACTGATGTAGGTTGTATGCATATCACACCCCATCGTGTGACTCTAAAGCAAGGTGTAGTTTTGCCACGAATCAGACAGTACAAATTGCCACCTGAGGCTGTAGCAGCCTTATCCAAAATTATTGACAAACTTATTGCCCAAGGAGTGGTTGTAGAAACTGACTCCAATGTATGTAATTCTCCTATCATTCCAGTCCTGAAACGTACTGATCCAAATGCACCTCCAGTATATCGATTAGTGATTGACCTTCGAGAGCTTAATAAATGTATCATACCCCAGTACCCAGTAGTCCCAGATATTTCATCCCTCTTGACAGCCATTGATTCTGAAGCTACGTTCTTCACAGCTATAGATCTCAAGAACGCATTCTTCAGTGTCCCCATTCATCCAGACAGCCAGTACCTTTTCGGTTTTTGTTTAAATGGAAGAAGCTATAAATTCACACGAGCTCCTCAAGGTTTCACAGAAAGTCCTAGCATTTACAGTCAAGCACTTAAAAGACAACTAGACAATATTCACATGCCAACTGACACTGCCCTGCTCCAGTATGTCGATGATCTACTGATCACAGCCCGTTCTGAACGTGACTGCGAGCGAGCGTCACTTACAGTTCTGTATTTTCTGGCCGAGATGGGGCACAAGGTGTCCCCTTCCAAATTACAATTCTGTGTCCAGCGGGTGGTATACTTGGGACACTTACTGTCCAAGTGGGGTAGGCAGTTGACACCTGACCGTATCCAGTTAATAGCACGTCTTCCACAGCCCAAGACACAGAAGGAGGTACGAGCTTTTATCGGCCTTACTTCTTACTGCAGACAATGGATTCCTCAGTATGCATTTCTAGCCAAGCCACTGATACAGTTAACGACACAGGAGGCAGCCGTATCGACTGTCCTCCCTTGGACCCAGGAACATACACTTGTTTTTAATGAGTTAAAGAAAGCCTTATGCCAAGCACCAGTTCTAGCAATACCAAACTACAGTAAGCCTTTTACACTTTTTGTCACAGAACGAGATGGTACTGCATTATCTGTTCTCACACAAGATCAAGCAGGACAATACAAGCGCTGTGCTTATTTCTCTAGCACATTAGATCCAGTGGCCCAGGCTCTGCCTGCGTGCCTCAAGTCAGTTGCAGCCACAGCTCTAGCTATCAGACAAAGTGATTCCATAGTGTTAGGACACTCCCTGACAGTACAAGTTCCACACTCTGTGGAAGTTCTTTTAAATCGAACACAGACTCAGCACTTGACAATTGCACGTTTAACAGGTTATGAACTGACACTGTTTCAGCCACACATAGAAATCAGATGCTGCAACATTCTGAATCCTGCTACACTGTTACCGTCAGTTACTTCAAACCCTGCCACACATGACTGTGTGGAAGTTGTTAACACTATGACAAAGCCAAGACAAGATCTGACAGATATTGCATTACCTGATCCCGACCTGACACTTTATGTGGATGGTTCATGTATGAGAACAAGTACAGGAGAACTAGTAGCCGCGTATGCAGTGACTACTGACACCGAAGTTATAGAAACACATCGTATTGACACCCTGTCTGCTCAAGCAGCAGAGCTTGTCGCTCTGACCCAAGCCTGCATACGTGCCAAGAACCAGAAAGTAAACATATACACAGATTCACGTTACGCATTCGGAGTCGTACACGACTTTGGAGTGCTCTGGCAAGAACGAGGTTTTATGACTTCTCATGGAACCAAGATCCAGCATGGTCTTCTCATTCAAGCTCTGTTAGATGCAATACATTTACCGACAGCTATCGCTATCATGAAGTGCAAGGCACATACGAAAGTCACTGACATCATTTCCCAAGGTAACGATCTAGCAGATCGAACAGCCAAGCTTACAGCTCAGACTCCAGACATTCCAGTTAACACGACACAGACACTCACTCCAGATCAGACTACTTGTATGACAGTTAAGGACCCTACACAAGATGTCATAGACATACAGTTACATGCTACTTCCGAAGAAATCAAGAAATGGTCCGAACAAGGAGGGGTCCAGACAGATCAAGGATGGTTGACGAAGGGAAAAGCCACATGGTTTCTCCCCGACTCTATGGTTCAAGTCATTATTAATACCGCACATAGTCCAGCACATCTAGGAGAAAAAGCTATGTTAGACAGTATTCAGAACCTTTGGTTCAACAAGCATTTACGAGCTGCAGCCAAGCAGAAAGTACGTACCTGTATGATATGTTGTCAGTTCAATCCAGGTAAAAGTGTCCCGGTGGAACAAGGGGGATTCCAACCTCCTGACCACCCTTTTGAAGTCCTCCAGATGGATTATATTCAGATGGAGCGATGTCGAGGTTTCAAGTATGTCCTCGTAGTTGTATGCGCTTTGTCCAGGTGGACAGAAGCATATCCAGTTTCAGATTACACAGCTGCGACCACTGCCAGGCAGTTGGTTCGTGAGTTCTTTCCCCGTTATGGATTGCCTAGGGTCGTGTATTCAGATAACGGCCAGCCATTCTCATCCGAGCTCATGAAACATGTTTCCCTTCTGTTAGGGTACCAGTGGAAGTTCCATTGTGTGCGCCATCCTGAAGCAGCCGGTCTCGTAGAGAGACATAACCAGACTTTGAAAATCCGCATTCCTAAAGTATGTACAGAGAAAGGTGTAGACTGGCTAGTAGCTCTGCCAGTAGCTCTCTTTTACATGAGAATGGTTGCACATTCCAGATCAGGTCTGTCCCCGTATGAGGTCGTATTCGGCCGCCCTCCAAACATGTGGGGTACACCTAGACCCCGTAGTATTACAGACGTTTCCAGTAATATGCTGACAGATTACCTAGCTTCCTTGATGTCTGCCCTACACTCTTGTCGTTCACAGGTTGCCGCTGCATTTCCACACAACACTGAGGTGAAACCGCATGAAGTCGTTCCGGGAGAATATGTCCTGGTGCGAAATTTTGATCGTTCAAGTCCATTGGAGCCCCGTAGGAAAGAGCCCCAGCTGGTATTATTGACAACAAGGACTGCAGTCAAGCTTGAAGGCCGCAAGGGATGGGTGCATACCAGTCATATTAAGAAATTCCATGGATTACGACAAAAGACATTTATGAAGGACTGCCCAAAGACAGACTCTGAATTCAAACTACCCCTGTTAGAGAAAACTACGCAGCAGGAGTATAAAGCCAAGTTGAGGTCTAGTAAAATAAGTCAGCCAGTTTAATTGTCTAAGTCCCTCTCGGGTGAAACGGTTAGACAGGTTCCTGACATGTATGAGATAGACCCACACAGTGAGAGAGTTAGTCAAAACTCTAAAAGATGTATTATCGTTCTATTCTTCTTGTTACTTTTGAGTCTTATGATTACCTGCACAAGTTATGCTTTACATTTATGTTTTCCAATTTCACATGTACATATGTTTTCTAATGCTACAGTAGAGCACACATTTAGTGATCTGCCTCCTCACGAGCTATCCTATCGTCTTGCTATGCGTAACAATACATTCATCCGAATGTTGCACTATTCACACCAGACCAGCAATGCCACTAATTGTTGGGTGTGTGGTCGACTCCCCCCTTTCCAGACACCGAAGGGAGTTCTGCCACTCTTTCCTTATCCGTTTTCACATAATGGTTCGTGTGGAGCATGGTCCACGTTAACGTCATCGTCTACTGATATGTCCCTTCTGAATCGAACATGTTTCCCAGACAAGCAAGGTCTTTCCCATAGAACAGGGTTAGATCTAGAAAATGAAGTGTATGATTTAGGTAATTATTCCTCGAATTTCATGGTCCTGAATGTTCAGTCCGATACTACTCCAGATTTGCCTGCTATTTCAGTACTACCAGTTAAAGGCGAATTATGTGTCAGAAAGAATGGTTCCGCACATGTAGGACATAGTGATTGTACTACTACTGTCGAGTATAGTGACAGTGGGAAATCTATTTTCAAAGCATCACGTCATTCTTATTTTGTTTGTGGTCAGACCGCATATGTTCGTCTGCCCCTCGATTGGGATGGAACATGTTATATTGCCTTCCTACTGCCACCAGTTTTTCTAGCCCCATCCGATTATCACAGAAACACACATCTAGTACACGTCAGACCTAGAAGGGAGATCGAGTCCCCATTTGTCGATCAAACTGAAACTACTCTAGAACAGTATACAGACTTCAATAAAGGTTTCTTTTTCTTTATAGGTCCTATCCAGAATAGTAAGTTAATACGTAGGTTAACCAGAACCCTTGAAGCAGTAGTGAATGAGACTACTTCCGCTCTAGGTAACTTAACTGAAGAGCAATCTGCTATGCGTTTTGTTGTGCTCCAAAACCGTCTCGTTCTTGACGTCATACTGGCCGATAGAGGAGGAGCTTGTAGAGTCATCGGATCTAGTTGCTGCATTTTCATTCCTAATAACGCGCCGTCTGTTTATTCAGCTATAACCAGACTTCATAAAATTGCCCATCAGTTACACCAGAATCCAGGCACCTGGACATGGTCCGGTTGGCTCTGGAGTATTATATCTGCCTGGGGATGGAAAGTATTGTCATTCCTGGGTATTGCAGTAATGATCGTATTCAGTTGCTGCCTCTGTATACAATGTGGCCCTGCGATTTGCGGCATGTGTGCTACCTCTTGTATTCCTAGTCCTAAGTCCCGTTCCAAGACAATTCGAGACGAGCAAATGATGCTATATGAACAGATAGATGGTATCATGAATATTGATGTTTCCTGATGGAAACGTAGGGCACAAGGAGGGAATGTGGAAAAGTAAATTTTGCCATGTTATATGTGCCTATGTGTTCCCCATACTATGTTATATGTGCCTACGTGTTCCCCATCTTATGCTATATGTGCATGATCGATATGCATGTATCCCCTTATGATCGATTAAAGACGCAATTATAGTTGTGTCCAACTCTAAGTATGCCAGTTTCCAGTTCTCGTGAAAACAACGAGTATTAGGCCTATGTTGCCACATTTTACAGTGTGCACGTTAATTCATTGAATTGTCCCCGTTTCTAGGCCTCAAAAGGGCCCGGACATCAGATTCAGCTCCAGTCTCCTGAACCCTCTCAGAGGAACGATACAGCCCCCACCTGCATCCCTGACCCTTCACTTACTTCCTGACTCGCAGTGCCCGGCCCGGCCTGGCTCTGTCTCCCTGTCTGCCAAGAGTATGTTATGCTTCTAGTTATCAGTCCAGCCCTCCTTCTCTGCATTCCTAAGCTACTGAATCGCATCAATAGTTTCAGCCATGGTCTAGCCTTTCTGTCTCCATGTAAGAGAAATACTGCATTAATCCACACGCAATACATGTAGAATTATGGACGCACCAGTCTTAGTGTCAAGTAGCCTTTGCCCTGATAACTTTTGGATTCTATCAACATGTACTCCAAACACCAGATACCAGATATGCCATAGGTACATGTCGTTCTGACACTGTAGACTGTAGTCTTCTCTTCTAGCGCAGAAGTCATAGCCCCCAGTTCCTCCTGGTAACACGTCATTGCCCGTTTGCGCGCACCACTAGGTTAAAGGTCCCAGCTGCTCAGGTAGCCCCCTCCATGTTTCCGCCCCGTTTATGACACTTCTGTTACGTTTACATCACATGTCTATGTATACGCCCTATACACGCCTTCTTGTTACACCCATTTTACTCTTATCTTTCGCGACTGCTACGAGTTACGCCTACTGCTACGCCTACTGTATTGAATGTAATGTATTTGTTTAAGTATATATACTGTGTACTGTTACTGAAAGTTACCCCCCCTTATCCTTCCCCATGCCATTCCCTGGCAGCTGCCTTCATTCTATTTCCGTGCAGGCTATCCCGTTCTTGTCCCTTCCCTTATGCCAGATTAAAGCCTGTAAGACTCCAATACCTCGAATCCTGTCTCTTATTTATTGAGCTATCTGTTTTATTCACTGTATTCAAAAATAGTACCGGTAATTAATTATTTATTTACCACAGCTACATAAAGTGAAAGCACCGGTGGACCAGTGTGAGAGTCTTTAAATGGCGGGGGAGGGAAGGAAGGACAGGTACACAACAAGGGAAACACGAGTCTAACAGAGGGCAGAAGGGCACAAAAACAAGGGAAAAACAAGTGTGTCCCAGAGCACAGCACGGCTTTGGTTGCGGACATAAGTTTAAAACAAATACCCTGGCTACTCTCTGACATTCCTTGCTTTGTGAGAGCCCTGGTCGAGCCCTGGTCAAGATACGGGGTGTGGGTCAGGGGAGGGGGAGGGGGCGTGGTGTAGCTGTGGTGAGAAGGAGAGGCATGTTTGGAAGAGGTAGGAGTAGAGAAGGACAAAGGGGAGAGAGAATGAGACAACAGAATACAAATCGTTAGGGAATGTGATGCAGTAAGAGGTGTTGTGGAAAAAAGAAAATGTGTTTCATAAAAAGTAGGAGAGAAAGGGACCAGGGAATGTAGACGGGTAGATAGAGGCCGGAATGATGGGAAGATGGAGTAACCGACGGCATAAGGCAGGAAATGGAAGAGGTGGATACATAAGGGTAGCGCATTGTTGGAAATAAGGCGAGCGATTACGGAGTGGCAGTCTAGAAGGCTGCCTCAGTACCCCCCCGGGCCTCCTAGAATAAAAGAAACACTGCTATAGGTGTTGCATTGTACAGAAGAAAGAGCGCATTTGCTTGCATGAAAAACAAGCCCTCTGCATTGCTGTGGTGGGGAGGGGGGGCAGGGAGAGGCAAGAAGGGAAGAATAGGGGAGAGTAAGGGTGACAAGACGCACGGGGAGCAGCAGCCTTTGATGTGCCGGCCGGCCGTGGGCAGTGAATAATTAGGGGAGGAGAAATGCCAGAGCGCACGCTGGGGGAAGCTTGTGGGAGGGAGGCTGGTGGTTTCTGATGCTTGCACGTGTTTTTTTCACAGGCACAGCATCAAATCGCCTGTTTGGTTAAGCTCTCGTTAAGCCCCAATATGTCTCGACATCTGCAATGCGCAAGCGCATTGGCAGAGGTCGAGCCCTAAAAATGACTAATCCATGGTCATTAGTCCTTCAACCCTAGTATAGCCCTGAACATTAGTTTACGGTTTGGACGCCCGACTTTGGCATACCGGTGACCCCCTTCTTTGTCACTCATATGGTAAAGATCCCAGTGCAGCTTACTGTCAGCCTGCCAAAAGAATGTACACAAGTTAACCTTGTGATCGAGTATTATGCCTTGCTGCCGCATTTCACCCGTGATGTATTCCCCCTTTGTTCTAAAATTAATAACGCGGTGGTCTTGATGCACGTTACTCGCAGGGGAAATATCTTGTTTTAAAAGACCTTCTACTATGTTTTGCATTAAAGATTGTCTGACTTGCACCAAATGTATAAGCTGCTACGCGCTGTTTTTTATGCTGTACCAATTAAAAATGTGTATTCCAATGGTTCTCGAATCTACATGGTACATTACACCGCCCTAGGAGAAAGTGCTTGCCCCTGGGCATTCTGCTCGTTCTCGTGTGTTGGGAAAAGAATGGCGTGGAGGCCAAGGTCTATTTGGCAAATGCAGGAAGTCTGTCAGCGGCCCCCCGACTGCACGGCGAGTCTCCTCCATTAGAGGGACTCGTCTCTCTCCCAGGTGTTGGCTCTCGCGGTAACTCCTCCTGCGATCTCGGCCTAGTGCCGGCCCTTGGATTGAAGTCTGCTGTGGGTGCCATCTTAACACCCCCTATGCCCTCAGTGAATTCCTATTTTACTTTGTTGACAAGTGTAACACATGGTGTGGAGGGGCCAAATGCATTATAGTAACCAATGTATTAAGAGACTTTAGAGAGATTATTCTCACATTACACCAGAGTGAATGACCAGCTGTGTAATGGGGACTCCAAATTACAATTTAACACCGAAGTAATATTAAAATGGTTGTTTTACAATTGTAATGTACTCCATGTTGGTTCTAAAAGTTTTTTACAATTTGTCTCTAATATATCTGTATAGAATGTTAGTTCTACCTAGTAATGCAATGGTGTGTGGAAATGACATACCATCAGTGACACGAGAAAAAGGCTGCATGATGTACTGGCCTCATGTAGTGACATTACACAAATGGGTACCCCAAGATGTATAGATCATACTCTCACCCCTGTACTTCTATAATGAGATCTAATGGTGTGTTATAATGTATTTCATACTAGTTCACTAAATGCCAGCTGCAGTTTGTAGAAGTTAATAACAGCGAGCAATTGCATACATCTAATGCTGGCTAATGAATAGCCCCACTAATGATATGGGGAGCACAGATCATCTATATGTGTGCCCCTTCATGTGCCAATCATATTCCACTCAATGAAATCGTTCATTCCCCATCGATCTGCTCCCTCTTGATAGATCCAGCGTGCCTCTTTTGTTGCCAGTCGTAGCTCCATATTGTGTCTGTCTCCCACTACTTTTTCCAGTACCACCCATTTTATGTTTTTATAATGGTGTTTCTGTTCCTGGAAATGTTGTACAATCTTGGTTGACAGTTTCCCAGCTTTCAGGGTGCTAAGATGTTCCTGTATTCTCACTTTCACCTTCTGTGTGATCAGACCAATATATTGGAGACCACACGGACAGGTGAGCCTGTAGATAACATTATTGGTGTTGCAATTACTGAATCTGTTGAGATGCCAAATCTTCCCATTCAGCAGGGTCACACTTTTCGACGGTTCTGTCAATTCACATACCGAGCACCCCCCAGAGGGGAAATGTCCGGTCGGTGTCCCTGTTTCCCTGGTGTTTACTACAGGGCGGGTGTGGACCAATGTGTAACCTGTAACCTCCCATGGCGACTGGCCCCTTTACTTTCGTTGTTGCACTATTTTCTTTATAGAGTTTCTGTTGCTGCAGGCACGATGTGCTTTACTTACATCTGGCGCGCCATGCCCGCTTTCTGTTTTGAAGCAGTGGGGACAATGGCAGCCGCTTCTTTGAAATGCAATAGGTCTCGTATTTTAAATCGAGATCTATTACATTGCAAAGAATATTTTTTAAAGCGGCTTGAGGAAGGTCAGGTCAGGTGAGCCAGTCTCTGCCTCAGCCACTGACATGCAGAGTCATTTTCGTGGACACTGAATTTAGAGGGTCAGGCAGGAGAAGGTCAATTTCAAAGGGACTCTGGCGAACGCTTGGTGAGTTTCCCGGAAATGGACATGCTTATGGTGGGATTGCCTCACACCCAGGGAGGCAAACATTCAGACCCACAGTACTGAACTTCAGTGACCACTTTCTAGGGTAACTTGACACCCAGTATGTGAGTTTCTCAGGGCCCGAGTGCAGAAATTGACACGCAGGGGCAAGTGTCCCAGAATCCAGTTTGTGAAAGCGCCAGTTTCCTAGTTTGGAGTCTGAGTCCCGGACCGGAGGAGCGGCAGGTCTAATGCAGCGTTCCATTTCTTTTTACACTATATGCAGACTAAGGTTGCATGGGTCACGTTTCCTGACTTGGTATGTTTAGGACCTGACCTCACGAGAGGCCATGTTCATAGAGGGTGAATTTGATTTGGAAAACTGTGATGAGTAAGACCACCTGCCACGTACTGCAGAAGGACATGTTTCTCTATTTAAGTAATGGTCGCTTACATTGCAGATGGTCTAGTTTCAAAGGCATGTTGCATGCATAAGTGTGAGTGGTGTTCACAAATATGTGCTGCTTTATTTCATACAAGAACATGCCCAACATACATTACACACGCAGTCACCTGGTATGTGTAAATCACTCTAATACAGTATATCGTAACATATGGTCATATGTACAACTGTTTTGATCCAGATGTCGCATGCCAATGCTGCATATGTAATGACATTAATTAATAAGAACGTTGGTATGTTTTTCATCCGCCCCAGATAGTAAGTGCCCCTGATTAAATATTTTGCAATAGACACAGAGAGCCAGATCTACAGACCATTTCCCCATTTAGGTTTCGAGTGTCAATTTCAGAGGAGGTGTGGCGCCACGACCAGGGCGACTGACATTGGAATCTGGGGATCACGGTCGACGACCCCCCAGAAATGATTGTTCGCGCTTTACAAATGTGGATTATTATTATATTCTAGATTTTGGGAGCTGCGGCGCGTGCAGCAGAAAGGGCGATTTTTACAGTGTAATGGTCCATCGGAGCCTTTAAACTTGTGGGTGAATCGCGTGCTGCTTTGCAGTAAACGCCTTTACTTGGGATGTGTATGATATCCTTATTATTTTTTACGACGTGTACCTGCACCCGGCACCGTACAGTCGCCACTAGATTTTGTAACACTGCAACACCTTTAGGATTTCTGCAACCTCCGTGCCCGACTCGCCATTGGGTTAACAGTTCCTTTCCTTTATTGGCAGTAATTTACATAGTGCTGCTGTATGGCTTCTAGTTGTATATATATGTGCTGATTTGTTATGGCCTAATTAAAGTGGTGAGATGAAGCAGCCTCTCTCTTTTCTGTAGGCACATTATAAATCATGCATTAGTATTTTCAGGGACATATTTCTGAGTAGATACTGCGCTACGTTTGAAACATAAATGTTTTTACGTTTGAAGGTTTTTCTGTTTGTTTGTTATCACTTCTGTTGCAGACATAAGCAAATAAAGGGTCTTAGAAATGTTAAAATCACTTACATCCAACGTGTTACTTATTTTTTATCACAGTATAATTGGTGCATAAAATGGGCAGCATTTTCTTGAGAACTCGGCCACACCAAAAGAAATGTACTAGTTAGTATGTTTGAATATGATGGCAGTGAACTCTTTATTGGAGTTTCGGTGGAGCACAACCAGCGGTCCAAAAAGAGCAGGGTGGGTCACTTTGGTAGGCGTGAACAATTGGATGGTAAAAATGGCGCAGTGCATCAGATTCTGAAGTCACAATTACATTCAAATCCCAGATACCTTTCCCCATCGTCCTGCCTCCACCGTGTTTGTTAAGTTAGGGCTCAGTTGCTAAATATTTTATTATTTTCCCAGAAGTCTAAATGATCACGGCTTCCCGCAAAAAATAGAGGTAAAGCATATCTGCCATTTCCTCTTATCATTGGGTCTACCCAACTTTTGATTGTTTTTCCACAAAATATTATTTTTTTATGGGGTTTATGGGTCTTCTGTTACTCATAAGCTAGCGTTTAGAGCCTTGCGCTTTATTGAACCAGAATGTACTGGTGATGGCTTTTTTTTAATGGCTGATCCCACACATATGAGTCCTTTACTGCACTTAAATGGCATGCAATTGGGATTTACAGGCACGTCACGTGTATATACATACTCTGGCCCATCCTTCAAGGTTTCTTGGGTGCATGCCAGGTGTTGGATGTTAGCCCTGGAGAAAGACAGAGCTTTTAAAAGCAGTGAGCAGACAGTACACTGCACTGGCCTCTTAAACAAACGGCTGGAACGGCCGGACAAGGAAAATTCATTATTTTACACTTGCCTTCTTAAAACCAGTGGAGGCATACCAAACCTCCCCTGTCTCAAGGAAGTCTGTTCGATGGGCTAGTATTGCCCGGATCCTGATATACACCATAAGTGTAATGGAATAGGATAACTGTATGAATATCGATGGCAAATGTATGCTACATATTAGTAACACTGACAATGTTACATCTCGCATCACAAACCACGATGTGTGTTGCAGGTCACACACAGATCTCAGCAGTGGCAGGTGGACTTCCGTGGATATTTTCAAGGTCGCCAATTTGTGGGATTCTCAATAACTTCAATATTATTCATCCCATTGAAACAGTCTACAATGCGGCTCCACACCCACACTACCTGCATGTGCATGGATTTTCCGGAAACACCAGTCTTATTGAATGTTTGGCCTCTTTATAGACACTGGCAGCAATCAAAAGATGGAGATTGTCAGGAGAGTAGTATAGTTGAAACAATTACTAAAAGAAGTCTCCAAGCTATGAAGTAAACTGCCAGGTGGATAGGGCACTGTAAACAACAGCCGTAGACAGACTTGCCACTATCACTCACTTTTTCAAGGATATTTTGAACAATGGTGGAGGTGCTGAAAGCCAAATTTAAAATGCTGTTGGACTATATGGGATGGAAAGAAGACAGCCCTGATCAAGAACGGGTGGCACGCTTCGGGTGAGACTGAATGTAATACAGGGCCTGATTCATAAAGATTTTTCAGTTAATAGACGGAGCTTACGCTCCAATTTTCAGAAGCAGTGGCACCAACATATAATATTAATAGTAACTTGTTTTATGTGCCCTTCATGCTGAACTTCTGCTCTTTTCAGAGTTTTAAATAGAACTAGAGAAGTTCTGGAACTCACTATTCCAAGTGCCTCTTTCCTCTCAAGAAGTATGGGTACTCTCCTATTAAATGTATTGCAGCAGTGATGAAAAGTGTTGGTACTTCCCCTTTTAAATTAAAGAAGTGTGGGCATTCAGCGTCTCACAGTACCTGCCCATTAGAACACTGGCCTCTTTCGAGGTTTTGTGCATAACTGGTGTTGCCCTTACCCATTTAAATCATACTCAATTTAGTACCTTGAAAGTCTGAGGCTGCTTTGCTGGAATTCATCCTCAGCATCGCAGCTGATGCCAGCAGTGAGCATTTACCTCGGTAAGCCTCCTTTCCAGTTTGTGGCATTCTATATGAATCGTACTCTCAGTGCCCCTCCGGTTATCTTTAGTTTGTTCCACAGCTAACCTGTACAAGGCATTTCTTTATTTGTAAAAAAAAAAAAAAGTAAGTGCCAGAGTCCTTTTTGGGAGGCCACTGCAGCCTGCACCACTCATTGCCCCTGCCAGCGCTACCAATGACAGGACCAACACAAGTACTAACCAATGCACTGCTACAAGTGTGACAGTTTAAACTGTCCCCAGCCACCCAAAGCTATAATATTGGTATAAGGGACGTATGTTATTCATTTGTCATGTATATTGACTTATGAAATAGTTTTGTGCTGACATCAAAATTTGACAGACAGCACCACCATATGGTGGACTGGCACTAGAGATGATACTGGCAATTAGGTGCCAGTGCCGAGCACCAGAAACCACCAGCTCAAATTAAGCACTGGTACAAGGTAGCTCTTAAAAACGGCCAGTGAAGACTGGGTGAATGGTCTTAATCTAAAGTATCTGCTCTCTGAAATTGTTAGTCCAGTGAGGAATAACAGAATCGGTATCTTCCGAAAAACTTGTTGTCACAGCACGGCTCACCTTGAGGGTGTTTTTTTATAAAAATCCAGACAATGCATGAGACACAGGCCCACGAGTTCCTTGGTCCCAAAGGTGAACACGGTGATAGAAAACGTGTACAATACCTCCAGTGTGTCTGGAGAGAAGAGCAACTAGAGAAATACCACTTTCTTCCCCACAGAGGCATACAACTAACTTGCACCAGTCACACATTGAACCCTTTACCACATCTGTCTGTTGGACAGCATTACAATTGAAGTAAGAAGCATATATTAGAAGTACTCCCTTAATTCTATCTGTCTTCACCTCCCAATTGCACTGGTGCACTTTATTTCAATCCCGGTGTCGTTCAGGGCTGTTTAAATGTAACTCAGGCCTGAACTAGGTAAATCTTTTGAGCCCCCATACCAGTTGAGTTCTGGCCTTTGAGGCAGCACTAGCGGTTTTGCCAGACTACTGTTTTACGGTATTTATTTTTAAATCAAACATGATATACATACATAGAGGGGCTTTTGGTCGGTAGGCTGCATCCATTGGCCTGTTAAGCTGACACTGACATTTAGCCTCCACCCATCAGATCACATGGCATGGGTCAATGCATCAGCTCACGTTTACCATTGGCTCCCTCTACTTTGAGTGATTGCCCAAAGACTGTGTACATCGTTCACATCCGCCTAAAAATAGTTCCTGTATCTTTGCTGATTTATCTTCTGTCTCCTTTTTGAAGACATTGTTATTACGTTTTTAAGTGATATTGTAATGTAGAAGCTGCCTGTAATTTTAGTCTTTGGTTAAGTGGTGATTTACTGTTGTCTAGTTCACAAATAATAATAATAAAGTACAATTAAAATGCTGTTATTTAAAAACATCACTGGTAAACAGCCACATCAGTGAATTTTTATTTCAAATAAAAAGATGTATTGCAGGAATGCACAACCACGCTTAGGTGGCGTCATGGTTTATTTTGTTAAGTCGAGCCTGGGCAGCGCATACGCTGTCCTATGAGGCATGCTGTATTCAGGAAGGGACTTCAAGCTCCGCCCACTCTCCACCCATATTTTACATTGACTTGTGTCATTGTCCACTGTAAAGTGTGCCTGTTAATTGGTCAATTGGCTTAGTAGTCCCTCCTTAGTACCACCTTGTCTCATTTTGTTACCTCCCATGGCGACACTCCCTTTTCCATGTGTTGATACTCCTTAGGCTTTAATTACATCCTCCGAGCACTATTTTCTCAAATAGCTTTCAGCAGGCAGGATGCTATCTCCCCTAATGCTTTAAAAAAAAAATTATAGCTCGGGCGCCAAACGCATTTGCAATGCAATAGGTCTCGCATTCGCAAGAGTTTAAGCTATTGGAATTGTAAATGACAATGCCTTTTATTTATCTGTTTTAAAAACAACACCTAAATAAAAGGCATTGGCATTTACAGTGCCAATAGCTCAAATTCTCGTAAGTGCGAAACCTATTGCATTCCACATGCTTGTTCTTTTTTGCATTTGTGACATCAATAACCGGGCTCGAGCCGCCTCAATGTTTCATTTTTGCTACTACCTTCATTTGGGCTGTTGAGCAGAGTCGGAGCGGATCCCGCACCCCTCGCGGTCGAGGGCTATGAACTTGTGTGATTCGACCCCCAGGGAAGCCGTATTAAACTATAGGGAAGTACATCGGTTCCTGCTGCTGTAAGCTAGCGAGCTCTCTCTGCAAAATTACCATAAAGGCTCTAAAACGAGCCCATCTGAATCTAAAGCACTGATTGCCTTGTGAAATAATTTTTGCTTGATTTATTGATTGGCTTTTTATGATGTTGGTAATCTTTTTCCTATGTAAATACTACTTATTTTTACAAATCTGTGTGGACTCGTTTTGTGATGTACATTGTTGGACCCGGCCTCATGGCGTGGTCCTACCCCTCCCGCATGGCGGGCCCAGGACGACATCGGCCCTCCACCCAGCATCGGGCAGCCCTTTTGCCCGACACTGCACGCCCCAACATTGCTGGTCCGGCCACCATCCCGGACCCCCACTACCGACCTGGCTCCAGCGTGGGCCCCTCATGACCCAAGCACGAGGCCGCGCCCGACTCCATCTTGGGCCCACCACGTCACGACCACGTGGCCTCGGCCCCGGCCCAGGCCCCAGCGCAGCCCAGACATCGAGGCACCAAGATCCACCCAGGTGGTCGAGTGGCCACTCGACAGATGCCGGAGAAAAGGGGTGTTTCGATGGCCCTCCAGCCGTCTCTGGACGCCTGGTTTCGATCGCCCTCCGGCCTCCCTGGGCGCTGGCTCCACCCCCCTGCTGGGTGTCTGGACACCATCATCCCGGCCCCTCTGACCCCCAGGCGCGAGAGTCCGGACATCAAAGGACTCCAGTCCTATATCTGGGCCAGCCCCGGAGTAGGACGGCAGTTGTATCCTGGACTGGAAAGCCCTGCTGACGCTGTCACGGCCGACCCCAGAAGAACTCGTTTTCCTGGAACCTGAAGAGAGCTTGAGAGCCTGCTGGCGCTGCCGCGGCCCACCTTTGCCGAACCATCTTGCGAGCCTGCTGGCGCTGCCGCAGCCCACCTGTGCCGAACCATCTTGAGAGCCTGCTGGTGCTGCCGCGGCCCACCTTTGCCGAACCCTCTTGAGAGCCTGCTGGCGCTGCCGCGGCCCACCTTTGCCGAACCATCTTAAGAGCCTGCCGGCGCTGCCGTGGCTCACCCTCTTGGAACCCCCGGCTAGAGGATTGAGAGCTGTGCGCAAGGTATCCCTTCCTACTCCCCAACCGAGACTGTCCCGCTGCCCTGATACCCTCTTGCGAGACTTTACAGACCCCTCGGTCTGCTTGTACATATCGCTGAGAACCAGCAACCTTTATTTCCTGATAAAGCTTACGAACTCGACCTCTGGTGTGGTGTCCATTTGTAGTGTGTGGTTACTCTGCTGTGCGATCCTAGGAGAGGGCCCTCACCCAGGAGGCCTCTCAGTAACGCTCGGCTACTTCTTAATGGAGAGGTGGACCTAGGGGTGGTCAGTCAGACATCTTCTGCCTCCCCCGGGGTCGCCTTTCTAACATTGGTGGCAAGCGACGGGATCCGAGCCGACGCAGATCGTACAGAGAGTAATTCACTCACTACCGAGAAAAACACACCGCGACCATGACTACTCAGGAAACCAGACCGACAACGGAATTCCAGAAAGAAAAGATGGAAGATTACAGCCACAAGGAGTTAAAGCAATTTTGAAAGGACCTAGGCATCGCTACCACGGGCCTCAACGCCAAAGAGGGCTTTAAATCAGCCCTGCAAGCCTGGGCAGACGCCGGTAACGCGCCGCCCCAGAATGAAGATAACCCGGGCCCGAATGGACGCCCGGAGACCGACGCGAACCCAGCGGGGGAAGGACCCGCAGACCTAGACACGGGCCTCCCCCACGGAGACGCCCGAGAACGAGAGAGGAACCGGCTCCACGAGTTGGAGCTCGCCCGACTCCGACAAGAAGGAGAGATACAGCTGGCAGAAAGGAAATTAGCCCTCGAGCAACTACGGCTGGAAGGAGACCTAGAGGAAAGGAGAAGACAACGAGACCTCGAAGATAAGAAACTCGTGCTCGGGCATGAGCGCGGCCTCAAAGAACTGGAAATCAAGGCCAAAACAACAGAGACCAGCACCACCGGGGGTAAGACCTCACCCCCGCCGGGGGACACGAAGGTGCACATACCCAAGGAAGTCGTCAAATAATACTATAAGAACGACGACATCCAACAGTGGTTCAAAGCCTACGAGGTCGCCATGACCGCCCATCGAGTACCCCTCAAAGACTGGGGCGCCGGCTTATGGGGGAAGTTCATCAACGAGGGGAGAGACGCCCTGCTAGAGCTCCCCGACGCCGAGATGACCTCGTACGAACACATGAAGACCGCCCTCCTCACTCTCTACGGACTCACCCCCGAAATGTACCGGCAGCGATTTCGAGACTGTAAAAAAATCCCCGGTACCACTTGGGTGGAGTACGTGAACTTTTACAGCAGAGCCTTCGAAGGGTGGATCCGAGGCTGCCAGGTCACCACATACCAGCAGTTGGTCGACCTCATCCTATGGGAACATCTTTCCAATAACTGCTTCGTCGAACTCCGGCAGCACCTCCTCGACAGCAAATTGACAGAGCCACGAAAACTCGCTGTCGAGGCGGATAGATGGGTGAGCAACCGAGTTCCCCGGAGTCCGATGGGAGACTACGGCCGGGGATCCCCGGGGAACCACCGACCCCGAGGCGGCGGAGGAGGCCAGAGCAGGGGCCGAGACACCCCCGCGGGGTCATCCCCTACCTCCCAGTCGCCATCCCTGGGTTGGAGGGGAGGCCCCCCAGCCAGGCCCGGGCCCCGCCCGAATGTTACGTGCCACAGATGCCAGCGACAGGGCCATTATGCGAACGACCCTCTCTGCCCGATGAACCAGCGACCCGGCACCACCGGTCCCCCGAGCCGCCAGATCGCGGCCGCCGCCCTGAGTGCAGAGGGAGGCGAAGAAGAGGGCGACGACCCCGAGCAAGCCGCATGGGAGCCCGCAGCCATGATCTTAGCATGCCTGGGTGATAGAGACATGATCCCCCGAGACCCGATCCCAGGTAACACCCAGAAATACCGCCAATGGGTCACCATCAATGGACGCCGGGCCGAAGCCCTCCGGGACACTGGAGCCAGCGTGACGGCGGTCCGCTGCCACTTGGTAACCCCAGAACAAATCCTCCCCAACGTCTTGTGCCCAGTGCGGTCGGCTGACAACTCTGAAAGTTTGTGCCAGATGGCCCGCATCCCCTTCGAGTGGGGAGGGGTGTCGGGCATGCTGAAGGTGACTGTCCGAGACAATGCCCCCGTGGACTGCCTCCTCGGGAACGACCTGGAAAGTTCCCTCTGGGCCGGCGTAGAGCGGAAAGAGCATCTGGGGATGCTAGGCCTTCCCGAGTGGGTTTGTGCGACCACCCGCTCCATGTCCGCCCGGGCCTCCCCCCCAACGGAGGAAGCCCCGATCGAGGAGCCGGGGTGGCCCGCACCTCCACCGCCCGCCATCCCGGAGGATACCGACCCTGAACCCGGCCCCCCGGGGCCCAGCCATGAGGAAATCCCCGAGCTCGGCCACCTGCCGGAACTAGCTCAGTGGCGCCAAGAAGGTGGCCCCACCCGCGAACAATTCCGACAAGAACAGAGCACCTGTCCCTCCCTCGAGGGACTTCGACGACAAGCCGCCACTCAAGCCGCTGGGGACCCTGCGGGGTCCCACTGGGTCTATTGGGACAACGACCTTCTCTACAGTGAACAGAAGATTGCCGAACTAGGGGCCAGCCGCGTGCTGGTCGTTCCCCTCCGATTTCGAGACTTCCTCTTGAACTTAGCACATGATGTGCCCCTCGCCGGGCACCTGGGGCAGGACAAAACTTACAGCCGCCTGGTGACTCATTTCTACTGGCCGAAAATGCGCAACGATGTGCACAATCACTGCCGATCCTGCCCGACCTGTCAAGCCAGCGGGAAGAGCGGGGGGAAAGTCAAAGCCCCGCTACAGCCGTTTCCCGTGGTCACCACCCCCTTCGAGCGAGTGGGGATAGACATCGTGGGGCCCCTGGACCCCCGCACCCCTCAAGGACACCGCTTCATCCTCGTGCTGGTGGACCATGCCACCCGATATCCGGAAGCCATCCCCCTCCGAACCATCACGGCCCCAGTAGTAGGCCGAGCCCTAATGGGGATCTTCTCCAGAGTCGGCTTCCCCCGGGAAGTCGTGAGTGATCGGGGCACAAACTTTATTTCCAAGTATATGCGATCCCTGTGGCAACAGTGCGGGGTCACATACAAGTTCACCACCCCGTATCACCCCCAAGGAAACGGACTTGTGGAGCGGTTTAACCGAACACTGAAGGGAATGATCAAGGGCCTCGAGGAGCCACTACGACGCAAATGGGATGTTCTGCTGCCTTGCCTCCTGTTTGCGTACCGCGAGGTACCACAGAAGTCCCTGGGGTTCAGCCCCTTCGAACTATTGTATGGGTACCCAGTCCGGGGCCCCCTCAGCCTGGTCAAAGAAGGCTGGGAGACGGCTGCCCGAGGTGCTCCACCAGATGTCTACCAGTACCTCCTGACCCTCCGCAACCAGACGCGGAAGTTCCGGGAACTTGCCGAAGCCAACCTTGAAGCCAGTCAGGAGGAGATGAAACGCTGGTATGACCAGAACGCCTCGTCCATCGAATTCGAACCGGGCCAGCAGGTCTGGGTCATGTCCCCGGTTGAACCTTGTGCCCTCCAGGACAAGTGGACGGGGCCCTTCAAAGTGGTGGAGCGCAAGAGCCCTGTCACTTACTTGGTGGACATGGAGTCCCCCAGGAACCCCCTCCGGGTCCTACACGCTAACCGGCTCAAGCCGCACTTCGCCCGCACTGAACTAAGCCTGCTGTTAGCGACCGATGAAGGAGCTGAAGACGACTCCGAACCACTGCCGGATCTCATGAGCACCACTGAGAAGGACGGCTCCATCGAAGGGGTCATGCTCTCCTCCACCCTGACCCCGGAGCAGCACCATAACTGCTGGCAGCTGCTGGGGCAGTTTGCAGATCTGTTTTCCCTCACCCCTGGAGTCACCCGGTGGTGTGTCCACGATGTAGACACCGGAGACAGCCCGCCTGTAAGACACCGCGCTTTCCGAGTGCCCGATCGAGTTCGGGCCTGCATCCAGTCCGAGGTGGCCAAGATGCTAGAGCTGGGGGTAGTCGAACCCTCCGACAGTCCGTGGGCCAGCCCAGTTGTCCTGGTCCATAAAGCCGCCGCCCCCGGCACGCCCCCGGAGCTCCGGTTCTGTGTTGACTACCGGGGGCTGAATGCCGTCACCAGGACCGACGCCCATCCCATCCCCCGGGCGGATGAACTGATCGATCGCCTGGGGGCTGCGAAGTATCTCAGCTCCTTCGATCTCACGGCCGGGTATTGGCAGATCGGCCTCACCCCTGGAGCGCAAGAGCGATCAGCCTTCTCGACCCCGGATGGCCACTACCATTTCAAGGTGATGCCCTTCGGCATGAAAAACGCCCCGGCCACCTTCCAGAGACTCGTGAATAGAGTGCTGGCCGGGCTAGAAGAGTTCAGCGCCGCCTACCTAGACGACATTGCAGTGTACAGCCTCCGCTGGGATGCACACCTGACCCACCTCCGGGAGGTCCTGACGGCCCTCCGATGGGCCGGACTAACAATAAAGGCCAGCAAGTGCCAGATCGGCCAAGGGTCCGTGACGTATCTGAGACACCAGGTGGGAAGCGGCCGGGTGGCTCCCCTCCAGCCAAAGATTGACGCCATCCGGGCCTGGGAGCCCCCAATCACCCAAACCGCCGTCCGAGCCTTCCTGGGGCTCACAGGATACTATCGGCGCTTCATCAAAGACTATGGAAGCATTGTGGGGCCCCTCACAGAACTGACCCCCAAGAAGCTACCCCAGAAGGTGTGCTGGACCCCAGAGTGCCAAGCAGCCTTCGAGACTCTCAAGACTGCCATGTGCACCGCCCCTGTGCTCCAGGCCCCCGACTACAGCCGAGAGTTTGTGGTCCAAACCGACGCCTCGGAGCACCGGGGAGAAAACCCGAAACTGTTGCAATGGTCCATCTCCCTGCAAGGGATGGACTTCACTGTGGAGCATCGCCCCGGCAACGACCACGCCAATGCTGACGGCCTCTCCAGGTTCTTCCGCCTCGGCGAGGAGAATCCCCAAGAAGATGGGTGACTCTCCCCTGCCTTCAGCTGGGGGGGACGCGAGTTGGACCCGGCCTCATGGCGTGGTCCTACCCCTCCCGCATGGCGGGCCCAGGACGACATCGGCCCTCCACCCAGCATCGGGCAGCCCTTTTGCCCGACACTGCATGCCCCAACATTGCTGGTCCGGCCACCATCCCGGACCCCCACTACCGACCTGGCTCCAGCGTGGGCCCCTCACGACCCAAGCACGAGGCCGCGCCCGACTCCATCTTGGGCCCACCACGTCACGACCACGTGGCCTCGGCCCCGGCCCAGGCCCCAGCGCAGCCCAGACATCGAGGCACCAAGATCCACCCAGGTGGTCGAGTGGCCACTCGACAGATCCCGGAGAAAAGGGGTGTTTCGATGGCCCTCCAGCCGTCCCCGGATGCCTGGTTTCCATCGCCCTCTGGCCTCCCTGGGCGCTGGCTCCACCCCCCTGCTGGGTGTCTGGACACCATCATCCCGGCCCCTCTGACCCCCAGGCGCGAGGGTCCGGACATCAAAGGACTCCAGTCCTATATCTGGGCCAGCCCCGGAGTAGGACGGCAGTTGTATCCTGGACTGGAAAGCCCTGCTGACGCTGTCACGGCCGACCCCAGAAGAACTCGTTTTCCTGGAACCTGAATAGAGCTTGAGAGCCTGCTGGCGCTGCCGCGGCCCACCTTTGCCGAACCATCTTGAGAGCCTGCTGGCGCTGCCGCGGCCCACCTTTGCCGAACCATCTTGCGAGCCTGCTGGCGCTGCCGCGGCCCACCTGTGCCGAACCATCTTGAGAGCCTGCTGGCGCTGCCGCGGCCCACCTTTGCCGAACCCTCTTGAGAGCCTGCTGGCGCTGCCGCAGCCCACCTTTGCCCGAACCATCTTAAGAGCCTGCCGGCGCTGCCGCGGCTCACCCTCTCGGAACCCCCGGCTCGAGGATTGAGAGCTGTGCGCAAGGTATCCCTTCCTACTCCCCAACCGAGACTGTCCCGCTGCCCTGATACCCTCTTGCGAGACTTTACAGACCCCTCGGTCTGCTTGTACATATCGCTGAGAACCAGCAACCTTTATTTCCTGATAAAGCTTACGAACTCGACCTCTGGTGTGGTGTCCATTTGTAGTGTGTGGTTACTCTGCTGTGCGATCCTAGGAGAGGGCCCTCACCCAGGAGGCCTCTCAGTAACGCTCGGCTACTTCTTAACGGAGAGGTGGACCTAGGGGTGGTCAGTCAGACATCTTCTGCCTCCCCCGGGGTCGCCTTTCTAACATACATATTGAGCTGCTGTGTGTGTGTGTGTTGCACAAATCGTTTACTTATTGCCTTTTAGGATAAGTCTGCCTGCTCCATGCCAAACAACCAGAGGGTGAGCACACGTTATCTTTGGTGTGCTTCTGCCTCGCTCTGACTATAGTGGTGGGTTCTGCTTGGCTCAGGTGCATATTTAATCCAATAAGAAGCCCCATTTCTAACAAGACATTTGCGGCCATTGTTGTGTGCTGCTTCTCCGCTTGGGTGAAGAATCTGGCCCTTGCACGAACAGTCCTACTTACAGTGCCCGTTGCTGCTGGTGCACCATAGGCGTGCCTAAGGCAAGCCCATCTGTGCCCGTCCACACCAGTCTGCGTCCAAACGGGCCCATGGGCCAGAAACCCTGAATCTTTCCAGTCAGAAAGGCTGCTGTTTTAATATAACCAACTTATGGCACTTCAACCTGGTTGCTCTGAAGTCTTCCGAGCTACCTTACACCCTCAGGTTAGATCGCTAAGAGGTACCCTCTGTAATTTTTCACCTAATATAAACGGCTATAGCCACAATACTACTCCAGGAAAAGCTCTTTTAGCTGTAAATCAATCATCACAGCCACTACGTTAAGTAGTGAGTTTCACTTTTTTTTACATTAACTGTCAGTCCCTCCCAAGGCAACAGCAGCACTTATATAATTTCTTGCGGGACAAAGCCCCTGACACATTGGTCCTGACGGAGACATGGCTTCATGAGGCATCATTACCGGATATTATTGCCACACTCCATCCTAACTATTCCATTGCTAGGAGGGATCGACAGGATAAAACAGGAGGTGGGATCTCCATTATTTTGAGTACAGGAACTACCAAATTCTCACTTCTGAAGCTTTGTCTTTTTTCACTCTGTCTTACTCACAAAGTCACAGTATACGGAGTCTTGATTTATCAGCTTACGAGATATGCTGGGAACTGGTGTTTCTTGGTTCCTGATCTACTTTCTCCTTATATCCTTAAGTGTGCCAATTTTACACTGCCTGGATATCTTACTATTGATCTGGAAGATCCCATGGGCAGTCTGGGAGGGACAGTTATAGAGACCTGAGTGTGTTGAATCTAGCTCTTATTAACTCAACACCCAGGCAATAGCCTGGCCGCCTCATAGATCCCATTTTTTCAAATATCATGGATCTCACCACCTGTCGCTACTTTTGTTGGACCATCTGACAGTGCTTTTTGCCATCAGGAATTAGTTAACCCCTTCTATATGGGTGTTCAAACCTCTGGTCGTGTCCAGGAATTGGTCTAAACTAAATGTTCACTCTTTGAATGCTGAACTACAAAATACTAAACCAGACCTGAAGCCGATGGCTGACTTAGATCAACCTATGATTGATCACTGGATTACAAATGATCTGGAGGTAAACCTGTCTTCAAAACTCAGTTCCTCAGTGAGATTTCACCCCCTGCCCATGGTTTAAAGATGTACTTCGCTTGGAGAAAAAAATATGCAAGAGCCAGGAAAGATCTTCGAGAAAGTCCTATGATGAGGAGTTAAAAATCCAAGTATAAGACAGCTCTGAAAAATTATGATGGTCTTTGTAGAGCCACTCGGGCATCGTTCTACTCAGATAAAGTCTCCAGTGCCCAAAACTGCCCTGAAACCCTTTTTAAACTAGTCAAGGGACTCTCTCACCCTAGCAAAATATCTCCATCACCTTCGCTGTCTCAGTCTCAATGCAAGGAGCTGGCACACTTTTTTTGTTGAAAAGGTGGCAGATATCCAACTCCATCTGGTGAAGGCTCGAATGGCAGGGGGGCAGTCTGTTGACGACACTGACAACATCAGCACGTGGGTGTATTATCCAACAGATGAAGAAAATCTCTCGAGTACGTTACTAACTGCTCCAAAAATGAATTTGTTGGCTCTGCTGGGCACCCCTTGCTTTGAGACCATTCTCCAACAGATGAAGAAAATCTCTCGAACACGTTACTAGCTGCTCCAAAAATTTATTTTGTTCTCTCTGCTGGGCACCCCTCACTTTCTGACCTTGTTACAGTCGATTAAATCGGGTTCTCCAAAAAATCACCTCCCACGGTCTAAGCTTGACCGATTTGACCCTGATTTGATACAACTTGTAGACAGTCTCCTCAACTCCTCATTACAAGAGGGACATATTCCTGAGGTATGGAAGCATGTCATGGTCCTATTTCTTTTGAAAAAGCCTAACCTGGATGCCACAAATTGGTCCAACTTTAGACCGATCTTGATGCTCTCCATTTTCTCTAAAACTTTGGAGAAACATGTGAATTTGCAGCTTACCACCTCTGTGGAGGTCCAAAATGTCCTACACAACCCACAATCAGGTTTCAGGGCAGGACACAGTACCGAATCTGCCCTCTTTGGAGTCACAGAACACCTAAGACTATCTCTAGATGGGATAGAACTTCCCTGATTTTACTCGACCTTACCGCTGCCTTCGACACTGTGTCTCATTCCACTCTCCTGGAAAGATTAACAACTTTGCGTCTCCAGAGAACAACCTTTGCCTGGATGACCTCATTCTTGAAAGATCGCATGTTCCAAGTTTTTTTTAGCCAGTGCTATGTCAGCGCTATGTGCTCTCACTTCTTGAGTCCCTCAGGGCTCAGACTTAAGTCAGATGCTATTCAATGTCTATATACGTTCATTTGCAGATGTGGTGGAAAGTTGGGCCCTAATCCTATTCTTTTAATCAGATGATACTCAAATCATCTTTTCTCTGTCATCTGCACAGTGAAACAGCTCAGGGGCCCTGAATTTTTGTTTAGGTCAGATTTCCACCTGGATCAATAGCGATTCACTCAAACTTAACAGAGATAAGATCGAGGTAATGGTCTTAGGCAAAAACCCTTGGCTTCTAGCTGGATGAGAGCCTGTTAATGAAACCTCAGATTGCTAAGGTGTCTTCCACGAGCTTTGCGGTGTTGAAATGGTTTCAAAAATCATTTGGATGATTCCGCTGTCAGCCCAAAGGACTGTGATCCAGGCTTCATACTTTCAAAACTAGACTATGAAAAGTCCTGTATCTAGGAGCAGATAAAGCATCTATCAGAAGTCTACAAGTAGTCCAGAACTCCATGGGTAGACTCCTATATTGACTCCCTAAACATACCTCTGTATCGGACCTCCTCCGCGAGCTTCATTGTCTCGCTGTGGAAAAACTGATAGAGTTTAAAGCCTTATGCTACATGCACAAGGCTAGGTTAGGTACAAGCCCCCGATTCAAGCACTATTTGGTTGTTCCTTACCAGCCTGTTCCCGTGCTGCGATCGCTCAACCGGTGCCTATGCATCCATGGGAGGTCGCTCCTTTGCATACTTGGGGTCGAAGTTGTTGAGTGCTCTACCTGAGGTTCAGAGAAGCTGCACCTCACTCACCATTTTTCGCAAGATCTAGATGATCTAAGCCTGACGGCCATGTCTGCCCCTACCTCTACCTAAGCGCCGGGAAACCCTTCTAAGGGTCCTTGGCGCTTTACAAGATGCTATAATAATAATAATTGCTTAATTTGTAAAAGAATGAGTGCCTATGCCCGAAGATCTGCTCAAAAGTCAGAAGCCGGTGCAATTCCATATTGGAGCACTAAATACTAAGACTGCCTAATCTTGATCCATATCATGCCTCTGTAATCCACCTGTAGACAGTCTCTGTCCCTTTATCTCACTCTTACTGACTCCTGCTTTCTCCCTTTGTCACATTTGTTCCAGGCCCAGTTCTAGCAGGCCCTCCCATGGTAGCCCCATGGACCTCCCAAAGCCCATTTAGAAACAGAAAAGTATTGTTTGTCATTTTTCTTGAGTGATTCTTTGTGGACCTAATTATTTAAAATTCATGAAAAACTTCAATCCATTGGGCTACCTCAAGTACCTGGAGACAGGTATGAAGTCTGTAGGGGTGGTGGATGTCATCATGTACGTGTGAAAAGCAGGGGTACCTGTGACACTCCCAGTTTATCCAAAGAGGGGAACAAGCTCCCATTACACAGTATTTAACAGAAGATATATTGCCAGGTCTTCTAGAAAATGTGATTCTGCAGCCACTATGTTTTCTGCATAACTGTGAATTTACCACATTTAACACATAATCCATCATCTAATGCAAAGTGTGTGATCTGCAGCTCATATGCCTCAAACACATTGTTTCCAACTCAAATGGTACAAAAGTTACTAAATGAAGCAATGTGTGTTGGTGAGAGGCCCTATGCAAAGCTCCTTTCAGTTGTCTATTCCCGTATTTGGATTTTCAACTGGTACTAATGAGGTGAAACCTTTGCCCAGATAGTGTTACCATGTGTACAAAAGACAAATTAATAAAGTAATATTGCCACAAAATGTGCCACAATACGCTGAATAATTTGCATTTTCATGCCTTGTAATTTAGTGAAACCAGTTGCATAATTTGTTCCTCCTCTGCAGCATAAATCCAGTGGCCCTGCATGTGACATAAACAATCTGGTAGGATTTTCCCATCCCAAGAAAAGTAATTTAAAATGTGCAGGCAACCAATTTATATCTTAATAGTGATTTGTTTTATTTTCTTCCTGCTGTGACACTATTCTTAATTTGTGGTACTTTATGACTGGCAATACCACACAATTTGACTTTTCTGAAGAAAAAATATTTTTGCCCAACTTCACTAACAGGACACAGATACAGCAGGGGCAGAACCAATGGAAGTCCCCATTACACAAAGAACAGTAGTGGCAGCTCTTTTGGTGGAGCACTTACAACACGTACTGCCACTGTCCTGCCTACTCCCAAGCACCAGAGGTGCTAGCTGAGTCTGCTAAAATAATTAGAAAGAAGATAGGGTTCAGACATCACACTTTGGGGCACCTGTAATGGTGCACTTACTCTCTCCCAACAAATGCTCTCTTTTGTAACATGGGTAGATAGAAAGGGAGTGTATTACTGCTGTAACCCATTTGGGTGCTAAACCTATATGACAGGTTGCTTCAACAAGTAGCTCCTGAACGAGTGGTAGCTCTCTACCTCTGTATAAGTAGCTCTCCTGGGTCCAGCCCAGCCTACAAAATTGGAAGCGTTTGATTGGTTAAATTAATATATATATATGCCAAAACTGAAACAAAAATGTGTGTATTTTCAGAACCCATAAGCTGATGTTTGAAAAAAACTTGTTGAATGTCCAAAATATAATTAAATGTGATATTTGAGTGACAAATAATGTGGTGTTAGGGAAACATATTACTATTAATATTACCTTGCTGGCAGAAACATTACATAAAAGTTATGTATTAGTCATATAGAGGCATTCCAAATGACAAAGGGCCTGATTACGAATTTGGCAGTCCATCGGTCCGCCGAACCCTTGGTGGAGGTGCGGTGGCGGTTTGGGACCGCCATACCTGGAGTCCAACTGTCTTATTACAACTAGGGCAGTCAATTCGCCATGGCGCTGCCGCAACGACCAGGGAACCGTGTTCCCTGGTGGTGACGCAGTGGTCAGAGGCACGCAATATGCTGGAGGTGCCACTGCAGCACCTCCAAGCATATTACATGCTTTCCTCATGGCCAGTACTTCATGGCGGTGTTCACGCCATGAAATACTGACAGTGAGGAAACAATGGGGTCCCCTGTTGCCACTGGGCCCTTGGGTGCATTCAGGTGGGCACATGGTGTGCCCCCCTTCTTTGTACATTCACCTCCTTTCCTGCAAGGCAAGGACTTTACAGTCTATGGCATGCAGGAAAGGGCTTTGGCATTCCCATTGCAAGGCACCACAGTGGGAACGCCAAAGGACCACCCGCTAGACAACGAGAGCACTCATACTCTGGCAGGCGGTCAAGTTTGACGGTGGGGGATCTGGGCGGTGGCATGCTGCTATGCTCCTGCACCACCAAACTCGTAATCAGGCTTTAAGACTTTTTGACAGTACTACTGGTAACTTCCCTACAGTGATGACTACTAATATTATGTTGTCTGATGTGGCCACTAGTGCAACACTAATAATAGTAACTTAGTATGATTTTAATTGATTATAAGTAGCTCTTATTATAGAAAGATTTGGTGATCCATCCTGTACGATAATATAGTGGGCTAATGCACTTGCTGCAAAGATGTTGCTACAGTTGTGCCTTCATAAGTTACATTTTCATGCTCTGTCTTTCATTTTTGACTTGAGTGCAACAGCAAGCACTGCAAAAGACATGTATGCACCGCCATCAATATAAAACTTATGACCTGCAAGGTTACCCTGATCAGGATAAACAAAACTTTTTTAGCTTCAAATAACTGTGATGTTTTGGCGCATTTTGAAAAGTAGAGCGCATAACCTGCATAGGCCACTCATTTTATTAGCTATCAATTATCTCTCAACTGTGGATTGGTGGTGTCTTTTACACAATAAAAAATGCTAGAATCTTGACAGGAGGAAATGGTGATAAGGCACAGAGGTGAGAAATGGAGAGTAGTTAGAGGAGATTGTGAGAACAGAAAAGATGACGGTAAGGGGGAAAAAAGCCAGACTAAGAGAAAAGATTGGTAAGGAAAGAGATTGTGGAAATAGGAATAAAGCAGTAACTAGACAGGAAGAGAAGAGAATGACTGACAGGGCTGTTATAGAGGAGTAGGAGAGTAATGTGTGTCAAATCAAATCAAATTAGTCTTTATTTCGTCAATTAGTCATAAAAGACAGCACAATAAAAACAATAAAAACTACATTTCATACTTGTTACATCCATTGTTCTCAGTACACAGGAAAAATTCATATTACTCTATCCAATCATTGCCATGTACAGGGTGTTCCAATTCAATCATTTAAAAAAATAAATACTGTGTAAATATAAAATCCATTAAAATTCAGTGCCATTTTTCCTTGTCATAGATTTTTCAGGGCCAAATTATAATAGTGCAGACTACAGTAATTTCAATTTATTCCTGCGTATTGACCACATCCATTTTAAGAATTTAGCACGTGCAATTACCATGCTGTCGGTGCAATCTGTTCTAACAATTCTTAGTGCCGCAGTGCCACTTTGGATACCTTTCTGTATACAGATTGGTCTAATCCATTTATGACGCTGGGCTTTATATGCTGGACATATAAACAAAACATGAGCTAGACTTTCAGATTGGGCTACACAAAAAGGACACATATGATGATCTTTGTTACTTGACCATTTGCTAGTAAATGTATTGATAGGAAGGGTTCCCACCCTGTATTGATGAAAAAGTTTCCTATCATTTGGAATGGTAATGAGGTCCCAATATCGCTCATAGGCAGGAGTGTGTTTTTGTGCCAAAAAATCCCTGGTGAGCGATGGGTCAGTATATTTCTGAAACTCCCTCTGAGTTATGTACGCCCAGTACAACTCTTTTAAGGTCTTTTGAGAGGGGAACATGATTTCTGAGGGGTTTTCCCATAATTCCATCATTCCTAAGGCTTTGAAAAGCGACTTGACCTGTCTAAACCATTGTATTTTACCCTCTGAATCCATATTTCTGGTTTCAAGAAGCGCTAGAGCATAATGGGAAAGTTCGGGTGTAACCCATAGCCTCCTCCAATATGCGATAGGTCTAAAGCTAGATATGTCCTGTATTTTCCGACAGCCCAGATCCATGTACAAAGGTACCAGTGGTGTGGATTGCGGGAGCCTTGTTAGGCACCACAGGAATTTGTTTTGTGCATTAGTCAAGGCTGTAACGTCAGGAACCCCCCACAGTTCAGCCCCATACAGCATTGAGGCCCTAACTTTTGTGTCATATATTTTAAGGGCTGGGGCTATAGGTTGTGTGGCTGAGGTTTTTAACTCTCTCAGTAGGACGCCAGCCAGCTGTGCATGTTTAGTGGTTAAATAGGTCATATGTGGCTTCCACTCTAACCGAGACCCCAGTGTGATACCCAAGTAACTGAAACTATCTGTTTGTTCTAAGAGCTCACCATTCATAAAAACTGTGCCCCTTACTTTCTTGTGTCTATGCATTACCATAAATTTTGTTTTCGACACATTAATGATTAGGCCATGGTCATTGCAGAACATCTCGAAACAACCAATTGCTTTCTGAAGCCTTTCTTGCGTTTTTGAGAGTATAAGGGTGTCGTCTGCAAACATTAATAGGGGAACCGGGATGCCATTTTGTTTGGGTGCATCTGTGTGTACTTCCCTATAGTACTCCGTGACCCTGTTTATGTACAACGTATACAGAGTTGGTGCCAAGACGCACCCTTGTCTGACTCCCCTTTCCGTTGCAAATTTGTCAGTGACCTGGCCCTGGTTTCCCCACCTAACCTGAGCATAATTGTTTTCATGAAATTTGATCAGGAAGGCTAGGAGTTCGTGTGGCATACCTTGTTCATGAAGCACTTGCCACAGCCTAGTGCGTGGCACGAGATCAAAAGCCGATTTCAAATCGACAAAGGCTGCATAAAGAGTGCCCCCTCCAAGGATAACCCATTTCCAATATATGGCACAAAATCTAAAAACTTGATCCACAGTACTCGTAAATGGGCGAAAGCCTGCCTGAAGTGCAGACATGACCCCTGAGTCGTCTATCCAGTTCTGAATCCTGAGGAGAACGAGCCTGGCCACCACCTTCTGAATGCATGCAATTAGGCTGATTGGCCTATAGTTCGCAGGATCAGCACGATCCCCTTTTTTAAATATTGGAATTATTTCAGCTCCCCTCCATACTTCTGGTATTGGCGAGCCCCTGGAGATGGCATTCGCCAGCAACTCTATATACGGCACCCAGACCTCTTTACTATGAAGAAAAAGGTCTGCCGGAATCATGTCCGGACCCGGGGCTCTTCCTCTCGGTATTGTGTTAAGAGCTTGTTCAATATCTCTCCGACTAAACACCAGCGGGGTAATAGCTGTGTAATTTACAGTAGGGTCCAGACTTCCTACGCTTACCCCGTCAGGGCATGCAAACTGTGATTTAAAGTGCAGTACCCAGCGTTCAGGAGGGACAGAATTTTCTGGCTGGGGCTTATGATTCCCTTTACCCCATCTCACTAGAGTCATGTGTGTCATAAAGCAGAGAAGGAGATGAAGATGATGTTAGTGGTACATGAAGTAGGACGATGGAGCAGGAAAATGATGAGCCAAGTGGGTAATGGGAATAGGGCAAGTTCTGCACTGAGAAAAGGAGGTGAGGTGAGTATAGTAAGAGTAGTAAGGAAAGGTGAAGGTGGAGGATGAGGCTGGTAAGAGATTAGAATGATGAGAAAGGAAAGGCAACAGAGAAGAGGGTGATGTGCAAATGATATAAAGTGGTTGGTTCGAGAAGGAGTGTTAGGAGAAGAGTGGTAAAGCATAAGGGAGAATTGAGCAATGGATGTGCAGGGTGATGGAGAAAGAGATGTATTGTAATGATGAATGATGTGTAGTCTGGGTCTTGTAGATACTCAAGTATATTTATTCTTAAGTTACAGGAAGATGGTAAGTTCATTAAGTGCCCCACCAGGAGCAGCACTCCTTGCTGCTCAGCCCATCTAGACCAACTGACTCTCACCACATACAAACACACTCCAACATTCTGCATGACCTCATCACAGGCTGAGCAGCAAGGCAGAGAGACACTGTAGGGAGAGTGCAACAAGTAGAGTAAGACTACAACAAGATGGTGATGAGGCTACTAGGAGAAAGGAAGAGATCAGGAAAAAAGGGGACACATACCAGTCACACTTCACAAGAAACAGTTCCTTTTTGTGGAATTCACATTAGCTGCACCTTTCAACTTTGTTCCCCATACAAATACATTCTAGTTAAGAGACTGGCAGACGAATATTGGTATGAAAAGTAGCCACCATTTTACAAGCCCAGTCGTCAAACTCAGAATATGTACTCTTGGCACTCTGGGCAGCTACGTGCATAAATTGGGGCACATTTAATGTCCGAAGAGATGTCAGCTTGGACTGCTTTCCGATTCTTATTGCACTTATTTGAACTAAATGGACAGCAGTAGTTATCACTCACAACCACAAAAAGTTGAGAAGCGCTTTACTATCAATTTCAAATATGCATGACCCAAGTCAGTGTAGATCTTCTGTGTGCTGATGGGCACACTGTATTAATCCAGGACCTGGTGCGGCTGCTGTTCAAAATGTGGAGAGCTGCCAGTCAAGAACAGGTACAAGGCAGCAGGACTGCAGGGTCCACTTACGCACGCCCCCACACCCACACCCACACCCACACAGGCACAAGCACTCGTACGGATTCCTTTCAAGCTTCCTTTACATACACAAACTCACTACTCCATAGGCACCAGCAGTGATGGTACTGCTGACAGAAGACGGTGCGATGGAGATAGTCATGGTTCAGGTGGAGAGAAAGTAGGGGATGTAGAAAGTGGGGATCGTGAAGCAGAGAGAGAAGAGGGTGACATATTGGAATGTGAGCGGGAGGAAGGTGAAGCAACGAGAGGGGATAGGGAAGAACAGAAGTTCTGCGTGGTGGCTGAAGAGAAGAAGGAGGAGAGTGAGGAAGAGAGTGAGAGAAAGTCATTGAAGAGAGTGAAGGGTGAGGCGAGAGAGAAGGATGAGGTGAAGACAGAAGGATGAGGGAGAAGTGGAGGCACAGTGAGAGGAAGGCGAGGTGAAGACAGAGAGAGACAAGGCCGCATCGGAGAGAGCGAGAGGAGTATAAGATGGATAAAGAGGAGGTAGAGGCAAATCAATAGGAATGTGAGGTAAAAGAGTGAGAGGGGGAAATAGCAGACAAGAGGATGAGATAGAGAAAGAGGAGGGTGAGGCAAGGAAAGAGGAGGGTGAGGTGAAGAGAGTGAGAGGCAGCAACAGCTGGGAGAGAAGAGGATGAGAAGAGGATGAGAAAGAATGAGAAAGTGGAGGGTGACGGTGAGGCAAGGAAAGAGAAGAGTGAGGTGATGAGAAAAGAGGGTGAGGCAGGAGGATGTAGAGGGTGAGAAGAGTAGTGTGAAATGTAAAGAAAAGAGTGTAAGGTAGAAAGAGAAGAGGATGAGACAGAGAGAGCAAAATAAATAAAGTGCTTTGGTGCAAAACCCTAGAAATATAGTTAAAGCTAATAAGTATGGCCCCCCGTATCCAGCTCATCCCACTTAAAGAGCATCAAGCATTTCTAGACCCACCTCTGAGACGAAGGATGAATACAGGTGTGCTCATTTTACAATGATAAGTTGTAAAATTAACACTAATGCATTAACCATGAGAATAAAATTGCATTTAAGGGCGATGTAAAAATACAAGTGGCTAAAATAAATATTAAAACACCATTCATAGTAAGACATGTAAAAAATGTACCCTTGATCCCACCGTCAACTGACTTGATTAGCATTGTGGTCAAGTTGCAGCAGCAAAGGACGGATCTGGACAATGGGGCTCAAGATTGAAACGGAAGTGGGAAATAGTAAAAAAGTTAAGTTTCGATGTCATTTTCTTCGATTCCGTCAACTCAAGCATGGAGCGATCCCCGCCACGGTTTACCCGACGGAAAGGCAAATCGTGATTAGGCTGGAGGTAATCCTGGCTGGACTTCCTCCAACAATCGCTTTTGCCCATGGCGCCATCAACATGGGGTGGGGGTCGGGGAATCCTTGAAGAGTTCCGGGTGGCACTCAGGTAGTCTTTTGTCCATGGATGTACCAGCCAAAAATCAAAATCGAGCGTGCTGACTGCCAAGTAGACGGCAGTGAAACCGCTGAAAAAGTTATGCCGGAAACAGATGTGCCAAGATCTAAATCAGTCCCATATACTTTGAATAATGACAATTTCCAGTATGTTATCAAGTCACTATGGATAAATGATCTGCTGTGTTTGGAATTTGGTTTGGGAGGATATAGGCTACCTTGCCTAGTGGCACTTGGTAGTGGCCCTCCTAGCAAGATCACCTTGACGGCAATACTACTCTCGATGCTCAATTCGTCAAGATAGGACCAGCATGCATTTTAAATACGGATTTAATATTAGTGTAAGCAGAGAAACCTTTCCATGGGTAGAGGAAAGTTACACCAGTAGTGACACTGAACTTTGAGCTTTGGGACCCTACTGATCTCTACAGTGACATGCACAATTTGCACTCCAGGTTGGCAGGCACGGTTCATTTGTGGTCTGCACTAACTGTGCTGCTCTTTTAGGAGTATAAATCATAACAAGTCAAAGAAACAGAAATAAGCCTATTGCGGGCATCTGATATAACTCTGAGATAACTCTTTGCTCAATGTCTAGGGGGCATATTACCAAGAAGTGCGTTAGTAAACGCACAACGCACATTCCCATATCGCCGGCTATCGCTGGATTACATTGCCTTTTCAGCGCGCAATTATCAATGCGCATCACGTAGGCAAATTGAAATCCGTCGATAGTCGGCGATATGGCACATTAGCGCATGAAAACAAACTTTGTTTTCACGCACTAATGTGTTCCTTGATAATATGGGGGAGTGGATTCAGCTTTATGATCCACTCCCCCATGTTATCAATGCCCTAACACCTGGTCACCTTGTACCGCTTTTGGCCGCCATAAGTGTGGCAGGGTATGCTCAGACGTGAGTCCCTTGCTCACTTTGCCACTGGATTCAAGCAAGCCGGGCTGAAGACGGCTGGAATGCCAGAAAACGGTCCTCGGAAGCTTGTTTCCGGTCCAGGGAAGACATGGCTTGGCAGTTCGGGCTGGACTGTTCCTATGAGGCACAGGGTCAGACTGATTTGCATATAGCCATGTCTGAACTGGGATGGCAGAGTGGGCTAAAGAACGGTGATGGATTCAACCCAGATCTTTTGACTGGGTGTGAGTGTTTGATTGATTCAGATGCTCCGTCCATCACCACCCCCTTTTGTACCGCTTTTGGCCGCCATAAGTGTGGCAGGGTATGCTCAGACGTGAGTCCCTTGCTCACTTTGCCACTGGATTCAAGCAAGCCGGGCTGAAGACGGCTGGAATGCCAGAAACCGGTCCTCGGAAGCTTGTTTCCGGTCCAGGGAAGACATGTCTTGGCAGTTCGGGCGGGACTGTTCCCATGAGGCACAGGGTCAGACTGATTTGCATATAGCCATGTCTGAACTGGGGTGGCAGAGTGGGCTAAAGAACGGTGATGGATTCAACCCAGATCTTTTGACTGGGTGTGAGTGTTTGATTGATTCAGATGCTCCGTCCATCACCACCCCCTTTTGTACCGCTTTTGGCCGCCATAAGTGTGGCAGGGTATGCTCAGACGTGAGTCCCTTGCTCACTTTGCCACTGGATTCAACCAAGTCGGGCTGAAGACGGCTGGAATGCCTGAAACCGGTCCTCGGAAGCTTGTTTCCGGTCCAGGGAAGACATGGCTTGGCAGTTCGGGCTGGACTGTTCCCATGAGGCACAGGGTCAGACTGATTTGCATATAGCCATGTCTGAACTGGGGTGGCAGAGTGGGCTAAAGAACGGTGATGGATTCAACCCAGGTCTTTTGACTGGGTGTGAGTGTTTGATTGATTCAGATGCTCCGTCCATCACCACCCCCTTTTGTACCGCTTTTGGCCGCCATAAGTGTGGCAGGGTATGCTCAGACGTGAGTCCCTTGCTCACTTTGCCACTGGATTCAAGCAAGTCGGGCTGAAGACGGCTGGAATGCCAGAAACCGGTCCTCGGAAGCTTGTTTCCGGTCCAGGGAAGACATGGCTTGGCAGTTCGGGCTGGACTGTTCCCATGAGGCACAGGGTCAGACTGATTTGCATATAGCCATGTCTGAACTGGGGTGGCAGAGTGGGATAAAGAACGGTGATGGATTCAACCCAGATCTTTTGACTGGGTGTGAGTGTTTGATTGATTCAGATGCTCCGTCCATCACCACCCCCTTTTGTACCGCTAACACCTGGTCAGAGCAGGCGTTGGGAGACCTGCGATAAACGAGTTTATCGCAGGTCTGCCTCTCCCAACGCCTGCCTAGGTAATAGGGTGTTCCCACCTCCAGCCACATTTTACATGTGGTTGGACGTGGGAACGTCCACTTTGCATGTCATTAGCGATGTTTATCGCCGACATGCAAAGTGGGCTTGCGTCAGGCTTTAAAATGCCCTTGTTAATAGGGCTCTAGCAGTATCGCCGCTTTCTCGGCACAATTAGGCGAAAAAGCGGCGATACTTGCCCTTGGTAATATGCCCCTAAGTTTCCAATCCTGCTGAAATCCCACTCTAAGAATTGAGGCAACAGTCATAGATGGGGAAAAGCCGAGTGTCTGGGCTGTGAAAGGGGCACCATTAGGCCCTGTACGGAAAGGGTATCTGCAATGAACATGTTCCCACTCAGTGGAAAGATGGGTGATGCCAAAAGCCCAGTTACATTTTTGTGGGAAAAAACACTGGCAGGTCAAATAGACACTTCAAGAGCCATAAGGGGTGCAGTAATACAAGTAGCAACTGCTGCTTTTGCATAGCAGAATACGAAGAGTAATATACCAGCTAACTCTGTCTTACCACCTGGCCGGATTCTATCAACACCACTGCTGTCAAATGTACACACGAGAGAGCCCCAGAGCTCCATCAGCTTTTCAAACACAGATCCTGATCGATTGGCAGTACTGGTCCTAGATTCCTGGTGGCAGGGTGGTCCCTGAGGCTCACTACTGGTAATTCAGCACCTTTTTCTCAAACATGCGAATGATCTGGCTCACATGTTTGTGGGGTTTCATCTAGAAGGGAGCTTAAGAAATGCACTTGTACTGCGGTGAGTTCCGAAAGCCTGCTATTGGAGAAAGGGATAAACCCCTACTGTGCAGTCAGGGTGATCCAGGTGGCTAATAACATCCTGATCTCGCAAATCAACCATGCAATCAACTACTCTCCGGGCCAGGCCAGTTATCCCAGAATTATGTGTCCAATGTAATGAAGATAGCTTTGACAACTCTTTTTGCCGTTTGACATAACGTGTGGTGCCAAAATATGACTGTTAATGAATGTAACACCCACGAAAATTAAAAAAATTAAAACTGCTTCGAGGAAGGGTTCAAAACAATGCAGTGGACCGAAATTATGCTATTGAAAAATATCAACCAACATAAATTTCAGCTTGAGCAGTATGAATACTTTCTGAATGTTGGCATTCCATGGGTATTAAAGAGCTCAGCATTAGGCTTAACCAAATTTGGGAGGAATCTTTCTTTCTATTTCAGCCTTTGGCTTAATCTTCTGAATTGGATAGTCACTGGGAAACAAGAAATGAAAAGAGTGATTTATTTAAAGTTTTTTTGATGTTGTTTTATAAAGAGTACGGATATATTTTATTGATGATATTTGTTATTGTTTGTATTGTAACGGCTTATTTAAGATCCGCGATGATTTTGATGATGATACGTTATTTTGGTCAGCTTCCAAACATGTTTAGTATGAAAAAAACTGTCTCTGATTAAATCCACTTCATGAAAATATTATTCATATTATGTACTCCCTGATAAGAGCTCTTAAAACCTATATGTGACAATAACAGCTCAACCCGTTCTTTGAACCCATCTTTAATTTAGGTGGAAAAGAAGTTCTGTTTCAGGAACGGACGTGGCTCAAAGTGAAATGGCACATTGCTATCCACATTTCTTTAACAAAATCAGGGCGATTCAATGATTGTGCAATGCATGAGAAGCTTGTTAGATTTCTTATGAATAATATATATGCACTTTAGAGTGTTTACATGGCAAAGTGTTACTTTTTATTAATTATCTGTCACTAGCCTATCTCAGCGTGGATGTGTTTTCAATTATAATATATGACTGAGAATTTAATGACATCACAAGTCTCCAGTAAAACAGATTATTAATCACCAATAATGGTAGTTTTAGAGAGGTAAAAAATTGTTAATAATAGGAAATAAAAAGAAAATAACGCATTTTAGTTACAAAATTAAATGTACTGAAGCTAAAAGTGTTACCTATTAATGATCTGTCATATATAAATAATTAAATGCTGCACTAAAACAAATTACTAAGCAGCCAAGAAAGCCATTAAATGCTGCATTAAAAAAAACTAAGCAGCCAGTGAAGCCATTAGATAATCTCTTAAAGCAATAGAGGGTAGCCCCTTTCATTGTTCTAATGTTGGCAGCCCCAAAGAAGGATTGTTGATATATTATATGATAATCAAAAAATTCTTTCAAGTGCTCTCTGCTTGTAGAATAAGAATATAGAGGAGCATTAGTCGCAAATATGTCTTATTTTCCAAGTAAAAGAATTTGTTTTTTTGGGCCTTATGACTCAGTGCTAGCATGCTTGTGCTCTCTCCTTAAAGGATGGTAGAATTGGATTACAACTGTCTGGAATGTTTCATTTACTTATAAGTGCCTTGTAGAGTGGTACACCATATACCCAGGGCCTGTAAATTAAATGCTATCAGTGGGCCTGCAGCTGATTGTGCCACACACATAAGTCACACCTTAAAACACATCCCAGGCCTGCCACTGCAGCCTGGATGCAGTTATAAATGCTATGTCGACTTGGCATTCAAACCCTCATGCCAGGCCTTTAACTCCCCTTTTATTACATATACGTCACCTCTAAGTTAGACCCCATGTAGCCCATAGGGCAGGGTGCTAAGTAATTTAAAGGTTGGATATGTACTTTTAAGTTTTACATGTCTTGCTAGTGAAAGACTCCTATATTCGTTTTTCACTACTGTGAGGCCTACCCCTCCCATTGAATTACAATAGGGATTTCTTATTACATTTATTCAGCTGTAATTTCTTATTGGTAGCGAGTAGATATGTCATGTTGGGTACCTACGAAATTGTAATGACATACCCTCTTTATTGGTAGTCTGATTTTTCATTACAATTTTGAAAAAGTCACATTTAGAAAGTTAACATTTTCCTTCCCTTAGCCCTTTTGTGGCTGCAGCCCGTCTTGGGACACATGACTGGGTGTCGCTGACAGCTAGACTTTGTGAATTCCTCCCTGAGAGTCACACAATAGAGGGATAAGTTGTGCCTCAATAGACAATCTGCTGGCAGAATGGGGAGGTGGAGCTGAGCACAACCCCACTTACAACTGAATAGCATATGTTCTGCATTCACACCAAGGGCCTAACAACCCTGTATTGTCACTGCAGCCAGCTTGGAGCCAGGGCAAGGAGTTAGGAAAATTTCATCCACTCAAAGGACCTTTCTAAAAGCTTCTCCCACCTTCCAGAAGAAGGGCACCAGGGTATAAAAAGAGGACCTTCAGGCCTTCTTTTTAGTTCCCTACTGTACCTGTACAAGATCTCTCAGAGGACTACCTGCTGCTGTATCCTGCTGCACACTCTGCCAGACTGATGGTGCACCTGTAAGGACTGGTTTGCTCCCTGGAGCCTGCCTTGAACCCTCAGAGGCCAGTCCTGCTGTTGAGACCTGCATCTTCACCTGCACCCAGGACTACCAGAAGTGACTCTAAGGGTTAATTTGCTGGGCTCCTCTTTCATAGAAAAGTCTCCCACCACCTGAACACGCATTTCGAAAAGTGCTCTGAATTTGGTTGACACTGAGAAGGTGTTTGATTGGGTCCATTCGCTATTTTTGGATGTGACACTGGAACACTTTGGAATGGGAGAACAATTCTGAGTGTGGTTTCTCAGTGGATACAGGTCCCCAATAGTCAAGGGTAAGGGTGAACGGGCATGGCTCAGATACATTTCCTATGCAACGGGGCACTAGACAGGGAAGGCCCCTCTCTCCTCTCCTATTTGCCTTATATATGGAGCCCTCTGCACAACGGGTGAGTGATCTTCCACACATCACAGGAATTCCTATGGGAGGGGAAGAACACCGAATCATTCTATACGCTGATGACATGATGGTCATGCTCGAAGAGCCCCAGAAGAGCCTGCCCCACTTCCTGAGAGAAATGGAGGTTTTTGGTGCGATGTCTGGATTCCGTATGAATGTCCAGAAATCCCAGGCCCTTAATATCAAAGTCCCTCAGGCTGTAGTAGAAAGCCTGCAACGCACGTACATGGTGGCTTGGTCAACTCGGTCCCTCTCATACCTAGGAGTCCAAAGTCCAAAGATTACTTCACATTGGTATCTCACTTCTGTACGGTTGCATAGGGTAAACCCAACCCAAAGTGACGCATGCGTGGAGAAATGTACATTTACACACATTATTTTTTGGGAGTTTTATATATCGTGAACTAGACCCGAGACATCGGGTACCAGAGTGCTTTAAATGAGCACCAGTTTCGTTACATATGAACACATTCATTTTTGATAGGCACGGGGAAATTACATAATTTGCCCAGAATCATAGGATGTTGAGCGTCGTTGCTGAGATTCGAACCCAGTTCCCCAGGTCCGAGGTCGACTGCTCTTGTCATAAGGCTACATCCTCTCCCCACACATCCTGTGCGAGTGCACAAAAATAACATAGTTCTAGATTTTGGTGTTAAATGACATCGATAAGCATTTCTCAAAGCAACACCCAAGGTACCTGCCCTATGTACTGCTGGGCCTCCCCAATCCCCTAACCTACCCCCTAACATCTCGCAGAGGTCATCAAATAGGTAAAGCGATTGGGCCGCACATCAGACTATTTACTCATTATGGGAATCCACCACTATACCGACACATCTGGGCTGGCTGCACCCAGTCCTAGGGTTGAAGAGACTTACCCATACCCTTACCGGCCGCGGAGACATTTTCAGCACCACATGGCGCATGTTTATATCACTACTCTCCCAAGAATTCCGAGAACTGACTTGCCCCCATTATCTGCCTACACTGAGACTTACGGACTCATCCCATGAGGGACATGATGACACACCACATTGAAGGGCCCCACATAGACATAGACACAGAGTCAATGCTATGTACATGGCAATTGGTACTTGGGGGTGGGGGGTTAGTTTGGGGGATTGTTATCTGTTTCTTATATGTTATTGGAAATGTCATCTCTCAACTGATACTTTTATGCTGGTATCCAGCTAAAGATATGTAACAAATTTAAACCTAAAAGTGCTCTGACAACCAGGAGGAGACCGGGACCAACCAGCTCGCCTCTCTGCCAGAGGTACATCGCCGGTCTGACTGACTTTGTGGCTTTTCCCACTACATTCTCCTCTGCAGCAGCAAATTATTTTCAGCAGACTTTCAGCAAAGAAGTATTAGAGCTCATGGAACTGTCTTTGCTTACAGCCCTCTGCCTCATCACTCTGGAGATTTTCAACTTCCATTTTGGCTACTAAGTCAAAACACAGAAATCCTCACCACGACTTTGTCCCAACACGATCCGAAAATGGCGCTCCCTCCTCGAATGCCTCCTACAGTCTTGCCCCACTAAACTTTACCTTCTGAGACACATTTTCTCACAATTTCTTCTAAGTCCGAAGGTAAGCCCTGAGTAGGCCCAATCCAATTCCTGTACCCAAAATGTGCTTCACCGCGGCTTGCCTTATTTTTCGATTTTGACCTGGTCTCACATGACTAGATGTCCACGGTTGGTGCTTTGATCTTTTAGCCTCTGGTTTTCACTAAAACAAATTTAAATTCATAACCCCTGTTCTACCATTTTGTTGTCAATTAATTTATTAAAATGTGCTCTATTTTTCTAAATTGGTTTGGGATTTTTCTTCTGTTGTGTTTTTATAGTATTACTGTTTGTGTGCTGCATAAATACTTAACACATTGCCTCTAAGTTAAACCTGACTGCTTTTTGTGCCAAGCTACCCAGGGTTATGCACATTTTGATATAGTGATTTTTTGTGGTTCATCCTGTAAGAAATTGTGGCCAGTAGCGGCCTGCATGGATTGGAGTGGCAGGGCGGGGGGTGGGGGGTGGGGGGGAATGTACATATACACATACATTACTAGAATGTTAAAAAAAAAAAAAAAACTTGCCTCCTCTCTGCTCTCTCCCACGTCATCACAGTCTCTCCTCTCCGGGGCCAGAACAGGAAGCAGCCAGGCCCCCTCCCCTAAACCAATCACAACACTGCAATGCAGCGTTGTGATTGGTCTGAGCACCGTGGTTCGGCGCTCAGCCAAGGAATGGGGGCCTGGGCATATTCTCCACGCAGGCTGTAATGCAGCCTGCATGGAGAACATGCGAAGTGCGCATGACTCTTTGACCACCGGCCCGAGAGAGCATGACTGACCTGGCAAACCACTTCGTTCCTGCCCTGCTCTCTGAGCGGCGAACCCTGCCCACCCCCGCAAAGCAGCAGAGCAGGAGCAAATACAATGATAATGAACCCAAGTTATTATCATTGTGTTTGCTCTTTCTTTCTTTTACTGCTTTGCAGCTGTGGGGCGACAGAGGTGGAGCCACCACTGCACATGCCCCATATTATTAATTTAAGTTGTCTCATGTTCATAAGACAGAGTGTTTCAAGTGGGGTTAGCTGATATCCGTAATAATTGTGTTTATCTTTTTCTAAAATGAGCCTTGTTAATCTATATCTATACTACTATTATAAAGGAAGAACTTTGAACCTTTGAGGCGGGTAAACTCGGGAACCACAGCGCCAATCCACACACCCGATACATCGTTGTAATCGTCAGGGTGTGCAGATGGACATAGGCTATATAAACTTAATAAATATACATTATTTAAAAAATTTACAGAAAAAAAAGTAGTCCCTTGGAAGAAGCGCCGGCCGCGACGTGCGTGGCCGACGTGAGGAGCGCGGGGAGGAGCAGCGTCCAGGAGCGCAAGGAGGACCGGCGGACATGGCGCGGGGAGGAGCAGTGAGGAGCGGCGGACAGGCGGTGAGGAGCGGCAGACAGGCGGGGAGGAGCAGTGAGCGGCGGATGAGGTAGGTTATTTATTTAGGAGCGGTGAGCGGCGGAAAAATGAAGCAAAAATGAAAATCGTGAGCCAGAGGAAGGAAACGGAGCATTACAAAATTGAGCCAAACGGTGCATTACTGGAGGAAAAAGTTACGTGTGCAGGTTACAAAAGCGTACATCGAGAGCAAGAGGAAGCAAACGGAGCATTACAAAAGTGAGCCAAACGGTGCATTACAGGAGGAAAAAGTTACGTGTGCAGGTTACAAAAGCGTAGAAAGTAAACATAGAGGTATAGGAGGAAAAAGTGACGTGTGCAGGTAGCAAGAGGAAGCAAACGGAGCATTAAAAAAGTGAGCCAAACTGTGCATTACAGGAGGAAAAAGTTACGTGTGCAGGTTACAAAAGCGTACAAAGTAAACATAGAGGTATAATACTGCAATATATGGAGGAAGGCTCCGGGGGACCCACGGACAACGTCGGGGCGGGCGGGGGCCCTGACGCCTAATTGCTCCCGGACAACCTCGGGACGGACTGCTACAAAAGGGTACAAAGTAAACATAGAGGTATAATACTGCAATATATGGAGGAAGGCTCCAGGGGACCCACGGACAACGTCGGGCGGGCGGGGGCCCTGAAGCCTAATTGCTCCCGGACAATGTCGGGACGGGCTGCTAGTTAGTGTTTCTAAAAATAATTTCGTGAAAAAATAACTTTTTTAAAGCTTTCACCTTTTGCAATCCTTCAATTGCTGATGTAACTATAAAGGCAATGTTGTGCCAAGAAGATAAGGATGTTAAGCCAAATTCACCTTATTCTGCAGTGCAGTGTAGATAGTCTTAAATTGAACAATTGTAAAACATTCTTGATGAATGTTGTGTCATGTTGTTGAATAATTTTAGTTTTTCACACTAGAGCAGAATGGCAGTTTTAAATTACAACCCAGGGGATGGACCCTAATGACTCCAGTAAGGCTAGGCCACCTAGAAAACTATATCAAACCACACTTTGCCATACTGGGAAAAATTGTACCACCTCAGTTCATCTGTGAAAAAGCAGTCATATAAAACATCATGAAGACATACAAAATATACAATTCATTTCAACAACCACTGCATCTATCCACTCCATCTAATCATCCATACAATCCCTTTCATTCTACAACAATAAATGAAACAACCATACATAAAAAATAACAGTTACAAAATACCAATTAGCACAGTTCTGCCTTCCTTTTGCCCAGCCAGGAAAAATACTTGATATTTATTGATCAGAATCTTTACAATTTCCTCTATCAATGGGCTTAACGATCATATAAAGCTCTTAGATCCTTTGTGGCAAGGTGACTTGTTTAATCAATCTTTTGTTATTTTGTCCTTGCCCACTATGTCCTATTTTCAAGCTTGCATGGTTATATATAGTCTTCAACGCATTTTGAACCCCTGATTATTCCACGGTTCTCCTCAGGACTCAGAACTGGTCTTCCATGAACCCGTGATAATTATGTTCTTGCCCGTATTCCTACCAAGAATACACTCACCGGTCATGCGAGTTCAAATGTCTAGCCACAGTTTCCAATCCTCATCTCGTGTAGGTCATCTCTCCTGCTTGGCATTTCAGGCGCAATCAAGCAACGTCACAGCTGCGCTGTTGAAACGGGGCATTTCATTGAAGGTACGTGTTCACGTATGACATGTACATGGCATTCTGGGGATTCAAGTATGTAGATGGAATCTAATCAAACCATTCCAACTTGGGCTTCTTCAAAGGTGCAATTTGTACGTACAGGTTATATGTACAGCGGCTTCGTTAAGTATCCATCTGTACTGCAAACAAATTTTGTCCTTCAGTCATTTCATTGAGCCCATGCACTGATGTGGTGAAAAATTAAATTAAATACGCTTCTTTTTGATTTAATGTCACCTCAGTGTCTCCACCACGGGGGTGTGGTTTAATGGCCATCAGCACTGTCCATCTTAGATTGGTCTCAGTATGTCCTCTTTGAGTCCAATGTTGGACTATTTGCACAGTCATCACTTTTTTCTTAATCCTTGATTTATGTTGCATGATTCGATGACGAATTTCTTGATTGGTCTTCCCTATATATGCCAGCCCACATGAGTACATAGACTAGATTTTCTGTCTTGCAATTTGTGAACGCTTTGTGTGACCATTTCTTTCCTTTATACAAAACCTCAGTCCCTACAATTGTCTTACTGCAACATGTTCCACATTTAAAATGTTCTTCTACCAGATTTAAATCCCAAATTTGAAGCAAATCAGTTCTTTCTCTTTTTACTGGGAGTTCTGCTCTAACAATATGACTTCCAATGTGTCGATCTTTGTTTAGAACAAAAAGCGGCGCTGTAAAAGATCTGCTCAGTTTTTCAATCAGATGCCAATTTTGTCTGATAATCCTTTTGAATTGGGCTGTCTTCTGACAGGTTGTCGACACGAACACTATTTGGTCTTTTTCTGTTTTCTCATTCTTTTGTAACAATGTCTCACGTGGAGTCCACCAAGCTCGTTTTAGCGCTCTTTTGAGCAATTTTTTGGGTTATCCTCGATCCACAAGTTTATTTTTCAATTCCTCATCGTGTATATAATATTACATTTTTTGCAGAGCAATTCCTTCTAATTCCAAGGGATTATCTTTAGGGCAGGTTGTCCCGAAGGGATCGTGGGTGGTGGATAGTGTATCGTAATGCATTATTTCTGTCGGTTGGTTTGCAAAAATAATTGTAGTAGATAACTGTCCATTGGACTAAAAAAGCAACACATCCAGAAATGTAATTTCTTTTTTGTTATTTGACTTTGTGAATTTAATGTAAGGTGACCTACTGCTCAACCAAACACTGAAGTTATTAAGACTTGTGTCATCTCCCTCCCAAATACAAAAGATGCCATCAATAAATCTAAGCCACTTTACGATATGGTGGACAAATGGATTATTCTGATACACAAACTTCTCTTCAAATTTGGCCATAAGAAGAACGACCAGCTCTGGAGCGAACGGACCACCCATGGCTGTCTCTTTGATTTGCATAAAATACTCCTCTTGGAATTTGAAAAAGTAGTTACGTACTGCGAATTCGGCCAATCTCTAAATGAAACTGGTGCGGTCTTGGTCTGTCTTCCAGAAATCTCTCTATTGCTCTCAATCCATCATCCTGTGCAATATGTGTATATAAAGACGTGACATCAAATGTCACCAAAATATTCCTTGAGCAATCAAAATTCAACTGATCAATTTTATTGATGAAGTCTGTTGTGTCCCTTAGATAAGATGGTACTTGTTTCACCAAGGGTTTTAAAAAGATGTCCACATACTTGGCAATGGGCTCTAAGATTGAATGAACCCCGGACACAATAGGGCATCCTGGTGGATTGGTCGAGGTTTTGTGGAATTTGAGCAATAGATACAGCATTGGTACTCTAGGGTGTTACTTTTTCAGAAACTCACATTTGCGTGGTCTCATATAACTCACATCAAATGCTGAATTGGCGATTACTGCTGTCTTTTTTTGTAGTTCACTGGTTGGATTATTTTCAATCCTTCTATAACATTCTGTGTTGTATACTTGTTTTTCACTTTCCTTTCTGTATTCATCCATGCCCCAAACGACAATTGCTCCGCCTTTATCGGCCTGCTTGATGATGATTGTATCATCCATCTTGAGTTTATCCAATGCCATTTTTCTGCCTTCGTGATGTTATATTTTGTGTATTCCTTTTTTGATTCCAGACTGTCAATTGCAGATATAATTGTTTTTTCAAAGGTTAAGATTTCTTTTCGGATCTGGTTTGGTGCTGGACAGAACGTTGATTTATTCTGTAATCCTGTTATTTCTCTAGGGTGTGATCCTCATGGTTCAAAAAGAAAGCCTTTAACCGTATTTTTCTGCAAAATTTCAGCGCTTCTAGCTTCAATCTTACTATGTTTGTGCGTTTTACTGGCACAAACGATAAACCTTTATTCAACACCTTCTCTTCGTTATTTGAATGTGGTCAAGAGGATAAATTAAACACTGTAGATGTTTTTAACTTTTGTAAAACTGCCTGCGAGTTGTCATTTCCCATGGTTGGGTCTGATATCTGTTTTTTGTTTTCGTTCTCTGTTGGCCTCGTCCTGAAAAACACAGTGTTTTCGTTTGTGCCTGTAAAACGCACAACCATAGTAATATTGAAGCTAGAAGCGCTGGAATTTTGCAGAAAAATTTGGTTAAAGGCTTTTTTTTTTAACCAGGAGGGATCACACCCCAGAGAAATAACAGGATTACGGAATAAATCAACTTTCTGTCCAGCACCAAACCAGATCCCAAAAGAAAACTTAATCTTTGAAAAAACAATTTTATCTGCAATTGACAATCTGAAATCGAAAAAGGAAGACATAAAATATATCATCATGAAGGCAGAAAAAATGGCATTGGATAAACTCAAAACGGATGGTACAATCTTCATCAAGCAGGCCGATAAAGGCTGAGCAATTGTCGTTTGGGGTATGGATGAATACAGAAAGGAGGGTGAAAACAAATATACAACACAGAATGTTACAGAAAGATTGAAAATAATCCAACTAAAGAACTACAAAAAAAAGACAGCAGTGATCGCCAATTCAGCTTTGATGAGGGTTATATAGGACCAAGCAAATGTGAGTTTCTGAAAAAGAAACATCCTTGAGTACCAATACTTGAGTACCAATGCTATATCTATTGCCCAAATTGCACAAAAACTCTACCAATCCACCAGGATGCCCTATTGTGTCCAGGGTTGATTCAATCTTAGAGCCCAATGCCATGTATGTGGACATTGTTTTAAAACCCTTGGTGAAGCAAGTACCATCTTATCTAAGGGACACAACAGATTTCATCAATAAAATTGTTCAGTTGAATTTTGATTGCTTAAGGAATATTTTGGTGACATTTGATGTCATGTCCTTATATACATAAATTCCACAGGATGATGGATTGGGGGCAATAGAGACATTTGTGGAAGAAAGACCAAGACCGCACCAGGTCCCGAAAAGTTTCATTTAGAGACTGGCCGAATTCGCCTTACGTAACAACTTTTTCAAATTTCAAGAGGAGTATTTTATGCAAATCAAAGGGATAGCCATGGGTGGTCCTTTTGCTCCAGAACTGGTCGATCTTTTTATGGCCAAATTAGAAGAGGCGTTTGTGTATCAGAATAATCCATTTGTCCACCATATCGTCAAGTTGATATGATTTATTGATGAGATGACATCATTTGTCTTTTGGAGGGAGATGACACAAGTCTTAATAACTTCAGTGTTTGGTTGAACAGTAGGTCACCTGACATCAAATTCACAAAGTCAAATGACAAAAATAATTACATTTCTGGATGTGGTGGTTTTTGAGTCCCATGGACAGTTATCTACTACATTATTTTGCAAACCAACCGACAGAAATAATGCATTACATTATAGTAGCCGCCACCCATGATCCCTTCGGGACAACCTGCCCTCCGGTCAATTCCTTACAATTAGAAGTCAAGTCAAGTCAAGTTTAAATTTGTATAGCGCACTACTCACCCAGAGGGTCTCAAGGCGCTTGAGGGAAGTGGGGAGCTTTACTTATCAAATATCCAAGTTTTTAGTTGTTTTCTGAAGGAGAGGTGGTTCTGTGTGAGGCGGAGGTGGGTGGGGAGGGAATTCCAGGTCTTGGCCGCTAAGTAGGAGAAGGATCTTCCTCCCATGGTGGATCTTTGGATGCGTGGAATTGTGGTGAGGGCTTGATTGGACGATCGAAGTTGGCGGGTGGGGGGTGTAGAAGGACAGGCGCGTGTTGAGGTATTCGGGTCCTAGGTCGTAGAGGGCCTTGTGTGCGTGGGTGAGGAGACGGAACGTTATTCTCTTGTTTACGGGAAGCCAGTGGAGGTCTTTCAGGTGACCGGAAATGTGAGCTTGGCTGAGGCGTTTTGGATGCGTTGGAGTTTTTTCTGTAGTTTGGCTGTGGTTCCGGCGTAAAGGGTGTTTCCGTAGTCTAGTCAGCTTGTGACCAGTGCATGGGTGACCGTCTTTCTTGTTTCGTGGGGATCCAACTGAAGATTTTGTTGAGCATACGTGGGATGTTGCAGCATGATGATGAGACGGGGTTGACTTGTCTGGTCATCGAGAGGGAGGAGTCCAGGATGAAGCCCAGGTTACGTGCATGGTCCGTTGGTATTGGTGTGTTTCCCAGGGCCGGAGGCCACCATGAGTTGTCCCAGGCGGAGGGGGATGATCCTAAGATGAGGACTTCCGTTTTGTCCGAGTTTAGTTTTAAACGGCTGTTCTTCATCCACTTGGCTACTTCTTTCATCCCTTCGTGTTGGTTGGTTTTGGCGGTGTTTGGGTCTTTGGTGAGGGATAGGATCAGCTGAGTGTCGTCTGCGTAGGAGATAATGTTAAGGTTGTGTTGGCGCGCAATGGATGCGAGGGGACTCATATATACGTTGAAGAGGGTGGGACTGAGTGAAGATCCTTGGGGTATGCCGCAGATGACTTCGGTGGCTTCTGATCTAAAAGGGGGGAGGCGGACTCTCTGGGTTCTTCCGGCGAGGAACGATATTATCCAGTCCAATGCTTTTTCTTGTATTCCGACATTGCTAAGGCGTTGTATCAGGGTGTTATGACAGACTGTGTCGAAGGCTGCGGAGAGGTCGAGTAGAATGAGGGCGGCAGTTTCTCCGTTGTCCAGTAGAGTTCGAATGTCGTCTGTTGCTGCGATGAGGGCGGTTTCGGTGCTGTGTTTGGCTCGGAAGCCGGACTGTGAAGGGTCGAGGGATTTGTTGGATTCGAGGAAGGTGGCGAGTTGACTGTTGACGGCTTTCTCAATGACTTTGGCAGGGAATGGGAGTTGTGAAATAAGTTCAGTGGGTTCTGCTGTAGGTTTCTTCAAGAGGGCGCTGAGTTCGGCATATTTCCAGCTTTCCGGGAAGGTGGCGGAGTTGAGGGAGCAGTTGATGACGTCTCGGAGATGGGGTGCGATAATGGAGTCTGCTTTGTTGAAAATGTGGTGTGGACATGGGTCGGTTGGCGATCCTGAGTGAATGGTGTTCATAAGGCGGATGGTGTCTTCAGTGGTGATTGGGTTCCAGGCGCAGAGGTTGTTGGAGGGGGGTTTAGGTTCGGAGGTAGGTGGGGTGGGCTGGTCTCCAAAGCTGTTGTGTATTTCGGCGATTTTGTTGTGGAAGAACGAGGCTAGAGAGTCACAATATTATGTACACGCTGAGGAATTGAAAAACAAACTTGTGGATCGAGGATACCCCAAAAAATTGCACAAAAGATCACTAAAATGAGTTTGGTGGACTCCACGTGAGACATTGTTACAAAAGAATGAAAAAGCAAACAAAAAAAACAAATTGTGTGTGTGTCGACATTCTGTCAGAAGACAGCCCAATTCAAAAGGGTTATCAGACAAAATTGGCATCTGATTAAAAAACTGGACAGCTCTTTTAATTTAATTTAATTTAATTGTGGGTTTATATAGCGCTAGGAATCGACTCCCGGAGGAGTATCTCCACGCTTCAACCGCTGGGGAACCTGTCCTGGCTCACCCTGAGAGATGGTCCCAGATGGGTATCTCTAAGGTGCGACCAAGCATCCCCGGTGATCTGGGGGGGCCGTTAGCCACCTCCGCTATTTGCTCTAAAAAAAAAAAAGACACATTGGAAAACATATTGTCAGAGCAGAACTCCCAGTAAGAAGCAAAATAACTGATTTGCTTCAAAGTTGGAATCTAAATCCGGTAGAAGGACATTTTAAATGTGGCACATGCTCATGATGCAGTAAGACAATTGAGAGGACTGAATTTTTGTATGAAGGAAAGAAATGGTCACACAAAATGTTCACAAATTGAAGACGAAAAATGTAGTCTATGTAGTCATATGCCCATGTGGGCTGGCATATATAGGGAAGACCAATCCAGAAATTTGTCATCGAATCATGCCACATAAATCAAGCATTAGGAATAAAGTGATGACTGCGCCACTAGTCCAACATTGGAATGAAAAAGGGCATACTGAGACCGATCTAAGATGGACAGTTCGGATGGCCATTAAACCGCACCCCCGTGGAGGAGACACTGAGGTGACATTAAATCAAAAAGAAGCGCTTTTTATTTTATTTTTCAACACAGCAGTGCTTGAGCTCATTGAAATGACTAAAGGACAATATTTGTTTGCATTTAGATGGATACTTAACAAAGCCGCTGTACATATAACCTGTACATACAGATTGCGCCTGTGAACAAGCCCTAGTTGGAATGGGTTGATTAGATTCCATCTAAATACTTCAATCCCCAGAATGCCATGTACACGTCAAACGTCACCACATACCTTCAATGAAATGCCCCGTTTCCCCAGCACAGCTATGACGTCGCTTGATTGCGCTTGAAATGGCAGGCAGTAAAGATGACCTACATGAGATGATGATTGGAAACTACGGCTAGACATTAGAACTGGAATGACCGGTGAGTGTAATCTTGGTAGGAATACGGGCAAGAACGTAATCATTACGGGTTCATGGAAGAAGGAGACTAAGCAATGTAGAGGTGGTGGTAGAAAGTGAGTTATTTGGTGATATTGACCATGAGGGTGGATTGACATTTTAATTAATCCAAGGCTCGGGTTACTTTGCTTGCAGATTGATGGTGCTGAGTAGAAATAGGACTCATGCCGTCTTTCTAGAGGTAAGCCTAAGAATAAATACATGCGGATTTGCATGGTCGAATATGGATGTAAGACAAGAATATGGATATGAGACAAGATGATTGACCATTGGTGTGAATTGTTTGGTTTTTAGATTGATGAAAACATTCAAAAACATGGGTTGTAGTTCTTGGTTCAACAAAAGGATGCACCAGATGTAACTATATGACCGAATAGGTGACCAATATTTGGCGAACAGTGCAACGTAGTACGGATGTTTAAGTGTCATTGTGTTTATTTGTTTGGTTATTCCAGAGCAAATACCAGTTCTGAGCCCTGAGGAGAACCCAGGAATAATCAGAGATATGAAAAGCATCGACAAGTATATACAACCATGCAAGCTTAAAAATAGGACGTAGTGGGCAAGGACAAAATATTAAAAGACTGATTAAACAAGTCACCTTGCCACAAAAGATCTAAGAGCTTTACATGGTTGTTAAGCCCATTGATAGAGGAAATTGTAGAGCTTGTGATCTATAAATATCAAGTATTTTTCCTTGCTGGGCAAAAAGAAGGCAGAACTGTACTAATTGTTATTTAGTACTAGTTAATTTGTATGTATAGTTGTTTCATTTATTGTTGTGGAATGAGAGGGATTGTATGGACGATTAGATGAATTGGATGGATGCATAGGTTGTTGAAATGAATTGTATATTTTGTATGTCCTCATGATGTTTTATATGACAGTTTTTTTCAAGTTTATAAAATCAAAAAAAGACTAAAATGATTAATGGGTGAACACTGATATTAAATAGGGTGCTCAACAGATGAACTGAGGTGGTACCATTTTTTTCCAGTACTGGCAAAGTGTTGTTTGATATAGTTTTAAATTACCAGCACAAATAATTGACCCAGTAGCTCACCCTTCAAATTGTCTCAAAAATCACTTTAGTGTAATCAAGACACCATAAATTTCACTACTGAATTTGTCAATATGCACCTGCCGGTTTAAGTTTTTACTAATGACTAAAACAAGGTGAGGTCATTGTTTTACTTACTCAATAAATGAAGCATCCTTCTTTAAATGACATTGATTAGCTGACCAATAAACTTCATTATTTTTGTATTTGTAAGGTTCACAGATAAGGCAATATTTGAATTATATCCATTTTACTAACTTAATTGTCATTGGATTTTGGTAGAAAATAACAACATGGAAGATGATAGGTGAACCAAATTGAAGCACATCCTTAGGAAGAATCAAATGTTCTGGAAAGTCTGCAACATACAAAGAGAAAAATAATGGGACGAGGATGCAGCCTGTTTGAATCTGTGAGTGAACGTTTTTTGGGTTAAGCCAGCTACGTTTAACAGTTTCACTTGCACCCCTGTATTGTTATGTAATTCCACCAAACGGCCATTGTAAATGTAAATGTAGTTGAGCTTATATAGCGCACAGCTACCCGCAGTGGGTTTCCCGGCGCTTGCTTAGGGAACCCTTCCTGGTATTCCCCTGTGAGATAGAAGGGTATCCACAAGGTGAAAGTCAGGCATCCCGCCGCGAGGGGCCGTTGTGGAGATTAAGCAAGCTATTGCCCAGAGTCGCAGAGTGTGAACCCGTGAGTCGAGGAGGCACCGGGGCGAGAATTATCGAGTCCGTGGAATTTTTAGCCCAAGACCCCGCCGAGGCGGGGAATTGAACCCTGGTCCAGGACCGATCTCAGTTTCCGGGTCTGCTGCCTCTAACCCCTGAGCCACACTTCTCCACACATTCTGTTATTAATTGCGGTACCAGCTGGCATCAAAACTGTTTGACAAAGTTTTATAATTTTATGCTTCTCAGCCCATTCAGATGCAAACTTTTTGAAGTTAAAATGTACCATTCTTTAACTTTATTTGAAGGAGCATATTAGCAAAAACCTTAATTTTGCTTGTTGTGTCTTTTCTGTTGAGATGGAAACACCAGATCTATTTTTTTTTTAGAATAAGTAGGTTGTCTTGTAGAGTTGTGTTTACAAATGTAAATGAGAAAATGGAACATGCATTTGAAAGGAAGATTTCCCATTCAGCAATCTGTAAGGAGGATATGTTTGATTTGTTTGTTTACTAACATTAATGAGGAAATCTTGATTCCAAAATTGATTAATTTTATTCTTCAAATCAGTATTTCAATTTATCTTTGCTCTAACCATGAGGTTTCAAAACTATCATACAATTTAGTTTTCGGTAGAAAGCTGACATGTTAAGGGCCGTCATCTCTTTCTTTTCTTGATATGATCTTGAACTCATCAAAACAAATTGAAATAAACCACATATAAGCATGTGCAGTCAATCGTAGAGCTAACTCTATTAAGCTGGAATGTTGGTTGTGCTTGGCAGTCAAGTGATTGTCTTTCATTTGATGCTCTAAAACCTAGATTGTGAAAAAAGTAATACATCCCATTTCCAACTGGTTTTGATCATTCATTGAATAGTTGAGGACCAGGAATGGTATAAAAGCAGTCAGGGGAATTTTCCAAGAAGGGCACATTTATTTAAAATTTTCATTAGAATCGCTGGTTCTGGTTATAATAATCTTGATTTGACAATGTTTTTGAAAGATATTTTCTAGTTCTTCAAGAGATGAACCAAAGGCTATTTAGTGGATAATACATTTTTGAGGAAAGAATATATTTATCATTTGCAGTTGCCTTGCCTTGGTACTTTTTGATAGAAGCACATTAATGTAGCCAAATTTTCTTGATTTCTGTACCTTTTATATGCTGATGAGTGTTTGTAATACTCCATTCTAGGCAGCCCTTGGATTTTGCCTTGCAGGAATTTCAATGGCTGGATAATGGTTTAGATATAAAGTTGAAGATTTACCTGACTCATGGAGAATTATGATAATGTAATTGTTCAAAAATGTTTTCAAGGTAGGTTAAGGTGCCCCGTCAATTCCAGCAATGCTACGGGAGCAAGTTCAAATATTGTTGTTGAGAGCATAGTCAAGAAATGATTGCCAGTTAGGGATATTGTAGGTGATTTGTGGCTGGTGATTTGATGGTCCAGTCGGCTAAGTGTGTGGGCATAATTCTTTAGGCAGCGATTTATATTGGCTAGCATTACTCAAAAAGTAAAACCCCTTAATTTGAAGATGGGTAGCTTCAATTCATAGACTGTTTCTTACAGGAAAAAAATATCACATTGATTATTTGCTAGCGTATACATTTTTATGCCTCTTATCAAAGTATCTCTTCCAAATTGTTTATAAAACATATCGTTTTTAATAATAGTATCTGGTGTCGCTTGTAGTCTTCAAAATGTCAAATGTTGACATAGTTGAAGGTGGTAAACACTGATGCTCTTTGTGCAGTAATACTTGTACAATCAAGGTCCAGGAAAGCCAGGTTCATGCAAGATTTTAGGAGGATTTCCTACTACAAAGATTAACTTTTTCTAGATTGATTATGGAAGTTTTGCACGTAATCAGCCCTCCTGTTTTATAAATTCCTGCCCTACAACTTTCTTATCACTTATTTTCCTTTCAACTGCCACCATTATCCATTCTTCCTCTTTACATGTTAAAACACTGGTTACTGTGCATCAAAAAACAGCAATAGTGATTGGGGGAAAAGGGTAAGAAGAGGGTAACACTAGCTGGGAAAGCAGCATTTAAGCACGCACATTACATAGAGGTTTGCCAGTCATAACTGAATATAGTCAATGATACGTTAATCATAATAATGTAACTTGCATGGGGAGGTAATAGGAATTAAGAGACACAAAAGGAGTAAGAGACATTTTCTGTGAAACCAATAACATGTCATGTCCTATTTACTCACCTTCATTTTCCACTTCAATGGAAACTAGAAAAGAAAAGAAAACTAAATTGGTGGCATGATAAACAAGTTAATCTTGAAAACATTGGTGTGAAAATATATAAACAATAAACAATTAAGTGTTTCCCTCTCCCTCAAATGCATCTCAATCATGCATAGAACCAATTCCTTTCAACATTCTTACCTCATTGACAACAGCTAGAAACCCAAACTACAGATTGACATTTATTGCCATTATTGCTCTCTTCATTTACACAGCAACATCAGTCCGCTTGCAGCTTCTCTGCTGCAGCAGAAGTCAAATTCACCCTGTAGTTTTCACATGGTCAATAATCTAACCAACACATCGATCATGAGACTGCAAGATAACTTCAATACTTCTGACTGGGTTAACACCACAATTGTGATTAGAAGAGAAAGCAGCAGTACAAGAGGAAGAAAAAGGGAAATTAACAGCTGTTATTACCAAGACACATGGAAACTGTAATGCTACCAGTAACTACAGGTAACCAAATAAGCCAACCCGCCCTAACATACAACTTTATCCCCCCATAAACCTTCATTGTCAGGCCCCTGTTTAGCTATTGATCATCTTCACCCTCCATAAAGGAAACCATGCACTCCAGCAGTAATTCTACTCATGATAGATGATACTCTAACTGACTCAAACTTCACAATGTGCTGCTTATCCATAGTCAGACATCCTTATAAACGTGATGCCTTTCTAATCTGTCTCCTACTTTTATACTCATTGACTTCCCACCTTCCATTGAACAGTCCAGTTGAACTCAAAACCATCCTACAAACAAATCCTTCCTATAAGTCAATTGGTATATTTGTTAAACACAGCTTCAGATTCCTTGGCTCCACAGCTCCCAGACATACTGACTCCCTTATTTTCATCTACTCAATTCCCACTGGTAGATGAACTTATTTCTTAGAAAACTGTATTTCAGTCAATTTCCCATACTTTCTTCCTTTAAAAAAAAAAAAACAACTAGATCAGCATTAGAACTTGCTAATTCGTTTGGCTTCACACCAATATATCTATCTGCTGCTTTTGGCAGCCAGCTGTGATTGGCTGTTGTCTACCCTATACTTTCTCCGTATCATTGGCACATTCCCACCTGGTTAAATCTTTGATATACAAGGCCCTCCCTTTCCATCATGTGGTCGTGTGTAAACTCTATTTTACCTTAGGTGGAAACCAAGGATTAGTTCTTGGCACTCACCTTATTTCAATTTATTTTATGTGCCTTAATGACATCTTATTTTTACCTTGCTTTTCTTATCTTCCAAAGAAAGGCCAAGATTCCAGCTTTCCTCATGGCCATTGCCATTACCAATGAATTCTTTCTGGTCATTCATGCTAAACTAAACTAAAACAAACATTCTCTATTCCCTGTCACAGGCACAATCCAGCCCATTTTGCACTGAATTCATCAGGATAAATATTGCCAATTTAGGTTTTTTGAACTGTTACTCAAGGTTTTTTCCCAGCTCAGTCACTAAAGATGAATTGCTTTTTCTATCTTACAACATATATTTGTGTTAACATTACTACAATTGGATGTACCAACGTTATTAACAGATAAGCCAAGTACCTTTAGTTGAGAATTGCAAGAGCACACTTTGACTGTTGCCAACTTAAACTAATTTGGAGTAGATCCCCCGTAGATTTCCTGATGAGTGTTACCTGGTACCCGTTAAGGAGTGAATGAAAATCACTGTTTACTAGAGCCTACGATGAACACAGATCCAAGAAACTATAGACAGTGAAGAGAGAAGGGACACAGTTTCAGATCGTGTTCCATGATGGGTAGTATCATGCAGTTGAATCTATTTAACCTTTTGGTCCTTTTTTGATGTGCAATTTAAGAAGTTAGAATTAGTCAATTATCTCTTTTCACATTTTAATTAAATGGCATTGTGGAGCGAACCGAATAGGGTGATTTGTTTGGCATGTTATGCATTGCTTGAATTTAAAAAGAGTTTTTAATGTCTTAATGATAGGGAATAGATCAATGCTTCTCTGATTAGATCTCATGGCATAATAGTTCATCATACCTAAATGGTTTTACAGGTTATACATAGCAAGAGCACATAGGAAAAGATTAAGTGGCACAATGGCAGTTGAAGTTAGAGACTAAGGTATTTCTTTTTGCCATTGCATGATGTGGTCCACTGAGATCAGGTCGGTGACCAGCTGCCACACTGTCAATGGTTTAGATCTTCTCAGATCTGCTCAGGTAGAGGCACAAGCAGACGCATAAGATGTTCTCTAATTCTGCAAATCCAGTGTTGTGTACAATCCTGATGTTCCCGCACTTCGTATTTTAATGTTGAAATTCACAACCAATTCTTGATTATAAAACAGGATCAAGGGCTCATTGACATAATATTTATGCGTACCATATTGAAACACAAAATTATCGGAAAATAAATATCAAAAACAAAAATATTCCTACATTTAACTATTAAAACCACAAATATCGAAAACGCCAATATCATTGTTACAAATATTGATTTCAACCTATATGGAAATCAGAAATATAGGAAACAAAACTATTGTTACCTTTAAAATAAAGAATATAATATGTCAAAAATAATGATTCACATGATATCAACCACAATATTATCACCAAAATAATTAATCATTCATAAATATTCAGAAAAATACTTTTTACATAAAACAATTACTTCAAATAAACCCAAAACATGTCATATACATAATTGAATTAAATAAAAATATATTACATCTGCAATATATTTACCATTCACCCCAAAAAGTATATATTAAAAATGTGAATACAACTCCAAAACAAATTAGCATTAACTACAAACATTTAAACCCCAACCTATATATGAATAAATACATGAATAAATGTATATTCAAAACTATATATCATAGAGCAAAACTAACACCTTAATTAGTGTTTACCATAGAGGGACTCTTTTGATAAAAAAAGATTTGAACCAAAACTAAACCAACCAATAAAAAAACTATAAACACCTTTAACCAATAAAATCAAACTAACAATTAAATCAACAATGTAAAAGGCGCACTAATGTTATTAAACTTAAGAAAGTAAAATAGCCAATAAATATTAAAACACTAGCCTACTTCTATCTCCTTACATGGACTTCCTAAAAGGAAAAGCTACGTGAAAAAACGATAAATGACAGAAAATAGCAACTATCACAAACCTGCAAAAAGATACAAGAAAGTATACACAAATTAATAAAAAAAACTATAAACTCACCCAAATAGCCACCACAAATAAACCTAACAACCTCAAACTCTAGAAACTACCAACGAATTAACATTTAAAATTAAACTAGCAATTTTTTTCAACCAACAGAAGAAAGCGCCTGCTCCACATTATAACACTACAAACGAAAAAGCTGCAAAACCGTGTGAAACATCTAAACAGAACATACATGTAACTATAAAAAACAGAAGCAGTTGCATATTTGTGCATGTAAATAACTGTGCAAACTCTAAATTCTTATATGTTTATACTATTACACTACTTTCAGATACAATGACAGAAGCTGCAGAATATATCACTTCACAGAAAGGAAGCAGTTACTAAATCACTTGGACTACACCTACAGTCAAGAAAGAGCATCATCAGAAAATATCAACTGGAAATGTATTACATAATATTAAATGCATGCTACAGGAGGGCAACTACAAAAGATGATGTTGGAAGTCATGTAATAGAGCTCAACCACCCCCCAAATGTGACAGAAATAGAAATAGAAGTAAGGGAGATATTGCAGGCTATAAGAGAATCAAGCACTATTTGTCATGAACTCCCAACCAAAAACCTTAAAGATATACTACCTAAAGTCCCCGAACACATAACAGGGCAAATACCACCTATCTCCACTTTAAAAAGTTTAATCACACTAATTTTAGAAAAGCCACTAGTGATACCTCACCTGCCCCTAGAAGATACCAAGATATACACATACTGGAACATTTAACAATTACAACTAATGAGAAACCTTTCCTTTTACATGACAACCTATAGAATGAGAAACAAATCCCAATATTCTCTACTGCAGATAAATTAGTCAAACTTAGGGCCTCATTCCAAGTCTGGTGATCCATGGACCACCAGACTCATGGGTGAGCGATGTTGGTCGTCTTCTGGCTACCCTTTTACAACCAGGGCGAGCAGGACCACCGCAACCACCAGGGATCAGAGATCCCTGGCGATGGTGCAGTGGTCTTGAGGCTGCAATATGCTTGGCTATGGCCCGCCAAGCATATTATGAGTTTCCTCACAGCCACAATTTCCATGGTAGTGCGACTGCCATGAAAAGTGTGGTGGCGAGGAAACATATGCCACAGCACATGGGAGGCATGCAGGGGGCACATGTTGTCCCCCCCTGTATGCATGCACCCCAGTTACTTCACGGCATGATCTATTGCAGTCCATGCTGCGCAGGTACTGATTTTGGTGTTCCCATTGCGGTGCCTATTGAATAGGCACCTCTGTGGGAACACCAAAGAACCGCCCGCCAGACAGGAGAAAAGTCTAATTTGGCGGGCGGTTCAACCATGGTTTTGGCAGAGCAGGGACAGGGCGGTCTTGCTCCTGCACCACCAATTCAAGAGGCCATTAGCCAATATCAAAAATGGATAATGGATGGACCTTCAAAATGTGTCTCAAACAATTCACTCAGATATACACCATACATTGTGAATATCAAAACAAATATCCCTTTTATATATGACCTACTACCAAATAAATAAAGCAGCTCTTTCTATGACTGCATACCATGTAAAACATAAAACTATTACCCCCCCAAAAATAACTAGAGACTTTGAGCAAGCCATGATTTACACCATTCTAAAAATGTAATCCCAAACAGCCATACTTGGCTGTTACTATATTTTCAATCAAAGTATATGAAGACATCCTCAAAAATCTGCACTAAATGTAGAATATTCTACAAACAACCAATTTGCCCTTGAAATTAAAAACACAATAGCACTAGCCTATGTCCCTGTCACAGAGGTAGCCAACCACTACAATATACTAATAAAAAACCCTTTCTACCAACAAAATGAAGACAAATGTATGGCCTGATTTTGAGTTTGGCGGTCCGAGGACCGCCAAACTCGCTGTGGCGCGACAGTGGCAGTCCTTTCACCGCTCACCGGTGGTCTGCCCTCCATATTGCAACTTTGTTGGTCAGACCACCGCAACTGCCAGGGAACCGCGTTCAGTGGCGGTGGCACAGCGGTAAGGGACTCACAATATGCGGGCCGCTAGTGGTCTCATGGAAATTCTTACTCCATGAAACTGCTGGCGGTCAGGAAACATAGCGGGCCCTGCAGGGGCCCTGCATGTTGGTGCATGCGGGGGCACCTGTGCATGCACCCACAGTTCCAGCGTGGCATGGACTTCACAGTCCATGCCATACCAGAATGCAATGGGGCTGTTCTGCTGCAAAGCAGTGTTAAGGAAGACATTTGACAGCCACGCTGACTGCTCGACAGACCACGATAATATTTGTAATCTGGCTGGTGGGCAGCTGCCCTGTTTGGAGATGTGGGAGCAGAGCGGTGGAGTGGCATCCTACTCCCACACCGCCAAATTCACAATTGGGCCCTTCGTCCCCTAATGGACTACCTATTTTGAGTTAGCAGACTGCATCACTTAGGACATAGACGCCAACCCAAATTCCAAATACCATGGTGGAATGTCTATGACAGCACCCATTCAGGAAAATTGTTATCCTTTTTATGGAATATTTTAGGACTGTTACACTCCCAGCAATCAAACAGACAATGGACTAGAAGAAAAATCTATTAAAATAGATCTCTAGTACCAGAGAAAACATCTGCTTTACAGCAAAAACCACAAGGTTCACTGAAGCTGTGTTTTTAATGTTTATTTTACAAAGATTCAATTCAATTTATTAATTTTGTTTTGGAACTCCGACGGAGGTCCACAAAAACACACTGACAATTTAAAAAGACAAACATTGCATACAGTACAACATTCCTTCCTTATACATTACTATAACATGATATCAAACATAGTGTGAAATGTGCAAATAATGCTATAATACGTAAAACAATCACATAACCGGCCAATAAAATTTCTTAAATGCATACTAAGTAATGTGCAAATGATGCAATGAATACATGAAACTATTAAATAGCCAACCAGTAGATATTAAAACAAAACCAGGGTACTACTGTTAGACAAAATTCTAGTAAATAGGCAAAAAAGTTCTAAAAATTTGGTATATCTTAAAACAAACCATTTCATTTGGGGGTGACAAAACCTGAGTACGTGCATCCTGAGCAGAGTGAATATTAAATTTGATAAATACTGGTTTTAAAAACACTCGCCTGGCACTTTGCAGCTTTCAACATGCAAATAAAACATGATTAAGATCTTGGATTTGCAACTGGCACAGTTCACAGATTCTCTGCTCTCTAGGTGTTTTATCCCAGATGCCAGTGACGTCTCTTATTTTACAAAGAAGATATAGCATACATGGCCAAAAATTATACATCAGGCAGAATAATGAGGGACTTTGAGTGGATGAAAATGGTGGGGATCTCTAAAAAAGGTGGGTCTGTGAAATGATGTGTGTGGCTTAAACACATAAGATACATTTCTGTGACTTCCATAGTGTGCCCACCAACAAGTATTTTGGTTCCTTTCAGCTTTGTTATTGCATCCAGAAATATAGCCCAACTGACATGCATCTGGAACCACCCAGGACTATTGGCTTTGTCAATGGGAGTTAGCTGCTTAAGATATGTGAGTAACATCAATAATTTTGTACTGTTCTTCAAAGTGTCTGAATCACTCCTGTTATGTTCACTCTGTGTTAGACAAGTACACCCTTTTAAAAAAAAAAGTACACCCTTTTTCTCTCCACATCTCGTCCTATCTTACACCTCATCTCTTTCTTCTTCAGCACCCTCCTTTCATTTTCTCCTAAATGTAATTTCTTTCATCAATGTAATTTCACCACTCTCCAAACACAGCATGCACCCACTCACCTGTAGCACTGCATTTTGTTTTACTTTTCCCTTGTTGATGTTTTGGCAACTGTATGCCATCTTCAAACAGATTTGCACAAAATAACAGTTGCAACCAGAATACGAGGCAATTGTTCTGTGTGCTATGCAGAGAGTTCAAAGATTGGATGATCATGTGTTCTGAATGTCTTTTAGACTAACAGACACTCTCAGATTTGCAATTTGATGATCGTAAACAGCGGTGTACAAATTTGTGTATTCCACATTTTGTGCCAGATGTAGGAAGTCAAATAGCGACCGCAAATGCCGAAATTCACAGAATTTCAGCCTTTGCGATCGCAATTTGGCTTTGAGCAATGTAAGTAAGATTAAACCTACTTGCATAATAAGGAATCGCAAAAATTGCGATTCCTTATTTTGCGATTGCAGTTAAGGAATCGCAAATTGCGATTCCTTAAATGCAATGTAAGTAGCACAAAAGAAAGTGCACTTTAACCTTAAGGAATCGCTAATTACCACCATCTTCAAGTTGGTGGTAATTAGCACTTTTTTGCTTTTTTGAAAGTGCCATGTGGCACACATTTATGCCCTTAGGGCATGTATGTGCACCACATGTGCACACATGCACATTTCAGGGTTGCAACAGGGTGTCCTTTTGGAACCCTTGCACCCTTGAAATTGCGTCCGCAATTTGCGAGTGCCTCTTGGTTAATCGCACATTGCGGGCGCAAATCCTATTCATTCCTATGGGCCTCCTGCTCCATAGAAATGATTGGGATGGTATTCCTTGATTGCGAATCTCAATTTGCGATTCGCAATCAAGGAATAAAGGAATCTCAAATATTTTTGTGATTCCTACCTACATTCAATTTTGCGAGTCCCTAATAGCGATTCGGTAAAAATCGCTATTAAGGAGTCGCAAAATTGAATTTACCTACATCTGGCCCTTTGTGATTACCAGTGAGTCACAGAAAAACCTATCTCATGAATACTAATGCGGTAGGTCTTGGTTTGCGACCCATTGGGAATCTCAAAAGTCATAGGGATGGTGGCCTGCAAGGGGTCAGCAGATCACCATGTCTGTGATTGCTTTTCAATAAAGCAATTTTTTTTTAAATGTGGCCCGTTTTCCTGAAAGAAAAATGGGACACGCTTCAAACAGAAAAATTAAGAGTTTTCTTTTACATTTTTTAGGAGTATGCAGTAGTCCGTGGGACCACTGCCTGCTCTCAAAAATGTTTTTACAAACATTCTCAAAGGGAAAGGGGCTCCTAGGTAGCCCCTTCCAATCAGCGAATGGGTCACCACATACCTAAAATTGGTGGTAAATTGCAAATATTGTTACGACCGCATTTCGGTCGCAAAACATTCATACATGCCACTGCAATTCGGTATTAGGATGGGATGGCCTAAACACGGTCCTTCCTAATATCGAATCACAAACCCAAATTGTGATTTTGTAACAGATTACTGAACTTTCAACGGGCCTTTGTACATTTAAAAATGCCCTTTTGCATTTGCAAGCGGCCCAATTCTTTGAATCGGGCTGTTTGTGAACATAAAACACCTTTGTACATCTGGCCCTAAGACTCTAAAGGAAAGCAAAATTAGGTAAACCATTTAAAATATAAAATTAAATCACTGATGTGGATTATCTTACCATCTCTAACAGTCATTGTTTAGATATAATTGAGTGTTTTTGATGGCAAAAAAGTTAAGTACATGAACAGAGAGCCCGAGAGGGTTCCGTTTCAATGTCAGTTTTTAATAACTACTGGGTCTCAGACCTGGAGGGACCTGGATTTATGCGTCCACTGCACGGCTGGCTAATACCTGAAATGCCAAGGTCTTTAGTCTCAGGAAAAGACACACAGTTAATAGACGGAATGCATAACAAATCATAACATTCACCCCAAGATCTGGGTTAAATCCCTCATTCTTTTGCTCACCATGCCACTCCAGTTTAGACCTGGCCATATGCGAATCAGTCTTGACCCTTTGCCTCATGGGAACAGTCCAGCCCGAACTGCCAATCCAGGTCCTCCCTGGACGGGAAACAAGCATCCTTCTACCAGTTTCAGGGTTTCACCCCTCATCAGCCAGGATAACTTGAATCCAGTGGCACAGTGAGCCAGCGACCCATATCTGACCATACCTGGCGCTCTTAGGGTGAAAAAACAAAAGACACACAGTTGATGGATGGAACGCAGAACAAATCAAAACATTCACCCCAAGCCAAGAGATCTGGGTTAAATCCTTCTTTCCTTTGCTCACCCTGCCACCCCAGTTTAGACCTGGCCATATGCAAATCAGTCTTGACCCTGTGCCTCGTGGGAACAGTCCAGCCCAAATTGCCAAGCCACCACCTCCCTGGACTGGAAAGAAGCATCTTAGGACCGGTTTGGGGGTTTCACCCCTCATGCTTGTTTCCAGTCCAGGGAGGACCTGGCCTGGAAGTTCGGTCTTGACTGTTCCCATTGGCCACAGGGTCAAGACTGATTTGCATATGGCTGGGTTCAAACTGGAATGGCATGGGGAGCAAAACAAATGGTGGATTTAGGCCCAGATCTCTGTACTAGGGTGAATGTATGACATTGTTCTGCATTCTGTCCATCAATTGTTCTTTTTGCATTTGTCACCCCGAGGGCAACGGGTATGCCCAGATGCTCTCCATGCCACTGGAGTCAAGTTATCTTGGCTGATGAGGGGTGAAACCCCGGAACCGGTCCTAGGATGCTTGTTTCCAGTCCAGCAAGGACCTGACCTGGCAGTTTGGACTAGGCTGTTTCCATTGGGCGCAGAGTCAAGACTGATTTGCATATGGGTGGGTTCAAACTAGAATGGGATGAGGAGCAAAAACAAACGATGGATTTAGGGCCAGATCACTGTACTGGGGTGAATGTATGACATTGTTCTGCATTCTGTCCTTCAATTGTTCTTTTTGCACAATGTTTTAGTCTCAGGCAGGGCCCAATCAGCCTCTCACCCTACCAAAGAATTCCATAGGAATCCCAATTATTCATACACATTTCAGTAATAGTATATCATTATCTGATGACTGTTTAATAGGCAACAATAAAGTGTGCTTGTATTTTTCTGAGTTAGGGTCAGAACCTTAAACATTTAGGGGCTCATTTACAATATTTTGCTGTAAGGCATTGCCTCAAGCCTTCCTGCTGTGCTGCCCTACGTCAAAAGAAAACAGCAGGAATACGCTGTATCTATCTGATACGGTGCATTGCTGTCTTCTTTCCATGCGATGGCACTCAATTGGCTACCCTTGCATCATGGTGCAAGGGTGTTCTTTGTAGGGACGATTGTTTTGTGCATGAAGGGACACCTTCCTGCACAAAAACAATTGATGGAGGCAATTTCCCCATTCTATGCGTGCTGCAGAATGCAGTACACATAGAAAGAGGAAATACCAAGGGGAAATAATGTTATTTCTCCTCGTTGTGCCTCCCCTACATCTCCCCAAGGTCTGTTGACACATTCCTAGATTTACAACTTGTAGTACGTCTGGGAATGTGTCAAAAGTCATGGGTGTTATGTGGGAACACCTACCCTAATGCCCATGGCATGCCTCCCCATCGTAGTGTGGGGCAATGCAGCAAATTACCTCACTCAATATCTACAAAGCCACGAAAAGCCAAGCAGGGTATCTTTATGTGTGTGGCCTTGCAGAAATTACTGAGCCCTGTGCGCCACTTGAGCTCACAAAACATGATGTTCTGACGGTGCCCAGAGCTTGTAAATGAGCCCCTTGGTCGTCAAAAAGCATTTTGATATGCAAGACCAAAGAATAAGAGCCTTTTCTCTAAATGTGGATTGTCAGATGAGGTGTTGTATACAGATTAACACTCGGTCCCCTCTATCTCTGAAGGTGCTGATTCACGACTTACCGTGAGTAAATATTGTTTGCGCCTTCATTTCCATTCATTATGTGAGCAGGGATTGAGCACCACAAAGTTCTTTTGAGTAGGCGGAAATGGCAGTGTATGTGGTACTCTGTGATCTCTCCGTTGCATTCAGTGTGAGCCATTACATAGATCCCCTCAGTAAGCCGACTTCTGTCAGAAACAAAGTAAGGATGGTGGTAGGTCTCAGGGTACTGAAGAGGCTAAACCTGGACAAGGTGATATATTGTAAAAGCACAGCACAGCACTACTGGGGAACTTAAAATAGATACCTTCCTTCAGACCGCATGAAGAGTAAGCGGCTACCACTCGGATAACATAAAATATATCCTTGTAATGCCCACGTTCACACACCACAGATGGAGGGGCAGGAGATTTAGTGCCAAGATACTTATTTTGTCAGGAGGTTGATAGGCTATCTGAACCTGCTGGGATTCGCACCTGTGACTACAAGGTTAAGAATGGGATGCATGAGTCTACCAAGTCAGCAGCCTTGGCACAGATGACTGACTTACTTTAAACCTATAAAAACATCGGCAGAACCATTTACCAGTAAGCGTGAGGTGGTCCGGTGCTAGCTCCAAAAGGGGCTGTCAGCCACCATTTGGGTCAAAACCCTCAGAACTTTTGCTAGAGAGCTAGAGTGATAGGAAATGTAGACTTTCCACAGTCCAAGGGACTATCTTCACGACTAGAACAAAAAACGAATTTGTACCAGGCCTGCTAATATCCAAAGTGGGTTCCATTTTTTTTTTCATAACTATCTTATTAGTATTCTCCACTTGTGCCACCAATACAGTAATAACGGCCAGAGGGGGGCAATTCTTGTAAAAACAATGTGAGCATGGGTACTGGCAAACATTTTCCCAGGGGACAAAAAGTTTGATCTTTGACGTGATCGATGGTCGCAGTGATGTCCCCAGAATGGCGGCCCAGGGTTGGAGTTAGGGTTGGCGGTAAGGTGGGTATAGGGAAGCAAATAATATACATTTAGTGGCTGAATCACACAATGTGAAGCCAGAAAATGTAGGATTCAGCCCTGCTTCTCCACTTAACCAAATTGTGTGATCCTAGCCAAATATTCAATTTCACTTTCCCTTCTTTTTCTTCATTATCACATACAAGAGGACCTCGAAATACATGACTTAAGTATATGCAATTTACAAACCCGTCTCCTGTGTTTGATTTAATAAACTATGCTCTTGCTCATGAATAATAGGAACCAATGCCACCTAAAGAGTTTACATAACAACTGACTTGACCCTTAATTCACTGTTGGCATGGTTGTGGGGAGGTTGGAAGAATGAATGCTTCTAAATTCTTTTTTGAAAAGTATGACTTTAAATAAATTACTTTTTAGTGCATGGATATAATCTTACGTACGGAGGTGAAACCGTTCTGCATGTTAACCAAAAACACTTTTTTAATTTTGAAGACATGATCATACTTTTACAATGTTGCTGCAAGATGACTTAAAAAATGAAGGTGTTTCTAAAGTTAAGTAGTGCAGAGTATCCTAGTTACTTTCTTTTATTCACTTAAATTAACCATTAAATATATGCTTGCCTGTTTACCTAACATTTTTTATTGTTAGTGCTGAGTCAAAGAAACAGCTGCCCAGTGCTGCTGTTGACCATGGGACCGCATGTAAAGGTCAGGATGGCCGCATGCGGCCCCCAGGCAGTACTTTGAGTATCACTGCATTAAAGCGTGCATGCTTTGAGAGAGCGCTAGAAAGATTTGTTTTCATGTGCTTCTGGGAGCCAAAAACATAACAAGGGGCATGTAAAAGCCAAACTAATTCCACAGCAGTCATGCATCATGATCCAACAAAAAAAAATTCTGTACTTTAGAATATCAACTGCCTTTCGCATTAGGGGTTACACAAACAGCTACCTACCTTGGTGTTTGTCTTAGCAGTGAGGCCGATGACAATATGTCTTTGAATTACGAGCTGCCACTCAAGACAATCTTGGCTAAATTGCGTGGTTGGCATCGGCTCCCTCTCAGTATTTATGGGAGGTGCAATATAATTAGAATTAATGTTTTGCCTAAATTTTTATACCTATATCGTTTGATACCTCTGCGGGTTCCTCAGTCTCTTTTCACGCGATTGGACAGTGCTATAAGAAGTTTTATTTGGCGGTATAGACGCGCCAGGAGGGTTCTCCGGTTTATGAAACTACCTTATACACAAGGTGGGTTTAAGCTCCCAGACTTCAAGCTCTACCACTGGGTTGCTCTTCTCGGCCGGATTCGGAGCGTGCTATGCGGGTCGGAGGCTGGTCCGACTTCATTGTCCTATCAGTTAGCCTGCGGTCTGTCGGCCGGGTTCATGCTTTACAAGACATCCGATCCGAACTACTTCAAGCGAGTCAAGTTCAAGGTAGTTAGAGATATTACTAGGGTCTGGCAGGACATCTGTAAGCAATACTCTCTGCCCCAGCTTCACCATTATACACTGTTATGGGGTAATCCTATGCTGCTGATATATTTCAAGATACTATTGGGAAGGGTAGCAATGTAACTGCATTAATCAGATCGGACAATTGTACGATGAACGGGGGTTTTGCTCTTTCATCTAATTAAACGCAGAGTTTGGACTATTGCAGAGTACTTTTTTAAGTATTACAAATGAGGGACTTTTTTGTTAGAGGGCAAAAGTTATCAGTCATGCCTAACGCATCAGAAATACTGCCGGGAATATATATGAGCTCCGGCCGAGGCGCAATTGGCACTGCTTATCAGAAATGTTTAGCAGCAGCTAATGATAATAGTATACAGATAGCTATCAAACTAAGTCGATACTTAGGATTGAAATAACTGCTGAGGAAATACAGAAGTCAATGGGTGTCCTGGACAGCTAGTAACTTCTGTTAATTTGAAATTACAACAGCATCATATGTTGTATTATACACCAGCAATTATTTCTGAGTGGGCAGTATCTCGAACTTCCGCTAAGTCACTCTGTCCAAAATTTCAACTCTTTGCAATGGACCTAAGGCATATGTTTATTGACTGCCCTGGGCTCAACAGATTCCGGACTGAGATTTCCAATATTTTTACCCCATTCCTAGGTCAAACCTTTCGGCTCACCGAAAAGAAAATATTTTTGGGGATCAAATGTGATGACGCCAGGTACGAGAGTCTTTTAGCTACTATCATTATAGTATGTGCCCGAGTATGTATTGCTAGAGTCTGGATAAACAGTGTCGGTCCAAACGTTAGCGAAGTTTGAGTTCTGCTCCGACAGGTATATGAGATGGAATCTGCTCTGGCTAAAGCCAGAGGGCCTCACTCCTGGCTTAAATTCAATAGGATCTGGGCTAGCCTCCAATGGGATTAATGAGGCACTGTCATTCTATTATTATATATATTTTTTCAAAATGGCTCCACTCCTATTTCAACGCCTAATATTAATTTTAGAATTGGAAATTTGTCGTCATTTTCTTCTTTTTTGTTTATCATTGTTTTTGACTTTGACTCCGATAACTGGGTTATTTATTTCTATTTCTCCAGATAGGGTAGAGTCAGTTATAGATTGGAATCATGTGATGTTTACATTTCCAACGTTACAGTATAATCTATGTACAATCTATGTTTTACCTATATTCTTTTTCCTCCGTTTTCTTTTTTGTCAATTGTACTATACTGTGTAATATTCATAGGCCAATAAAATATTTTTTTTGTTTTAAAAATAAATAAATAAATAATATCACTAGGAAGCACTAAACAGCCGGCATGTGCCAGAATAGGGCTTTGAGGGACAGACGACCGAATGGAGATCTGTCACCGTGGGTATTGGGAGAACAGGCACAGTATATATGACTGGGCTTGTTTTGGGCTACATCCAGAAAAGGATGCAGCCCCAGGGTATAAATCATAGCCATTTTTGGGTTGCCACCAACCATTTTAGATCGGGTATACAAGATGGCAGTCCCCTCATTTTTGGCCTTAGAATATTTGTGTGAGGGCCTATTTTTGCAGGTTTAGCTTAGGGGTGGCCAGGGTTGCAGCACAGTAGTTTTCTGTTGTCTGCTAGAAGCCTCCTGTCATGCAGGGTGATCATGTGATAGAAGTGCTTCGGCCCTACAGAGAAGGATTGGGTTTGGTATTGGGCGATTTGGCCACACAATCGACCAGGTAACTGTGGGCCACTTCGAGCAGGGTAGCTTCTGCCATTGTGGCGTGCTCCCCGCCCTAAGGCCCAGCAGCGGACAAGGTTAGGAGCTAGGGACACACGGGAACACGCAATGTGGCCTCCAACAGGCCATCAATGTCTCCTGAGTTTCCTGCCCCTAAGCCTTCTCAAGGTAGGGGCTTAAAGTAAAAAACAGCAGGGCACCAGCAGGAACAGAGGTTGGGGAGGGGCATGCACACACCGCTCCGGTGTCGAAGGAAGGTTCTACTATGGGTGTTGGGACTCATGGCCATGCTGGGGTGATTGGTTTGCCTATTTTAGCTGAACTTGGTGGGGCTCACGAGGACCTGTTCCTATGTGACAACCCACTGGAGGAGGGCATTAGATAATTCTCTTCTGACTCCTTGGAGTGAGTGGGTGGGAGTTATTCTGGACCCTTGTCCTTCCTGGACAGTAGAAATTATGGCATCACTACAGGGGGATGGGTGGAATCCTGGGTGGAGTGGGGGGTCTCAGTGTCCTGTTCCAGGAAGGGAGCAGCTTTTGGGGTAGGGAGGCAGGTCCCTAGAAGTGGGAACGCATAAAGTGGCTTTATTGGGGCCCTGTCATCGGGCCCCACCCTCCCGGCAGGGAGGGCCTTTGTCATAGTTGCTGCCATGCTTGAGTGGAGTGAGGACGAGCGGGCATTGTCTGGGGCAGAGACAGGTTTGAGTTTTGTTGCTTGGAAGCCACAGAAGTCATAAGCCAGGTTGGACAGTGGGGGCCAACCAGAGGTCAAGAGTATTGGCCCAGAGCACAGTATAGGGGAGCAAAAGGGCAGGGCCCACCATGTATTTTTATCAGGGAGCTGCACACTAAGCCTTTTTTTCTCCTTTTCAGGGGCAGGCACTGTGGCAGGTTTCAGACCTGGGAGATCACAGTACGGCTCAGTTAGTCAGTCAGTCAAAATACTTTATTCAGTTCATTGCAAAAACCATAAAAGTGTAGTACAAAATTCATCGAAGTCAAGACCTTGGTTAAAAAATGATACATTAATTTACAAACCTTATCACAACAAAATCATGTGCAGATAAAATGTACATTATAAATATGATAATTAAGAAGATAAAAACCGGCAAAGAGCCAATTAAAAAAAGATTAAACAAAATGCTGAATCCTAGGCCTATATATACCACTATGTGCAATCTATCCAGTTAATTTTCCTCTTCAGTCTTAAAGCAATAGTTAAACAATTTTCTACATTGAAGATCTCCAATGTAGTAGACAACAACTGTAAATATAAAAGGGCAGGTTTAACTTGTCTGAAACCCTTGTCTTTGATAAGGGGAATGATAATTTTTTTGCGAATAGGACACAAATGCTTACAAAAAAAGATAAAATGCATAGTGTCTTTAGTTGAGAAACCGTCACAAGAACAAATCTCCATCTCCGAGTCTTTAGTCCATCCTGAACGGTCAGTAAGGAGAAGGTGGAATTTGTTCAGTCTAAATTTAGTCAATAAAAATCGATGGTGCATATTGTTGACGAGACTCAAGTAGGGTTCTATACCATCAATGGTGATTAACATTTGGTGAGCCCTAACAGATGGTTTACATAGTTCTTTTTCTTCTCTATCCAGAGATGCCAACTGTTTATATGTATCTTTCACCCATTTGATGTCCCCTTTCAACAGTTTATCCGGGGAATAATATAGTTCCCGATGATCCAGATAATCAACCCCACACTCTTGATGAACGATATATCCCGGGGTAGACTGAGGAACACATAGCAAGGATTGAAAAAATTTATCCTCAATCACCTGCAAGGCCTTAACATTTTTTAACCCCCACAAGTCAGCTCCATACATCGCTATAGCAGTGCATTTAGCATCATAGATTTTCATCACTGCTTCCATAGGCTTCACACCCAATTTACGAGCAAAATCCCATACTGCCAGGATGGACCTGGCGAAAGCATTTCGTTTGGCAACTAACTGGGGTAACCAGGTAGAGTTATCATCAAAAATTACCCCCAGATAGGGAAATCTTGTCACCCTAGATAAAACATTTTCTTCGCAAATCATTGTCTTAATTTTTTTTTGTTTACTCCCCACAATCATTACATGAGATTTAGGAAAATTTACACTTAGATTCAGTCCCTTCATAAAACTAGAAAATGAATTTAAAAGACATTGCAACCCCACAGCTGTGCGTGCTATTAATGCAGCGTCGTCGGCATACAATAATGCTGGAATGGGGAATTTACCGGCCCTTGGTAAGTCTTTACATGCCTCAGTTAGGGCGACCCCTAGTTCATTAATGAATAAAGTAAAAAGTAAGGGGGCCAGGATACAGCCCTGCCTAACACCATTAATGATCGCGATCTCACCTGTACTATTTCCCAAACGGTCGTACCTAACTGTGGCTGTAAGGTCCCTGTGTAGATCAGCAAGAAAATACACAATGTTTTTGTCAACTCCTAACTTGAGAAGCAGTTCCCAAAGCTTGGACCTATTCACTCAATCAAAGGCCGAGGAAAGGTCCATGAATGCTAAATACAAGGTGCCCCGTTTAGCGATAGCGTATTTCCCTATTAACAGGTAAAGGTTGAGGCACTGGTCTACTGTGCCTCGACCTTTCCTGAACCCATATTGTAAGCATGAAAGGGTTTCTGTGTCCTCCAACCAAGTTGTTAATTTACCAAGGACCACTCGCCCTAGCACTTTAACTGCGGCGTCGATGAGGGAAATGGGGCGATAAAAACTTGGATCCCCCCTATTTCCTTTCTTAAAAATGGGTACTATGACAGATTTGGATCAAGTGTCCGGAATATCTGCCATAGAAACCCTATTAAAAACATTGACTAAAATTCTAGCCCAGGTCTTGACATCAGATTTAAAGAGGTCAGCAGGGACGCCATCGGGACCCAGAGCCTTATTACTGGTCATCTTCCCGATCGCCTCTGTTACCTCTAGCTCAGATACCTTTAAAGTATAGGGATTTAAGAATGGGGCCGCTATACTCCCCACCCCACTATTTCCCCCTTCATAGACTGACTTGAAATGAGAGCACCACGCCTGTTTCTGGATGCCACAATCTAAGTGATCATTACAGGAGTCCTGAAAAAAAGGTTTATTAACGACGGCCCAGAATTTGGCACTGTTTCTGAGTACGTCTACTGAGGTTAGGTCTTCCCAGGCAGCTACCCTAATCTCCCGTCTTCTTGTGTCCAGGGCTTTTTTATAGTTTTTCCTTAATAGGGCCACCATGGCCCTATTCACTGGTTTGCAATTTAGGGCAGCTTTTAATTTTTGATTAGCTGCTGAACAGTTGTGATCAAACCACCCTTGTTCAGCAGGTACCTTAGCTTTCCCTGTTTGACTACGATACGAAGAAACCTGGGCACAGATAATTGAGTAAGCCGCTAAAACCTCCTCATTCTCTGCCTCCAGGTTCAAACAGGTTTCCAACTCAGAGCCTACTGTGGATAATAAATTGGAATGAAAGTCTTCCGCTATAACCCTGCTCCATCTGAGTCTGCGGGCCTGATCTGTCGGACGAATGTCCGATTTGTCCATTCTATTTGGTGCTGTCGTAGACTTTAAGACCAGATCCGACAGACTCAGAACTACTGGATTGTGGTCACTAAAGTGTGACCACACGGGCGAATATTCAAGAATCCTATCCCCCAGTGTTAAACTAATAAAAATATAATCAATAAATGAATGACAACCATTCCCCTTAAATGTGGGTATTTCCTTATCCCGCGATGTAGGGAGCATCAAACCGTTGTCTGCCAGGATTGTCTCGAGAAGACCGCCCTGATCAGAATGTTCGAAATGAACGTCTCTCTGTTCGACAGGGCCGAATAGATCTAGGGACGGACACTCGTCCGGGCATCCATGGATATTAAAGTCTCCCATAACTACGAGAAAACAATGGCTATCATTTGCCTCCCTATAATTTTCCAAAAACAAATTTAATATACCCAGGTGCTCGGTCGTGGTAACTCTATCATACGAATTGTAAAAGTTAACTATTAAAATCCTTCCCACCCCACTCAAACAAATTTGTACAGCCAGGATATTCCGTGAACCGGTGTCTAACTGTGTGTATACCCCTTGAATAGTAGCTGCAATTAGGATGACCAAGCCACCCTTCGCCCTCCCCATATTAGATTTGACCGCAGGAATGTGGTAACACGCGTAACCATCCAGGCTCAAGATGTCACCCGTGTCCCACGTTTCCTGAAGGCCTATTATATCATACATACTAATGGACTCTCTCCATGTTGGATCATCTATCTTATTTTTGAGACCAGCTACATTCCAGGTCATTAATTTTAAAGAGCGGTCTTGATAGCCAGGAGTTTCTGCCATTATGGATGTATTAAGATCCCTGGAACCTATAGATTCTACCGTTGTCGTGGCATCAGGGACATTAATCACGACAAGAGGAGCAAGATTGGTTTTTTGGCTACCTAGTCATTCATTATCGCCCAAATTTGAAAAAATATCAAATCTATTTAAAACGGGGACCGCAAAGTCATAGGGCAGTCTCCCTTTACCTATATTACTATTCGCTTGCCTGGTTTGAGGTGGTGGATAAAAGAAGCCTAGCGGGAGAAGATTTACCTAATCTTTTTCGATTCTGGATGACCCCGCCTGTCTCAGTATGTCCTTGACCAACCTTGGGGATCTAATGCTTACGACCACGCAGTCTCCCTCTAGGCTTTTTTTAGTATTGCCCACCCAAGGGACCCTTCTAACCATCAAAATATTATCATACAGGTATTCTCCCAGATCTGTTTTACTAGAGAGATAGAAGAGTGTCTTATTTTTTATCGAAGACCAGTGTTCATTTTGACCCTCCTTGATCTTCGGAACATTCGCCAGAATGATAGTATGGGGGCATGCCTCAACTGGTAAATTTAAAGCTGACTCTCTCTTCTTGAAGGGCTGCGAGTGAGGGCCTGATCTCCCTTCTGGGACCTTGGGGCCCTGTTTCACCCCCAAGGTAGCACCAGTCACTTTTAGGACCTGAATAGGAATGTTTAAAGGAGCCAAAGACTCTGTGGGTACTGCAGGACATACTAGGGGTGTGACCGAACTTTCACCACCGTCCTTACCTAGGCCAGGAGCGCCATCAGGCGCACCTGGTGCTCCCTTATGTTTATCCAAGAGACCCCCCAATCTTTTTATTTCAGCGAACATCCGGTCTAATTTAGCCACTAAAGGTTTTATAATACCCTTTATCTTTGAATCAATAAGGCCCGCCAATTGGTTAGGCTGTTCGTCATCCAATTTGATGGTGCTAGGTCCTACTAATGCGTCATCTACCTTTTCTAAATTTTTAATAGGTGTAGTGGGTGTGACTGCTTTATTTCTTGTTGAACAGGTACCTATGCGTTTCAACTGAGTTTTTCTGCATAGTCTAACCACTCTAGGTGCAGGGGTTAGAGGATGCTGTGCGATAGGGTCCGATAAAACCTCCAAGTCCAACTCAAAATGTTCAGGCAATTCCAAAACAAGGGGGTCATTGTTATCACCAATACTACGGTCACCTTGGCCCAGGCGGATCGGGGAAGAGGAACACATGATAGATGGCAGAGATTCGCTGCTTAACCCCAAGGACTGTCGTCTTTCAGTATTAATTTTCTTAACCACTTTTACTAAGTAGTTATCCAAAGTACCAAGGACGGTTGGAGCACTTAAGGATGACATGTTACTACTTACTGTAAGACAATCCCCAATTGGTTCAAAAGTATTGCACCCCCACTATCAATTAGGAGATATACGTAGCAATGCAATTTACAACCGTTGTTCACAAGCATAAGTAAATGGAATCTCACTGTGACTTTGATAGGTAAGGGCAGGGTTTGTGGCCCAGCCCAGCCTCGTTCTACCCCGGACTGCCACAGACTGTCCCGCCTTTGTCCCGGGCTTCTCCCGGGCGGCACCCGCGTGCGACTCGCGGGGCGAGAGGCGTTCCGTTTACTTAAGCGCCTCCGGGCGCGCTGGTGACGCGAATGCTGCTCGCCTCCCTGGGGCAGCTGGGAAGGGTAGTTCGCGTTGGTCTGGCCGTTTCCCTCATGGCGTGGCAGATAGCGGGAAAGCCGTTCCCCTCACGGCTGCCGGTCCGCTTTAGCTGTTGGCCCCCTGGAGCTCGGGACGCTCCGTTTACTTAAGCGCCTCAGGGCGCGCTGGTGACGCGAATGCTGCTCGCCTCCCTGGGGCAGCTGGGAAGGGCAGTTCGCGTTGGTCTGGCCGTTTCCCTCACGGGGTGGCAGAGAGCGGGAAAGCCGTTCCCCTCATGGCTGGCGGTCCGCTTTAGCTGTTGGCCCCCCCCTCAGTTGCCCCAGGGGAAAGAGAAGTTCTGGCACAGAACAGTCAGCCGGACTGCATCATGGCACTCCGCCTTAACTGTAGATGTGCATGTAGATGTAGGACAGCCTCGTCAGGGTGATCTTTGGAGCGGAATGGAGCCACTACATCATGGGGCCACTACAGGTTGCTTCGGCCTTCAATGGTAGACTGCCTGTGTGGGTATGGTACAGCCCCACAGGCTTTGGGTCATGTTGAATAGCCTCCACAAAGGGTGGCAGATATGAGGAGTGGCCTGGAGGGGCTCATGTAGCATAATGATGGCCTAGATTATGGAGATGAGAGTCTCGAGGAAGGGGAAATTGTTGAGCCTGAGGTACAGGACCGTGTGGCACCACAGGAGCGGGATAGGGACAATATTTGGGAGGGGGTGCTTCAATACTGCCTCTAGTGCTATTTTACAGGTCAGGACATGGGTGCAAGGACAAACAGTGGCAAGGCAATAGCGCATATTAACTAGGCGGCAGGTTTCAGAATGGGCCCTGACTGTGCGGCCAGGTAAGATAACCATTGCACGTAAGGTAGGGTGGTTCAGTGATGGTGTCAACAGGGGTGGCATGGGCTCAAAGGGGAGCAATAAACACATCTCTGCCATGGTAAGTATGTCATAAACATGGGTGTAGGTATGGACACCGGGGCAGGGCAGAGGCCCTGTATATGGTAGGTGCTGACGGACATGGGGAACAGGCAAGGGGGTGATGCAGGCATGCGTGGAGACAGGCGTAGGTACGACTACAGGAGAGGTGTGACAAACAGGGGGATAAAAGGAAGGTGGAGGAGACAGGGAAAGAGAGTAATGAACATAAAATCAGGAAGCTACCTTACAAGGAGGTTACAAATCCATTGGGGGCTCATTTAATGTAGTAAACAAAATAAAGGTTTTGAAAATTTGAGTATATCGAGCTTTGGGTGGAAGAGTGCTTGAAGGAAGAGGAATACAAGCTGGCTAAGCACACACGGCTGCCTGTTAATCATTTATGTAAGTGTTTACTGCAAAAAATACCCTGAGCAGAGTGTTGTCTTGTTTAAATACATGGACATGATACGTAAAGCACAGATCTCTTTCAAGGGGAATGCGTGGGCCCAGTATGATGAGGAGTTTTGGGAGCGTATAGCCTGGGACCACGAAGCAAGGTGGGGAGAATTTGATACCCACTTGTGGCAGCAAACAATGGGCTCTGACAAATTTGGCATGACTATGTGCACACAGAGTGGCTTGCCTATAGTTTATATGCCCTTTGAAGCCCATCCCACCTGAGGAGTGGTGGACAGACCCAAAGGAGCACAGGGATGATAGCAGGGCACTAGTTGGGACTTCAATAAGGGTTTGTGTACAAGGGAGTATTGTTGTTTCAGGCATGAGTGTAATGAATGCGCAGGGAGGCATACCCTGGTCAACTGTTATGGAGGGGCACGAGGCATGTCTGGAGTTCAACAGGTCTCTCAAAATTCCCAATGGCATCAGAGCTCGGGGAACAGGGTCAGCTACTACAGGAGGCTTCAGGGTAGGTCGGGGCTCTCACGGGACTTGAGGAAAAGGCTCATATTCCCATTAAGTTGGAGAGGCTCACTGTTTGGGGGACGCTAGTGTCTAACTAGAGGGTTTTACCTTGGGTGTCCAGTTGGCCTACACTGGTCAGCGGGTACAGGACTGGGCTGAGAACTTGAAGATTGTTAAGGCACACTCACAGGTCGGTGTGGGACAATTTGAACAAGGAAATAAAAGAAGGGGGATTGGCTCTGATCCTTTTTACACTTGGCTCATGTCTGATCTGATTGTCTCTCCTATAGAGGTGATGGCGAAGAAGGAGAAGGTACAATTCAGGCTCATCCAACACCTGTCATGGACAGAGGGTTCCTCAATCAATGATGTTATTGGTGAAGAGTTATCCTCTGTGTCTTACTCGTCTGTGTACGTAGCGGTGGCCATGGTAGAACAGGCAGGACCTGGGGCCCACATGGCAAAATGTGACATAAAGTCTGCTTTTAGGTTACTACCGGTACACCTTGATGATTTTCAATTGTTGGGTATTCATTTCGATGGATGCTGGTATGTGGAGAAAGCAGTCACTAAGGAATGCTCCTTTACATGAGCACTCTTCGAGTGTTTCAGTACATTTTTGCAGTGGATTTTCATGACAGCCACTGGTCACGACAAGGTGACGCATTATTTTGTTGACTTTTTCTTGGTCATGTACTCTGGTTCCACGGACTACCAGTGGCTGCTGGTAGGTTTACTGGAGCTCATGAAGATTGTGGGGGTTCCTTTGACCCTAGATAAAACGTGGTGCCCGGTAACAACAATATAATTACTTGGAATTGAACATGACTCAGTGGCCACGACAGCTCCCTTTCCAAAATAGAAGAAACTAAAATGCAGGTACTGTTGGATACCCTGTTGGTAAAGCAAAAGGTAACGCTACGGGGAAGTGCAAGTGTTGTTAGGTCACTTCAATTTTGCATGTTGAGTTGTGGGACAGACGACTAAGGGGAGATATGCCCCCCAGAGGTATTGGAAGACAGGCACAGTCTAGATGACTTGGCTTGCTTTGGGCTACATCCTGTAAGTATTTATCCCAAGGGTATAAATTATAGCAATTTTTGGGCTGCCTCCAACCATTTCAAGTTTGCTATACACAGTGACAGCACCCTAATTTTTGGCCTTAGAAACATTTTTGTACCTCCCATCCTCTCCTTTTTGTAGGCTTTCGGTTTTAAGGCAAGTACAATCTGGTTGATATTCATTGGCAGGCAAAATGTAGCAGGTGCGTAGGGGTTGTTTTTTTTTTGTATCAGTTGTCGCTAGAGACAGGTGCGAGAAGGAGGCAGTTGGCATACAAGTTTGCAGGCCTTCAGTTAAGGTTAATTTGATTAATATAGGTTAGGTAGGCAGGAAGCAAGGTTCTCACAGGGCCATTGCGCAAGTCCTGGAGTTAAAAAGTTACGTTATAGGATTAAAAAGTTGATCACAGGTTAATTAGTGCATAGATAGGTAGAGGGGTGGTGTAAGGTACGTTAATCAGAGAAGCACATTTGGTTATCATGTAAAGTTTAATGTGGATGTATATTGGGCGTGATTAGGAGAGGGGGAGGAGAAAGGTAGTTGACTAAATGTATAGTGAGGTTTTAGTTCTGTAAGTCTTTGGCTATTACGCACCTGTTTCAATAAAGTGGCCTTTCTCACTATATTTGGAGTCAGTGATCTGGAAGGTGCCACGTTTTGCCCAAGGAACATGTAAACATTGGCCATCCAGGCAGGTCCCTTTTTCACAAGACAGTATCCTGATAGCATACCATAGTGGTTAAGCCTCTTGCTAGACATTGGAACTTTAGGGTTAATGTTCAAATAATGTCCTTATAGTCCAAATCTATCTAGCCACAGAGAGCGTGTTTGTAAGTACCAGACAGCAAACAGTACACGAGTTAAACACCAACAGAGGGAGCCAGCAGAGAAACACACGAGGGGCAGTGCACCTTGAAGCGAAAGGAGGTGAGGGAGAAGTACACGAGAGAGAAATGCAGTATGAGGGGGACCATTAGGGGGAGCACACACAAAGAAGAGAAAGAGAGCTGGAAAACACTTGCACTGTCATGGTGTCCTTGATCAAAATGTAGTTCCCTAAAAGTGAGATGTGGAAGGACAAAAGAAAAGAGACTTTGCGCAGGGGAAGGACAAACACAAAATGGAACAAGATTGACAAGGTAAGTAATCGCATAAGAAGCAAGCACATAACAGTGACAGTAAAGCCAAGTAAGCACATTGGGGCAGATTTACAAGTCCCATGCGCCGCCGGTGCATCACGTTGTGTGACGCACCAGTGGCGCAGCCTGCTAAGGGATATTTACAAGCACAGGTAAAGTCACCCTGCGTGACTTAACCTGTGCTTGTAAATATTGCCCCTGTTCACACAACACTTTGCGTGTTAGGGGCGGGGCATGGGTGTTGCTGTGGGTGTTCCCACGCAACACCCATGTCCACTGAGGCATTTCCAGATTTACGAGAAATCGTAAATCTGGAAATGCGTCCGAATGCTACGCCACCAAAGGGGTGGCGTAGCCAAGCGAAACGAGGAGAAATGTTTTCATTTCTCCTCGTTTTTTCTTCTTTCAATGCGTGCTGCATTCTACATCACAAATTGTAATAGGAAAATGCCTTCAGTGATTTCTTTTGTGCTGGAAGGGGCCCCTTCCTTCCTTTCTGCAATCTCCCCATGGCGCAGGCACCCTTGCACCTTGGTGCAAGGGTGCCTGCACCGGCGCATGGCAGCTGTTTCTGCACTAGCGCAGGGGAGAGCACAGGAATGCGACGTATCATTGTAGATATGTCGCATTCCTGTGCTCTGAAAGTGCCGCAGCGTGGCGCAGCCAAAGGGCTTGCGGTGCTGTGCTGCGGCTCTTTCTTGTAGATCTGCCCCTATGTGGGCATTAAGCTCCAGAATTGTCTTGGTACCCTGTCAATAGCGATTTTCCAATCAGACAGCTTGTTCTAGGCTCAATCTAAAAACTAAAAATTAATCCATGTTAGGCTTTTTTCAACCACTAGATGTCAGAAGGGCTCCATCTTTGTGGCCTGCGTAACTGTTATTGTAATACTGTCTATGCATTCCTTTAGGGCAGTGGTATCCAAACTTTTCTGTAGTAAGAGCTTCATATGTTCAATAAAAATCTTCCAGAACTACTAATATTATTAGTGTTGTAATAACAGCCACATGAGACAAGAATTCATTGGTGGCAATTCCATTCAAGACTATCAGCAATTATCACACCAATGCATCACGAAGATTTACCAGTATTAATTTAAAAAAGTGTTTAGCAATTTGCAGTGCCTTTACAAGGGTAATAAATAACCACCACAGTGTAATGCCTCTGGCGCAGGGTAATAATACATCTCAATGTGGCTTGATTTATCACTCAAATATTAGCTTTAAATGTAGCATAACTTGTGAATTTGTTAAATACATGTGCACTCTAAGGGGCAGATTTACAAGCCCCTTGCGCCGCTTTTACGCCGCCGTTTCGTCACTTTTGTGACGCAGCGGCGGCGCAAAAGATGCACCATGGTGCGGGGTATTTACAACGTGACGCATCTCCCAGATGCGTCACGTTGTAAAGCCCTGCGCCAGCAGAGGCGTACCATCGCAGGGGGAGGCGTTCCTGTGCAGGAACGCCTCCCAAAAGTGGCTGAGTGAAATCTACAAGATTTCACTCAGTCCCTTTTGGGCCCATGCTGCGTCAAAACCCTGCGCCTGCTTGAAGCAGGCGTAAGGATTGGCGCAGCATTGTACACATAGGGCCCCCCTGATCATTGCTGGAGCTGCGTCACGCTTGCAACGCAACTCCAGCAATGCGCCGCTTTTACTGCACGGATGCGTGACGCATCTGTGCCGTTTTTGCCCAATGGTGCGCCGCATTGTAAATGCGGTGCATCATGGGTGGCGGAGCTGCGGCGCACAATTACTGGCGCATCCTTGCCGATATGCAGGGATGCGCCAGTAATTGTAAATCTGCCCCTAAGAGTACATATGCAAAGAAAAAACATAGGTTTATTGTTATCCAGCCACGGTCCATGCAGGTAACAGTGATGGGGCGGTAGGGCCACGTTGTGGGGGATTTCGACGGACGATGCATCAGGAAAATTCCCTCTGCATCATCCCTCGAAATCCCCCCGGGCGGCCCCACCGCAGTTACCTACACGGACATCAGCTGTTTTTATCCAACTCAATTTTTGGAATGGTTGAATTTGAAACTCAAAATTAAAATTCAGTAGGAAATTCAGCCATTTTTCTCCAAACCTCACCAGCTACTCATTGGGGAAGCCTGCTGGAGGGGTTATGATTATGTTTCTTATTACAACGCAAAATACTGACTGACAATCTAACTACTAGAAATGGAATTGATTGAACCAAATAAATGCTACGAAAACAATATAGAAATTGAGTGAACTGAATGGAGAGGAGTTGGCCTAACGGCTAGGGCAGGGACCTCGGACCTGGGGATCTGGGTTCGAGTCTCGGTAACGACGCCCAAAATCTCCTGTGATTCTGGGCAAATCACATACAGCCTGATTCATCAAGCCGAATTGCGCTCGCAAAGGGCCAGATTCTGAGAATCTGGCCCATTGCGAGCGCAATTTTTGCATTTGGGATTCATCAGACCTCTCGGTAAATAGCAAAAACTTAGAAAAATGCTTTTAAAAGCATTTTTCTAAGTTGCATTTTGCACACACATATGTCCTTTGGACGTGTGTGTGCGCAACACCAGTTTCAATTTGCATTTAAGGGGTGCTACAGGGTGTCCTTTGGACACCCCTGGCACCCTTTAAATCGCTATCTTATTTGCGAGTAGCAAATTGCGAATCGCAAATAAGGAATACTCCCCATTCATTCCTATGGGCCTTTTGCCTGTAGGAATGAATGGGGAGTATTCCTTATTTGCGATTAGCAATTTGCTACTCGCAAATAAGGAATGTGTAGGAATCGCTATTTATTTAGCAATTCCTACATGAATACCATTTTGCGAGTCCTTAATAGCGATTCGCTATGAATCGCTATTAGGGGCTCGCAAAACGGCCCGTTGATGAATCAGGCTGTTAATCTCCCCGTGCCTAAAAATGAATGCGCGTCCTCATGTAACGTAACTGGTGCTATGTAATGTAATTAAGTTTGTGTCTAGTTCGCGCTATATAAAACTGCAAAAAAAATAAACATCTGCATGTCAAATGATTCATGCCTATATCGAATATGTTTTTATAACATGATTTAATATGTGTGCTCTCTCTTTGCCGAAATTCCAATAAGCCTCGCACTAACGATTAATATTTTCTCTAGTTCACACCATTTTCTGCATAGGGTTTGCGCTAAAATCTGGACTTTGTTGTACCATTTAACTTGATGTGAGAAAAAAGTTGGTAATCCATCGAATTTCAACTACATGAGGAAACCAGTTTACAGCAAATGAATGCCCAAGAAAATGTCCCGTTTGCTTTCACTAAGAAATATTGCCAGTTTCCAGCAGAAAACGCCTCTAAAAAAAGGTGGAAAAAAAAGAACAGGATATTCAAGGCATGCCACAATAGGATATGGCGTGACTTTGCTGAAAGCTTTTTACATGAGGGCTAGAAATCTCCCAGCATTGCTACATCGATTGAGAGCTGTGTGGGTGAGTACCTCAAGCTAGAGTTACTGACCTTAGAGCTAGAGAACCAGTGGGCTTATTTACAAGCCCATTGCGCTGCCGGTGCACCTGTGGAGCAATGGGCTTGCCCAAGTTTACAAGACAACTAAAAGTCATCCTTTGTGACTTTTCATGGCCTTGTAAACATGGGCCCCTTTAATGCATTAATTACTCTGTGTGAAATGGGTGTTCCATGAGTGTTGCTGTGGATGTTCCGAAGCAACATCCATCGTACTTGTAAAACTTTTTGTAAACTTTGTAAAACTTGGAATGCGTCAGAATCCTACGTCTCCCCAGGGGAGACATTGGAGTGGAGCAACAAGAAGAAATACTTTTATTTCTCCTCATTTTTTCCTCTTCCTCTGCGTGCTGCATTGAGGAAAATGTCATTAACCGCTTGCGCGCTAGCGGTTTTCCCGCTGCGCGCTGCGTTTTTTAAAAAGCTGCGTTACATGACGAGCTCAGCTCGTCATGAGCTTACGAGCGTCGTAACTCATGACGAGCTGAGCTCGTCATGAGCGGGGAAGGGGTTAATAAATGTTTTTGTGCATTAAGGCACACCTTCCTGCACAAAAACAATGATTAATGCATCATTCCCGCAGCACATGCACTCTTGCAAAATGATGCAAGGGTGATGCAAAATGATGTAAGGGTGATGCAAAATGATGCAATGGTGATGCAAAATGATGCAAGGGTGCCTGCGCTGGCGTATGGCACCCAATTGTGCACCATCCCAGAGGAATGCACAGGGATACCTCCTGTTGTTGTTAATACAACATAACCCTGTGGTTTGAAAATGAGACAGCACAGCACTACTAAATGGTTTGTGGCACCGAGCTGCATTATTCTCTTGTAGATGAGGCCCCAGGTTCGAGTCTCGGCATCGGCTCAACATCCTTTGGGCCTCATTTACATGACCCCTAGCGTCACTTTTGCGCCGCCGGAGCGTCACTTTTTTGATGCTCTGGTGGCACAATGTGCCACAGCATATTTACAAGGCCACACAAAGCCACTTTACGTGATTTTCTTATCTTAGCATTTCAAATATGTTCCTCTTTCACACAGAACACTGCGTGAAAGGGATGTTCCATGGGTGTTGCTGTGGGTGTTTCCAAGCAACAGCCATGGAATCTGAAGAATTCCCAAATTTATGAGGAATCGTAAACCTCGAAATGCGTCAGAATCTAGTTCCACCCCAGGGGTGGCGTTAAGGAGATGCAATTAGGAGAAATATCCTTATTTGTCCTAGTTTTTCCTCTATCTACATGTGCTACATTCTGCAGCACACATAGAAAGAGGAAAACACCTCTTGTGATTGTTGTTGTGCAGTAAGGTGTCCCTTCCTGCACAAAAACAATCACCTCTACAACGCAGACACCCTTACATCATGGCGCAAGGGTGCGTGTGTTGGCGCATGGCAGCCCACTGCACGCCAGCACAGTGGAAAAGCACATGAATGCACCAAATCTTATACATACAGCACATTCCTGCCCTTTTCTTTCGATGCAGGGAAGCGTAGCAAGATTCCTTGTAGCGCTGCCTGGCGCCAACACTTTGTAAATGAGGCCCTTTGATTCTGCGCAAATCACTTAAACTACCCATAAATACAAAAAATGAATGTGTCCTTGCGAAATGTAGCAGATGCTCGTGCAAAGCGCTCCAATACCTTGGGTTAAATTCACACTGCAGTGAACAAATGTAACATCAATTAATCAATCTAACAGTGGATCTGTTTTCTAAAAAGAGAATACTTTGAACAATAAAATACATTTCAACAATTGTATCCTATAATGTTTCTAATTTTTCATGCCAAGTGAGTTTATACATTTTTCCCATTTCCTATCTGTATAGGTAGCCAAACTATGCTAGGGGAAGGGTAATTTAGGGGTCCTTTGGTTTATAGTTGAAAAAGTGCCAAACAATAAAATCCAGTCTAAAATAGACACTAAAAAATGAAGCACAAAATACACCATATATTACCATTAGAACTGTTATTCAACTTCATTTTTGTGCTCGTAAGTGAATGAAGATCAAGTGAAGAAAAACATACCGATGGTTCATGAAAGGCCTGAAAGGCCTCAGTAAAGCAAGAATTGTCCTGGCTGTGGGAATGCTCATGGTGGCAAAGTCCCTCAAGGGACAACATTGAATTCCCCATGATGCAAGGAGATCTTACAAAACGTCTATGTAGCAAGAGCTCATTCTATAAATCAGCTTCCATGCCCAGTGCCATACAAGCACTTCTAAACAAAGGGAAGAAATGAAAGGAATTTGCAAACTTCTTTGACAATAAAGTTAAACACCGCCCTCCCCCCCCCCATACGGACTATGAACGTTGACACGACAATGAATCGGACATTTTCTCAAACCTGGTCTAACTCCAGAGACATATCTCAGACGGAGCTTAGAAATATTATATCTAAGATTAACCCAGACAGAAACTTCCTAGACTTTTATAATCCTCTCCCTACAGCAAAAAAAACTTCCCAGGCTGCCTAAAAAACAGGACAAGTCTCTCCATTGTTAAAAGAAGCAACTGATGACCGAGATAGTTTCAACAACTTCCGTCCGGTCACAGGACTGTCATTCTTGTCCAAAATAGTATAAAGCTGCATCAACACACAATTTACTCCATTAATATAGGACAACAACCTACTTGATGTATCCCAAATATTGTTTTGAGCAGACCAAGACAGCCCTCTTATGCTTACCTGACTAGACCTCTCAGAGGGGTTTGATACCATCAACAATGAGATCCTTACCTGCACCCTAAAAAAATGCATAGGCCTCAAAGGGAAAGTTCTAGAATAGTTCAAGTTATTGTGGAAAAGTAAATTTTGCCATGTTCTGTGTCCCTACGTGTCCTCCATCTTATGTTATGTGTGCATGATTAATATGCATATGTATTCCCCATGTTTGATTAAAGACGCAATTACAGTTGTGTCCATCTCTAGTATGCCAGTTTCCAGTTCTCGTGAAAGCTACGAGTATTAGGCCTATGTAAAGTTACGTTGCCACGTTTCTCAGTGTGCACGTTATTTCATTGAAAAGTCCCCGTTTCTAGGCCTCAAAAGGGCCCGGACACCAGATTCAGCTCCTGTCTCCTGAGCCCTCGCTGAGGAGCGATACAGCCCCCACCTGTATCCTCGACCCTTCACTTACTTCCTGCCTCACAGTGCCCGGCTCGGCCTGGCTCTGCCCACGAGTCTGCCAAGAGTATGTTATGATTCTAGTTATCAGTCCAGCCCTCCTTCTCTGCATTCCTAAGCTACTGAATCGCATCAATAGTTTCCGTCATTGTCTAGCCTTTACGTCTCCATGCAGGAGAAATACTGCATTTAATGGTCATTTAATATTCCTCAACACGCACTACATGTAGAATAATGCATGCTCCAGTCTAAGAGTCTGTTAGCCTCTCCCCTCCTGACTCTTAGTTTATATCAACATGTCCTCTAAACATTAGATACTAGATAGGGTTTAGGTACATGTCGCCCTGACTCTCCAGACTTCAGTCTCTACTCCTAGCGCAGAGTTCATAGCCCCCAGCTTCTCCTAGTAACACGTAATTGTCAGTTTGCGCGCACCATCAGGTCAGAGGTCCCGGCTCCTTAGGTAGCCCCCTCCATGTTTCCGCCCCATTTATGACATATTCTGTTACGTTTACATCACATGTCTATGTATACGCCTCTTGTTACACCCACTTTCACCCTTATCTTTCGCGACTGTTATTGACCACACCCACTGCTCCGCCTACTGTATTCACTATAATGCAACTGTTTTAGTATATATGCTTGTGTACTGTTATTAAATGTTACGCCGATTCCTTTTCCCCTAGCGCGCTCATTCCCTGTCCCCCCTGCAGGGCCCTGCCATCCTGTTCCCGTGCAGGTTGTCCTGTTCCTGTCGTTTATGCTGTATTAAACCTGCAAACTCCTACTACCTCGAATCTTGACTCTTATTTATTGAGCTATCTGTTATTGCTATGTCCAGTCAAACCTAGATCCGGTATTATTTATTTATATACCACATAATGGCGCCCGAATAGGGACTTGCCCTTTCCCCACGCGCCGGTGAAGCCACGCCGGCCCCCTGACCCTCTGCAGCCGTGACGGAACCATACCGTGCACGTGCAGATATTTCTGCTTCAAGTATCCCTCAGGCCCACGGAGGAGACGGAGGTGGCGGTCCAGCATCCAGACGAGGCGGTGGAGGAACGCGGCGAGTCCCGACCAGAGCCCAAGCCGAGAGTCCAAGGTCCGAGGTATCCGGAGGCCCACCCGTAACTGAAGTCCGAAGTTCGTCCGTCCGGCGTCGAAGCAGTCCAGTCCAGTCCAAGGCCTTCCGTTCTTGCTGCCCGGTGAGTACCGTTGCTGGGGTAGTATCTAGACAGGGTCAATCTAATTGACTCTGGTCCGTGGGTTTTGGTGGTACACAGACCCAAAACGAAGTGTCCACTTCGGTGGATGCGGGTCCTGACGTGTCTCTTTATGAGACCGGTAAGTTTCGTACTGTTTTAGCAGTGCATCTAGTTTCTGTTCTAGTCAGTTCTGTTCTCGAGGAAATTCATGTATTCTGTTTTCAGTATTCCAGGTAGTATTCTGTTCGAACTGTTATTTTAAATGTTCTTCATGTATTTTAATGTCGTGGTATGAAAGTGGTGTAGTTATCGTGTTCATTGTGTATTGTATTGTGTCTAGATTACAGTTCAGTCATGCCCTTATTTTCGAAACTACGTCAGTTGAAAACCAGAAAAGGTCTGCTAGAAGCAGCAGTTCCTGTCCCGCCTAGGGACAGTCCAGGTCATTTTATGTATCAGAAGCATGGCATAAGTGCCATATTATATCTAGATTTATGGGTAGAGTATACCAAACAGTTAGAAGAAAAGTATAGATGGCCCGTATCAGGTACATGGGATGCCGAGTGCATCATGCGAGTAGAAGAAGCATTATGGAAAAAGAAAGCCAGACAGTCACAGAAAGATGCCATCGAGTTATGGCGCAAAGAATCTCATAAAAGAACCGAAAAAGAAATCAGAAAGTCAGAATTAAGTAGAGAATCCTTAGAACGAGCCCAAGAAAGGGAACTAATCGAGATAGGTGAACGAGTTAAAACCGAACAGTCAGACAGACAGAGGAATGCCCTTATTAAGGGTATGTATCCTCTTCTTGCCGAGGGCTTGCCAAAAGCAACCCCGGAGGCATCCAGTAATTTTCCGCCACCATTAGTTCCGATCAAGCTACGTCACAAACCGACCGCAGCTGATATTTTTATTTCGTCCTATTTGGACGACACAGTCCCGGAATATGCAAATCCTGTTCCGCCAGCTCCTGTAAATAATGTAAATCCTGCTCCTCCAGTCACCGGAGTACCTGCTACGGTACCCCCGGTTCAGCCTACATTACAATTTCCCGCCGCGCCAGCACGAAGAGTATCAGTCGACGATTCTAGTTTAGGGGCCGCAGGAGGAGGTCCTCCTGGTACCCCGCCGCCACACCAACGAGTAACGTTGGTCGAGTTACATGAATGTGCGTTACAGCGTACGCCCAAATATAAGTCCGTTGCAGATATCCGACGAGCCCTTACTGAATGCCGCTATGATCCAGTTGCAGGTGATGATAGTACGGTTATATATTCCATCCGTGTAAGACGGGTGACCGGGTATTTGGATACCCTACCGAATATGAAAGAAGATCTAGACAGAATATATCGTTTCATCCGTACAGGGGATGATCCAGAAAGTATTGGCGAAGCCATGTCTCAAAGGAAAGCTGAGATCCAGCTCATGTTATTAAAGTTTCTGATTAATTGTTTAATAAGAGAACAAGATTCTCCGACTAAAGATCCGGCCGAAATGAGAATCCTGACAAGGTGGAGTGATAATATAGCCGAGGGTAAGCACAGAACCATCAGTAGTATAGAGAGTATGTACAAGAAAATTCGTAAGGAAATAATAAAGTTACACGAACAACGTAAAGCAGCACAAGTAAGCGAGAAAGAGAATGACTCTTCTACAGAGGAGGTAGAGGACGAGAATCCCGCCAGAATAGCGTATGTAGGTAGAACTAGACTTTCCGACCGACATTCACGTCTAGACTACAAGAAAACTGTTCCTCATCCAGCACCAGAACAAGGTTCTCTAGAACAAGTATTTCAAGCTACCGATCATATTCTGAAATCACGAATCGGTTACAGTGAGTTAAGTACTATGCACGAACAAGAAATAGCCCGATCAGCAGTCCGATGGATTACTGATTCTACCACTTTTCCAGATGAAATAGTGGCACAAATGTTTCTGAAACTGCCCCCAGCCGAGCGACGACTGGTGGGTATGTATATGATCCAGCACCTCATCACACTGTATGAGGGTCAGCACTCTGATCCAGGTCCGTTACACGATGTCCTGAACGAGTTACTCCAGTATAGATGGAAAGGTCTAGGTACCGATTTAATTAGTGTCATTCTAGAACAGCGCCACAAATATAGAACGTTTTTGAACCCGCATTTTGTTCATGTCTCACCCTCAGAAAGTAAACCCTTTTACATAGATAGACAGAATCCGTTACGAGAAGTACATCCAGTCAGGACAGCGGATGGTGAAATGCAACGAGTGTTTGTGTACACTCCAATTACAAAGATGGAACTCTTAGAAATGAAGAAATTAATTCCCTGTCATGACAAAGATCCAGCAGGGTTCCACCGAGAATTAAAAGACATGCTCCGTATGGGAGAATACACGTATCCAGATATAATTAAAATGTTAAAAGTCCTGTTGCCCACAGGGGTATATGAAAAACTCAAGGAAAAAGAATGGGAGGTGGGAGAGAAAAAGATCGATTGGGCAGTTCTAGAAGCTGAAGATAAGATACGAGTACCAGGTACCGGTCTTGGAGAGAAATGTAAAGAATTACCTGAACTGTTAATACAAGTTTTGCCAAGATTATTAGCCACTAAAAAGGAAGACTGGGATGCAATCTCAGCCTGTAAACAGAAACAAGACGAAGACACTAGTGATTTTTATTCTAGATTTGAGAAATGCTTTAGTATTAACAGTGGCCTCAAGACAAGTAGCGAGTCATACCCTCATCTTTTTGTTACTAAACTAGTCGAGAATTCAAGTCCACAAGTTAAGAACCGAGTTTTGAAAGTCGAAAGTACATGGCAAGCTAATACCCCGTCCCAGATGTTACAGATGCTCCAGTATCACCAGAATAGAATCAGAGAAGAGCAAGATCATGAGAGAAAACGTATGAAAGACACGAAAATGAAAGTACTAGTTGCACAATCTGTTCCACAAGACAGTCAGAAGAGGGGTACGAATCAAGCCAGTCATCCTGCAGTTCCCGTTAAAGGGACCTGCAATTATTGTAAACAGCCAGGTCATTTTATAAACGAGTGTGCAGTTCTGAAACACAATATAGCTACTGGTAAGACTAAAGAAAGACCACGTCCGCCTAGACAAGAACAAGTTTCACAGACTTCTCAGCCACAGAATGCACAACAGACAGTTCCAGCACCGCAGCCTATTGCTGCAACACAGCATGTTACACAGCAGATGTACCAGTATGCTCAGTCAGAGTATCCAGAGTATCAGCCATATTCATGAAACAGCCTAGAGAGGGAGGTAGGCTTGCCTCTCATCGAGATACCTGTAGATCAAGAAGGTCCCTATGTTCATAGTCAAGTATTAGGGAAAGACAGAAAGTTTCTGATTGATACAGGGGCAAGTAGGACGACCATCAGTCACGCCGAAGTTCCAGGGGCTCCGCTCTCAGGCTCTAGAAATGTTTCCCTTGGATTTTCAGGAAAGCCTATTGTAAACGAGATATCTAAACCAGTTACTCTAGAAGTAGGTCCATTGTCCCGCACTACTGATCTGTTACTTACGAAGTCATGTCCAGAAAATTTGTTAGGCATTAAGACACTGAAAGAATTAGGTGCAGTTATTTGCTGCTCCCCAGAGGGAATACGACTGTTCCTACGTGACTTCAAGGGTCACTATGTATTACGAGATTTTGATCCGAGATTGTCCAATGTTCCGCAGCATCTATGGGCGCAAGGTCCAACTGATGTAGGTTATATGCAAATCACACCCCATCGTGTGACTCTCAAACCAGGTGTAGTGTTACCACGAATCAGACAGTACAGATTGCCACCTGAGGCTGTAACAGCCTTATCCAAAATTATTGACGAGCTCATCGCTCAAGGAGTAGTTGTAGAAACTAACTCCAATGTATGTAATTCTCCGATCATTCCAGTCATGAAACGTACTGATCCAAATGCACCCCCAGTATATCGATTAGTGATTGACCTTCGAGAACTTAATAAATGTATTATTCCCCAGTACCCAGTTGTCCCAGATATCTCTTCCCTATTGACAGCCATTGATTCCGAAGCCTCATTTTTTACAGTCATAGACCTCAAGAACGCGTTTTTCAGTGTCCCCATTCATCCAGACAGCCAGTTTCTTTTCGGATTTTGTTTAAATGGAAGGAGCTATATGTTCACACGAGCTCCTCAAGGTTTCACAGAAAGTCCTAGTATTTACAGTCAAGCACTTAAGAGACAACTAGACAATATTCACATGCCAACTGACACTGCCCTGCTCCAGTATGTCGATGATCTACTGATCACAGCCCGTTCTGAACGTGCTTGCGAGCGAGCATCCCTTACAGTCTTGTATTTCTTGCCGAGATGGGGCACAAGGTGTCCCCTTCAAAGCTTCAATTCTGTGTCCAGCAAGTGATCTACTTAGGCCACTTACTGTCCAAGAGGGGTAGGCAGTTGACACCCGACCGTATCCAGTTAATAGCGAGTCTTCCTCAGCCCAAGACCCAGAAGGAGGTACGTGCTTTTATCGGCCTCACTTCTTATTGCAGACAATGGATTCCTCAGTATGCATTTCTAGCTAAGCCACTGATACAGTTAACGACACAGGAGGCAGCCGTATCGACTGTCCTCCCTTGGACATCTGAACATACACTTAGTTTCAATGAGTTAAAGAAAGCTCTATGCCAAGCTCCAGTTCTAGCTACACCGAACTACAGTAAGCCTTTTACACTTTTCGTCACTGAACGTGAAGGTACAGCATTATCTGTTCTTACACAAGATCAAGCAGGACAATACAAGCCCTGTGCTTATTTTTCGAGCACACTAGATCCTGTAGCCCAGGCTCTGCCTGCGTGCCTCAAGTCAGTTGCAGCCACAGCACTAGCTATCAGACAAAGTGATTCCATAGTATTAGGACATTCCTTGACAGTACAAGTTCCACACTCCGTGGAAGTTCTTTTAAACCGAACACAGACTCAGCACTTGACAATTGCACGTTTAACAGGTTATGAACTGACACTGTTCCAGCCACACATAGAAATCAGACGCTGCAACGTTCTAAATCCTGCTACACTGTTACCGTCAGTTATTTCGAATCCTGCCACACACGACTGTGTGGAAGTAGTTAATATTATGACTAAGCCAAGACAAGATCTGACAGATATTCCATTACCAGCTCCTGACCTGACACTTTATGTGGATGGTTCATGTATGAGAACAAGTACAGGAGAACTAGTAGCCGCGTATGCAGTGACTACAGACACTGAAGTTATAGAAACACATCGTATTGACACTCTGTCCGCTCAAGCAGCAGAGCTAGTCGCTCTGACCCAAGCCTGCATATACGCCAAGAACCTGAAAGTCAATGTTTACACAGATTCACGTTACGCATTTGGAGTCGTACACGACTTTGGAGTGCTCTGGCAGGAGAGAGGTTTCATGACTTCTCATGGAACCAAGATTCAGCATGGTCTCCTTATTCAAGCTCTGTTAGATGCCATACACTTACCGACATCTATTGCTATCATGAAATGCAAAGCACATACGAAAGTTACTGATATTATTTCTCAAGGTAATGATCTAGCAGATCGCACAGCCAAGCTTACAGCACAGACTCCAGACATTTCAGTTAATAAGACACCGACACACACTCCAGATCTGACTACCTGTATGACAGTTAAGGACCCTACTCAAGATGTCATAGATATCCAGTTACATGCTACTCCCAATGAAATCAAGAAATGGTCCGAACAAGGAGGGGTCCAGACAGATCAGGGATGGGTAACGAAGGGAAAAGCCACATGGTTTCTCCCCGACTCTATGGTTCAAGTCATTATCAATACCGCACATAGTCCAGCACATTTAGGAGAAAAAGCTATGTTAGATAGTATCCAGAACATTTGGTCCAACAAGCATTTACGAGCTGCAGCCAAGCAGAAAGTCCGTACCTGTATGATATGTTGCCAGTTTAACCCAGGTAAAAGTGTCCCGGTGGAACAAGGTGGATTCCAGCCCCCTGACCACCCTTTTGAAGTCCTCCAAATGGATTATATTCAGATGGAGCGATGTCGAGGTTTCAAGTATGTCCTTGTAGTTGTATGCGCTTTGTCCAGGTGGACAGAAGCATATCCAGTCCCAGATTACACAGCCGCGACCACTGCCAAGCAGTTGGTTCATGAATTCTTCCCCCGTTATGGACTCCCTAGGGTCGTATATTCTGACAACGGCCAGCCATTCTCATCTGAACTGATGAAACATATTTCCCTTTTGTTAGGGTACCAGTGGAAGTTCCATTGTGTACGCCATCCTGAAGCAGCCGGTCTCGTAGAGAGACATAATCAGACCCTGAAAATCCGCATTGCCAAAATATGTAAAGAGAAAGGTGTGGACTGGCTAGTAGCTCTGCCAGTCGCTTTGTTTTATATGCGTATGGTCGCACATTCCAGATCAGGTCTGTCCCCGTATGAGGTCGTATTCGGCCGCCCCCCTAATATGTGGGGTACACCTAGACCTCGAAGTATTACCGATGTTTCAAGTAATATGCTGACAGATTACCTAGCTTCCTTGATGTCTGCCCTACACTCTTGTCGTTCACAGGTTGCCGCCGCATTTCCAGACAATACCGAGGTGGCACCGCATGAAATCGTTCCCGGATGCATGGTTCTTGTCCGGAATTTTGATCGTTCAAGTCCGCTGGAGCCCCGCTGGAAGGAGCCCAAACAGGTCCTCCTGGCCACCCGTACTGCCGTCAAGCTGGAAGGCAGGAAGGGCTGGGTACATTTGTCTCACATAAAGAAATTTTACGGACTAAAGACTGTTTCAAAGAACATTTCCGAGGATTTTAAAAACTGCCAAAGTACTATTCTCAAGGACTGTCCCGCAAAAGACAATGATACAGATTCCTCCCTGTTAGAGAAAACTCCGCAGCAGGAGTATAAGAAAAAATTAAGGTCTAGTAAAATAAGTCAGCCAGTTTGATTGTCTAAGTCCTCCCCTAGGTGAAACGGTTAGACCGGTTTCTGACATGTATAAAATAGACCCCCACAGAGAGAGAGTTAGTGAGAACTCTAAAAGTTGCACTATTATTTTATGTTTTCTGCTATATCTCAGCCTTATGATTACCTGCACATGTTATGCATTTTATTTGTGTTTTCCAGTGTCTCATGTAAATAAGTCTGCTAATGTTACAGTAGAGCACACGTTTAGTGATCTGCCTCCTCATGAACTCTCATATCGTCTTGCTATGCGTAATAATTCCTTTATCCGCATTTTACATTATTCACACCAGACCAGCAATGCCACTAATTGTTGGGTGTGTGGTCGACTCCCCCCTTTCCAGACACCGAAGGGAGTTCTGCCACTCTTTCCTTATCCATTTTCACATAATGGTTCGTGTGGAGCATGGTCCACGTTAACGTCATCCTCAACAGATATGTCTTTTCTGAACAGTACATGTTTTCCAGACAAGCAAGGTCTTCCCCACAGAACAGGGCTAGATCTAGAAAATGAAGTTTATAATTTGGGTAATTATTCTTCGAATTTCATGGTCCTGAATGTTCAGTCTGATTCTACTCCAGACTTACCTGCTATGTCAGTATTACCAGTCAAAGGCGAATTATGTGTCAGAAAGAATGGTTCCGTACATGTAGGCCATAGTGATTGTACTACTATTGTCAAGTATAGTGACAGTAGGAAATCTATTTTTAAAGCTTCACGTCATTCTTATTTTGTTTGTGGTCAGACCGCATATGTTCGTCTGCCCCTCGATTGGGAGGGAACCTGTTACATTGCCTTCCTACTGCCACCAGTTTTTCTAGCCCCTCCTGACTATCATAGGAATTCCCACCTAGTACATACGAGACACAAGAGAGACCTCCCGATTGTCGATTATACTGAAACTGCTCTAGAGCAATACATAGATATCAATAAAGGTGTCTTCCCCTACTTAGGTACTGTCGTGAATAGTAAACTGATACGTAGATTAACGAGAACCCTTGAAGCAGTAGTGATTGAGACTACTTCTGCTCTAAGTAACTTAACCGAAGAGCAATCCTTTATGAGAATTGTCGTGCTCCAGAATCGTCTCGTCCTTGACGTCATACTGGCCGATAGGGGCGGGGCATGTAGAGTCATCGGATCTAGTTGCTGCATTTTCATTCCTAATAACGCACCGTCTGTTTATTCAGCTATTACCAGACTCCATAATATTGCCCATATGTTACACCAAGATCCAGGCACCTGGACATGGTCCGGTTGGTTCTGGAATATAATTTCCGCCTGGGGATGGAAAGTATTGTCATTTCTGGGTATTGCAGTAGCGATCATATTCAGTTGCTGCCTCTGTTTACAATGTGGCCCTGCGATTTGCGGCATTTGTGCTACCTCTTGTATTCCTAGTCCCAAGTCCCGTTCTAAATCCCGTTCCAAGAAAATTCGAGACGAGCAAATGATACTGTATGAAATGATAGGTGGTGTCATGAATATTGATGTTTCCTGATGGAAACGTAGTGACAAGGAGGGAATGTGGAAAAGTAAATTTTGCCATGTTCTGTGTCCCTACGTGTCCTCCATCTTATGTTATGTGTGCATGATTAATATGCATATGTATTCCCCATGTTTGATTAAAGACGCAATTACAGTTGTGTCCATCTCTAGTATGCCAGTTTCCAGTTCTCGTGAAAGCTACGAGTATTAGGCCTATGTAAAGTTACGTTGCCACGTTTCTCAGTGTGCACGTTATTTCATTGAAAAGTCCCCGTTTCTAGGCCTCAAAAGGGCCCGGACACCAGATTCAGCTCCTGTCTCCTGAGCCCTCGCTGAGGAGCGATACAGCCCCCACCTGTATCCTCGACCCTTCACTTACTTCCTGCCTCACAGTGCCCGGCTCGGCCTGGCTCTGCCCACGAGTCTGCCAAGAGTATGTTATGATTCTAGTTATCAGTCCAGCCCTCCTTCTCTGCATTCCTAAGCTACTGAATCGCATCAATAGTTTCCGTCATTGTCTAGCCTTTACGTCTCCATGCAGGAGAAATACTGCATTTAATGGTCATTTAATATTCCTCAACACGCACTACATGTAGAATAATGCATGCTCCAGTCTAAGAGTCTGTTAGCCTCTCCCCTCCTGACTCTTAGTTTATATCAACATGTCCTCTAAACATTAGATACTAGATAGGGTTTAGGTACATGTCGCCCTGACTCTCCAGACTTCAGTCTCTACTCCTAGCGCAGAGTTCATAGCCCCCAGCTTCTCCTAGTAACACGTAATTGTCAGTTTGCGCGCACCATCAGGTCAGAGGTCCCGGCTCCTTAGGTAGCCCCCTCCATGTTTCCGCCCCATTTATGACATATTCTGTTACGTTTACATCACATGTCTATGTATACGCCTCTTGTTACACCCACTTTCACCCTTATCTTTCGCGACTGTTATTGACCACACCCACTGCTCCGCCTACTGTATTCACTATAATGCAACTGTTTTAGTATATATGCTTGTGTACTGTTATTAAATGTTACGCCGATTCCTTTTCCCCTAGCGCGCTCATTCCCTGTCCCCCCTGCAGGGCCCTGCCATCCTGTTCCCGTGCAGGTTGTCCTGTTCCTGTCCTTTATGCTGTATTAAACCTGCAAACTCCTACTACCTCGAATCTTGACTCTTATTTATTGAGCTATCTGTTATTGCTATGTCCAGTCAAACCTAGATCCGGTATTATTTATTTATATACCACATTATACTTGAGGAACTGTTTACAGGTGGTCAAAAAAGAACACGCATTCTCAAACCTGATAAATGTCTCTCATGGTATTCCACAAGGATCAGTTCTAGCTACTGCACTATTCAACAGTTACCTGGAACCTCTGAACAGCCTACTTATGAACTCTGGCATAATATATTCCCATTTCACAGAAAACTCTCAACTGTACTTAAAGGCTACTCTCCCTCTCCAGCTGACATTTCCAGACTAACCACTGGTCTTGTCAAACCACAGTTTTGAATGACAACACCCAGAAAACCAAATTTCTTCACCTCTCTCCTAACAATTCTCCCACAGCAGTTGTGGAAGAGATAACCTCCATATTCGAGAATGCCAAATCCCTAAGCTTCACTCTAAATGGAAAACGAAATTTCATTAACCACATTAGTAGGATCACAAGACCAGCCAATTACCATCCTAAACTCATAAGGGGTATTAAATCCTTGCTACCTCCTCAAGGCCTGAAGACGGCGATTCAGGCTATGGTGCTATAAAGACTAGACTATGAAAGTGCCATTCTTGCGGGATCCACTAAACACACACTGCCCAGATGAAAGCCTCACCACATGCTGATGCACACTTGGCCAGTAGGAGCTACATGATCTGATGACATTACACCAGTCTTGGCTTCTTTCCATTAGCTGCATGTTGAAGGGGTATCTACATTTAAAGTCAGGTACCTAGTACACAAAGCTGTTCACTATGACCAATCTAATAAACTTGCTAAGAAATTGAAGTATTGTAGAGAATCACGATGGACGAAAAGCACCAACTCACTATTATTTGAAATCTCTACCTTAAGGTAAAAAGATTATTGACCAAGTCCTTTTCCAGATTTGCTCCTAACATATGGAACACAATTCCCCTCAAAATTCAAATGCCTTCCTCCCTTCCAGTGTTTAAAAGACAAGTCAATGCCTTCCTACCCAACAACTTCCTTCCCAACCACACCCCTCAACAAGCAGACCAGTAGGGATGTTGATCATCACAGCAGCCTGTGATATTGGCTTGAAGGCAGACTCGAATTAACCACTACTGAGACAGTACATAATTAGCCACCTCAGAAATCATGGAAATGGTGAACCTTAACCTCTCAGCTTCTCTATGACAGAGACAGGAAGGGCTGTTTTAAAGTTGGCTCAATTGCATGACACCCGCTTGAGAAAGTGCGCTGTCATATGGTAATTTATTGCCTGTTTTACATCTTTATTTTGTTGATGTCAGTCTTTTATCCTGTGTTTCATTTGTTATTCTGTCAATGTAATATGTAAAGCACTATAATGCTCTTGGGTCTAGTATGCATGATATAAAAACGTTAAATAAAAAATAATATTCTTTACAATAAACAACCACCAAGGTGAGGAAAGTACCAGTGTACTTTTATATTCAGCAATACACCATTGCTGGAAATAATCATCTTTTGGTTTGTAATCCACTAGATGTCTTGCCTTTCTTAACTGAAACTGTTTTTTGTTGGCCATAGGACTCAGCACACCTTACTTCTGCTAGCCAGTGTTAAAGTGCTTACACCCTCTCTTTTAAAAATGGTAGAATTGGCATACACCTAATTGGCATATTTAATTTAGTTAGAAGTCCCTAGTATATGGTACTACATGTACATAGGGCCTGTAAATTAAATGCTACAAGCTCTACATACTTCGTCCACCACAGTCTAAAGCAGGTCCCAAGTTTTAACGTGAAACTCGAACCAGGAGGTACCAAGTCTAAGAGCCTTTCGTGCTACAAAGAACTAGATATGCAGAGCTTCTAAGTACTTTCGGTGACATATAAACCGTGCATCCCTGCAGTGTCTGATATTATGTACTGTATGTACTAAGGGAATACTGATACAGCATCCTCACCTATAATTGGTTTGTACAAAATGACTTCCTACACATTTACTCTAATCTTTACAAATGTGCTACAGTACAGCATACTCTCCAGCAGTGGGTATGTAAAATGAGACATAAAATGCAAAATAGCCACAATACAGCATCCTCACCAAGGGTGGGTACGTAGAATGTGGTGTAAAGTGCAAAGCAGCTCCTCCTTTCCTCCTGCTGGTATTTTATATACAAAAATTATGTAATCCTCCTCACCTACGATAGGTTCATGCAGTGGGGCATAAAATACAAAAACGTCTCACTCCCCCTAGTGTGCAAATATACTAATCCTTTAACAAAATGGTATAGTCTAAATAAAAAGATTAATCCAGTTTCTACAAGCGCCCAAATCCAGAAGTAGAGCTGAATCTATAAAGGGCAAGAATTCATGGTTTTCCATGCAGCATAGATATACAAGGCTACTGGAAGGAAGGGGGCTTCCGAGTCTGTCCGATAGCATAAAGATATATGGGCTGATAATGATGCGTTAGGAAACGGCTCCGACCAACTGTCGGAGCCGTTTCCTAACGCATTGTAATCAGTCATCGGATTCCTCTCCGATCGACCCATTTTGTAGGTGTCAGTCGGAAAGGAATCTGACTGGTCATTCTGACTGGCCTCCGATTTATGAGCTCAGAGAGCCCGTCCGCCAGTCGGAATGACCTCAGTAATCCCAAGGGATTCCGCCCTAGTGATTAAAATGTCGGATTCCGACAGCGTTTCTGCGCCGGCCTTTCCGACACAGAAAGGCTGTCGGAAGTCAAATTTTTAAAAAAACAGAAGGGTCCCTATGTGTGCACCCCCTGTTAATCCCTACACTCCGTGGCAGGCACCTTGAGGTACCTGCCACGGGGTGCAGGGATGAACTGCACCTCTTTGTTTTAGAATGAGAGCATGCATGCTTCCATTGTAAAGAATAGGAGTGCCACCGAACACTGTTCGGTCTCATCCTTATTGGTCAGTCAGGACCGCCGACAGGAATAGGGCGGTCCCACGACCGAAACTATGTCGGTTGGCCTTAAGTCCGACCAACATCGAAATTAGGCCCTAAGTGTCTTGCAGCGGCTGATTTTTTTTAGGTCGAGCCTGGGCAGCGCATGCGCTACTCTGAGAGGCATGCCATTTTTAGTATGGACTTGAAGCTCCAACCCACTCTCCACCCATATTTCTCATTGGCTTGTGTCATTTTCCTTTGTAAATGCTGGCTTCAGATTCCTTAATAGGCTTGTTAGTCCCTCCTTAGTACCGCCTTGTCTTCATTTGTGACCTCCCTGAGGACTGGGCCTTTTACTTTTGCTATTACACAGTATGTTTTATTTGGTCTGTAAGCACTTTTTTCTTTAATTAGTTTCTCCTGCTGCAGGCACAACATGCTTACTTGCAGCATTCAGCATGCCATGTGCGCTTCCACTATTCAAGCCGCCTATGACAATGGCGGCCGCTTCTTTGAAATTAAATAGGTCTCGTATTTACAAGAGTTTTACCTATTGGCATTGTAAATGGCAATGCCTTTTATTTATGTGTTAATTATTATGTGTTAGTTATCAAAACAGAGAAATTAATGGCATTGTCGTTAACAACGGCAATAGCTTAACCTTTCACAAATGCAAGATCAATTGCATTGCAAATGCTTGTTATTAGGAGGGTGAAGGTAGTCTCCTTGCCAGCTGAGATTTGGTGCTAAGTACCATCAAGTGCAGAACTGTACTGGTTCCATCTCCTCCTTGCTTGCAATAACACACACTTGTGCGTGATTTTGTTTTGGATAATTTTTTGTGTTGTTCATGACCTGCAGCGTTCCGTTCCTGCACCTTATGTGCATGCATCTTTTTATCTCTGGAAATAATAGATCCATGTATCTTTCAAACGTAACTCTGATCTTGGTTTCCAGAAACTGACATTAGGTTGCCCCCATGTATAGCTTGCTCCATTTTCTGAATGGACCAATATTTCCCTTTGACTAATTGTAGGCGTGATACAATTGGGGGCTCAAGGTTGGGTCCAGAACTCTGCACAACCTTGATCATTAAGGTCAAGATTCACAAATATATCATGGAAGGCAGCACAGCAGCTGAAGTTGCTGCGCAGCTTTTTAAGAACAGGAGAGAGCAGAACAGCACCATATCTACAAACATATAGCAGTTGTCTGCTCTCTCTCTGTGCTGCTGCACTTTATGCTGCCATGCACCAAAGCAGACCCCTGTGCGTCACAGTGGAAGGGTGTCTGTGTTGTAGTCAGCATCATTCTTGAGCAGAAAATGGTCCATTCCTGCACAAAACTATGCTGAAAGGTAATTTCTTCTTTGTATGTGAGTTGCAGAATGCAGCACACATACAAAAAGGAAAAAAAATATTTCTCCTTGTTACAACAAACCCAAGGAGCAGCTTGAGTTTGGCACAAAACCCTGTCTACTAGTCTTTGCAGATATGGATTTGCGTTAAAAAAATCAGTGGGTGCATGGGAGCACCCAAGCACCATCCATGGAACGATCCTTTATGTACAGTAACGCAAGGCAGCTCATTGTGCTAGGTTTCATTACTTACGGTTGCAATTCAAGGAAAATCGTAATTTACGATGATTTGCAAATTCCAACCTATCACTTTGCATTAGTCTGCATTAAAATAATCTGGATGTAAGTGTTTTTGCAATATGATTGAACCAAGGCAATTTACACAGGTTATTGCTTTGCCAAATGTCACTCAAGGCTTTTGGATATAATCCTGGCTGAAGATTGGTCCATATTCGGATTCAGTTTAGAATGAGTTTAAGGTCCAGTGAGGCTTGAAAGATGGTCATACTCAGTTCAGCCCTTAGTACAGCCACAGGCGACCCTTGTCCAAGATGTAATAAACGCCACCGAAACTGGCTCTCAACTTCTCCATTCCTGATAACTTCTTGCACCCCCAAAGCTCTGCCCCAGAAGAGCCTGCAGCCAAAGTTTTCATTTGGTAGGCATGGAGAGTAGGCTCGATTAATCTTTGGCCACCTTTACCAGAAAATGGCAAGACAGTGCTGACATGTATAAAACTTTGATTTTTGCGCTATGCGTGGCTCAAGACTATTCATTGTGAAATGTAATCCCTAAGTGGTTGTAGTAGTAGACTTGTCGTTCTTAGGCTCTACTATAGATTTTGAATGTGTTTTACAAGTTAAAAATGTAATTTAATATCATAACGTTTTTTTTTTTATGGTATTGATCATAAGATTTTTTAATGTGCACTAATGTTTAAACCCTTTGCGAAGTTTATGCATTTATAGTTAAGTGCGGGCCAATAACACAGCCTCATCTGCAAACAGGAGGACATTTATTTTGCCCCTCCCATTGCTAGTCTATCCAATTTTATGGCCAACAGGTATATATCCTTAATAAATAAATAAAGGAGGAGCTAAGTGACAGCCTTTCCTCACACCAGCATTGATTTAAAAACTAGGTGCACATTCATCTTTAGGGCCATAGATGAGTGTCCTAAGTAAAGTTACGTTAAGGGGATGAGAAGTTTCTCTGGAAGGCCTTATTCTTGCAGGCTGTGCCATAAGAGTGGTCTGTCGACGGAATAAAAAACTGTTTTCAAGTCTATGAAGGCTTTGTATATTTCAAACAAAGAGGGGAGACCTAGGAGCTATTAAAGGTCCAGTATCCATGCTCCGAATACATATAGTGTAAACCAATAGGAGGACACTGTTCCTATAGCAGGGTGCAAAAAGTCACCCATGCTCAAAGGTGCAAAAAGTCACCTGTGCATTTAGCATAAAAAAGAAAGAAAAAGTAAAGAAAGGAAAAGACCTTAGGTAAGGGGTACCCACAGGTGAAGGGAAAGACACTTTTCATCCTATAATGCCCTCACACACCCCAAAGGGTGTCATGCTTCATCATCTGGCATTTGCTCCTCGTAGGGCCGGCGCTGCAATTCCCTACAGGCCCCCGTAGGGTCACTTTATCGGAGATCTTTTCAAGAACTGCCAGATGGTGCATGAGGGTGTGTGGGTCCAATGAGGGTAAAAAAGGAACATGTGTGTGGAAGATAATAAATAACATTGATATAGGGTCAACATGCAGCGACAGTTTTAATGTTGTACCCTCCGCAGTCCAAAAACTGCTGAATAAAAAATTGCCCCAAAGGCACAATATGCCCAGGTGTCCAAGGTCAACATGTTTCGCGCCTTCCTTGCCCAAAAGGGGTTGTTCGCGCTTCTTCGGGACCAAAATAGTTAAAATAAGTGAAGTGCACGTGAAATAATGTTATTTAAAATACCCTCCATCTCAATCAGGGCAAAGCAGCAACCTGTATACCCTCAATGTGGCAATAGCTGTATCGTGGTAGCCGCTCCTGATCAGTACCTAGGAAAAAAACCAATATAGATAACTATGGTAGACATCAGTGTAACTTGATGCCTCATAATGTGCCACTGCGGTGTGCACATTAATTCACAAAAGAAATACAAAATGTTAACTGGCACATGAGCAACACTATCACAGATATACGATACTGGTCTCAGTCTTAAGTAGAAGCCCAAAGAGTGTATCCAAAATCCTAACACTAGATGCCTAGTGAAGGTCTCACACAAATAGCAGTCCCGCTCGGATAACTCAGCTCGAAACACACAGAATTAATGGTGCCCAGTGAGTGCTTACCTAGCCCTGCTAAGTGAATATCTCTATTGGCAAGCGCCATGAACGCCCGCATGTGGTCGGGCTGAAACAACAGTAAAATAAACAGAAATGTATGGGTATAATTCCATAGCATGGTTAATGCTGAGCTCAACGGCTCAAAAAATCTATCCTCAAAATAAGTCTACTTACGATTTTGTAAGCGGGCTCCCTCCTTTACACCTACCCCTTCATAGCGTTTGCAAGAAGTCAACTAGTAATGGCAAAACGCAATGCTTATAAATTGAAGGGGTTTGGTGTGTGGGCGGCATCCTTTTCCGGTATGACCTCCGGGATTTTAACTTAGAGCGCATGCGCTAATGCAGATTCCTAAATACGCATGTACATACAAACATATTTTAGACAAACTCATGGCTTGGTCAATCGTGCCTTGACATTTTCTGATGCCGGCTTCAAATGGTGACAAAATCTTCTTGTCTTTGAACCATTCTTCTAAGCGAGTATGGAGTAATCTGCCATAGATCTTCCCAGCACCATCAAGTAGAAGGATGGGTTGATAACTGATTTTGAGTCCCTCCAAAACAGAATTCCTCCTCTTCTCCTCTTCAATCTCTCCTCCCCCGGTGCAATCATGGATGGATCAGTTGAATCTACTTAAAACTAAACCCATCATTGCCGACAGCCCAAAATCCCTGGGTGTCATTCTCGACAAAAAACTCAATCTAACCCCCCACATCAATTCCATTGCTAAGTCGGCTCGATACCATCTGCGCCTACTTTGGGGAATCCGTCGCTTCTTCCCGGAGCAGGACCTTATAACACTAGTGCAATCGCTGGTCCTCTCCAGACTTGACTACTGCAATTCTCTTCTTACTGGCCTCCCCAAATCCCACCTGTCCCCCCTTAAATCTGTTCTCCATTCAGCAGCTCATTTCATTTATGGGGCCAAAAGAAGCGACCACATCACACCGATGTTATCGGCCCTCCGCTGGCTTCCAATTGAGGCTAGAGCTATCTACAAGACTGCTTGTATCACCCACAAAGCCTTGCACTCCTCCTCTCCTCGCTACCTGGTGAATAAACTGAAACTCTCTGGAGGCTCTAGACCATCACGAAATGCGGAAAATCTTCTGCTTGAACCTCCCACTTTCAAGAAGGAAAGAACGATGGCACAATCCTTTTCAGGCAACGCGGTGAGAATCTGGAACTCCCTTCGGCCGCAGCTCCGGACCACCACCTCCTCCCAGGCCTTCAAAACTAACCTCAAAGTTCTCCTCCTTCAAAGACACTTCCAAATGTAATCCATGCCCTCTCTATTATCTGAAGGAAGCCCTTCCATTATAGAATAATCTACTTTACATGACTATGGAAGTGTCTTCCCAGTGTGTTCTTGTGGTCTGAGAGTCTGCCATTTAGTGCAGTATTATCTTTCTACCTGTGTGTGGTACTCGTGTGTAACATGCACCCGTCACTTTCTCTAGCAACACACTGTTTTCTACCTCCTACATTTGTTTATTTTCGATATCTGCACAAGTGCCACCAGTGCCTACGTAACGTTTGTTCTTGTGCTTGAGTGTCCTCCATATATTGCAGTATTAGACCTCTATGTTTACATTGTACGCTTTTGTAACCTGCACACGTCACTTTTTCCTACTGTAATGCACCCTTTGCTACCTCTTGTATTTTGTTGGCTCACAATTGTCATTTTTTACTTCATTTAATGTAACGTTTGCTTTTGTATTTTGTTCACTTGTAATGTTCTCATGTATCAGTTCTGTTCCTATTGTGAAGCGCTCTGACACCTTCGGGTAAAGTCCGCGCTATATAAAAATGCATAAATAAATAAATAAATAATTTACGCTTTGCTGTGGAGGGAAACAATAACTGCTGATCTACAAGAGACATGAACCTCCTCATGTTCCCAAATTGCTTTAATGGCCATTGTAAGGTCGGGCACCAAGTTAGCAGATTGTTGCAGTAGACATCTGTTGGCACTCTGTTGGAGTCCGGTGCTTTCAGCAGTTCTTGACTGGGGAAGGCCTCATAGAGTTCGTCTTCAGAAAACTGTAGGCAGGGTTCCGTCACTTCTTCGATGGTGAGTGACAGTCGCTAATCAAAAAGAAGGAAGTTCTTTTTAACGAGGATTGAGATGCGCCTCCTGGTCACTCAGGCTGGCCGCTCAAGCTGTTAGCTACATCATTGAAAAGTGTTACCAGAGACGAGAGGTTGGGGAACTTTAAGGAACTGGGGGCTGGCAGCGATAATGCCCAGCCATAGATTCGTGGACTGGTAGGTCATAGCTCGCCAGGGCCGGACTGGGAATGCAAACCAGCCCTGGCAATTAAGTTAGACTGGCCACGGGGGGCTGAGTGGGATGATAGTGGGAAACACTGCTGCTGCTTTTGGTACAGGGGGCTGATATTGAAGCACTGCAACAAAACCGGCCTCCACCCTTCTGGCTCACCGGGAAAACGCCCAGTGCCCGCTACAGCCAGTCCGGCCCCCACTCTATTTTAGGGCAGGGTAAAGGTCACAGGATTTCCTTGCCAAGGACCGCAATTTCATCATGGATGTAATGAGCAGTGAAAATACAAAATGGCCCTAACTTACTGGGAGAAAACTACCAGGGTGTCAGGGCCATTGCTTTTATATTTCTCAAACAAACTCCTGCTTTTGGAGTTTGTTTTTGAAAAACCAAAAATGTATGCTTAGCGGGGCCAAACAAACATGGCACTCTCTCGGCATACTATTCTGCCTTTAGCGAAGCTGCCTCACCAGACGAGAGCTAGAAAATGAAAATGTTCATTGTACTAGTTGTTGGCAAGATTGGTCGCCTATCCGGAACACTTAATATCTACTTTGTGGCACTGGCTGAGTTAGCTCCATTGCAATTTACACTTCATAATACTTTTAGCAACAGTGAACTCTGCACGTATTGTAAATTGTGTTTTCTACTGAACCATATTTCATCTACTAGAGTTATTTTTTCCATACAATTCTTAAGCATTTAAAGGCAGTCCAGCTTACCTTTTTTTCGGAGAGTGTATGTGTTGGAGATTTTTTGTTACTCTGGGCATGGGTGCTGGAAGTAATACTCACACATCCTGTCTCTAAAGTGCCAGTTTACCATTCATTTGAGAACCAAGATGTAATCTCGAGGAATGTAACATAGCCTGCTTTCCTTACAGAAACCTGATTAAAATAACACTTGTGTTGACTGACTGAGTGTCTCTTGTTACGCTTAGGTTTAAAAATGTGCTGTGTAAACAGAGAATTTAGTTTGGTAAAGGAAGTAGCGTTCAGTGTGAATGTGTATGCGTGCGAGAGCAGAGTGGGAGGGGTTTGAGTATTTACATACACCTGCACTCTGTCCCCAGTCCAGTATCCATTCCTTACCCCCCCAGGTTTTCACCTATTTTATATATTGGCATAGTCTCATTCACCCTCATACTTCAAAAGATTAAAAAATAGACAACCTCTCCAGCTACATGGCGCGAATAATCGAACATAGTACAGAAGTGAAACGATTGCCTTGTGAAGCGTTTTTCGACTTATAATGTGCACATATGGTAATCTTTTTCCTTACTGCTCCAAGAAATTGAGGAGCATTATTTTGCAAACATGCGGGTCCCAAAACCAAAATTTGTAGAAAATATAATTAGGTGGGGGAATATTGTTTGCCCATCCTCTGTAAGAAACGCCCTACTGGAAACAGGCAACTCTGGTAGGAACACTGGGGGTCTGGGTGGTTTTGGTTACATCACGCATGCCGGGATACTTCTTGCTGTTATTCGAATCGCGGGGGGTAACTGTTGCCTGCCTAGTGACATTGCACACTTTGAAATGTGCCACTCTAGTGCAGGGGCTTCTTAACCTTTTAACTTCTGTGGTCCCAACCTTAATTATTGGTGGAATTAGAGGACCCTCGATAATTCATTACTGAAATTCAGGGACTTCACTGAGTCATTACTGGAAGCCGGGGACTCCAGTTTACGTAATGTCAATACAGCACACACAAATACAGAAACATCATTCATATTACAAATACACAAATTAATGAAATATTTTTTTAATTCACAAACAAATATTTAAAAAAAAAATCTAAATTTTTATTTATGGGTTTTGTATACACATGAATCACTCCCAGAGGGGTATCTCTGTGCTTTGGACTGGTCTGCTAAATGGGATGACGGGAAATATTAAAATGGGGTGGTCTCAAGAAGTTTCATGAAGCGCAAATAGTCAGGGCATTGTGTCAGGTAAATGGGGAGCTGGTTCCAGTAAAGGGGAGCGAGGTAAGAAAATGATTTCCCACCTAGCCTTGTTTTCCTGACCCTGGGGACTAAAAGAAGCGATTTGCTTCCTGACCTGAAGGTCCTGGTAGGAGCGTAATGCTTGAGTTTCCTCGAAATGTAGAAAGGGTCTTTGTTATGCAAGGCCTTATGGACGATACAGCAGACTTTGAATTTAACACGCTTGCAAATTGGAAGCCAGTGGAGCTGTTGAAGAAGGTGAAGGGAGGCAGTTTTCAACGGGGCGTTCATGACGAGGTGCTCAGCGGTGTTCTGGACCACCTGCAACCTGCTGAGTGAAGACTCGTTAGCAGAGACCAGGAGAGCATTGCAGTAGTCGAGACAGCTCATTTCCTACTTAGTGGGAAGGTTGGGGCTTTTCTTAAATCAACTCAGGCCACCCATTGTTCATACTATTTTGTGATTGATGCATTTGCACTGCTCCCATGAATCAGAGGACACCAATCTGTTTTTTTGCCTCAAATGTAAATTTTCTTCACATTTACAGATCGTTTAATTATACTGAAGCATACAAAAAGGGACGGATAGATTGTTTGAATTAACCTCAGTCGGGCCGCATCCCAGTACATCGTTATATTAAACACCATGCCACCGCAGTCTGGCCCCATCCATATGCAAATCAGTTTTGACCCTGCTCAAATGGGAACAATGCAGACTGAACAGCCAGGCCAGATCCTCCCTAACTGGAACACAAGCAACGCAGGACCAGTATTGCCCTTATTAGGGCTCATCGAGCAGGTATAGCTTGGTTCAAGTGGCACAGTGTGCACTAGACTCATGTCTAGAGTATTCAAAAAAGTGATGGATGGAATGTATGAATTAATCCCAGCCATTGGTGATTACTTGAGCAGCATCCCAATCCATTGCTATTTTGCACACCATGCCACCTCAGTTTGGAGCCAGCTATATGCAAATCAGCACTGAATCTGCTCCAATGGGAACAGTCCAGCCCTAACTGCCAGAATAGGTCTCCCTGAACCAGTGCACCAGGTCTGGTTTCACCCTATTAAGGGCTCGTCAGCCAGTAAGGAGGTAAACAGGACAGGTATGCCCATTTGTGGGCATACCCATACCATTTAGGGCATCACACTGAAGTATACTTCTTTGTTTATATACACTTTATTAATCTGTTAACATTATTTGATTTTCTCTGCAGTCGTGGACCTCTTGGGTAGGTGTGGCACACCCCTGAGGGCCCCTGGATCCCTGGACCACAGAATAAGCACCACTGCTCTAGGATGTCAGAAGATATCAGCAACAAAGGTGATATCAGGTAAAGCAGTTGTCAAAACAGATGTAAATCACCTGGGAGTGCCGATCGTAAAAAGAAAATAGCAGGATGAGAAGAGCATTTTACAGCTGGTAGTCGGCAAGTTTTTCAAGAGACTTAGAATATACATTTCTCTTCATAGACAGGAAATCAGCGCCATCTATGTGAATAGAACTTCACAAACATAGCAATTCCAAAGAGAGAATGTCTCAACTATGACACAGTTTAATCTAGACAACAACAAGGATTGGAAATTTGATTATGTGATGACCTCTTTAATACACACACAAACTCCAACAGCGTGTCAAAATTCTTGTTTAAAACAGCTGAAAAAGGCAAAACCAACTGGAAAAAAACAAAGTATGGGACAGGCAAAAAATAATGAGCCCCCACTTTAGGAGTTTAAAAAAAAAAGTTTCAAACATTTGACGGCCGTCATGCCTGATGGTCCCTTTGTCAAATGTTTCCTACATTGACAGTAACCACCATGATGGCAGTTCCTATCAATGCAGAGAGTTGTCAGCCGGACAAATGGACAAATCTGTATTTGGTGGGCATAGGTCCCTCAGGAAGGCAAAGGTGTTGTTCTCTGTCATCCCAACAGAGTTAACTTTGCCGGCCAAATTGTAAATGAGGCTAAAGTTTAAAATGTTAATTTGTAACTACTCAGCTGACCCTGAGAGACTTGCAAACAACCTTTCACAATGAAGGACTTGTAGACTATTGCATTGTTATCAATCTGCAATCCAAAATATCTTCAAGCTGGGATGGAAGGAAATCAGTAGTGCATTCACCAACATCCTCAGCTCTTCCATCAACACAGTCACCGTTCCACATACATGAAAACATGCAGATTAAACCCCTTCTGAAGAAGTCCTCTGCCAACCCCAGCATCCTTAAAAATTACCACCACATCTCACTGCTCCCCTTCCCAGCCAATGTCCTGTAGAAAGCCATCAATTGCCAACTCAACGAACACCTCGATGACAACAACCTTCTCTACACCTCCAAATCGGGCTTCCACTCCATCCACAGCACCAAGACCACCTCAACTGATGACATCAATTTCCTCCTTGACCAAGGTGAGACAGCAGCCCTTATCTTCCTTGACCTCACAGCGGCTTAAGACACTCAACTCATCCTTTCTGTAGTGAAGCTCCACATGACACAGGATGTAAGTAGGAAGATTTATTATGTACTTCGGCCAGAAAACAAACAGAGCGACTGTCAGGTACAGGAACAACTGTCAACTGTTACAGCAGCGCTGTGCAGATAGAAAACATTGAAACATATCCAATTATTCCATAGTTAAGGTTCTAAGCTTCTCTCGTGGAGCCCCTCACGAGAGCCACCACGAGGGAAGAAAAAGGAAGAAACACTACACTTTCTGTCAAGGAAGACCCCACCACCACCAGATCCAATTTCCAGAGCGCCATGACCAACGTCTGTGACTGGATGAGGTGCAACTGCCTGAAGCTGAACACGGACAAGACGGAAGTGCTTATCTTCCGAAGGCACACCAAACCGTGAGACGACACAAAGTGGCCCACCAAACTCAGACCTTCTCCAATCCCCACTCATCACTACCGCAACCTCGATATCATCCTGGATAGCAAACTGTCCAGGATGAACACAATATCCTCCTCCTGCTTTCACACCCTCCGCATGCTTCAAAAGACTTTTAGATGGATCCCCATCTACACCAAGAAAACAATCACTCAAGCTCTCATCACCGTCCGAGGAAATGCACTCTATGCCACACCCAACTCCTCAAGCAACTCCAGACTACACAGAACACCGCAGCCTGACTCATTCTCAGCCTTCCCTAAAGGACCAGCATTACCCCTACCTTAGAAGACTGCAATGGCTCCCATCAGAAAAGATGCAAGTTCAAGTCCACACCTAAAAATCCGTCCACAACATAGGACCGAGTTACATAAGCCACCGACTGACTCTCCACAAACCTGCCAAACAACTCCAGTCGACCTCCCTTGCCCTTGCACACATCACCCGCACCCATCGAGGCCATAGTTTAGATCATTCCTTCTCCTACCTCACTGCCAATTCCTGATATGACCTCCACTTTCACCTCCACCTCCACCTGCTTGGGCCATCTGTCCTCAGCGCCAAGAAACCGTATAGTGATCGAGCCCTTTACAAATCCCTTAACTTCAACTTCAACCTTCAAACCTCACCATCATTCGCCCACTTCAGGAAGGGCAAATATAATACGATGACCAGGTCAAAGATAGGCGCACAACAAGATTAAGGCAATCCGTGTATACTCTCTGTAAAGAAATTATGCTACAAAGCAAAGAAAAGGAAGGTCACCACTCCTCCTTACAACACCAGAAGATTTCTTCCGGTTAGAACATTCAAAATGATTCACTGCTGAGCAAAAAAGTATATACCACACTCTTTCGTCAATCCAAAACTATTTTAACAATTGTCCACAGTACTATCCACAGTACTTGAGTCTCAAAATGTCCAAATTTTTATCCGAGATAGTAGATTCGTCTTTATAACGACACCAAGGTACGTTGTTACAGCATCATTTCCATTTATTTCAGTTTTCTGGTATTCATCAATCAAAGATAACAGCCAACACGTGTTTCGTCTGGCATTAATATCATGCCTTTCGACTTCCTCAGGGCTGCAAGCCAAGAAGACAGTTGTATTTACAATTCAAGATATAACACACTACTCAGATTCAAAAAGGTACGCTAAGGATAAGGTAGTACACCCACGTGTAAGGTCAAGTTCAGAGAGATCCCTGTGACTCACGCTGTGACCAAGTCGTAAATCACCCGAATATCATAGTGCATACCCTGGTGAGGAAAAAGCACAAGAAAGGACCCAAATGTACCAAGCTTGTCAGTATTTAGGTAAATAAAGAAAATATATTACCAGAATAAGTATTCTTCAACTAGGATTTCCACTAATATAACCATAAGTTGGACCCTAAAACGACAGGAGACAATCCTTAGCTCCGCGGTTCGTAATACCTTACACCATCCAAAATAATATTAAAGTTGATGGTGTACTTACTCTAACAGTCGTGAAGTCCAGTATAAAGAAAAATCCTCAATTTTGCAAATCCACTTTCAAAAATCAAATGTATAATTCCATCAATTACTTCCTGTAACAAAATAATAGGAATAGTCTCACTTACACTGCCCGGTTGTACTTAGTCAAATTGGTTCATACCAGAACCACTGTCATATCACTCACCTTTATTTAAATTGATTCTCCCCACAAGGTAAACTGAACCATGTTTGTATACATGAGTTCGCAAGACAGCCGCGTTGTCCTCAATATCACGGACACAGGTACACGGAACACGTAGTTATTCTATTGTAAAAAAGTTGGGGAGAAAAAGGAACGTGTAGTTCTTGTGTACCACGCAACGAAGGCTGGTATTAAAAATTATATCTCTCTCGTAACCGGGCTGCTTACCTCCAGTGTACAGCGAGTACGCAATCTAAAATCACACTCGGCAGCTCGCGTTCAATACGCGCGCCATTTTATTAACCTCATATGAAAGCGAACAAAGTTAGTCGCCATCTTGTAGTGGTCAAATTCTCTATTTAACTTTATATTTAAGGAGATAATTATATCTCAACACAAAGTTTACTATAACGGGTAAATCGTAGTCAAACAATATAAGTTTATCTCATTATAAAGCTAGTAAAAAAGACGTAATTACGTCCAATCACATGTATTCGTGCTTATAGTAATATAACTATTGTCATCTATTGTTTGTTTTAACCTAGATGCCCCAATAGTATTATACTTTAATTACCGTATTTCCATATAAGAAAAGAAGAAACCAAAAAATTAATATTGCCATTAGAAGTAGTATTCGAACTCTAATTCTGATGGTAATAGCTCAATGCTCCAATCTGTAACGCTACTGCTGCCGTGTGTAATCTTGATATGGATTCTATCCTATATATAATATCAGTATTGAAATACCGAATGTAAACGCATATTTCACTGCTTCGCTAGAACCTCGGATTACTCACTCGCTCAAGAGTCTTATATTATTGATGTAAGATTTATCTGTCTCTTTTGCCCTACATCTGATCCCTTGATCTGTCATTACTTTGCTCTCCCCTTGTTTACCTATTGATATATTTTTATTCTACATTTGATTTCCAGATATACTCTGGGTTGGAAGCGAGAGTGAGTAATCCGAGACAATTTAAATTCCACATCAGGATCTCTGTATCCTTCACTCCTTCACCCATTCTTGCCGGATCTCCATCCACTCACCCTCTGCACTGCTGATTCTTGTACTGATACAACCAACTCTAGGGAAGGGGGAGAGGCTAACCCTAAGATGGCTTTGAAGACATTTTCCTTCTTTCTTTTTCCATTTTCTTCCCATCCAGTGCCCTTCCTCGAGGATCAGCACCCCCCCCCAACTACTAGTTGTGGCATATTCCTCTATGTCAATTTGGACATCCATCATACTTTGTACACTTATAACTATACTTCCTGACTCACACCCTTTCATTGTGAAGAAACCAAGCGGCATCAGAAAGACAGAGGAAAGGTTTACATGCTTGGTCCACAGACATTACCTGACCTTAACTGAATGCAAACCTAATGCACATCTAAAATAAAACCCAAGCTAAAATGAAACATAGTGGAGCATAAGGGCATGAATCCCCCCCATAATTGTAACCTGACCTCTTCTTACCTTAAATGAGCTCTGTATGTTCTTAATGAGATCAACAGCCTGTCTCTATTTGCCTTATGTTGTACATGTTGTTGCTCCATGTGACACTGAGCAACCTGGCCTTATCGCCTAACTTCTGCAGCCCCTTATTTTCTGACCTAACTTCCACTATCTCTGTTTGGTAACCTTACAAATATCCGATAGTATTAAAAAGCCTTTCCCAAAGCATCCCCTGCCTCAAAGCCAGCTCCTTCATGCTGTATGACAAAAAGTTCATAAGTACCTTCCTGTGTCTTTTCTGGCCCTCAGATTGCTTGAAGAGATCCCTACAAATTCTTCATTTTCTTTTCGAGACTGACGTTTGGCTTGCCCTTTCCCGAGGAGTTTGATCACAAAACTTCTCAAGTCACTCCCATCGTCATCCCCTGGTACATTTACAATTCTTAAATTATTTCTCAGAGAGTGATTCTCCAACCTTTCTATTTCATCTTGCATGCTCTGGTTCTGTGACTTAAATGCCCTCAGGTTAGTAGAATTTCCCATAACATCTCCGTCCATCCTCTCCACAATTGCCTTGAGAACCTTAGTCCTTTCACCGACATCATCCAATATTACCTCCAAAGCATGACAATGTCCCTGGATGCCTTTTTTTATTCCAGATTTACAAATCACCTCTGCATCTCCTGACAGAGATCCTAAAGAATCTGCACAACAGTGCTTGAGACCACTGGTACTTTCGCTGGGCAAGGATAGTTCTTTCTGCCTGCTTTGACAATGTTCCTACCTGACCTAAAGAGCTTCCTTCATTGGAGTCCTGGTCGGATAGACCACTTAAAGACCCCTATCTAGTCCCCTTATTATTGGTCATAATTTTGAAGAAAGAATTGAGTGAGGTGATATCTTCTAGACCCCTGCAAGACTATCTTGGCTGGGAGATGCCCAAAGCTTTCTTCGCTGTGCCCTGCTTGTGTGCTGTAGATATGCCCCCCCAATGCTTGGGCCCTTGATTGGTGCTCCTTTAACCTGCTACGCGTGTGTGTGCCAGGACTCATGAGGGAAGAATACACTGTCTCCATGCAAACAGTGGCCCCCCACTACCTGCACTTATTCCTTGGCTCTGTGCTCTGCCTCACGCAGCTGCTGTCCCCCACCTACATATCGCCAGAAGGGGCGCAAGGGAGCCTTGCACAACTCTCTCCTCCTCCGGGTGCGTCATTGCCAGCGTCCCCAGCTTGCCTCTGTCTATGCTGGCTATACTGGCACTCTCACCAGGCGCGGCTACCACAAGAGCCCTCCTCTGTCGACAAAGCTGACCCACCATACAAGACCAGCATGAAATGGGGTCCATGCTGAGTTACAGTGAGTAACTCAGGGAGCATGTGTCTTAGCAGCCACAATCTGCCTAAATGCTATGTGCCCGCCATCATTCTTCCCATCTAGACTCGCTCAGATCTCCAGTCACAGATCGAGTATTGTTGTTTCACTACACTGTCGCCTCAGCTCTGACCTGCTGCTGTTGTCAGTCGGCTGCCATTTTCCACCCATAGTGGCAGCAGTTGCTAAGTGAGGGACAACCACTGCCAGTGAGCTCACCTCACTCAGGGAATTAGGTAGGTAGAGTGTGCAGGAGAATGGTGGTGGTATTGTCTTCCCATTGGTTGGTTCTGAGGGTCTTTGTGGGACCTCACGCTGTTTAGCATTTCCTGGATTGGAGCAAAAGGTCTTAGTGGCTGTCTTTTCACCAACAGATCACCAGAAACCTGGGGCTGGTTGCTGTGGCCCTCAGGTATCTTGAGGGGAGGGATTCAATGTCTCCTGGACTTGATTGACCTGTTTGACTTGAATGGCAGCGGTTCCCAAGGTGATATATAACTTTTCTTTACAGAGAGTACAGAATACTCACAAATTGAACTATCAGATCTATCAGAAGTTCACACTGACTTACATTACAAATGACTCTAAACTTATCTACCTTGAACTTACTTTAAACTTCCAGTTTGAGTCACTGCAGAATGAAGGTTGGTGTACATAACCATAATTGCTTAATCTTTTTTTAACATTTGTTTTGGGGTGAATACTCCATACTCCATATTCCATACCCCAGCTGCTACCAAGGGTAAGACCGCGGAGCACATATCCCTTTGTGTTTAGGAGGATGGGCCAGGGGGGGCCAGACTGCACGTAGCATGGCAATTTTTCGTCAAAGTGGGCCAGCTTGCACCCGTCAGAGCCCGGAAGAAGCTGGAGATGGCTACCCTTCTTTAAAGTACGACAGGATGTGCAAGAACAAGGCCACTCACAATCCTACCTCTAATTCCACTATTCAAGCCAAAGGCTCTAAAATGATTTCCTACAAAGGGCTTTGGGGGATGCTAACTAAAGAGACTGAATTAGCAGAATGTTGCTTTTCTATTGATGACACAGTTTACTCATGCGGCAATGTGGGATTTCTACAACTCGAACAATGTATTGGAGATCATAAACTATCTGCACTGAAATCTGTTGACCCTCCGATTCCTGCCCCTACTTTTACTAGTCCCCCCACTCAGCCAAGCCCAGCTTCAAAACATAAAAGGAAAGCAGCTATTCTTATTAATAAATGGGATAATGGTGTTAACACGTCCTTGGTTACTACTGCTGATCGTTCTCCACAACTGTCTATCACAAATAACTTGTATCTGATCCTGGGCACGATGGTGAAAAAAAATGTTTTCACCTCTTTCTTGAGCAGCTTAAAAACATTCAGAAGCGTCAAGACAAAGCTTTAAGTCCCGCAATTTTGCAACCTGTCCCTATCAATATGTGTTTCGGTCTTTGAACCCCGGTAGCGATAGGTGTCCACTATAGCGAAGTCATTGTTCCACCTTTGATTCCATCACAGCTGAGGGCATATTCTTCTAACCCAGAAGTTGGGCTGAATACTAACATTTGTTCACAATTACGCTTACATCTATTGAGACAAATCAGACTTTCAGTAAATATTCCACGGATTTTCGTTACCATTACTAAAAATAAGTTCAGGCCTTGGACAAAAATGAGCAGTTAGATTGACGCCCTGCTCCCCTTAAGGTTTCATCGCCACAATCTGATAATGGTATTACCTTTGTGTATGACGTTAACCAAGGTGTAAAGCGACATAAGCCTATTTTCTCCCATATGAATAGTTCGCAGAGCAATCTAATTTAATGTTAATTTTTATTCAATGAATATTCTAACGATGTTCGTAATCATGACATGTTCATGGCTGCAATTTTAATTATATGCATTGACTGATATCCTGTGCCTGTCAACTAAGCCAAATGTAACTGCTACGAATTGATTTTCATGCAGTGATTTGAATGCCTAACTATGCTAAGCATTTTTTGCTTGACAATTCTAGTTGCGCTTATATATCTGAGTCACTGTCTCACACTCGGGGGTACACCTTTTCAAGATATATCATTCAAGAGAAATTAGTCAACGCCCTCACATTGCTGTTCCTATCTTTTTGGGCGGGGTTGTATTACCGTCATAAAATATTATTATCATAGACTCTAGCCAATTAGGTTTGATCGGGGAAGAACTCCAAAAAGATATTGGTGATCATAAACCTCTAGCCCTTTTATTTGCAATGCCTGTATCCTCAGTTACTGTGTCATTCACTGATCACTTTGGTCTTCCAGTCAAGCATACAAGTCTTACATTGGCATGGAAATCAGCTCCAGCATGTTTATGGTTTATCTGACAAAAAATATTTAATTATTTTTAAACAGTCTTTTTCTTGACACTACTCAATCAGTTGGTTTTGATTCTTTTTTTTTATTTAGTAATGTAATTAAGAGTTTTTTACTCAAGCCTTTATGCAACACAATACGAGGGAACCTAGTTGGGTTGACATTCCTTGTTCTGCTGCCAATAGACATCTTTTCTGTGTCCTGCGTAAGAAGCGTAGGAGCAAGGTGTCGCTTTCCTAAGATTTCATAGTAAAGCGAAGTTAAAAGAAAGAACAACAGAATTTAAAAGGAACTAATGGGAGTCCTTCATGAGGGCATGTATGTCTAAAGACACCAAATCATTCTGGTATACAGTCATTACCCGCAAAATAAAATAATGGTCACACAGTTGGTATGGGTTTTAATCTTTCTGCAGATCAGTGGGTGACCACTTTTCCAGCATCTCTGGGCACTGTTCTCTGGGCACTGTTCCTCACTAATCTACTAAAGCATCCCACCTGATGTAAAATGCTCAGACCATGATGTGCATTAATCATAGTCCATATTTTTAAAAAGATCAACAGGTTGGTGCCACAGTGTTATAGGCATAGTTCTCTATAAGAGTCTATGTTAAGGTTATAGGTAGGGTCATATACAAAAGGATTGTTGATTGGGCCACAGATAAAAAATATATAATTTTTGAGGCACCATATGGATTCTGGGAGGGACTAGGTACAATGAAGCAATGTCTTAACTTACATTTCATTATACCGCTGCTAAGGGGCTGCAATTATACTTGACCTTCATGGATCTATCCAGTGCCTATGTGTTGGAAAGTGGCAGTTTTTGCATTGTTGCCCCCAACGTTTTGCCTGATGTTGATGTTCTTTGACTGAGTGTGCCCTGGGTTCCTACTAACTAGGTGCCCAGGGCCTATGTTCTTTCACTAAAATTGTACTGTGTACCCCCAAATTGGCACCTCTCTGGCCACATGTAAGTCCCTTGTAAAAAGGTACCCTAGGAACCAAGAGCCTTGTGACGAGAGAAGGCCTCTAAGGGCTGCAGCACTTAATGTATCACCCTTAGAGGTCCTGTACCTTAACACACACAAACTGCCATTGCAGGATGAGTGTTTTGTTGCAGAGAAAAGTGAAGAGTCAACATGGCACACATCCCTGTGTGCCATGCCTACAACCCACTGCCTATGGCAACGGTCAGCCACCCCTCTAGCTGGGTGCACTATGCCACTGGTGAGGGTACAGGTGCATGAGCCCTGTCCCCCTATGTCTAAGTCTATTCTTAGACATTGTAAGTGCAGGAAAGCCATAAAGAACTCTGCAGCACCATACTGGCTTTACTGAAATCTGGTAAGTTTGGTATCAAACTTCTCAGCACATTAAACCTACACTGATGCCAGTGTGGGATTTAAAGAAGAATGCACTCAAAGGGCATCTTAGAGATGCCCCCTGACAAACGACCTAACTCTAGTGTCCTGGCTGACTGGCTGCTCGTCAGCTGTCACCCCCAGATATGTTTCTTGACCCCTGGGTTGAGAGCTTCCCACTCTCGGGGTCTGGAAACAAAGTACATCCTGGGCAGAGGTGTCAAGCCTCCTCCCCCAGAATGGGCAGGATCCACGAAGGGGAAGTTTCAAAGGCTGCCATCTTTGTGAGTTGACCCAGCCATTTTCTGCTCCCAGCAACTGGTGCCCACCGTCTGACCCCCACTTTGGGTGGGAGAATCGGTGGGAAAATCAAGATAGGAGGAGAGGTGTGCCCACCTTTGCCAACCCCACCACTCAGACGGGGGAGGCCAGGTCTAGCACAACTCTCAGTACCCATCATATTGAAGATGGTGGGACCCAGCCAACCAGAGTGAGGCTTATGCCCCCCTCCGACTGGAGGGTGGCATAATAGGGGGCATACCCACCCCAAGGAAGGAACCCATTGGTCTCAACCTGTACCTACCTGAAACACCCCTAAGTCTAGTGTTTAGAGGCACCTCGAACCTTGCCTCCTCAGACAAGAAGAGAGAAGAAGAAGGTCCGAAGAGTTATGCTGAAGGAAGAAGAGGAGGACATGAACTGACTTGGCCCCAGCCCTACCAGCCTATCCTGACCTCGACCTGCTCCAGCGGAATCCCGGTGTGTCCTGCAACCTGCAGCCCCCAGAACCCAGAGGACCTGCCCTGCTTTTACTGTAAAGACTTTGTCTCCTGGAAGCACCGGATTTGCTCACCAACAGACTCTGGCTCCGGCCAAATCTGCAAGTCTGCACCACTCGGCATCCAACGCCTACAGCCCGAGTTTGAGTGGTCCAACACCACAAGGAGGTCTAACCGGCGATCCTGACCTGGAATCTGGTGATCCCCGACTTGCCTGAAGTCTCCCGATGATGCCTGCAGCCCTTTCTGGAGGATCCCGCAGACCGTGACCGGAGCTGGTAAGGAAAACCCGATGCCAAAAGACAACCCTGCACCCGACGCCCCACGGCCTTGGGTGGCCGAACCGATGGTGTCTTGGCATCCCACGACATCCCAACTTACCTCTCCAACTGGTGGTCGACTCCAGAAGACCTTTGTTCCTGAGACTGCAGTATTTGTTGAAACCAGAGAATCCCCGTTGAAAACAACAGGGAACCCGATGCTAAAACATTAACCTGCACCCGGCCACCCCAGTGCCGCTGTGGTTGCACCTTGTGTGCTAACTTGAACACCCCTTTGCCCTGAGCTAAACTCTAGTAGCTTTGCTCCCACAACCTTGTGGCTTGCTCATGAGCAGTGTCCAGGTGTATTGTGTTCTTATGGTTTAATGAGGATCGATTGCCTAGCCAACATGTGTTTTGTCAGGGTGTGAACCCGCAACTTCTTCAAGGCTCTAGGGCAAATACAATGAAATAGTCGATCACTCTGCCGGTTTTACTTCCGTCCCGGCTGGCGTATGAAGGAAATAATCTCCCAAAGATAATCTGAATTGGAACTATCGAATGGAACGATCCACTTGCTTTCAGTATTGTGATAATATAACGTGGCTCTTAAAAGAAGAAAGGGCCGGGTATGGCTCTATCCAGGGTCCGTTAAGCCCTCAAAGATCCGTGTAACAGCAGCCAAGTGCGATGCTTGTTTTCGTGACCCACGGTGAAAACCATAAAAACACGATACACCTTGAGTCTTCTGCTGTCATTTCACTTTTTTGACGTGTGGATAGTAAAATGTTACTTGATTTTTCGTGAATTGAGATTACGCAGTACTGTTTCTGAAATATAGAAAAGAACGTGTGCATAGGCACGTGTAACATAAATTTGTAGGCCTTGTGTGTTTTTAAGGAGTTCAGGGTTATCCCTTTGCCTGTAGCACCGTGGGTTACTTAATATCATATACACCCAGAAGCGCACACGAGTAGGCGCCATCGTGTACCGCACAGAGCTAACCCCTTTCCTTTTGTCTCCATGCTTCAAGAACACTTCCTTGTTACAGATTTTGGAGTTTGGGAGAGAGGCCTTCTGTCATGTTTTAGATTTGGGACCATACGTCATTAACTGTGTTTTCCATTGAGCCAATTTAGCAGGCTCTGTCTGCCCTTGTGCTTAATTTTCCGATGAGGCTTTAATTAATTTTAAAGAAGAGAGGAGGAAAGGAGAGGAAAGGAAAGGAAAGGAAAGGAAAGGAAAGGAAAGGAAAGGAAAGGAAAGGAAAGGAAAGGAAAGGAAAGGAAAGGAAAGGAAGGGAAAGGAAAGGAAAGGAAAAGAGGGGAAAAGCAAGGAAAAGAGAGGAAATGTTAATGAAACAGTTATTACCTATCTCCCCCTTATTTTAAAATAATACTTTCAGATTACTCTCCAGGCCTAATGAGCAGTAGGCAATTAAAGAATGTGCATTTCATTCACATTCTACTTGAAGAAAAAACACATTACATTTCAGTAAGTCTTTAGGATTGAACCAACAGTAAACCCTCCTCCTCTACTATACAGCTGTTTCCTAGGTGACTAAGAACCATCATATTAGCAGCTCCAGGTCAAAAGTTTACAGAGCATATTCTGCAGCACAGGGTACTCTAAGTATTGAACGATTGGTAGCCCTTATTTTCTGCTAATGATTTTAAACAATAAAAGCAAACTTCACAGTAAGCAATTATCAGAAGAAACAGCAGTTACCTGGGACTAAACCTATTGTACTGCCTCAGTAACATCAACCAGCCAGGAAGCTGAGATATTTTTCTCTTCAGATCACATCGTTATAGTTCGTGTGTGGTTTACTGGGCACTCATTTGTGCACTGACGTCATGAATATGTCACAGCATGTACTCAATCTTGATCCCACCAAGACCGAATTTCTACTCATTCCAGATTTTGAGTCCGTTGAAGCGGTGATAGTGCATTCGCGGAAGAAATGATTTGGGCACAATCACATAGCTATATCAATTGTAATGAAAGAAACTTTAGGAGTGCCAATAAAACACTTGCCCAGCACTGTATTCAAACATATGTAAAAGTAAACTTGGAATTGCTTAAAACATTTTTGTCCAAAAATTGAGAAATCCCAAAACACGTTGATAAAGAAATGTCCACATTTCTCTGAGACTATGGAATTGGGTCAATCGATTTTAACAACAACCACTTCTACATGCCTGGTATCTACAGAAGAGATGGAGTGCATTTTATGGCAGAAGGCAACAAGATCTCCCCCAACAGCTTAAAGGAATATATCCAACTCTACCTGTTGACAATGCTCTATAATCGGCTGTTCTCAGGTCCACCCCATACTCTTATTTCTACCTAACACATTGTTAAATTACATTTTAAGTACTGCTGTACTATTGCAGACCCGGTTAAATACTCATTTTGCCCAACGTTTCCAGGGTTAGCTCCCTTGCTGGTTCTTTGGAGTTATTGTGTTCCTGAATTACCTCCAAAAAAAGGTATATCACCAATTGTAACCATCCCTCTACATGCAGCCAACCCTTCCATTGCACATAATCTTCAGGACGGGAGACAGCCTTTACAACAAAACTATTACAACGCAAGCCATTACATCACATGTTGTTGCAACGCAAAAGGTGTGTAGTAGTGGGTAGAAGGTGTTGAATTAAACTCCAACACCTTCCCTACTGTTGCACACACTGGAGTTGGAAAAGAAAATTAATCTATTACAACTTCCAGTGCCCCGACAGAAAGTCGGAGTAAAGGTTTGCGTTGCAACGGCGTGCGATGTAATGGCATGACTTGTAACGTCACCTATTCCTTCAGGACAGGCTATAACCCGAACCCCGCAGGCACCCAACCCCACCTCCTCCTTGGCTGTTTGCTGTGCGTAACAGGGCATTGGCCACAGGGCCAGGCCCTCCACCCAACCTCTTGCATGCTGCTAGCACTAACCTCCCCCTGAGGTTCCGTGGTTTTCGGGACCGGACTCCATTTTGTTTGCGTTGTTCATAACGCCATTTTGTGTTGCCCTCACGTAGGCCGTGGAGGTAACCGAACGAACAAAGTTGCATGGGCCTCATTGTTCATGTATGCATTAAACAGGCCCTTTTCTGACTTGTGAGTGAACTGCAGAACGTTGACCTCTTCACCTGAAACTGACCCTTCACGAAGCCAATTTCTCTGGCTGATCGTTGTCTGAGATTGCCAATCAATGTTCAGGACCTCGTTAACCTTTAGTTTCCTTGCACATATCTTATCCTAATCAGCATCTAAATTATTTCTTTCCTTACGACTTTTCATTACATGGGTAGTGCTTTTAATTATGGGTTTGTCCGGCTTGCAAAGATTGAATTTGGGAAATTCCTAATAATTAACTTTTGGGTTGGGTTACTGTAAATTGGTTTTTGTTAATGTGATACTCAGTTAGAAAATGTGTCCTATTGATCAGAATTTTGCGCAGTGGGTGTACATTTATAATGAGAATATTGTGTATAAAAGGTGATGTCTTGCTCTATGAAATTTGAACAGTTTCTTGAGTTGTACACCGTGTTGTATTGCTGAGATTACTGTTACTAGCTGCAGCTAATAAATTTGATCTCTGATTCCACCTAGAAGTATTCCGTGTCTCTGTTTGCCAAGACAGGAGAACCCGAAGACTTTGGGCGTGTCCCTGGCGCCGCTGGGTTCTAAAACCCGGTTCTTCAGTTGGCGCCCAACGTGGGGCGACTTCAGCGGTACCGGTCCAAGCCCGAGGATCGTGAGGAGCCACGTGAGGAAATTCTGGAGAAAGGCCGCCACTTCATTGACCCCTGCATGTCGAAGTGGACCGAAGGTCTTTTCTGCTAGGCTTCCCGCTTTCCAACGGCTACGAAGGACTGCTGCCCTGACTGTCGCCTTGTCTTGGACCCTTGATTGATCCTTTGTAAAGCGAGACGATAGACGGTCTTCTGGTGGCGTGACAGATATTTGGTTAAGTATAAGTGGGTCGCTCCCACGACTTTGTTTTGGTTCTTGGTTTAGATTTGATTTTTGCAAAAATCGAAGCCGAGGGGCTCGTATATTTACGAGTGTATCGATAGTTGATAACCCTTTGAAGTTTGAAGCTAGATTAGTGAGCTATAAGATGCCTGGTCGTAGCAAAATTAGGAAATGGTTTAGTTGTGGTTGCGATACAAAAGGGGATGATGGACGGAGCGTTTGAGCAAATCAAACACTCACCCCCAGTCAACTGATCTGGGTTTAATCCATCACCATTCTTTAGCCCACTCCGTCCATCATCCCCTTTTGTATCGCTTTGTTCGCCCTAGGTGTGGCAGGGTATGCTCAGACGTGAGTCCCTTGCTCACTTGGCCACTGGATTCAAGATAGCCTGGCTGATGAGGATTATGAATCCGAAACCAGTCCCAGGATGCTTGTTTCCGGAACATGGAAGACATGGCTTGGCAGTTCGGGCTGGACTGTTCCCATGAGGCACAGGGTCAGACTGATTTGCATATAGCCATGTCTGAAATGGGGTGGCTGAGTGGGCTAAAGAATGGTGATGGATTAAACCCAGATCAGTTGACTGGGGGTGAGTGTTTGATTTGCTCAAACGCTCCGTCCATCATCCCCTTTTGTATCGCTTTGTTCGCCCTAAGTGTGGCAGGGTATGCTCAGACGTGAGTCCCTTGCTCACTTGGCCACTGGATTCAAGATAGCCTGGCTGATGAGGATTATGAATCCGAAACCGGTCCCAGGATGCTTGTTTCCGGTCCATGGAAGACATGGCTTGGCAGTTCGGGCTGGACTGTTCCCATGAGGCACAGGGACAGACTGATTTGCATATAGCCATGTCTGAAATGGGGTGGCTGAGTAGGCTAAAGAATGGTGATGGATTAAACCCAGATCAGTTGACTGGGGGTGAGTGTTTGATTTGCTCAAACGCTCCGTCCATCATCCCCTTTTGTATCGCTTTGTTCACCCTAAGTGTGGCAGGGTATGCTCAGACGTGAGTCCCTTGCTCACTTGGCCACTGGATTCAAGATAGCCTGGCTGATGAGGATTATGAATCCGAAACCGGTCTCAGGATGCTTGTTTCCGGTCCATGGAAGACATGGCTTGGCAGTTCGGGCTGGACTGTTCCCATGAGGCACAGGGTCAGACTGATTTGCATATAGCCATGTCTGAAATGGGGTGGCTGAGTGGGCTAAAGAATGGTGATGGATTAAACCCAGATCAGTTGACTGGGGGTGAGTGTTTGATTTGCTCAAACGCTCCGTCCATCATCCCCTTTTGTATCGCTTTGTTCGCCCTAAGTGTGGCAGGGTATGCTCAGACGTGAGTCCCTTGCTCACTTGGCCACTGGATTCAAGATAGCCTGGCTGATGAGGATTATGAATCCGAAACCGGTCCCAGGATGCTTGTTTCCGGTCCATGGAAGACATGGCTTGGCAGTTCGGGCTGGACTGTTCCCATGAGGCACAGGGTCAGACTGATTTGCATATAGCCATGTCTGAAATGGGGTGGCTGAGTGGGCTAAAGAATGGTGATGGATTAAACCTAGATCAGTTGACTGGGGGTGAGTGTTTGATTTGCTCAAACGCTCAGTCCATCATCCCCTTTTGTATCGCTTTGTTCGCCCTAAGTGTGGCAGGGTATGCTCAGACGTGAGTCCCTTGCTCACTTGGCCACTGGATTCAAGATAGCCTGGCTGATGAGGATTATGAATCCGAAACCGGTCCCAGGATGCTTGTTTCCGGTCCATGGAAGACATGGCTTGGCAGTTCGGGCTGGACTGTTCCCCTGAGGCACAGGGTCAGACTGATTTGCATATAGCCATGTCTGAAATGGGGTGGCTGAGTGGGCTAAAGAATGGTGATGGATGAAACCCAGATCAGTTGACTAGTTGACTGGGGGTGAGTGTTTGATTTGCTCAAACGCTCCGTCCATCATCCCCTTTTGTATCGCTTTGTTCGCCCTAAGTGTGGCAGGGTATGCTGCGACGTGAGTCTCTTGCTCACTTGGCCACTGGATTCAAGATAGCCTGGCTGATGAGGATTATGAATCCGAAACCGGTCCCAGGATGCTTGTTTCCGGTCCATGGAAGACATGGCTTGGCAGTTCGGGCTGGACTGTTCCCATGAGGCACAGGGTCAGACTGATTTGCATATAGCCATGTCTGAAATGGGGTGGCTGAGTGGGCTAAAGAATGGTGATGGATTAAACCCAGATCAGTTGACTGGGGGTGAGTGTTTGATTTGCTCAAACGCTCCGTCCATCATCCCCTTTTGTATCGCTTTGTTCGCCCTAAGTGTGGCAGGGTATGCTCAGACATGAGTCCCTTGCTCACTTGGCCACTGGATTCAAGATAGCCTGGCTGATGAGGATTATGAATCCGAAACCGGTCCCAGGATGCTTGTTTCCGGTCCATGGAAGACATGGCTTGGCAGTTCGGGCTGGACTGTTCCCATGAGGCACAGGGTCAGACTGATTTGCATATAGCCATGTCTGAAATGGGGTGGCAGAGTGGGTTGAGAATGGTGATGGATTAAACCCAGATCAGTTGACTGGGGGTGAGTGTTTGATTTGCTCAAACGCTCCGTCCATCATCCCCTTTTGTATCGCTTTGTTCGCTCTAAGTGTGGCAGGGTATGCTCAGACGTGAGTCCCTTGCTCCCTTGGCCACTGGATTCAAGATAGCCTGGCTGATGAGGATTATGAATCCAAAACCGGTCCCAGGATGCTTGTTTCCGGTCCATGGAAGACATGGCTTGGCAGTTCGGGCTGGACTGTTCCCATGAGGCACAGGGTCCGACTGATTTGCATATAGCCATGTCTGAAATGGGGTGGCTGAGTGGGCTAAAGAATGGTGATGGATTAAACCTAGATCAGTTGACTGGGGGTGAGTGTTTGATTTGCTCAAACGCTCCGTCCATCATCCCCTTTTGTATCGCTTTGTTCACCCTAAGTGTGGCAGGGTATGCTCAGACGTGAGTCCCTTGCTCACTTGGCCACTGGATTCAAGATAGCCTGGCTGATGAGGATTATGAATCCGAAACCGGTCCCAGGATGCTTGTTTCCGGTCCATGGAAGACATGGCTTGGCAGTTCGGGCTGGACTATTCCCCTGAGGCACAGGGTCAGACTGATTTGCATATAGCCATGTCTGAAATGGGGTGGCTGAGTGGGCTAAAGAATGGTGATGGATGAAACCCAGATCAGTTGACTGAGGGTGAGTGTTTGATTTGCTCAAACGCTCCGTCCATCATCCCCTTTTGTATCGCTTTGTTCGCCCTAAGTGTGGCAGGGTATGCTGCGACGTGAGTCTCTTGCTCACTTGGCCACTGGATTCAAGATAGCCTGGCTGATGAGGATTATGAATCCGAAACCGGTCCCAGGATGCTTGTTTCCGGTCCATGGAAGACATGGCTTGGCAGTTCGGGCTGGACTGTTCCCATGAGGCACAGGGTCAGACTGATTTGCATATAGCCATGTCTGAAATGGGGTGGCTGAGTGGGCTAAAGAATGGTGATGGATTAAACCCAGATCAGTTGACTGGGGGTGAGTGTTTGATTTGCTCAAACGCTCCGTCCATCATCCCCTTTTGTATCGCTTTGTTCGCCCTAAGTGTGGCAGGGTATGCTCAGACATGAGTCCCTTGCTCACTTGGCCACTGGATTCAAGATAGCCTGGCTGATGAGGATTATGAATCCGAAACCGGTCCCAGGATGCTTGTTTCCGGTCCATGGAAGACATGGCTTGGCAGTTCGGGCTGGACTGTTCCCATGAGGCACAGGGTCAGACTGATTTGCATATAGCCATGTCTGAAATGGGGTGGCAGAGTGGGTTAAGAATGGTGATGGATTAAACCCAGATCAGTTGACTGGGGGTGAGTGTTTGATTTGCTCAAACGCTCCGTCCATCATCCCCTTTTGTATCGCTTTGTTCGCTCTAAGTGTGGCAGGGTATGCTCAGACGTGAGTCTCTTGCTCACTTGGCCACTGGATTCAAGATAGCCTGGCTGATGAGGATTATGAATCTGAAACCGGTCCCAGGATGCTTGTTTCCGGTCCATGGAAGACATGGCTTGGCAGTTCGGGCTGGACTGTTCCCATGAGGCACAGGGTCAGACTGATTTGCATATAGCCATGTCTGAAATGGGGTGGCTGAGTGGGCTAAAGAATGGTGATGGATTAAACCTAGATCAGTTGACTGGGGGTGAGTGTTTGATTTGCTCAAACGCTCCGTCCATCATCCCCTTTTGTATCGCTTTGTTCACCCTAAGTGTGGCAGGGTATGCTCAGACGTGAGTCCCTTGCTCACTTGGCCACTGGATTCAAGATAGCCTGGCTGATGAGGATTATGAATCCGAAACCGGTCCCAGGATGCTTGTTTCCGGTCCATGGAAGACATGGCTTGGCAGTTCGGGCTGGACTGTTCCCCTGAGGCACAGGGTCCGACTGATTTGCATATAGCCATGTCTGAAATGGGGTGGCTGAGTGGGCTAAAGAATGGTGATGGATGAAACCCAGATCAGTTGACTGGGGGTGAGTGTTTGATTTGCTCAAACGCTCCGTCCATCATCCCCTTTTGTATCGCTTTGTTCGCCCTAAGTGTGGCAGGGTATGCTGCTACGTGAGTCTCTTGCTCACTTGGCCACTGGATTCAAGATAGCCTGGCTGATGAGGATTATGAATCCGAAACCGGTCCCAGGATGCTTGTTTCCGGTCCATGGAAGACATGGCTTGGCAGTTCGGGCTGGACTGTTCCCATGAGGCACAGGGTCAGACTGATTTGCATATAGCCATGTCTGAAATGGGGTGGCTGAGTGGGCTAAAGAATGGTGATGGATTAAACCCATATCAGTTGACTGGGGGTGAGTGTTTGATTTGCTCAAACGCTCCGTCCATCATCCCCTTTTGTATCGCTTTGTTCGCCCTAAGTGTGGCAGGGTATGCTCAGGAATGAGTCCCTTGCTCACTTGGCCACTGGATTCAAGATAGCCTGGCTGATGAGGATTATGAATCCGAAACCGGTCCCAGGATGCTTGTTTCCGGTCCATGGAAGACATGGCTTGGCAGTTCGGGCTGGACTGTTCCCATGAGGCACAGGGTCAGACTGATTTGCATATAGCCATGTCTGAAATGGGGTGGCTGAGTGGGTTAAGAATGGTGATGGATTAAACCCAGATCAGTTGACTGGGGGTGAGTGTTTGATTTGCTCAAACGCTCCGTCCATCATCCCCTTTTGTATCACTTTGTTCGCTCTAAGTGTGGCAGGGTATGCTCAGACGTGAGTCCCTTGCTCACTTGGCCACTGGATTCAAGATAGCCTGGCTGATGAGGATTATGAATCCGAAACCGGTCCCAGGATGCTTGTTTCCGGTCCATGGAAGACATGGCTTGGCAGTTCGGGCTGGACTGTTCCCCTGAGGCACAGGGTCAGACTGATTTGCATATAGCCATGTCTGAAATGGGGTGGCTGAGTGGGCTAAAGAATGGTGATGGATTAAACCCAGATCAGTTGACTGGGGGTGAGTGTTTGATTTGCTCAAACGCTCCGTCCATCATCCCCTTTTGTATCGCTTTGTTCGCCCTAGGTGTGGCAGGGTATGCTGCGACGTGAGTCCCTTGCTCACTTGGCCACTGGATTCAAGATAGCCTGGCTGATGAGGATTATGAATCCGAAACCGGTCCCAGGATGCTTGTTTCCGGTCCATGGAAGACATGGCTTGGCAGTTCGGGCTGGACTGTTCCCATGAGGCACAGGGTCAGACTGATTTGCATATAGCCATGTCTGAAATGGGGTGGCTGAGTGGGCTAAAGAATGGTGATGGATTAAACCCAGATCAGTTGACTGGAGGTGAGTGTTTGATTTGCCCAAACGCTCAGTCCATCATCCCCTTTTGTATAGCTTTGTTCGCCCTAAGTGTGGCAGGGTATGCTCAGACGTGAGTCCCTTGCTCACTTGGCCACTGGATTCAAGATAGCCTGGCTGATGAGGATTATGAATCCGAAACCGGTCCCAGGATGCTTGTTTCCGGTCCATGGAAGACATGGCTTGGCAGTTCGGGCTGGACTGTTCCAATGAGGCACAGGGTCAGACTGATTTGCATATAGCCATGTCTGAAATGGGCTGGCTGAGTGGGCTAAAGAATGGTGATGGATTAAACCCAGATCAGTTGACTGGGGGTGAGTGTTTGATTTGCTCAAACGCTCCGTCCATCCTCCCCTTTTGTATCGCTTAGTTGTGGTTGCAACAGGGATTCCTGATTGGAGGATTCGTGTCCGATACCTCCGGTTGGAACTCCGACTTATGAGCTCTATTCAAAACACAGAGTGGGTCCTATTACTTATAATGAAGTGTGGGTCCGCTATACTAAAAAGGATGGTGTTTTACGATGGCCCCAACATGGTAGTTTTGAAGTAAATGTTTTAGATAATCTGGAAGTTGCGCTATTTAAGAAGAAAGCCCGGCCTGCAATGTTTGACTCTTTCCGCCTTTGGCAAAAGGAAGCCAAACAGCGAGAAATTAAGCAAGCAAAGAGAGATAGGAAAGATAAGAATATGTCAGTACTACAAGCTGCTAGGCAGTTTAAGTCAGAAGAGGAAGATCGAGTGTGTGAAGTTTTAGATAGACAGCGTTGCATGGCCATAGATAAATGTTATCCGGCCTTGCCGTCTTCTCCTCCGAAAGTGAAGGAAGACCCTGAAAAAGATCCTTTGATGTCTCATTTACTGAGATTGCCACCCCCTTATGTGCAGGGTGCTACTGCGCCTCCATTACCCCCGGTTGTTCCACCATTTGTTGTTCAACCTCCTGCTGTTGTTCAGCCACCCGGTGCTCCACAGATGGTTTTGCCTCCTACTGCGCAACCCACTCTAGGGTAGCAAGCTTTGCTTCCAGCTTTGCCTCAAACTCCTTTGCCTTCTGCTTCTGCATCTCAGACTCCTACTGCTCTTGTTCCTACTTTGTCTCAAGATTTTAACTTTCCTGTTTTTATGCCTACTTCTTCTCCTTCTGCTCGTAAACGGATGACAGAGACCGTTGTTAATCTGTTGTCTCCATTGTTTGGGCCAATGAATATGACCCCTGTTTCGGAACGTAAGCAGAGTCGTAGTCAGCTTCCTAGTTCCGAAGAGCAAGAAGTGTTGGATCTGTTGGCTCGTAGATGGATTTTAAATGCTTCCAGGTATAATTTGCCAGCAGTTATGGATGTTATCTTTCAGTGGGAGCCGCCTAAGCAAAGGTATGTTTTTGATGTAATGTGTGCTTTTCTGCGGCAGGAATGGGAAGATAATGAGTTGGGTCCGATTCCGCAGGAAGTGCTTGATGTTCAGTCAGAGTTTGCTAAAGGGACGATAGTGGAATCTGATGTTACTGATGCTGTAGAGACGATACTTGCCTTCAGAACTAGACTTCCGTCTCAGCCATTGTACAAACCTGATCCTTCTGTTAGGAGGAAAGTGAAGCAGTATCCTATGAGAGAGGTTCCCCCTGTATGGAGAGACGCAGTTCAGGCTGATGCCGTTTTGGATATTGTGGCCGCACCGGCCCATTTTCAGCGAGTGTGGGTACATGTTCCATGGAAGAGAGCAGAGGTCTTGGCTCTTAAGCAGACCTTACCTGACCCTCGTAAGAATCCTGCTGGTTATTACAAGGAGTTGTCTCAGACAGTTGAAGCGTGTATTATGAATTTAGCTGACATAGAGATTTTAATGATAATGTAGTTCCTCAACCTTTGTGGGCGAAGATTCGTCATGAGAATCATGCGGCAGAATTAGGAGATACGTGGGCTAATATTGTTGCTGCAGATGGTCGACAGGTTGGAGGTGCCAATCCTGAGCCTTTAGTTGCAGAATTACCTGGTAGGATTATTAATCTAATGAAAACTATGATGCCTGCTTTACGAGTGAATTGGGAAAAGTTAGCAGCATGCAAACAAAAGAAAGACGAGAGTGTGTCTGATTTCTTCACGAGGTTTGAAGAAACGTTTATCGATCATAGTGGTCAGGACATGAGTATGGAAGGTGGTCAAAGGTTGTTCGTGGACGAATTTGTCTTTAATTTGCTTCCCGAACTTTCTAATAAGTTAAAGGACTCTGAGAGTTCATGGGCTGTTTCTTCGTCGGCCCAGATATTGGCTACTGCACAATATTATGAGAAATGGGATAAAGATGAGAAGGATAAAGCAGAGAAGAAAACTAAAGATTAAAAGACGAAGGTTATTTTGCAGCAAGCTTATCCGCCTCGTCAGAATCAGCCTCAGTTTCAGCAACCCCCACAGTTTCAGGGATTATTACAGAAACCTGAGCCTTATGCTCCGCGATTCTTTCCTGGTCCTAATCAGTGTGCTTATTGCAGAGAGGAAGGTCATTTTAAGAATAGTTGCCCGGCTTTGTTACAGCGTGCGAATGGCGTATCTGGTCAGAGAGGTCGTGGTGGTTTCCAGCAAGCTCCTAGGGGTAGGGGTCGTGGTTTATTACCCCAGAATGAGCGTTCCTCTTCTTTCAGAATTCTGTGAATTATTTTGACAGACAGAATGTTCCGAGTGGTCAGTCTGCACAGTACTATGTTGATGATTATTATGTCGAGAGTGAGAGTGCTGGTTATAATGATAGTTAGGACAGCCATGGGCAAAAAGAGGGAGTAGTGTCAGTTCCAGTAGACCAGAGTGGACCTTATGTTGAAGTGACTACATCAGGTGTGACAGAACCTTTTCTTTTGGATACTGGTGCGACAAAGAGTTCTATTATGCACTCTAAACTTCCTGGCGCACCTTTGTCTGGCTTGACCAATGTTTCCATAGGATTTTCAGGCGCCCCAGTTTGTAACCCGATTTCTAATCCTTTGCCCCTTTCTATTGGCCCTTGTGAATTGGAAGCTCCTCCTATTTTGACGACTGGTTGTAATGAGAATCTGTTGGGTTTGGACTTGCTGAAAAGATTGTATGCGACATTACATTGTTCTCCTTCGGGAGTACATCTTACCCTAGGTAAGAAAGTGATTTCTCCGATGTATGTGTCTAAAGATTGTCTTCCACTGGAATTGCGTTCTCTTCCTGATACACTTTGGGCTACAGGTCCTAATGATGTTGGTCTTTTGCAGATTCCACCATATGTTGTCACCCTCAAATCGAATGCTAGGCTACCTCGTATCCCACAGTATAAAATATCTAGTGATGGCGAGAGAGCTCTTCTAGCGATTGTCTATGATCTGGTTGAGAAGGGTGTAGTTGAGGAAACGAAAGGTAATGTGTGTAACAGTCCGGTTTTGCCTGTCTTTAAGCATACTGATGCTTCTCAGCCACCTGTGTACCGGTTTGTGATTGACCTTCGAGAGGTAAACAAGATTGTGGTGCCACAGTTTCCTGTTGTCCCTGATTTGTTGACTCTGATTCCTGCTTCAGCAGCCTGTTTTTCTGTCATCGACTTGAAGAATGCTTTCTTTAGCATTCCGATTGCTGAGGAGAGTAGGGATATTTTTGGCTTCTCTTTAGGAGGACGAAGCTTCCGGTTTAAGAGAGCTCCCCAAGGTTATTATGAAAGTCCCTCCATCTATAGTCAGGCATTGAAAACTCAGCTTGATAGCTTTGTGTTGCCTACTGGTGCTACTCTTATCCAGTACGTTGATGATTTGTTGATTACTGCTGATGACGAAGAGATTTGTAAAGAGGCTACTCTTTCTTCGTTACGATATTTGTCTGACCTCCATCATAAAGTGTCACCTTCCAAGTTACAGTATTGCCGACAAGAAGTAACCTACTTAGGTCATCTCTTGTCGAAAGAGGGAAGAAGGTTGACCCCAGAACGAATTCAAATGATTGCGCAAATGAGTGTACCATCCACAAAGAGAGAAGTGCGTGTTTTCTTAGGTATCACCTCGTATTGTAGACAATGGATCCCTAATTTTTCCCTGCTAGCGAAACCTCTGTTGGTGCTGACTCTTAAAGATACTCCGCATCCTCTCCCTTGGTCTGATGAGTGTCAGAAAAGTTTTTCTGAATTACGTGATGCATTGTGTTCGGCTCCGGTATTGGGTACTCCTGACTACAGTAAACCTTTCACGTTGTAGGTTCACGAGAGAGAAGGTTGTGCATTGTCAGTGTTGACTCAACAGTTTAGAGACAAGCAACGCCCATGTGCGTATTTTTCAGCAATGTTAGATCCGGTAGCTAAAGCGTTGCCGAGTTGTCTGAGAGCTACAGCGGTAGCTGCTGTTTCTATCCGAAAGTCTGATGGTTTGGTATTGGATAATACGTTGATTGTGATGGTCCCACATGCAGAGGATACCTTATTGAACAGGACCAAGACACAGTACCTTACTAGTGCACGTCTGTCAGGTTATGAGTTGACTCTTTTGGCTAGCCATGTTCACATTAAAAGATGTAATGTATTGAATCCAGCTACGTTGTTGCCGATTTCTGTGGAGTCAGATGCTCAAGAACAGCATGATTGTTTTCTTCGTACAGAGGAAGGAACGAATGCTAGAGTTGACCTAAAAGATACTCCTCTTGAGAATGTTGATGGTACTTTATGGGTAGATGGTTCATGCTTTAAGCTTTCGAATGGTGAAACGACTGCAGCATATGCCGTCACAACTTTACATACAGTTGTTGAGACAGCACGTATAGCACAGAATTCTGCGCAAGCAGCAGAGTTGATTGCATTGACACAAGCATGTGTATTGTCAGAGGGAAAGCGAGTGAATGTTTATACTGATAGCCAGTACGCATTTGGTGTTGCCCATAGTTTTGGACGTTTGTGGAGAGAAAGAGGATTCCTTACTTCCCATGGCACAAAAATTCAGCATGGGCAGATGTGAATGAACGTTTGGAATCACTCACTCTCCCGAAGCAGATTGCAATTGTGAAGTGTAGTGCGCATAAGAAAGTTGTGGACGATGTAGGTCGAGGGAATGCGTTTGCGTATGAAGTTGCGAAGGAAACGGCGAGAGACATGATGAGCCGTATGTATGTGGCAGGTCCTGCAAGATGGGTTGTGGAAAGTGGAATGTGTGAAGACACAATAGAAAGTGTGAAGATGATTCAGGCTGAAGCTACAGAGAAAGAAGTGAGTACGTGGAGAGACAGTACGGGTATGTTGGATTCGACGGGTTGTTGGGTTGAGTTGTCAGAACACCAGCGATGGTTGTTGCCTGATGCATATGTGCTCCCAGTGGTTACTATGGCTCATGGAATGGCTCACATTAGTTCGAAGGGAATATGCAAGTTGTTGGCTCCAGTATGGCAGAATGCTGGAATTCCGAAATGTGCTGAGAATGTTGTGAAGCATTGCATGATTTGTTTGAAGTATAATCCTGGCAAAGGAACTCCAACTCCAGCTGGTCATTTTGTTCCTCCGACGTATCCATTTGAAGTGATACAGCTAGATTACATTCACATGGAGAGATGCAACAATCTGAAGTATGTCCTTGTGGTTGTTTGCGCCTTTTCCAGATGGATAGAGGCCTACCCTCTAACGGATAATACTGCCTTGTCTACAGCTAAGGTTTTGCTCAAAGAGAATTTCCCTAGATTTGGTTTGCCGAGAATTGTATGGTCGGAAAATGGGAGTGAATTTGTGGGTCGAGTCATGAAGAAAGTGTGTATTGGATTAGGGATAAATCAGAAGTTCCACGCTGTGAATCACCCCCAGTCAGCAGGTCTTGTCGAATGCTATAACCGCACATTAAAGCTGAAACTCGCCAAGATTCAAGCGAGCACTGGTCTCACATGACCGGATGCCTTGCCGTTGGCGCTTTTGTCAACAAGGACGACAGTGCATTCTCGTGTGGGACTTAGCCCATACAAAATAGTTTTTGGTCGTCCAGCGAATGTTTGGGGTGTGCCTCGTCCTAAAAAATACAGTGACCTTGAGTACCCTATGTTGGTGGATTACTTACATGACTTGACTGCTAAATTACGTGTTCTCCACCAACAGGTCTATGACAGTTTGCCGACAGCTACTGCAGATCCAGGGCACACGATCCAACCTGGTGATTTTATCTTGACAAAGAATTTTCAGTGATCCTAGAATTTGAAGCCGAGATGGACTGGTCCCTATTTGGTATTGCGGGTCACTAGAACTGCTGATAGAGTAGCTGGTAAAAAGAACTGGGTGCATGCCAACCATACGAAAAAAGTTCCGTTGCCCTTACTGTATGATAAGTGGGTGAGGGATGGAATAGCTGACTCCGAGTGTCAAATGGTTCCTAGATCCGTACCTTTTAGTGATGCACATTTGACATGGACTCAGTCGGAACGCGAGGATGATGATGTTCTGCAAGCTGCGGTGCCTCCGTCTCTGAGACTCGACACGACGAATCCGGAACTCCTCTTTAAGGATCAGACTGTGCCTGGCAAAGAACGCTACAATCTGAGATCGAAAAAGAACGTTTGAAATGGACAAATAAATCTGAATTTTTTAATGTAGTGAATTACACCTTGTCAGATCAAGAGACTTTTTTTTTTACTTTTTCTGTTTCGAGTCACCATCCGGACTCAGCTGCAGGGTCATGGTATAAGGTCTTAAGGGGTGAGCCGCGTATTGACACAAGCTCTGTGGTTTAGGGTCGTTAGTACGATCTTGACGCACACTTAAGTGAAGAAGGAAAATTGCCGTGAGCAGCACGTTAGAGGATGGAGTCTTTTGAGTCCGACAAGGGTGTTAAAAGAGTTGATTTCAGAGTGCAAATGTGTATATTAGTTCGTAGCAAATGTTTTTTAATAATGTGTTTTCTTATGCTTTTGAACATTACGTTGGTTTGTGTGGGTTGGATTTTCTATGCATCACAACAGACACTTGCATCTACCTCTCAACCTACTTTTTCTTTTCCTACTGTTTCCCCACATGAGTTTCATACGTTGCCTGAACATGCAGAGACACAAAGATTAGAATTTGTGAACAATTCATTTATACAGATGTTACATCAGCATCAGCTAGTTGTAAATAACACGAATTGTTGGGTGTGTGGTCTTATGCCACATACGACTGATAAGGGAATGCCATATTTGGTTTTGCCTTTTTCGCCTAATGGGTCAGTATGGGCACTCCAGTCAATGTTTATCTATGCGAATGAAGCATCTCCTGTACGTTCTGTCAAAGAAAATGCGAATAATAATGCCTTGATACAGGGAATAGTAGATATGGTCAGAGATATTGATGCATATAATGCTATCCCTAAAGATGAGGTACGAGCATATGTTGGTTGGAACAAGACGAGATATAGCATTAGTCTGACAGAGAAAGAGAGACAGAAAAGGTCTCCTCCTATTTGGATTGTACCCCACCGAGGTCATTTTTGTCTGCAAGGTAATGGTCAGAATCCGAGAGCTCAGCTTGGTAAGAGTGTGTGTGTTCACACCTATGTCTATACGTCCCAGAAATCTCCACTGTTCGTGCCAGCTAAAAGCACGTATTTTGTTTGTTATGATAGAGCATATACATGGTTGCCTTCTGACTTTTCAGGCACATGTTATGTGGCATTTTTGCTTCCCCCTACATACACAGCTGCTTTCAACTACCATAAGACAAGATATGGTAGAGGTGTTATCGATGCAAAAGTCACTGCCGCACAAGAAGTTGGAGACTTCTTTAAGGGTTTCCTGCCCTTTTGGGGTCCTATGGCTAATGGTAGGACAATTTGTCAGCTTACAAGAGTGGTGGAGGCCACTATAAATTAGACTGCAGGTGCACTTAGCAATATTACAGCTGAGCTTTAAGCGGATCGCCTTATGACATTACAGAACCGCTTTGCTTTAGATATTATACTTGCAGATAGAGGTGGAGTATGTAAATTGATCGGGTCTAGTTGCTGCGTTTTCATACCAGATAACGCCCCGACAGTGTACCAAGCCATCTTGAGGTTACATAAGTCCGCTGAGTCTATACATGTAGACGAAGGGAACTGGTCATTGATGGGATGGTTTTGGGAACTGCTGTCCAAATGGGGATGGAAGATTCTGATGTTTCTGGGTATGGCTTTAGCGATCCTTTTCTCGTGTTGCATATGCATCCAGTGTGGTCCCGCCATTTGTAGTCTTTGTGCTACAATCTGTGTGAAAAGACCAGTCCCGAGAGATGCGAAGGATAATAAGATGATGTTACAGCAGCACCTTGATGACCTGATGAGAATAGATAGAGACCTGGATTCAGATTGACGTGAGTTTAGGTCATTGCCTACGTAATGGCAAAAGGAGGGTCTGAAGTTCCGTGGTTTTCGGGACCGGACTCCATTTTGTTTGCGTTGTTCATAACGCCATTTTGTGTTGCCCTCACGTAGGCCGTGGAGGTAACCGAACGAACAAAGTTGCATGGGCCTCATTGTTCATGTATGCATTAAACAGGCCCTTTTCTGACCTGTGAGTGAACTGCAGGACGCTGACCTCTTCACCTGAAACTGACCCTTCACGAAGCCAATTTCTCTGGCTGATCGTTGTCTGAGATTGCCAATCAATGTTCAGGACCTCGTTAACCTTTAGTTTCCTTGCACATATCTTATCCTAATCAGCATCTGAATTATTTCTTTCCTTACAACTTTTCATTACATGGGTAGTGCTTTTAATTATGGGGTTGTCCGGCTTGCAAAGATTGAATTTGGGACATTCCTAATAATTAACTTTTGGGTTGGGTTACTTTAAATCGTTTTTTTGTTAATGTGATACTCAGTTAAAAAATGTGTCCTATTGATCAGAATTTTGCGCAGTGGGTGTACATTTATAATGAGAATATTGTGTATAAAAGGTGATATCTTGCTCTATGAAATTTGAACAGTTTCTTGAGTTGTACACCGTGTTGTATTGCTGAGATTACTGTTACTAGCTGCAGCTAATAAATTTGATCTCTGACGCCACCTAGAAGTATTCCGTGTCTCTGTTTGTCAAGACAGGAGAACCCGAAGACTTTGGGCGTGTCCCTGGCGCCGCTGGGTTCTAAAACCCGGTTCTTCACCCCACAGGTGGCCAATAACCATGTTACAGTAGTCGGTTGACAGCAGGGGCTACCCCTAACCAGGTTGCCAAACCCCCTCATGCCAGGACCAGTCGGCTGGTGCCCAAACCTCTATTGGGTGCTGGCCAGATAACTCTTGCAAAGTTGGTAAGCACTTTGGTTGATGGCTTTTTCACAGTTCTTTTTTTAATAGCTTTCGTTAAAGCAATAAGACCATCCTCGTGTTGTATGTTGGTGTATAATGATGTAACGTTAAATGTTCCCATGAGAGTGTTCTCATCAACTGTGTAGATTTGGTTTAATTTTTCAATAATCTGAAGGAAGTGACACATATTCATAACAAAATATTGAAGTTTCCTGGACCATGGTCTCGAGGTGCAAGTCAAAAAAGAAATATAGTCTCTCAGTGACTGTATTTTTGCCAGAGATGATAAGACGGCCATGATTGTACATTTTGTGAATTTTGGGAGTCCATATAAAAAATTTCAAGTCTTGTTTTAGGATGAACAAGTGCGTCTGCTGTAGATTCATCAACGTGATTTAAGCTCCTGTGCTTTACAACCATAGTCTTAATTTCTTTGTTCTAGTTCTATGGGATTTCCCTTATGATCCACCTATGAAAAATTACAAAAGTTTTGTCCAAATCCTCCAGTCATTGCTTATCACAGAACTGACAATTTCGTCCTCCTATTGTGAGAACTGAACTCAAGCATGCTGTTACAAATACAGGATTTCAGTGCTGTGAATCTAATAGATGCATCACGTGCAGATCTTTAGAAACATCATCAATAACAAGTTCTGTTACAAGACAAACCTATGGCATAAAACAACGTCTTACATGTTGCTCAACATGCATTATTTATGTAATTCAATGAAAATACCAAAGCTGTAAAAACAGTGTGTAGGCCAAACAGTAAATGACCTCCATACATGATTCAGGAATCACAAATCATTAATAAGAAACTTGACCAGCCTGTAGCCTATCATTGTCAACTTGTGGACCATTTGCTATCAGGTTTCAAGATTTTTCCTGTGGAACATTGCTGACAATACCACCTCACTGTTACATATCTCAAGAGCTCTCAGGACTGTGTTGATTCCAGATTCTAAATGGATTCTTGACTCATGCTGCTTTTTGAAAATCCAACAGTGTCAGGTGTGCAGCCACTGAACATACAAACTTGCGCTATATGAGGAAGTAGTGTAGAGTATTATGCCCTGAATACATTTAAACTGGAGTTTCTGGAGGAAAGCAGTATTTTGTGTGGAATCCAAAGATTTCAGGAGGCATGGTTTACCCTCCCACTTGCACCAGCTAGGAAAGCAGGTTGTCAATTATACTGACCACATTGAAACAAATATATGTTCTGTATTTATATACTACTTGTAAGTGAATTCATTGTGTTCATTATTTGAGAGACAAATTAAGTAAAATGACAGTTATAGATATCATAAATGAGTGGACATTGAAGGTTAGTTGTCACTCAAAAAATTCCATTCCAAGATACCATCATAAGAGGTTCTTTTTTTGATGTCCTACACCTCGTATAGGCTACCATTAGCCATTTTGATAAGTCTTATTTATTTATTGAAGTTGTTTAACACAATATTAGCCATGAGTTGGGAATCAGTAATCTGAGAATTGCGCAATAAGTTATGTTGTTACACTTGTTCGCTGATGATACACTGGTGTACATTCGTCATTGTGGAAGAGGTATGGCGCATCGGCCAGGGTACATGACTCCGGACTATGGAGTTCACGGTTCGATTGCCGGTGGCAAGTTAGCCAAGCACCATGTGACTCTGGGCAATAGCTCGCTTTATTTTCCCGACAGCCCCCAGCGCCAGGACATCACTCCGGAGGTAGCTGTGCGCTTTACAAATACTGGTATTTCATTTTCATTTCATCCCAGGGAGGCAGTTCCGGTACTCCTCAGGGGGTTGACTGGCTTTGACGAGCTATCAACACTCTGCCTTAACCCGGGAAAGTCCAAACTCTTTCCTGTGGGAAGCCTGAAAGAAAAGCAGGAGGGCGAGTTACCAATCGTGGAGATGACCTGGATAAGAGAAAAGGTGCGCTACCTTGGGCTTAGGCTAGCACACACGCAGGTGGCCTATTTGGAAGGGAACATGGGAAGATGTGTGGAGGGAATCCACAAGCCAGTCGAGTTCTGGAAAGATTTGCCCTTATCCCTGATGGGGTGGGTTGCTCTAATAAAAATGGTGGTCCTTCCGCGATTTTTATATGTTATGCAGGACTCCCTCTATTCCATACCAAGGGCGTACTCCCACCAGTTGGACCGTCTGCTGATCGAGCTACTAAGGGGGGGCCAAAAGGAAAAGGGTGAACTTGGATACATTACAGAGAACATGGGAGCGAGAGGACTTGAGGTCCATAGGTTCGGATTTTATTATATGGCTACACAGCTTCAACATGCTGTACAGTGGCTGGAGGAGAATGATAATTGGGAAAAGAGGCTACTGTTGGCTACTCGCCAGGGAACCCCGCTCCCTGATCTCATGTTGGGATCGTGGGTGCCCGAACATCTCCCATATATTATTAGACATGTGGCCTCGACCTAGGAATCTGCAATCAAAATCGTGGTGCGACGTGCACCCTATGCCCCCGAGGCCCCGCTCCGGGGAGTGGAACCGTTCAAGCAAATAAGCCAAACTATGTCCACTATTAGGTGGATGGAGCGGGGCTGCAGCATAATGGGGGATTTGTATTCGGGACAGCGATTCCTTACCAGAGAGGAGGCGGAATCAATGTTCAAGCTGGGGAGTGGCCAGTACCATCAATATGCTAAGTTTTTAGAGGTGCTCTGTAGAGGCCTAGCGCACGCTAGGTCTGAGACCAGGAGCTCACCAAATCGTCCCTAAGGTTTCAATGTAGTTAATACTTTAGTAACTTTTATACATAGATTGTAAACAAAATTCTTAAACCATCTTAATTAAAGCTAATTTTTAGCTTATTTAATAAACATTCCTGCAGTTATATTCATAACATTTCAAAAGAAGAACAAATACACGTGCCAAACATAATCATATCAATTTTGTGATCAGATAGTTCTCATACATAAAAAATGTGACAACAAAAATTACAGCATTTCCCAATGCATTTCGGGTCAAATCGACCCTTCTTCAGGGGAATCAAGTTTGTAGAAATGAGTCTATTCAATGTGAGATGATTTCACGCACAACAGTCCGGTGAGAGGCACTGCAAAGTTAATGAAAACGATAGGTTTCCTTTATCAGACGAGAGATTATACAACTAAATCAAAACATAAGAATTAACAATCATTCCCAAAAGAGAAGATATGTGCAATCCATAGTCAATACCAAGTGGAATTTAATGTGAATTAAACACCAATCCCAAAACTTGTGCTCGCTGCCAATCAGTGTATCATCCAAAAGCATTAACGGTGATGTGCATTATAAGAATAAACCAATCCCTTATAATTAAAAGAAATGGCGTGTAACATGCTTATCAAGTGTAAATGTGAGGCTACAGGGCATCTACCTGTTCGTCGCCGCAAAATTCCAATAAACCAGTTAGGTTGAATAATATTAGCATTCAAACCTAAAAATAATATAATGAAGAACACTAAATACACATAGGGTTATCCTGTATTAGAAGTGTTAAGGGTAGGATAACTGGTCTTACCAACAGCGATATTGCCGGATACTAAATGAGGTGATAACGTAATATCAGGTTGGGCAACTTCTGTTTAGACAATACACCGCTGCAAGAAATGTAACGGTCATGGTTATAGTTATACCGATTGTAAAAAATAGTGAGCAACTAGCGCGAACGCGTGGGTGTTCTTACCGCTTTTCGAATGACGACAGTGCAAAGGAGCGGTCCCCAGTTTTAACAACAAACGCTTCCGTAACAACCTATTATGGGGGACAGAAGAAGTAAGGTGAACTCTACCAACTAAACTATGTTGTAAGCGCGGATGTTTGAAAACCGCCATTACTCAACGCACGCCTACCTTCTTACTCTAGCGGCTCGCAACCTAAGACTTCCAGATGACTTCCGGCATAAACATCCGGTCCAGGCGAAGAAACCTTAAATGCTAGTACGTAACGTGGAAGTTCTGCGTGACACTCCGTGTCGTTAGATGCAATTAAAAGGAGACGTCCTTAATTTAAACCATAGCCAACCACACATACATGCGGAAGGCCGGCACATGTTGTAACCGTGAGAATCCAGCCGCTATTCAACTCCCAAGAAACATACAATGCTACTGGTGTGGTCTGCGATGCTAAGACGTCGTCTACTCAGACCTTGCTTAACATTGGTCTACTGTATATAAATTTGCTGTAGGTACAAAATGTGTATTACAAGTGAATATATTGAAGTGAAGCTTATTGAAGAATTAAAAACTTAAAAACGTGTGAGTAAAATAGCAACTAAAAAATAAGTGATATTACATGCTGTCCCAGTGTGGAATGCTATCCTAATAGAGTAGGGATAGATTGTCAATCCTGTACAGTGAAGTTCATAAAAAGAAAACAATATTCAATGAACATAGTCAAGTGATCATAAAGCATACACAACTTTAAACTAAAAATAAAAATAAGGAACACATATGCCGTAATTATCACAATAACGGACTAACAAAATAAGCTGATATTATCTCTCGGCGTGTATCATTATAAGTTCTAAATTCATATTTAGGGGCACCTCTGTAGTGGTGCTGACAGTGTGAAAACAATGGGTTATATGGCAAGAAACGCTAATATTATCTCTTGGTCTATGTCATTATAGGAAGCATGCCATCTCATACTGATCATTTAACCCACCTGGGATCAACGTTCCCAACTTTTTGATCCAACATGTCTCTCTCCGTGCCAAGGCTGTGTTGTGATCTACCCCCTTGTGTTTCTCAACTACTTCTAAGATAGTAAATCTCAGTTGAGGTATTGTGTGACTGTGATTGTTCCAATGTGTGGCTAAACATGATGTTGTTGACTTGTTGACTTATTGCGTATGGTACTTTTGTGCTCAATGATGCGGGTTTTGATTTTACGTGAAGCCGCATCATAACAGATCACAACACAGCCTTGGCACGGAGAGAGACATGTTGGATCAAAAAGTTGGGAACGTTGATCCCAGGTGGGTTAAATGATCAGTATGAGATGGCATGCTTCCTATAATGACATAGACCAAGAGATAATATTAGCGTTTCTTGCCATATAACCCATTGTTTTCACACTGTCAGCACCACTACAGAGGTGCCCCTAAATATGAATTTAGAACTTATAATGATACACGCCGAGAGATAATATCAGCTTATTTTGTTAGTCCGTTATTGTGATAATTACGGCATATGTGTTCCTTATTTTTATTTTTAGTTTAAAGTTGTGTATGCTTTATGATCACTTGACTATGTTCATTGAATATTGTTTTCTTTTTATGAACTTCACTGTACAGGATTGACAATCTATCCCTACTCTATTAGGATAGCATTCCACACTGGGACAGCATGTAATATCACTTATTTTTTAGTTGCTATTTTACTCACACGTTTTTAAGTTTTTAATTCTTCAATAAGCTTCACTTCAATATATTCACTTGTAATACACATTTTGTACCTACAGCAAATTTATATACAGTAGACCAATGTTAAGCAAGGTCTGAGTAGACGACGTCTTAGCATCGCAGACCACACCAGTAGCATTGTATGTTTCTTGGGAGTTGAATAGCGGCTGGATTCTCACGGTTACAACATGTGCCGGCCTTCCGCATGTATGTGTGGTTGGCTATGGTTTAAATTAAGGACGTCTCCTTTTAATTGCATCTAACGACACGGAGTGTCACGCAGAACTTCCACGTTACGTACTAGCATTTAAGGTTTCTTCGCCTGGACCGGATGTTTATGCCGGAAGTCATCTGGAAGTCTTAGGTTGCGAGCCGCTAGAGTAAGAAGGTAGGCGTGCGTTGAGTAATGGCGGTTTTCAAACATCCGCGCTTACAACATAGTTTAGTTGGTAGAGTTCACCTTACTTCTTCTGTCCCCCATAATAGGTTGTTACGGAAGCGTTTGTTGTTAAAACTGGGGACCGCTCCTTTGCACTGTCGTCATTCGAAAAGCGGTAAGAACACCCACGCGTTCGCGCTAGTTGCTCACTATTTTTTACAATCGGTATAACTATAACCATGACCGTTACATTTCTTGCAGCGGTGTATTGTCTAAACAGAAGTTGCCCAACCTGATATTACGTTATCACCTCATTTAGTATCCGGCAATATCGCTGTTGGTAAGACCAGTTATCCTACCCTTAACACTTCTAATACAGGATAACCCTATGTGTATTTAGTGTTCTTCATTATATTATTTTTAGGTTTGAATGCTAATATTATTCAACCTAACTGGTTTATTGGAATTTTGCGGCGACGAACAGGTAGATGCCCTTTAGCCTCACATTTACACTTGATAAGCATGTTACACGCCATTTCTTTTAATTATAAGGGATTGGTTTATTCTTATAATGCACATCACCGTTAATGCTTTTGGATGATACACTGATTGGCAGCGAGCACAAGTTTTGGGATTGGTGTTTAATTCACATTAAATTCCACTTGGTATTGACTATGGATTGCACATATCTTCTCTTTTGGGAATGATTGTTAATTCTTATGTTTTGATTTAGTTGTATAATCTCTCGTCTGATAAAGGAAACCTATCGTTTTCATTAACTTTGCAGTGCCTCTCACCGGACTGTTGTGCGTGAAATCATCTCACATTGAATAGACTCATTTCTACAAACTTGATTCCCCTGAAGAAGGGTCGATTTGACCCGAAATGCATTGGGAAATGCTGTAATTTTTGTTGTCACATTTTTTATGTATGAGAACTATCTGATCACAAAATTGATATGATTATGTTTGGCACGTGTATTTGTTCTTCTTTTGAAATGTTATGAATATAACTGCAGGAATGTTTATTAAATAAGCTAAAAATTAGCTTTAATTAAGATGGTTTAAGAATTTTGTTTACAATCTATGTATAAAAGTTACTAAAGTATTAACTACATTGAAACCTTAGGGACGATTTGGTGAGCTCCTGGTCTCAGACCTAGCGTGCGCTAGGCCTCTACAGAGCATTTTGACTTAGTTGTGGGCCCAACTTATCACTAGGTAGCTCCCAACACAGACTACTTAACTTTTATTAGAAACGACAAAGTTGGTATTAACACCGGGAGTGCAGGATAGATTTTTACATTGAAGTTTTTAGAGGTGGCACGTGACCTGTGGCCGGCGTTCCCGGAGGAGCCACCCACTACTGCCACCCTTCAGGCCCTTGTGACCTTGTCATGGGGTAGTAGGCTGGTATCTCACATTTACAGGGCACTACGGGGGATCTTGATACACACCCGCTCCCGGTCTAGGCCAAATGGGATGCAGTACTGGAGGAACCCCTAACGGACTCCGAATGGAAAGAGGTGCATGAAGGGGTTAAGCAAATTAGTGCCACTACCAGATTTAGACTAACCGAATCTAAAATTGTCCACGAGACCTATCTGACTCCACAATTACCTCATAAAATATACCCGGATCGTCCTGCACATTGCCCCAAATGTGATTATAATGAGGCTCAATTCTTACATATGATATGGGATTGTACAAAGCTACGACTCTTTTGGGGGTCGATACTGGAGCGCTTATGACAAGTAACGGGTGGACGCATCCCCAATCCATTAGGGAGACACTTCTGGGTCTTCTTCCCCGCCCCAAAGGGAAAAAGCTTATACGTAGGTTCCTCCAACTTGGGATGGTATTGGCCAAGAGAAGGATCGCAATTAGTTGGATGAGTTCGAAGCACCCCACGGTGGAAAATTGGGCCATGGATGTGAAGGAATGGGCGACAGCAGAACTAGTTTGAATGAAGCGAGTTCGATGGATGAAACGTTAGAAGAGGATGCAAGGGCCTGGTATCTAATGATTTTGGAGACACCCATAGGGGAGGTCCCCACCAGGCAATTGTCGGAGGGAATACCACCTCACTGAGATGGATCAGATATGGGGGTGCGGGGAGGGCAATTCTACCTCCGGAACAGTGTAGTACACCTGCCAAAAGATAGAGCCCCAGACAAATGATACATGGCGGAGGGGGACAATTCTTCTGTTTGTGACCCAGGAGGGGGCGAGAGAGGGTTAAGTTAGAAGTTCAGTGCTATGTTTTGTTTATTTGTGAAACACCTGTTTGTAGCCGAACGCAGTGCTATGTGTACTAACACAGATTCTAGATGTTCACATATCCTTTTTGGTAGGATCGTGCCGTTTCTTTAAATGCTTATCATTCAACCGAGATTATTTGTAACATGAGAAGACAGCTGTGTCCACGCTGTATTGGGATTCTGAACGATTCCACTGTACTGTGATTCTGCTGTAAATGTACTTTTTTTGAGTTCCTGGACATTTTAAAACCACAATAAAATGTAAAAAAAAAAAGTTATGTTGTTATACTTGTCCGCTGTACTTATACAAATTACGTATACTTAGTTTGGTATGATGTAATCTGGATCATTTGCACTGCTGTGTAAGGAGATACTATATAATATAATTGTAAAAACATTATGTTTTTCAATGATTATATAATTATTTTATGATGATAAACTGCATTGTCATAAGAAATGATAAATTATGGTGGCTTAAGCAAAATGGCCGGCTAGACGTCTTTTAGCCCAGCTCCTGCCCCACTGAAATTAATCCTGTAAAATCCTGGCACTTTTCGCGACAAACTTGGTGCTCCCGAGGTGAGCAGCCCCCCCTGGCCCTGAGACGCTGTAATTTGGGACTCGCCGCTCTGTCGGGGGTTGAGGACGTCCCGGCGACCTGACGCGGCCTGGCTGGAGCGGGCGGAAAATGTCGGCTGCCGCACCCTGAGGCCACCGGTGCCGAGAGTTCTGTGGGCGAGACGGGGCGCCCCCCGCGGAGGCTACCGGAGCGGTGGGATCGCCCGAGTTGCGGCAGAGTCCCCGGAGCAGCTTGTTTCGCCGGGGAGGCGGGAGACCTGCCGGCCAACCGTGGACGTATCGTGGCCAAGGTGGAGATCGGAGGACGCTCGGGCGCTTTCCTTCCCCCCCTTTCCCCAACCCCCGCCCCGCCGGGCGGGCGGTGAAAGCGAGAAGGGGGCACTGGCGTATCGGGAGCGGCCCAGGGCCTGGTGGGGGCGCGGAGGGGCTGGCCTCGGTTCTCCGGACCCCGAGGGACACACAAAACACAACGGACAAAGCAGGGAGGGACCGTTAACACAGGGGTCGTGGTAGCGGCGCCCCCCCCCCGCGCTCCCCAACGGGTCCGCGAAGGGTTGCTTTGGGGGTCTGCGGGTGCTGTCGCCCTCCACCTCCCACAATTGCTGATTGGGGCCCACTGGCTCGGCGGGGACAGCAGCGGACAGGACGCCTGTTGGAAGGCTGACACTACTCGGGCACGGAAGTGCGCAGAAGGGGCGGCCGCGACGGTGAGACACCCCATAACAGTCAAGGGGCCCGGACCCGCTGAGTGGACGGCCGGCGGAGGGGGTGATCACGGTGACCGGGCTGGCTGGGGCCAACCTGACTTTCCCACCCCCGCCCCTGTCCTGATTGGGGCCCGAGACCGCTGCGGGGGCCTCGGCGGTGGGGAGAACCGGGCCGCACAGGGGGAAGCCGGACGGACTGCCCTGGGAAAACGCAGGAGTATGGGAAGGGATCGACAGCCGACGAGGGGAGCGCAGGCCAACAAGATTGATCAGTATACGGTCCCGGGGCCCACAGCGGCGGACCACCCTGAACTGGATCGGAGGATGGAGGCCCATACGGAGGCGGGGGCACGGGATAAAGCAGATATCGTGGCGCCGATCCGTGACTCCAGGGTAGCACTAGAGAATAAGATGGATGGAATGGCTATGGACATTAACCACCTGCATCTGGACCTCAGAAAGATGGCGGACAGGGTCACCACCACGGAGGGAGGCTTATCGGTACTACAATCAGAGGTCCAACAGATGAAAGACATGATCGTGGCCCTTCAGGACCAAACGGCCCGGTTGGATGAACGGGCGGAGGATGTGGAAGGGCGGTCCCGGAGGAACAACCTCTGCTTTTTGGGCTTCCCGGAGCGCGTAGAGAGCCCGGCGACGGACTTGTTCCTTGAGGACTGGATAGGCAAAGTCTTACCAAACTTGCGCTTCTCTAAGCTATTCGCCATCGAGAGAGCCCACAGGACCCTGGGACCGCCCCCGAAACCGGGCTCTCCACCTAGGGCCAGAATAGCCCGGTTCTTCAACTTCAGGGACCGTGACCTGATTCTTCAGCATATCCGCAAGACTGGCCCACCCAGGTTTGAAAATCATGACATACACATCTTCCCAGACTATACTAGGAAGGTTCAGGACCTCAGAAATGACTTCCTGCAGGTCAAGCGGCGTTTGTGAGCCCACGATGTCAAGTACAGTCTGCTTTTCCCGGCCCGGCTCAGAGTGCAACACAACGATAAGACACACTTCTTCGACCTCCCTTCGGATGCAGACGGGTGGATGTACGCACTGGGATTGGCGAACCACGACCACGCGCAGGGGTGGCAGGAACAGCGACGTCGAAGTGCACGCAGGCGGAGCCGGCGATGCGGAGAGAACAGTCAACCCCTAAGGGAACGAACCTCTGTGGACAGTGGACGCATCACGGTGGGACCGGACGGTACCCTGCGGACAGAACTTCCGGAGATCCCAACCCAGGACCAATTTTCCCCACTGTGCCTGGTTCAGGAAACCCAGTCGGACACAGGAGCAGGAACGAGCCCGGTAGCTGAACAAGAGCAGAATGAGTGATTGGTGCATCAGGCGGTCCATATGTAAGGCATGGGGTCCTGGACGCAGTGAGTACTTTCCTATCTTGCTCTGAAGGGGACGCTGCAGTCTGACGGAGTAGTGCTGGGGAGATTTTCTGTAATAATAAAAGGAGGGCAGGGAGGGGGGGCGGGAGCGATGCACCTGTTCCAACATAGTGACTCTTACTAAAGTGCCAACTTCCGCACTTACGGCCGGTTGTAGTGTGCCACAAGGACCTGCTAGGCTCAGGCTGGGCAGGGCTGCGTGGTACCAGGCAGTCGGCTGAAGATTCAACTTCGAGAGGAAGGGACATTTTTGGACTACTGAGTACTCAGTTTTAGTAAGTTCAAATTCAAGTTCAAGTTCAATATTTGTATAGCGCACTACTCACCCAGAGGGTCTCAAGGCGCTTGAGGGAGGGTGGTACATTACTTATCGAATATCCAGGTTTTTAGTTGTTTTCTGAAGGAGAGGTGGTTCTGTGTAAGGCGGAGGTGGGTGGGGAGAGAATTCCAGGTTTTGGCCGCTAAGTAGGAGAAGGATCTTCCCCCCATGATGGATCTATGGATGCGCGGAATTGCGGCGAGGGCTTGATTGGACGATCGTAGTTGGCGGGTGGGTGTGTAAAAGGACAGGCGCGTGTTGAGGCATTCGGGTCCTAGGTCGTAGAGGGCTTTGTGTGCGTGGGTGAGAAGGCGGAACGTTATTCTCTTGTTGATGGGGAGCCAGTGGAGGTCTTTCAGGTGATCGGAAATGTGAGCTTGGCGGGGGATGTCGAGTATGAGTCTGGCTGAGGCGTTTTGGATGCGTTGGAGTTTTTTCTGTAGTTTGGCTGTGGTTCCGGCGTAAAGGGTATTTCAGTAATCCAGTCGGCTTGTGACCAGTGCGTGGGTGACTGTCTTTCTTGTTTTGGTGGGGATCCAACGGAAGATTTTTTTGAGCATGCGTAGGATGTTGAAGCATGATGATGAGACGGCGTTGACTTGTCTGGTCATCGAGAGGGAGGAGTCCAGGATGAAGCCCAGGTTAGGTGCGTGGTCCGTAGGTATGGGTGCGGTTCCCAGGGCCGGTGGCCACCATGAGTTGTCCCAGGCAGAGGGGGATAAACCTAAGATGAGGACTTCTGTTTTGTCTGAGTTCAGTTTTAAACGGCTGTTCTTCATCCACTCGGCTACTTCTTTCATTCCTTCGCGTAAGTTGGTTTTGGCGGTGTTTGGGTCTTTGGTGAGGGAGAGGATTAGCTGGGTGTCATCTGCGTAGGAGATGATGTTGAGGTTGTGTTGGCGCGCGATGGATGCTAGGGGGCTCATGTACACGTTGAAGAGGGTGGTACTGAGTGATGATCCTTGTGGTACGCCGCAGATGGCTTCGGTGGCCTCTGATCTAAAAGGGGGGAGGCGGACTCTCTGGGTTCTTCCGGGGAGGAACGAGATGATCCAGTCCAATGCTTTTCCTTGTATTCCGACGTTGCTGAGGCGTTGTATGAGGGTGCTATGACATACTGTGTCGAAGGCTGCGGAGAGGTCAAGTAGGATGAGGGCAACTGTTTCTCCATTGTCCAGTAGTGTTCGAATATCGTCTGTTGCTGCGATGAGGGCGGTTTCGGTGCTGTGTTTGGCTCGGAAGCCGGACTGTGAGGGGTCGAGAGATTTGTTGGATTCGAGGAAGGCGGCGAGCTGTCTGTTGACGGCTTTTTCAATGACTTTGGCAGGGAATGGGAGGAGCGAGATGGGGCGGTAGTTCTTCAGTTCAGTGGGGTCTGCTGTGGATTTCTTCAGGAGGGCGCTGAGTTCGGCATGTTTTCAGCTTTCCGGGAAGGTAGCGGAGTTGAGGGAGCAGTTGATGACGCCTCGGAGATGGGGTGCGATAGTGGAGTCTGCTTTGTTGAAGATGTGGTGGGGACAAGGGTCGGTTGGTGATCCTGAGTGGATGGAGTTCATCAGGCGGATGGTGTCTTCAGTGGTGATTGGGTTCTAGGCGCAAAGGTTGTAGGAGGGGGGTTTTGGTACGGAGGTGGGTGGAGTGGACTGGTCTCCGGACTGGTTTTCAAAGCTGTTATGTATGTCGGCGATTTTGTTGTGGAAGAATGAGGCGAGGGAGTCGCAGAGTTCTTGGGAGGGAGTGATGTCATTGGTGCCGGCGGTGGGGTTGGTAAATTCTTTGACGATGTTGAATAGTTCCTTGCTGTTGTGGGAGTTGTTGTCAAGTCGATCCTTGAATGCTGATTTCTTGGTGGATCGGATCAGTTGGTGGTGTTTGCGGGTGGCGTTCTTGAAGGTGGCCAGGTTGTCAATGGTTGGGTTTCTTCTCCAGGCTTTCTCGAGGGTGCAACAGAACTTCTTGGGTTTCTTGAGGTCATCGTTGAACCAGGGGGCTTTTTTGCTACCTCGCTTGATTTGATGGTTTTTCAAGGGTGCTAGTACGTCGGCGCTGTGGGTTATCCATTGTGTGAGGTTGGTGGCTGCTTGGTTTGGGTCCGATGATTTGGTAGGAGGGTTTTGGTGAAGCGATGTGAAGAGCTGGTCGGTGGTAATTTTGTTCCAGTTTCTTCGGGGAATTGGTTGTGGGTGGTTGTGGGTCGTGGTCTTTTTGTAGTTGAAGTGAACGCAGCTGTGGTCCGTCCAATGGAGAGCTGTGGTGTGATTGAAGGAGATGTGCTTGCTGGAGGTGAAGATTGGGTCGAGCGTGTGTCCGGCATAGTGGGTGGAGTTGTCAACAAGTTGTTTGAGTCTGAGATTGGCGAGGTTGTCTAGAAGGGTGGTGGTGTTGCTGTTGTTGTTCTTTTCCAGGTGGAAGTTGAGGTCTCCCAGTAGAATGTAGTCCTCGGAGGGGAGAGCGTGTGGGCTGATGAATTCAGTGATGTCTTCGCTGAATTGTGTGCGGGGTCCTGGTGGCCTGTAGATGAGGGTGCCTCTGAGTGTGGTCTTGGGGTCGGTGCGGATCTGGAAGTGAAGGTGTTCGGCGGCTGCGAGGTCATCGTCGGAACTGGTTGTGATGCGGATGGTCTTCTTATGGACAATGGCGATGCCTCCTCCTGTTTGGTTGATGCGGTCCTTTCGGATGATCTTGTAGCCGTCAGGGATGGCTATGGCGATGTCGGGTGCAGATGAGGCGTTCATCCAGGTTTCTGTAAGAAAGGCGACGTCCGGCGAAGTGGTGTCGAGTAGGTCCCAGAGTTCAGTGGCGTGTCTGTGGACCGAGCGGGTGTTGAGCAGGATGCACTTCAGGTGGTTAGTATCGGAGCTCTGTTTGGAGTTTGAGGATTTGGTGCGGGTCCTGATGCAGTCGAACTTGCAGGGGTGGCAGGTGAAGGGTCCATGGGTGTGTCCTGGGGCGGCTTGGTAGCAGTTTGGGAGACGGCCGGGGTTGAGTGCTGAGAGGGTGGCGGCGTCGTACGTTATGCGGGAGGAGTGGGTATTGCGGGGGCCAGGGAGTCTGGCGCTGGGCGCGGTCCAGGCGTGGACGGGCGTAGACGGTCTTACCTTTGGCGCACCTTCGGCGCGCATGGGACGCGATCGCTGCGCGTGAACGCTGCGCGCTAAAGTATCTGTCATAAGTGGATAGTGGAGGGGGGGTGGGGCGAGGGAGGAGCAGCTGGGAGGCGGGAGCGGGGTGGAGAGCCGGGCTGGGAAGGCACAACAACAAACAACAAAATGGCAGCAAGCCAAAAGGCACACAGGACGAGACCCCAACAATCGGTATTAAAAGGGAAGCGTCACCGGCACAATCAGGCACAAATAAATCAATCAGCTAAAGGCAGCAATGCACAATCGAATAATAATTAAAGCGCAGCTCAGCAGGCAGTATAGCGCTACGATTCAAATACAGTCAGGCACGAATAAGGCACAAATAGTTGCTGGGGCAATGCGAGCAATGGGCAGCTGATATTGAAGGCAAAGAGCACTCTGGCAGTATAGCGCTACGATACCAGTTTGTGAGCAGGGAGCAGCGTGAGGAGCGACCGCTTCTGAGGAGCTCAGGACGGTCACAGCGCTAGGTCGAGAGGGGAGAGCCTAACCTTTCTGTGGCAGGGAGGAGCAGTTGGGAGGCGGGAGCGGGGTGGAGAGCCGGGCTGGGAAGGCACAACAACAAACAACAAAATGGCAGCAAGCCAAAAGCCACACAGGACGAGACCCCAACAATCGGTATTAAAAGGGAAGCGTCACCGGCACAATCAGGCACAAATAAATCAATCAGCTAAAGGCAGCAATGCACAATCGAATAATAATTAAAGAGCAGCTCAGCAGGCAGTATAGCGCTACGATTCAAATACAGTCAGGCACGAATAAGGCACAAATAGTTGCTGGGGCAATGCGAGCAATGGGCAGCTGATATTAAAGGCAAAGAGCACTCTGGCAGTATAGCGCTACGATACCAGTTTGTGAGCAGGGAGCAGCGTGAGGAGCGACCGCTTCTGAGGAGCTCAGGACGGTAACTACATTGTTAATTAAGTTGAAGGGGAGGATTTGAGGGGGGTATTTCTTTGGGGCTGGGTTCGAGGTCTCCTGACCGGTTCCAGATTGGGAGATGCGATGCTACCGCCCGAGGGTGGGTGTTGCTAGAGTTATACGTTGTGGGTTAGGGTAGGATGCTGCCGAGATTGTTTCTGCTCCTGCTTCACAGTGTGGGGGAAGTGTATCTAACGGAGGGTCGAGCGCAATGAATTGCTTACAAGGTCTGTATGCTGTGGGGTCATGTCACATACTGGTGAGGGCTCGGGGGACCTCCGGCTGGGGGTCGTCATGTCACACACTTAGCTACCATGGCGGGTGACGCATGTAAATATAAGCTCATCACATGGAATGTCAGGGGGCTTAATAATACGATCAAGAGGATCAGGGTGGCCACCTTTCTTCGTCGTTATAATGTAAACATTGCCTTCCTTCAGGATACACACCTCTGGGGGGACTGCCTTAAACATGTCCAGCGCAGGTGGAGGGGTCAGTTCTTTGCCACCTCCTATTCCGGGTTCGCCAGAGGGGCCCTTATTTGGGTGGCTCCGGGGGTTCCTTTTAGGGCTGTTCCCTCCCAGATAAATCCGGAGGGCAGATTTGTAATAGTGGTGGGCACTTTAGATGGTCGGGATGTATGCCTGGTGAATGTGTACGCCCCGAATGTGGATGATGGTGAGTTTATGGGTCAAGTGTTGGGACAGGTGGATGTTGACCCGGACATGGAGCTCCTTATAGCTGGAGATTTTAATTGTGCATTGGACGGTGATTTAGATAGGTGCCCCCCCAAATTGGATGCGAAGCCTAAAACGAGGGAAGCTCTCACTCAGATGCTCCGTGGTTATGACCTGGTGGATGTTTGGAGGCATCGTAACCCGGTTAGGCAGGTGTACTCGTGCTATACACCGGCGTCCGACACCCACAGTAGGTTGGACTACTTCTTCCTCCAGGGCGGGGTCACTGATCAGGTGGAGGACATTCAATATTTGGCGCGTTACTTGTCAGACCACTCTCCGCTCTTGCTTATGTACCTGGTGGGGGGTCCCCGGGCTAGGGTCCCGCTCTGGAGGCTTAATGTTGAGGTGTTGGCTGATCCCGTATATAGGGAGACTATCTCGCAAGGCCTCGAGGAGTACTTGGATGTGAACTGGGGGTCGGCCAGTACCAGGGCAATTGAGTGGGACGCCATGAAGGTGGTGGTGCGGGGTGTCTGCCTCTCCACAGAAGTAGGGGTCAAGCGGGTATTAGAAGAGGAGCTTAGGCGGCATGAGGGCATGCTGGCAGAACTAGAGAGGGACTTTCCCACTGACAAGGAGCAAAAACTGGAATGGACGGCCACGCGGCAACGCCTGGGGGACACTTGGGCCTCCCTCGGCAAGTTTAACAGAATGACCAGTAGGAAAAAGTGGTACGCGGAGGGTGACAAGGCGGGGAGGTTGCTGGCACGTCTGATTCGAGCCGAAACTAGGCCTCACCCAATTTTGGCACTGAGAGATGACTTGGGCCAGTTAGTATATACCCAGCAGGCGATCACTGAGGTGTTCCGCTCCCATCTGTCTAAAACATATTCGGACTCACAGTCCCTAGCGGGCATGGAGGACATGGAACAATATCTGGAGGGGGTACAGTTGCCAAGTATCGAGGCAGAGAGTCAGGAGGACTTGGGTGGGCCACTCCGAGTGGAGGAAATAAGAGCGGCGATAGCCCATCTACAGACGGCTAAATCCCCGGGGTTGGATGGCCTCGCAGCTGAACTTTACAAAGACTTTAAAGACGTTTTGGTCCCAAACTCCTGGAGGCGGCTTCAGAGGCGAATGATCGGGGCTTGCTCCCGGACTCCATGCGAGCGGCGACGGTAGTCATGCTCCCCAAACCGAGGAAGGATTCTCTTCTCCCAGGATCCTATAGACCCATATCCATGTTGAATGTGGATTTAAAAATAATCAGTCAGGTCCTCGCCTCCAGACTCCTTCCATATCTTCGACGCCTGGTCAATGATGACCAATCGGGATTTATCCCGGGCCGAAACACTTTGTGGAATATACGCCGCCTGGCCCATTTTATGCAGACCTTAGAGGGTCGGGCAGGACAGAACACGCTAGTTTTCCTAGACATCGAACAGGCCTTCGACTCGGTCCGCTGGCCCTATTTATGGAAGGTACTTTTAAAACTCGGACTGGGGGGAGGAATTGTACGATGGGTTTGGCTGCTCTATACCAGACCGGTAGCCAGAGTCCGCACGGGCAGGTGCGTCTTGGAGGAGATACCTATTTTGAGGGGAACTCGCCAGGGGTGCCCTCTCTCCCCCCTGCTTTTTTCCCTGGCAATGGAGCCGCTGACATGTCACCTTCGTTCGGTGCTTAGGGACCAGGGCATCCGAATAGGGGAGAGGGAACACGTGGTGTCCTTATATGCGGACGACGCCTTGATCTACCTGAGTCAGCCAACGCACTCCCTGCCGATCCTGATGGCCGCATTAACACAGTTCACTGCCGCTTCCGGTCTGGCGGTCAATAACACAAAATCCCAGTTGTATGCGATTGGGACGCAGGAAGAGTGGGAAGGGGTTCCACGCCCAGAGATGGGACTCCCATGGGTGGATGACACACTGCGCTACCTGGGGGTGTGGATAAGCCGGCGCTCAGACACCTTTTTTCAGCACAATATGGGACGGATGATTCGAGGTTTAAAGGGAAGCATCGCCTTTTGGAATACCCTTCCACTTTCCCTGATGGGCAAGATAGCCATAATTAAAATGGTGATCCTCCCGCGTTGTTTATACACTATGCAGGGGTCCTTTTACGAGATTCCACATCAGGTTTTTCGAGAGCTGGACTCACTCCTCACCCTCCTGTTATGGAATGGGAAGCGATGCAGGGTGAGTTTGGAGGTCTTAAAGCGCAGTTGGGGCACTGGAGGTTTAGAAGTTCCCGACCTCGAGATGTACTATTTTGACACACAGCTACAACACGCGGTCGCATGGCTGGACACGGACCCCTCGTGGGAAAGGTCCTTAATGGAGAGGACGTTCGGAAACAGGCAACTGGGGGCATTGCTTTGGTGTTGGGGGGGACACCCGGAACATACCCCACCACTGGCGCGGTTGATGGCGTCGATCTGGGATCGGGTGACAAGACGCCTCCTCCACAGCAATTCCTTCACCCCGGACTTGGATCTGTGGCTTTTACCGCCATTTGCCAGGATTGCGCGGGTTATGACTATAGGTAAATGGACAGAGGGAGGGTGCCTGATGTTATCGGACTTGTATCCGAATGACCAATTTGTAACTTATCAGGAGGCAGTAGCCTCCTTTGAGCTTGGCCAGGGATAATACCTCCAATACGCGAAAATAGCGGCAACAGCGCGGCAGCTGTGGCCGACATTCCCGGAGGCTCCGGGGCCCACCCGTACACTGGTCACAATGTTGGCAATGGCTGGGGGTCGGAAGTTTGTGACTCACCTTTATAGGGCCTTGAGGGAGGACAGGAAGTTGGGGCCCCTGACGATTGAGGACAGATGGCAGCGGGCGTGTCCGAAGGAGATCACCTCCCGTGACTGGGAAAAAATTCATGAAAGTGTGAGGAAAGTGTCAGTTAGCAACAGATTTAAATTAATTCAGTACAACATTATACATATGACTTCCCTTTCCCCTAGGCGTCTCCAGACCATTGATAGCACTAGGGACGCGCACTGCCCAAGATGCCGCAACCCAATGGCAGACTTTGTGCATATGGTGTGGAAGTGTCCGGTCCTCCAAACATACGGGGAGTCGGTCCGGGAGGTTTTGGAAAAGGTGTCCGGATGGGTAATAGAATTGGACCCCCTCCCATGCCTCTTAGGCCTAATCCCTCGGGACCCCAAACGAAAGGTGAGCAGGCGGTTTTTGGTATTGGGCCTGGTGACGGCTCGACGCCGCATTGCATTACACTGGTTATCCCCACAGGGTCCGGTGCTGCAGCGATGGAAGTCTGATCTGAGATAATGGGCGCTGGCAGAGGAAGACCATATTAGGCGTACTAGAAGGGATGGGAAGTTGCCCGAGGTTCTCCAGGCATGGGGGGTAATGATTCAGGAGTTGGTGGGATTGGATGCCCCTCTGACGCAAAATAGCCCGGAACTGGTAGTCACGGGACACAAAGGCTTTAGTCCTCCAGAACTCACACCACCGGGTGACCAGCTTTGAGGAGCTGATTGCGCAGACCCGATATCACTGTTTTTGCTTGTTTCTGGTGAATCAAATAGTAGGGCACACAGACCACATTGGGAAGGGTTCTAATCTCTGCAGAGGGGGGGGAAGGGGAGGGGAAGTTGTGATTTGGGGAGGGGGGATGGGTGAGGTGTCATGGGAGTTTAAATTGCGTTCAAGAAAGTTGGTGCGATAAGCGATGGTCAACGTCACAGTGTCCATACAAGGGGAGGTTGGGGACCCCATGATCCTCATGACTGTGAAAAAAACTAAAAAAACGTGTTCCATGGGTTGGGCACTGTGAGACGCCATACATCATTATTATACAGTCTGGGGCCATGGCAGGAGGTTGAGTTAGGGTACTGTTGATTTGGTTTCCAAGGACATAAAGAAAGAGTTTTCTAAAATGATCAGGCATGTTTCACGCAGGTATGGATTAATATTGTGCTAGTGATACAACGCCGCCGGGCCCTATGGGATGCTGGCTATCAGGCTGTGTTATTCCATCTGAAATGTTGCTATGTAGCGCTGCCGGCCTCCGGGTTGTGGCTTCACAGCTGTGTATTCTATGCGATGTGAAATAAAGGTTTTTGAAACTTAAAAAGAAATGATAAATTATGCTGAAATAGCCTAAATGATATGATGTGTGATTATGTATTGCAATGTTACGCTGCACAATGGTGATGGTAGTGGGGTGTGATAAATTCATTTTTATGTAATGATTTTATTTTCCTTGAACACTGCAAAGTTTGGATTCTTGAAAGACTTGCACTATCACCTTCAAGACCTAATAAATGAAATATATATTTGGCTTTCGAATAAACACTTGGAACTTGCGAGCAGGGACTGGTTCTATATTATTTCATAATTTTGTGTGGAATTCAGCTCCCCTCAATTAAATGGGGTCCGATGTTCCCGCAAATGATTTTTCTGGGTGAGGGAACACTGAACCTGATTTTGCCAGCCTAAATATCCAGCCAATAAAATCACGTAGGGAAAGTGTTGTATGGCATTCCGGATGACTTTTCCATGAGGAGATTCCAGCCGGTACTCGTAATTCCGACTACCCAGAATCTCTTCTTGGAATTCTGCAATACTTATAATTGGGGGTCTAAGCAATGAGTTTGTCATACCAAGTGGCAATAAAGACAAACATGAGTACTAAAAAGGGGAGGAAGAGGATTTACCATTGTCATAATGAATATAAATTCCATCTTGGTTGGATTGTGATTGAGTACTTGCAGTGAAGCCCTGCAACTTTGCCGTTTGCTGCCACTGCTGGGGTCAGGAGGAGCCGGACAGGACCACAGGTCCTAGGCTCCCTAGCGGCTTTCACAGCCGCCGACGCCCGCACTACGCGCCTGGAGGCGCTTTAAAAGCATTACAGGGCTCCCGCAGCGCGGGAAGCCCTGCAACTTTGCTATTTGCTGCCACTGCTGGAATCAGGAGGAGCGGGACAGGACCACAGGTCCCATGCTCCCTAGCGGCCGTCACAGCCACCGACGCCTCCACCACGCACCCGGAGGCGCTTTAAAAGCATTACAGGGCTCCCGTAGCTCGGGAAGCCCTGCAACTTTGCTGTTTGCTGCCATGGTGTCAGGAGGAGCGGGACAGGACCACAGGTCCCAGGCACCCTAGCAGCACTCACAGCTGTCGACGCCCGCACCAGGCGCCCGGAGGTGCTTTAAAAGCATTACAGGGCTCCCGCAGCGCGGGACATGCGCAGGCGTGCCCAGGCTAAGGGCGGGCCCATCTGCGCCCATCAGAGACAGGAAGAGGCTGGGTTGGGCCATCCCCTTAACATCGAAATCTCCAACAACAGCTATGGGTAAGTGGAAACAACTCTGTAGCCAGGATCAAGGGGGGCTAAAAGCAAAAATTCCAAAGAAGACTGCTTCTATTATATCATACTAAAACCTCGGTGGTGGAAGCTCTAAATAGGGAAATAGCTAATGCAGAAAAGAACTGGGACTTGGTTTGAGTCAAGACTCTGGGAAGGGGAATATTGTAATTGAGAACTCACCCAGAGCTCCTGTTCCCTTGGAGCCAACTGTGCTGATAAAAAGTGTGAAAGCGGGGAGAGTAGAACCCACACATGATGTTGCTCTGACTAGGAGTACGGATGGTGAAACCAAGGAGAGGAGAATGTGCCACTCTTGAACAGGGCAACAAAAGAGGGTATTATGGACCCTCTAGGGAAATGAGGGTTACCAAAAAAGTAAATAAACATGACAAAGGACCTAAAAAGAGTATTTTTACCCAGGCGGAAGTTGTGGATAAGAACACTCAACTAACATTCCAGAAACTGGTGGAGGATATATTTAGCTCTCTGATGGAATCTATACTCACAAGCATTGCTAAAGACATAACTGAAATATTGAATACTTGTGTTGAGGGTATCTTGAAGAAATGTGAGCGCATTGAATCATTCTTAAGGGACTCGAAAATTCTGTGGGACACCCCTAATTTAACCACAATACCCGAGACCCAAAAAGAACATAGGTTTCATACTGGCGGGGATTGCCCCGGTAGTCAATATCAATTGCAATTTTTGGATAGGATAAAACCTAGCCCCCTGAATTTGACTGGGGTAATCCAGGGGAGTCAAGCGGGGGGGGGAACTCCAGTCATGAGGATCAGAGATCCTTAAGCTTTCCATCTAGTGGCATGATTTCGGCTACTAGTGTGAACCAAGGCATACAAGAGAGGAATACTAGACCGAATAGTTATAGACTTAACCTCCCTCCAGAAGCCACTCTCTGGTAGCTGGTATTATAGGGGTGCCCCCACTCGGAGACCTTGACAACGAATCCACCGCAGCTTTGCTACGGAAATCCAAATACTGGTGTGACCAACAATGTAATGGCAACTCCAAGGTTTCATCTCACATCATAATGGCTAGATGTGTGGGGTGGGTTGGAAGCTGTCCCAAACAGGCCGAAGGTGATTATATCGTTGTCAACTTTGATAAAAAGGGCATAACGGGTCGGCTGTTTTGGGACAGTTCTGTGCTGGGGAAGGGGGATATCAGGGCTTTGCCCCTGGGCTTCTTTTACAAACCAGTAAGAGGAATAAATGCAGCAGGTAGATCCCCAAGTGAGGCATGCCCAAGGATGTACAACCAGAGCGGTGATTGTCCCTTATGAAATAAAGAACCAGCGACGCGCTCAAATAGGCCTAGCTGGAGATTGATAACAGCCCCACAATCATTATCCTTGCCGACTGTGCGTAATGAAGGAGATGGTTTAGCCTTAAAAATAGATTTATCCCAATTAGATGCGAATGACTGACTGGAGGCGCCCCAGCCCCATGAAAGCTTCCACGGATATAGTCAAAACGGCCAGGTCACAGATATAGATATAGCCCCTAAATGTAAGATCATTAGCTGGAATATAGCAGGCCTTAGAAGTAAAAAAGATGATCCAGGCTGGTTGGGTTTTTTAAAACAATATGACATAATTGGTCTCCAGGAGACATGGGACAAGGCGGATAATTTTTGGGTGGATAGGTATAGATCGTACTGTTACCCAGCACGCCCCTCTCCAGCAGGTAGAGCTAAGGTGGACCTCCTAATGTTTTTCTCGCTACAATTGAAAGGGACCCAAAAGAGGCTGGAGGTGGGCTCTCATAATTGCTTGATAATAGAACTGTTAACCCCTAACTTTCCCAAAATATTATTTGTTAATTTTTATAACTCAGGGGAATGTTTATTTTATAAATCAACATTTATGTTATTTGAAACATTTTTTGGAAGAATATAGGTTGAAGCAAACTACTTTTTATTACATCGTACTTATGGGAGATTTTAACATTCATATCTGTGATTTGAACTGTTATGTTGATGACCACCTAGGACCAGCTTATTCTGCCACACCCCACTTTGACCATACACAACAGGGGGAAGCCCTGGAGGAGCTTTTGGCTGTTGAAGATCTCTTTGAACCTAGTTTTAGTAATCTGACAGATCGGATCCCTACTTTTAAAGCTAGGGAGAGGGACACTGTTGTTGATTATATATTTATCTCACCCTTCATGCTAGCTCAGGTGTTTTACAATGCTAGGTTGTCGCCTTTTAGTGACCACAATCCGGTAATACGTGTGCTAGATAAAGATTGTGGTCTTTTGGAAAAAACCTGGGAAGAAAGAGGGAGTCAGTAGCATGGTAACAAGTGATTAGGGGAGGAGGCTTAAATGGGCTAAGGTAATTCCGGACCTTTTCTTTTTGAACCTCTGTGAGAAAACCAAAGATAATATTGCAATATCTTTTGATAATACCACCCCAGGTGTACAGGTCCGTAGAGCTTTTGAAGGCATTTGTGGTCAGGTAGCATCTGATCTGACTAGGACAACTAAACCCAGATTAACTATGGGTGAAAGGTGGTTTAATAACAACTGTTCACGAGCCCATCGCAACTTGGCTCAAGCCCTGAAAATCTACTAGCTTCTTCAATTTAAATGATTCAGAGCACAGGGCAGGACTGCATGCTTGACACTGAACTATAGGATCCACATACAGTCCCTACTATGTATGTCTGCCAGAAGGGTTCTTATTTGTGTGAAAGCAAAGACACAGTATGAGTCTACCTTTAGAGTAGGTCTGTACTTTGTATAGTACCGCAGGGATGGTAGGGGAACAGGAACACATGAGTACCATGTCCAATTGTGGGAAGAGGGATGTACCTTGTTTACATAGTCAACCCTGTAGGCTAGCTGCATATGCACCAGAAGCTGAAGCACCTTCCTGTCATTTTGATCAACTATTAGAACAGGTGTTTCTGGGATTGTTTTAGCCAAAGATCAGAAGAATACTGAAAATTTGGGAAGGGCCCATTTGGGAAATTTAGAAAGAATAGACTCAGGCCCTCACCGATCATTGCTGAGTTACTACTATATCTTGGGGATTCTACCATGTGGGAATCAGAAATGTATAAAATATAGAAAAGACAATATGAAAACGAGAGGATATCAGCCTGATATCTGTTGTCTGGTTGGAATAAGACCTAGGCCATGGATCCTTGTCTCACTTGTATTCAAACTCTGGAGTTGATTCTCAAAGTGTTAGGGAGTTTGGCCTCATGTAGACCATAACTGTATTTCATTAAAGAGTTGAGTTAGAACTTCATGCAGATGTTGGTGGTGATGTGATGTTCCCTTTCTGCTCATGGGTTAGGTGGATACATTTGTCTACTTAAAGAAACAAAAACATCTGCAATATAAAATGTATATTGGAACAAGGTGGAAAACTGTAAATACACTGTAATGCATTATTCTGTTTCAATGTTGATGTCAATTCTTGGTAACGTCGCAATGTTTTAACTGAAAACTCAAAAACGTATAACATACACATTTTAAGCTGTTTTTCAAAATCTTCACATCCCTTAGAATAAGACAATTCCATAAAGCATTGTGGAAAGTAAATATTGTGAAGTATGTTGTGAAGGACTGTTTATGTTGAAAAAGAAAGCTTCCAGAAGCACAAGAGAGTAAAGGCAGAATAGACTCAACCCTGAGCTAAAGATATAGGTTTTAAAACAGCTGCAAGCACAGAATAAAAGGGCTCCATCTCCTATAACCATAAAAGTGTACATATAGGTTTGGTTTTTTCTGGCTGCAGCAATGCATATGTTTCACATAAAAATTTTGTTCAGACAAATTACAAGGCTAGAAGTAGCTCACTTAGATCTTGGCAGGTAATACGCAGTATCAACTGCTACCGACGGGTGGTGGTGGAAGCAGAGGATGGGGTAGCGGCAGGGGAGAGTGATGTTTTACAAAAAACGGACTTATCTTTAATGGCGGGTTGCTGTCTCTACTCCGTCTTCCGCCCTCATCCTCATCAGTCCCGGCCGGTGGCAGCAGGATGCACCCAGGCAGCCAGGCTCCACTGAGCCAATCACAACGCTGCAATTCAGCGTTGTGATTGGTCTGAGCACCATGGATAGGTGCTCGGACTTGAACAGGGAGCCTGTGCATGTTCCTGGCCAGGCTGTGTAATGATGCCTGTTAGAATCATGCAAAGTGCGCATGGTTGGCCCAAGAGAACCGGCCAAACAATTCATGCGCACTTAGGGAATACACAGCACTCCTCTCCTGCTCTGGCCAGCCCTGCCCATCCCCACACTGCACCCAGGCAATAGGAAAAATAAAATGACAATAACAATATGTTATTGTCATTTTATTTTTCCTTTTTGCGCAGTGGGTCAACACTCCTCCGCCTTAGCGGTGGAGCCACCACTGGTAACATGCCTGTAAAGACGCTGGAAGTATGGGTTCGGGCGTGCTGCAGAGCCCCCAATAATAACCATGCTGTAATTCCGAATGTGAATGAGCAATTAAGATGCTTTTAAGTTGTGTTTTTATCATGTCACATTTAATATGTGTTTAAAGACAAAGGTCAAATGTCAGGTTGTCTCCTGATGATGTTATTTGACGTGGAGATTGGTGTTCACATTTCTTTCTCAGATTGCAAGAATTAGAGGATTTTGTAACGTGTACTATGACACTTTTTGCTTGGTACAGTGACTGTGTCAAGAATGGTCGCAGGATATCAGTGTGTTTCTAACACACAACAACATCTAAAGTCCTGCAAAGGATCTGTACAGATATTTCAGAATAGACCAGCAGTTGGGAAAGCACAAATAACGCACATTTTATTTTGAAATGATAACGTATGATGGAAACAAAGATTTCAATATGATCAAAACACATCACTACACTCGGTGATGCACAAATGAAATACTCGCCAAAACCAGATTTTCACACATTATTGTTTGTGCGCTGTATAGTTTTATCAGTATTAATACATCTGAGCAAATTTAGGAGCCATTCCAATGGAAAATATGGTTTCTGTTAATAACAGTGCGCTACCACGCCATGCGTTGGTAATGCATTTACAACAGTGTCCTCCAAAACACACTACAAGCTACATACCACACCCATACCACTCTACTGCTAAACGCATAGGCTCCTCTTGTTCATTGTGTGGCACTTGAATTCTTCATAATTCCTATCACTCAATGAGGTAACACTGATGCCAGAACCCCCAATTGTTCCAGCACCATTGCATGCCTGGCTGTCGGGGAACTCACTCATTAAAGTGCCTCCACTAGTGCTGTTCAATAAAGTACCAGAAAGCACCTAATTTTATACACAATGTGGCCTGTTGGGCTCAGTTTAAAAAGGCTCAGCTCATCTTTTGCGGGTGAAGTTTCCCTCCACAGAGTTTGTCTAGAAGAGCAGATAATGTAACAAAAACTCTCTATTATCTTTCTTTCTTCCAAGTCAAGACTGCTACATAATTTCATTGTACATTGACGCAAACCACAAGTGGTCCTTTGTGTAGATTTTCAAACCTTGAAGGGGTGGATTTTCATTACCTTGTTTCTGGACCCTATTATCTAGGCTCTGTGGTTTCATATTACCTCAGGAGGACCTTTTAAGAAGAGGTATGAATATTATTGATATTCTCTGTTTTCCAGTCTCATGGGGCAGGTTTTGCACTTTTTTTCTATATTCATCGCTCCCACTCTTGGGCTGTGAGGGTGTCACCATGTTTGGCCATTCAATACACCTATTGTACCTTCTAAAATAAATTCATTCACCGTCGCCTCCCTGCTTTCTTCTGACACATTCAGCACAGTCCCATGAATTTATTTTAATAATGTAGCTATAATTTTTCATCAGATCACGCTAGTTGTTTTTGGAGGAAGAATTGCAAAAGTGACTTAAGGTTTAGTACAACGTTGCTGCAAACCAACACATAATGTAGATGAAGTCATAATAAATGAAACAGGCAACGTTTCTTCCATGTGGGATGCTGATGCTAGACTCTACAACCACCTACACTACAGTACACTTCTGTTGATCAACAGTGGAAATGGATCCTGTGCAAGCAATGGTGCCACTCCCGACACAACTTGTATTTCCTGGTCACAATGAGATGTTTGACTCCTGTGGTCCTGATTCTGAGGGGCCCTCAGCCACTGGTCATCTTTGCTTTGAAAGTCTGTCTGGGTGTCAGCAGAGCACCTCCACATAGGGGCACGTGGGGTAGACTCAGGTTTGGTTACAACATTGGTGGGTGCCTCTCTTAACCTCCACTTCTAAGCAATCACTAATCACACAGAGAGAGCATCAAAGAGCATACGTATCTGTACAGATCGATCATGTTTCATCACATACTTGAAAAGAGACACACCTAGGCCTGTCTTACACTAAAACATCCATAATGTCACACAAATAGAAAGCGACCGAATATTTCCAAGGCAGGACATGGGCACATTACATGAGCTCAGGTACCAACAACAGACTGCTGGCACACTGATCTGAATGGCAGCCTGCCTATATATATATATAATCAAATCAAATAGTCCTTTATTCGGTATTCATGATATAGAAACACCATAAAAGTACATATAAAATTTCCATTAAGAAAAAAAAACTGTTTCCACGTTAACAAATGGTACCAATAGATAAAGTGCTAAAGTGCAATCTAGACAATAGTACACAGGCAAGAGCTACAATCAGATAAATAAAGTTAAAAGTTAAAAAGAGGTAGAATTGTATACTATAAATACATTACATGTCTTAACCTAAATTTGATCTATGCCTCACACAAAACTTCAAAAATTGTGCAACGTTTTTTGCGAGGTTATGATCTTCCAGAAATTGCAGCACAAGATAAGCGGGTCGACATCTTCTTAAACCCAAGACTTTCAATAGTGGAATCAACCATCTCTTCCTCGGCTCCTTGTAAAACGTACAAAATAAAACTGTGTGGATTGTTGATTGATTTGAGACTTCATCGCAGGGGCAAGAAATCAGATGAATTGACCAGTCATTAATTTTCGTAAAAGAGATCAATCGGTGAAATATGTTTAACCTATAACGAGTTAACAAAAAACTTTCATAACCACTCATCTCAAAAATGAAATACGGCTGCATATTTAGGGTGGTTTGAATTGTTAACATATGTTGGACAGTACTTTTAGCTGCTTCAGATGTCAATCGTAAATTTTCCAAATGAGTCAAACATAATTTTTGGAACCCTTTTCTGGGAATCTCTGAGAATGATAAGGGAGAATGGTAATACCTTATCAATCCTACATCATTCAAAAAGTTTTTGATGTAAGCCAGCCAGCCAATCTTGTGACCATTTTCCAAGGAAAGACAATCTCGTAATAGTCCTTGGTAAAAGTGTTTTTCGTGGACAACCAGATACGGTGCCACAGCAGGATTGGTTGGAGTTTGATTACATCCGTAATATACGGGACACCAAGTTCCAAATGGCAGCTATATGTTGAGGTGCTTTGGGGTACAGCGAGGAGGAATCTCAGGAAGGTGTTCTCTAACTTTTGAAGATTTACCACCTTGCAGTAACCCCATACCCCAGCTCCGTAGGTCGCTATGGTTAAACATGTTGCCCTGTAAATACTGATCAGTTCCGGTCTCTTTCCTAACATTTGGGCAAACTTGACTAATTCTAGTGTTGTTCTAATGAAAAGTAATTTTCTGGCCTCGATAGCCTGCCTCCATGAACATTTATCATCTATTAATATGCCCAGATAAGGGTAAGTCTTAGTATTCTCTACTTTAGTGTTTTCAATAAAAATATCCCTAGTTTTCTTAGATCTAGGCCCTACAGACGTAACAAAGGTTTTCTTGATGTTTATTCTGAGATCTAACTCTGCCATAAAGCTGTGATATCTCATCAGGGAGTGTTGGAGTTCTAGCGTGGTTCGAGCTAAAGTTACGGCGTCATCGGCATAGAGTAGGGAAGGAATTGGGTGTTTGTTACTTAAAGGTCGGTCCTGACTCCTCTCTAACATGGCACACTCCAAACCATTAGTATATAAAGTAAACAGGAAGGGGGCCAGGACACAGCCCTGCCTTACCCCCCTCGCTACTCCAAATGAGGCCGTGAGTTCGCCATTTTTACCAAATCTCACCCTGGCTGTAGCGTTGGAATAAAGTTCTTGTAAAAAGTTTAACAGGGGAAGCTCTACTCCCATAGCTAACAAGATCGACCACAGTTTAGAATGGCTTACGCAGTCAAAGGCTGCAGTTAAGTCTACGTAAGCCATGTGGAGGTTCCCGCCCTTTGCATTAACGTATTTACCGATCAGGAGAGTCAGGTTTAATGCTTGGTCCAGGGTGCCCAGACCTGCTCTGAACCCGAATTGGATGTCGGAAAGTTTATTATTGTCATCTGCCCATTGCTGTAATCGATCAAGAATGATCCACCCCATTGTTTTACCCAAAGTATCTAGCAAGGATATTGGGTGGTAACAGAATGGGCACTGTGGATCACCCTTTTTGAAAATCGGGACCAGAATAGACTCGGACCATGTTTTAAGGAGCCCCACTGCACAGGATGCTTCAATGACCCTAGTCAGCAGTGGGGTCCATAGGTCCAGATTGTGTTTAACCGCATGCGCGCGGGCGGAATTCCGCCCGTACGCTGGTTTTTTTAAAATCGCACTTTACGTGACGAGCTGGGCTCGTCATGAGCGTGCGAGGAGGCTACGCCATGGCTCGTCATGAGCGTCGAAGGGGTTAAAGAGGTCTAGTGGGACACCGTCTGGTCCAGGAGCCTTTCCCCCCCTACTGGCTAATAATGCTCGCTCAACTTCTAAGTGAGTAATTCCAAGGTCTATGGGTAAAACAGATTGCACAGGAGGTTGACTTGTCCTCTCCTTTTTATTTTGAAGATCAATCAATCAATCAATCAATCAATCATATCATTTGTAAAGCGCACTACTCACCCGTGAGGGTCTCAAGGCGCTGGGGTGGGGAATGCTGCTACTGCTCGAAAAGCCAGGTCTTGAGGAGTTTTCTGAAGGTCAGCAGGTCTAGGATCTGCCGTAGGTGGATGGGGAGGGTGTTCCAGGTCTTGGCGGCAAGGTGGGAGAATGATCTGCCGCCTGAGGTCGCTCTTCAGAAGCGGGGGACTGTAGCGAGGGCGAGGTCGGCGGAGCGGAGCTGGCGGGTGGGGGTGTAGAAGCTGAGTTTTCTGTTGAGGTACGTTGGTCCGGTGTTGTGGAGTGCCTTGTGTGCGTGGGTGAGAAGCTTGAAGGTTATCCTCTTGTTGACCGGGAGCCAGTGCAGGTCTCTCAGGTGGGGTGTGATGTGGCTGTGGTGAGGGATGTCGAGGATCAGGCGTGCAGAGGCGTTCTGGATGCGTTGGAGCCGTCTCAGGAGTTTGGCCGAGGCTCCTGCGTAGATGGCGTTTCCATAGTCCAAACTGCTGCTGACAAGGGCCTGGGTGACTGTTCTTCTCGTTTCAGTGGGGATCCACTTGTAGATCCTACAGAGTATACGGAGGGTGTTGAAGCAGGAGGAGGAGACGGCGTTGACCTGTTTAGTCATGGAGAGGGTGGAGTCGAGGATGACCCCTAGGTTGCGTGCGTGGTCGGTGGGTGTTGGAGCGGATCCCAGTGCGGTCGGCCACCAGGAGTCGTCCCAGGCCGAAGGGTTGGATCCGAGGATGAGGACCTCCGTCTTGTCAGAGTTCAGCTTCAGTCGGCTGTTCCTCATCCATTCAGCAACGACCTTCATTCCTTCGTGAAGGTTGGTTTTGGCGGTGTGGGGGTCCTTGGTGAGGGAGAGTATCAGCTGGGTTTCATGCCGATGGGCGACGTGGGCGAGCAGTGCCATGTAGATGTTAAACAGAGTTGGGCTGAGAGATGAGCCCAGGGGTACGCCGAAGATGATCTAGGTGGCTTTGGAGCGGAAGGGGGGAAGGCGGACACTCTGTGTTCTGCCGGAGAGGAAAGAGGTGGTCCAGTCCAGGGCCTTCTCTTGGATCGCAGCGTTGTGGAGGCGTGTTCATAGTGTGTGGTGACAGACCATGTCGAAGGCGGCTGACAGGTCCAGGAGGATGAGGGCCGCCGTTTCTCCGTTGTCCAGCAGGGACTTGATGTCATCGGTGGTGGCGATGAGGGCAGTCTTGGTGCTGTGGTTGCTGCGGAACCCGGACTGGGAAGGGTCCAGGATGTTGTTCTCCTCAAGGTAGCGGGTCAGTTGTTCGTTGACGGTCTTCTCGATGACCTTTGCCGGGAATGGGAGCAGGGAGATGGGCCGGAAGTTCTTGAGGTCCTTGGGGTCCGCCTTGGGTTTCTTAAGTAAGGCGTTGATCTCGGCGTGCTTCCAGCTCTCCGGGAAGGTTGCTGTCTCGAAGGAGGTGTTGATGACTTTCCGGAGATGGGGTGCGATGGATGTGCTGGCTTTGTTGAAGATGTGGTGTGGGCATGGATCTGACGGAGATCCAGAGTGGATGGTGTTCATGATCTTGATGGTGTCATCGTCGTTGATGTAGGTCCAGTAGAGCAGGTGGTTGGTGCGGTTGGTGGTCGTGGGGGTGGGGGTCTCAATGGTTGTCGGGGTGGTCATGGCATTGAAACTGTCGTGGATGTCTGCGATCTTGCGGTGGAAGAAGGTGGACAGCGAGTCGCACAGGTCTTGTGAGGGTGGGACGTTGTTGGTGTTGGAGCTGGGGTTGGAGAGTTCCTTCACGATGTTGAAGAGCTCTTTGCTGTTGTGCGCGTTGTTGTCTAGGCGGTCTTTGAAGGAGGCCCTTTTGGTGGATCTGATGAGGTGATGGTGTCTGCGGGTGGCATTCTTGTGGGCAGCATGGCTGTCCGATGTTCGTTCACGGAGCCAGATCTTCTCCAGCTTTCGGCAGGTTTGCTTGGAGGCCCGGAGGTCCTCAGTGAACCAGCTGGCTTTCTTGTTGGTATGATTGTTGGAGGGTTTCTTGATCGGGGCGAGGGTGTTGGCGCAGTCGTTGATCCACTGTCTGAGGTTGAGGGCGGCGGTGTTGGGGTCAGTATGGTCGGCGGGTGGGCTCTGGGTGAGGGTGGTGGTTAGCTGGTCTTCGGTGACTTTGCTCCAGCAGCGGTGAGGCATCTGTTGGGGGTGCGGTGGTGCATGGTGGGTTTCTTGAAGGTGAAGTGGATGCAGCGGTGGTCGGTCCAGTGGAGTTCGGTGGTATGGTTGAAGGAGACGTGGGGGCTTGCGGAGAAGATGGGGTCAAGCGTGTGACCTGTGGAGCGGGTGGGTATTGATACGAGTTGTCTGAGTCCGAGGTTGGCTAGGTTGTCGATCAGGGTGGTGGAGTGGGTGTCGTCATTGTTCTTGAGGTGGAAATTCAGGTCCCCAAGGAGGATGTAGTCCGTGGAGGCGAGGGCGTATGTGCTGACGAAGTCGGCGATGGAGTCGCTGAACTGTGGTCGGGGTCCGGGTGGTCTGTAGATGAGGCTTCCTCTGAGGGTGGTGTTGGGGTCGGTGTGGATCTGGAAGTGCAGGTTTTTGGCGGTGCTGAGGGTGTCGTCGGTGTTGGTCGAGACTCTGAGATTGTTCCTGTGGACGATGGCGATTCCTCCTCCCGCTCTGTTGGTGCGGTCCTTGGGGGTGATCTTGTAGCCTTCCGGGATGGCTATGGCTATGTCGGGTGCCGAGGCGGGGTTTAGCCAGGTCTCCGTCAGGAAGGCGACGTCTGGGGAGGTTGAGTCGAGTAGGTCCCAGAGTTCAACTGAGCGGGTGTTGAGAAGGATGCATCTGAGGTGGTTGGGTTCTTTCCTGGTCGGCAGCATGGTGGGGCGGATGCTTGTGAAGCTGCAGTTCCGGCAGGGTGCGTTTCGGGGTGGCCAGGAAGCAGGTGTGTGATCGTCTGGTGTTGAGTGCGTGGAGGGTTCTGGCATCATAGCGGTGTCGGGCGTCTTGGCGTTTGTGGTGTCCAGGGGTCCTGGCGCTGGGCGCGGTCCAGGCACGGACGGGCACAGATGGGCTTGCCAGCGGCGCGCCAACGTCACACCCGCTGAGCGCGGCCGAGCGGCTTCCTTACGAGGGGATGTGGGAGGGAGGAGCAGCTGGGAGGCGGGAGCGGGGCGGCGAATGGGATGGCAGGTGGGCGGGGCCGCAGGGGCGCAGCGGCGAGAAAAATGGGCGGGCCGCGGGAGAACTGGGCACAGGAAGGAAAAACAAGTTTAGGCAAGAAAACAAGTACAGGCACGAGGAATAAAAACAAGTCTGGGCAAGAAAGCAAGTTAGGCACAGGGGAATAAAAACAAGTCTGGGCAAGAAAGCAAATACAGGCACAGGGGAATAAAAACAAGTCTGGGCAAGAAAGCAAGTACAGGCACAGGGGAATAAAAACAAGTCTGGGCAAGAAAGCAAGTACAGGCACAGGGGAAAAATACAAGATTAGGCATAAACAATGCAGGCAGAGCCATGCAGCAGCGTGGGGAGCGACCTGCCTGCGAGCAGGGTCATAGTCTTGAGTCAGCATGCCAAATATCCCAGTAAAATGTTGGACCCACAAAGCTTCATCTATTGTCATATATACTTTTGGAATATCCCTTACTTCCGAAAGGAAGGGTGACTTAATAATTTTCCAGAAAGCAATGCTATCCTTCATGATGCAGCTATTATGTAATTGGGCTTAAGTGTGTGAGGGACACACTTAATGAGATGGGTATGAGCCGATTATGGACAGATCCAGGGGCTGCTGTATTTCCATCTAAGGCAGAGTTTAAGGCAGCTTATTGGAATATGGTTGTATCAACGGTTTATGCGTCTTCGATTAGGCTGTCTCTGTCTACAGCATTTCTTGATCAAAAACATGAAGCCAAGCTGGAGGGCTATTGGGACTTAATTACTGTTCCCAACCATAGAAAACTATATCACCAATTTAGGGTGGGCTCTCTACCCACCAAGGCATTCACAAGGAACTATTGTTTAGATCTGGTAGAGACAGTGTCTCACATTTTAATTGCTTGCCCAGCCTATCATAGACCTAGGCAAAGATGGTTGAAACCTGTTTGTCAGAACATGTGAACCAGGATGAGCAATGAAGCTGTTAGGATTCTAACCTCTTCATTGGAAGAGCCGATAGTGATCGATGTCGCTAAGTTCTTGGGACGAGTGTGGGCTATTCGCTCAAACTTTAATTTCAATACCTAACGGCAGGTTACCATAATAACCATCTAAAACTGGATACCTTGCGAAAAGTAATGCCATGTAATCGTACTCTGCACAATGCACTTCAAAATTCTTGCCTGAGCTTTTGCACATAGATTGATGGTATTTTTGCTTTGCTGCGCTGGAGAATGAAATGCTGTAAATGTTCCATTTATTAGGGTTCCTCTCTGTTTTATTAATGTTTTAATGAGTTTAGTGTAAATTCTTGGCATGAATTTGCACAATAAGAGAATTGACGGTTATTTATTTATTTATGGATTGTTTTACTGTATTTTCACCACTCTTTTGTCATGTATCAACTTTTGTGATTTTTTAATCGAAATAAAGTTCATGAACTGAACTGTAATTGGTCCCATAATTCATTTTTCAGCTCTGCTTTCCTATGCTTTATAGCAAGATTATACACCCTTCTAAGATTGGCTATTTCTTGTTTGTCTCTTACTGTTTTATGAAGTGCTGCTTTAAGGTTTGAGTACGCTTTAGTACAAGTTTTATCAAACCATCCTGTGGGTTTACCCTTACTTCCTTTTAATTTCCTGCCTAATGCTAATTTTACTGTATTGGTTATGTTTAAAAAGGTACCCAGGATCTCTTCGTTAGTGGTAGTTATGTCTAAGCATTTGTTAATAGATATTAGTGGTTTTTCGCTACCTCTGTGGTAAACGCAAATGGATCTACTTTGTCCCATTTTAGCGAGTACCCATTTATCCTGTCTAGGGTCAAGGTTCCTTGTCAATATTTCCTTATTGGATCTTGCTTACCTAATTCATGCGGATGAGATACTGTAATACTATTGGGTAAATGTTCGCTGTTAGCGTTATCGTGGGTATTAAAATTCAGAATACGGGACGCTGCGTTACATGAAATGAAAATCTATAATGCTTGAGGCGCCCTTTCCAATAAAAGTGGGAATAAGTGGGACAGAGGGGTCTACTAATTCGTTTGCCAGGCCCAGATCCAGGATGAACAATACTTTGTGCAAACAATCCCCGATTAGTGTATGGGGAAAATGAGCTATGGTGTTTTCATTCTCGTCTTGGAGACTATAATTTAAATTTTTATTAACTGTACATAAGATAAGATTGAAGTCACCCCCCCAAATAATCAAAGAATTTTTAAAATTAGTGTTTTGTAATTCCTGGAGGGAAAGGGAAATATCCTTTAGAGTTGGTAATAGTTGAACCTGGGGAAAGTTATTATAGAAATTCACCAGAGTACAAATGCCGCTTTTGTTCATATTTAAATTTATTATTTGGAAATTGGGATCCATTCTAAACGTTGTGATTTCCTTAATTTCAAGGATGTTTGAGATAAAAGTTATCAAGCCCCCTTTGGCTATCCCAGAAATTGAGCGGATCGCTGGTGTAACATAAGTTGTATACCCTCCATATAAATGGGTGAGGTGGCCCAAGTCTCCTGTAAACAGAGCACATCAAAGTCTCCCACAAAATTAAGCCAAATATCATTAATCACTTTGGAGCGGAGACCAGCTACGTTCCAAAATAATATTTTGTGGCCTCGATCTTCCAAAAAATCCGAGCATGTCAGACCCTGATCAATTGGTCCTTCGGATGGAAAAGGAGTCTTTATAATACTGGTCCCTTCGCAATCTAGGGCCACTTTCTCTATATTCAGTCATTCTTGAGTATAATGAAGTTGATATACTAAGTAGTAGTGGATATGCCTTAGATTGGCACTACCTGCGGATTTATGCTTCAGTGGTTATGTATCCTGCTAATCTCTTTCTGATAACTTAAACCCAAGGTTGACTGCCCACCTTCCTCCAATTCTGATGATTATAAATGCATTACATATTTCCCTTGCAGTAGCACTGCTGATATGCCATTTTAAATGTATTTGTATGCACCCACCTAATATTCAACAAAATGCTACACAGCCAAATATACTCAGAATGTTACATGAACCTCTTAAAGAGCAGCAACAGAGAGCAGTTCACCTGGAGCAAACTTCTGCTCCACTAGCCGAGTTGCTTCTATTTCCTATTCGTGAGCAGTAGACCTAAGCTTCGCTGGAAAGGTTGAATCCCAGTTCCAGACAGGATACATTTTATTCATCCATTTATCCATTCACCTGAACCTTGGCACATGCAAAATCGTCTTTGCTTGGAGAATCTGAGATATTTGTATCCCGGAACAAAGCACATAAACTCAATTCCTTAGTATGGATGGAATGGAATGGAATTATTGGATTGGGCAAAGCTGGCCTTTGCACACACAGGGCCCTGAGCGAACGCACCCCCCATCCTCTGGCCCTCACCCCGCAATTTGTCCTCTTTAATTGTAAAAGTGTTGAACAAAAATGGGAGGGTTAGGGTGAAGGTGAGGGGGGGCAAGAGAATAAGGAAAGACATGTGAAGAAAAGCAGTCAAAATGCAAATATTATGGGCACCAGCAGTCTCTAGAAATAGTGTTTAAATACACTTTTCTTTGGAGCCATGTTAGAAGACGACTGCTACAGCCAGCTTCTGTGCCTCTGTACAGATCTACGCCCTGGGCCCAGCTTGCACATGATAAAGTTATGCACTGGGACTGGGAATTCATATCTGGGACAGCATACACTTGATGCCTAGTGTAATCACCTCCAGCGAGTTATTCTCAAATTCAGGCAATCCTCAGCCAGCCTCCTCCAGCTTGCAAAAAGAAAAATTGATGGACAGAATGCAGAACAATGTCATACATTCACCCTAGTTCAGAGATCTGGGCCTAAATCCATCGTTTTTTGCTCACCATGCCATTCCAGTTTGGACCCAGCCATATGCAAATCAGTCTTGACCCTGCGCCCAATGGGAACAGTCCAGCACGAACTGCCAGGCCAAGTCCTCCCTGGACTGGAAACAAGCATCCAGGATAACTGGCTCCAGTGGCATGGAGAGCACGGGACCCACGTCTGGGCATACCCGTCCCACTCTGGGTGACAAATGCAAAAAGAACAATTGATGGACAGAATGCAGAACAATGTCATACATTCACCCCACAGGTGAATGTTTGCATTGTCCAGCATTCCGTCCATCAATTGTTTGTTTTGCATATGTCGCCCTAAGTGGGAAGAGTATCCCCGGGAGTGGGTCCCGTGCTCATTACACCACTGGATTCAAGCTAGCCTGGCTGCTGTAGGGTGATGCCCTGGAACAGGTCCCAGGATGCTTGTTTCTGGTCCAAGGAGGACCTGGCTTGGCAGTTCGGGCTGGACTGTTCCCACAAGGAACAGGGCCAAGACTGATTTGCATATGGCTGGGTCCAAACTGGGGTGGTGAGCAAAAAAATGATGAATTAAACCAAGATTCTTGTGACTGGGGTGAATGTTTGCATTGTCCAGCATTCCGTCCAACAATTGCTTTTTTTGCATATGTTGCCCTAACTGGGAAGGGTATGCCCAGACGTGGGTCCTGTGCTCACTACACCACTGGATTCAAGCTAGCCTGGCTGATGAAGGATGATGCCCTTAAGCCGGTCCCAGGATGCTTGTTTCTGGTCCAGGCAGGACTTGGCTTGGCAGTTCGGACTGGACTGTTCCCACAAGGAACAGGGTCAAGACTGATTTGCATATGCCTGGGTCCAAACTGGGGTGGTGTGGTGAGCAAAAGAATGATGGATTAAACCCAGATCCTTGTGACTGGGGGTGAATGTTTGCATTGTCCAGCATTCCGTCCATTCAGGGGTGGGGGAATCATATCGCCCGACGCCCGAACCATGTTGTTTTTATTGCAGGGCAAGAAGATTTATTGTCTATTATGTCCGACGGACATGTAGACATTAAATCACGTTAAAACAACAGGCTGTGGGCACTCTGGGGCTCACAGCCAATCCGAAGCGTGCAGATAGTCTATGGAGGCATCTGATTGGCTAGCAGTCCATCACAGGGCTCTAGCCAGTGATTGGCTGGGGGGGGTGAAACGTCACTCAGCCTATGCACAGAAGTCCGTGGCCGTCGCGCAGCTCGCAGTCAGGTAAATTAAGCAGCTTTGCCCGCTTCAGCATTGCTCGTATTTGAAAGTGTGAGGTTGGATGCTCGCATTAAACTAATCCAGAGGGCGGCATTTTGTTGGGAGTCTGTCTGGACTCAGTGCAAAGTGAAGCGAAAGCGCACCTCTGGCCACCACCAGGCCTGCTGATGTAACGTTTGCATTTGCTGATGCTTGTTGTTGTTGTGTTGCGTCAGGTTAGTTAGCCCGGCCGAGCGGCGCACACCCCTAGATAAGAATTATTATTAATTATGGCGTGTGTGTGTAGAAGAGCGGGGTGCGTGCGGGTCCTCAGTGGGTCCCCAGGGCCGTCAATCTTGTAGCGCTGGGATAGCGCTACCAATGACGGCCCTGGGGAACAAATCTTGGCCAATCCACGAGCAGAGCTTCGGCCAGGGAGGGCAGGCCAGTGACGGTGACGCCAGCACGGCGCACAGTGCCACCTTCTCTCTCGGCGCGCTGGGGACGGGACGGACTGTGTGTGTCTGCCTTGCGCGCTGCTCCCGCCTCCCCCCGGGCCCCGGCCTTTGCCCATAATAATTATTGTAATAATTAATTACCCTCAGAAGCTGCCACCTGCCAGTGCCACACGGATTCCCCTGACCGGTCCCGACAACGTCTCCCGCCGGCGCCGGCCCGCTCTCCCCAGCACAGCAGCACCACAAGGCTCGAACGAGCCAAAACAGCATAGCCGTGGTCAGGCCTGAGGCCTGGGTCTGGCCGGTGGTCGTCAGGGTCGTCGTACGTACCTCACAGCAGCAGCAGGCAGCAGCAGGTGAGGTTGTGACTCGTGAGTGACTTGAGCAGTCAATCAGAGACAGCGCACGCACCGCCGGTGAGTGAGCCAGTCAGAAGGCCGCTGGGCCTGGCTGCGAAAATAAATATAAAAATATATAAATATTTCGGATCCTAATCGGATGCATTTGCATGAGTTTAATGAATCATCATGTTAATATGTGTAATAATGATAATGTTGTTCATCACTGACCAAGCGCAGAAATGTCATTTGGGCCTGGCTTTGAAAAATCTTTTCTCTGGAGGGGCTCCAAGGTGGCAATAAGGAGATGTGTAGGTGAAGGGAAAGTGGATATTTTTATAGTCAGTGCTGGAGTTCTTTCTGGGCAACAGTGACTTTAAGTGTGCTCGATTCGCAGGATTTATCTCCAGTTGCAGTCAGATAGTGCAAAGACTTTCGGAGGCCGCAGGCAAAATTACATTTTATCGCATGTATGCTCCCTTTCTCACAGCAATAATGTAATTTTGGATGCCTTCTAATGGGTAAAAAGATTAATAACTTTAAAAGCCTAGGCCTGGCCCACCGTGGCGCCTCAGAAGAGGACGTCAAAAAAGCGTATTGCAAGCAGGCGCGCTGCGCCACCACCGTGACAAAAATAAGGAGCCAGCCTCTGAGGACAGCTTAATGGTGATTGCAGAGGCTTCAGAAGTGTTTAGTGACCCCAAAAACCGAGAGTTCTTCGACAGAAGTACAGTGAAGATAAATATGAAGGGCCTGGGTGGCGGGCTCGGTGGATGCGTCATTCAGTTACACTGTGATCCGAGTCAGGTTTTCAAAGTACTTCAGAGGCCGAAATTCTTTTGATGCACGGAGCATAAAAAACACAAGGAAGTTGATGACTCATTTGCCAGCTTTGGGATGGGGGTCGGTGTATTCAGTAACGGGTTTTCTGCAGGCAAGGTTGTAATCAATCTAGTCTTCAGAGGGAAGGCTCTGACATACCCAGCAAAAATCACCCTGAGAGAGGCGACTTAATTGAAACAATCCCAGGCAAAGGCCTCCTGCCACCCAAAGCCGCAAATCAGCGGGGGTGACCTCATCCTCGAATGTGAAGTACCCAGACTGAATTCCTTCTTCCTCAAAGGAAGTAATGGAGCAGATACTGCCCGCATAGCCACAACATGGACAAAACAATCAAACCGGAAAGTGTTGGTGTTTGAATGTATACAGCCGATATCTGGCAAGAGAGGGTGCTGTATGGCCTGAAGAAAAACTGCAAAAAAAGTGAGTTTTACACAGGAATATTCAAAAGTAACATGCTTAAGCACTTGTATTAAAACGGGTTTCATGTTTTCAAGTTTTTATCTACTGGGCCTGACCAAAGTTAGTGTGTGTGAAACTTGGGGTTGCATTTTGCAAGCTGTTGTTTTTTCACCGTTATATTCAGCGGGATACCGACTACACTGTGCACCGAGGGTTAGGTACTGGTAAAATGTTTAAAACATGTAAAATAAATACATATTTGTATAGCGCATTTGATCATCTGCATAGTGGATTCATGTTTTTTAAAGTCAATAGGCCAGACAGCAGAGACGCAACTAGACTGAGGCCCATTTGGGGTGGCGGGCTAATTTTCCAACTATAGGCAGAGAGTGGCGATGCAGGGGCTCTAAGAAGGGGTGAAAACATAATAAAAAGCTTCGTTAACAAGCGAATGGTCTTTAAAAGACCTGTGAAGTACTTGGTTGCAGCTGCGTGTGTGCTAAGCTGTCTCAGCCCAGGCTGACACACACAAGGGGGGGGGAGGGTGAGGGAGTGGAGTCTAAAGTCAATCAGTTCTATCTCCTTCCAGCGCTGTTGTAAATGCTTTTTGAAGTGGACTGCTGTTCTTTCATGGCATTCCCGGACTCTCTTTCACCAGTGGTTATTTGCAACTTTTGCCCAGGGAAAAAACACATTTTATGGTGTTTAATTTGCTGTACTTTTATTGAAATAAAGGTGGGGTATGTAACTTGGTTTTTAGTATCCAATATTTCTTTATACTAAGTACCCTTTTTCCATTTTCTTTCTTGCCTTTTTGTCTTCCTTCTTTCTCTTTTCTGCCTTTCCTGTTTATCTTCCCTTTTTCCTTTCCTTTCTTTATTACCTTCCTTCATTCTTTATTTTTCTTTCCTTTCGCCTTATTTTCTTTTACCTTTCATTTTATTCCTTTCTGTTCATTATTTCCTTTATTTTATCCATCAATCATCTTTGTCGAGCAGTCAGTTACACACGATTTCTAATATTTTTCATTGATTTTTTTATTGGTAACATGGATGGTAGATTTGAATCACCTTTATGTAAGCTTGTACTTTTCCAAAGCTCAAATCCTTGTTCTTAGTGTTACATATTTTCTTGGCTTCTAGGTCTAGAGTGCCAACCAGTGTAGCACCAGCTGTGCGTTCACAACTTGGCTTGAAACAGAATCACTACGAAGCGTAGAGGCAGCATAGAGGTTCATTGCAGCAGGCAGCCGCAACCCTTGGTTCTCGAAGAGTTTGGACAAGTGTAGGAGGAAACCTGCATCATTCAAGATTTAGTGTAATTTCCTGTCTGTGAAAAGTCTGTTGCTATAAAAAGCTCAACATTTCTGGACAGTGAGTTTAAAACTGAATTAAGTATAGTCTCATACTTGATTACTTTGTCTAGTTGACAGGCAAATATGTCTCAACAAAGTCTATTCAGCTTTGGATTCAAAAAACATAAAGACAGTGATAAAGATAGTCCAGGAGAAGGAAACCAAAAAACAACAACTGAAGTTGGGCCTACCACTGCACAGAATCCTAACATAACTAAGAACAAAAAGTATGACGCTGAAAAAAGAAAACGAGTTTTTCAGTCACACTGGGTGGAATCCTGGCCATGGCTAGCCCTGAAGGAAAGTCCAGAGGGGGAAGGACCAAAAATGTACTGCACTATTTGCCAAAAATATCCTACAATAGCAGTCAGCTATTCCGGTTCCGGTAGGAATGCATTCTTAAGTGGATGTGACCAGTTGCGCATTGAACCAATCAGAGCTCATGAAACTAGTAAGGCACATATGACATGTGTTTCATGGCACCGCCAGGAAATGAAAGAAACCACTTTGCAATGTCAGACTCCTACAGCCAGTACCTCAACATCCAGTGTCCCTACAGAGCAGCCCCTCATCATGCAAGCACTGCAAAAACTGAAGGAAACAGAAAGAAAGAAACTGACCATCTTGTTTAACAATGCTTACCTAATTGCAAAACAAGGAAAGCCACTCTCAGACATGGACACCCTATGTAGGGCTATGAAGAAAGCAGGTGTAGATATAGGAGAAAATTATGCAAACCGCGAAAAAGCCTCAGAGTTCATTAGATGTGAGGCGGATATACTTCGACAGGACATCAAAAAAATTGTTTCAAATTCTCGCTTCATCTGCATTATTGCTGACGGAAGCACAGATAGTGCCATCACTGAACAGGAAACTGTACTGGTCAGAGTAGTCAATGGTGGAAAACCCTACACTCTATTTGCAGATCTTGTTCCACTTGAACATGCACATGCTCCAGGAGTCCTGGACGGTATAGTTAAAGGAATCAAAAGGTTATCTTTGGATTTAGTAGATATGAGGTCTACAGAACATCCGGGTCCATCACTAATCGCTGTCAATTTCGATGGTGCTGCAGTTATGATGGGATCTAAGGGAGGGGTTGCAGCACTCCTGAAGAAAGACATTCCTTTTCTTCTCCCATTCCACTGTGTAGCTCACAAGCTTCAGCTTGGGATTCTAGATGCTGTAAAATCCCATCCCTCTATTGGTCAGTTTGAGCAAACTTTGAAATGGATTTTCAAATTCTATTGGTATAGTCCTAAGAGGCGAAGAGATGCCAAAGAAATTTCAAGAATAATTGATGAAAACTTTGCTCATTTCACTGATATTAAACAGGTTAGATGGGTATCCAGCAAAACCAGGGCTTTGGCAGCCATGCAACAAAACCTGCAGACAGTGGTTCTACACTTGGGACAGGTCGCAGCTGGTAGTGATGATTCTGCTGCTAAGGCAAAAAAGTACCTCTCAGTTGTTACTAGTTTTACATTCATAAAAAACCTTTACAGTCTGAGAGATGTTCTGAAGCCAGTGTCTCAGCTTTCAGAATTCTTTCAGTCTAATGAACTGCTTTTATTGCATGTACCACCTGCTGTAGAGAAGTGTGCATTGACCCTAGTAGGCCTAAAGAGTGAGCTGGGTGAATATATGCAGCAGTTTAAAAAACTGTACCACCCGGAAGAAAAGAAGTTTGGACACATTTCTACTGATGGCTGGGAAATAAAGTTATCAGGACACTGCCCACCAGCAGCAACAATCCAAAGTGACAGTGAGCTCATTGACAGTATGGTTAAGTACATTGATAAGAGATTTGAAAATTTTAATTGCATGCCGGTTCAAGGTTTTCAGGCATTCGATTATACACTGTGGCCAGAAAGTAGAGAGGAGCTCTATACATATGGGCTCTCTGATATTGAGGCAATTGTACAACATTTTGAGGTACTTTTCACCACAGACGAGAGGTTGGCAATTGTAGAGGAGTTTTGTGGACTTAAAACCCATATGAAAAGCTTTCAGACCAAAGGTATTCCTGTATTGCCTGCATATTCCACCCTGCTAGCAACAAAACCTTACTCGTTGACTAATATATTGAAGCTTGTGGAGATGATGTTCACATTCAGTGTATCTACAGCAGAAGCTGAACGTGTGTTTTCTGCCATGAATATCATTAAGAACCCACTAAGAACACGGTTAAATCAAGATGTTCTCCAAGACCTAATGCTTCTTAAGGTAGAAGGACCCAACTTTGAGGATTATGACCCCAGCAGAGCTATTGATCTCTGGCTTACAAAAGGAGGCACAAAGCATGTGTCCGGACATAAAAGGCCACATCTATCATAACTGTTGAAGTATTGCTAATATTAGAGCATCCTGCCATGCATAATCGTTTATTGTTGTATTTCTATTCAATTTCTATATGTTTGGATAAAAGGGATAATATCGCTTGTCAAGTTTTCCTTTAGCATTATTATTGCACAGCTTTACTGATTTTAATAAAGCAAAAATATATTAATATTTCTCGGTCAGCCGGAGCCCTTATGTTTGATGTGGGGCGGGAGTAGGTGGGACAAGTGGATTTTACAGGACATGTAGATCTCAGTGGCATTTTGTCCCTTGGACAACTAGATTATTTGGAAAATTCCACACCCCTGCGCCGTCCATCAATTGTTTCTTTAGCATCCTCCAGCTTGGCACAAACTATGTGCTGTGCAGTTTGTGGTGATTGTTTAGCCCAGATAAACATTACCATAAATAAAGTCAATTTCGATAAATAATCTTTATGTATGAAGCACAGCAAGGTGTATACCTACATGGCAAGTGGCACCACGCAGTCGACGAAAGGAGTACCACCCTTGATGTAAGTGTGACTACAGGGGGTCTCTCATTGCCTCCCGCCATTTTTAACATGGTTTAGGGTAGACTTGTGCATCCACAATCATATTCGAGGGATTACCTCGGGACCAGAACTAGAGGTTCTGACACCCTCTTATCTCGATTCAAGTGAGGAAAATATTCAGATATACTGGAACCGGCAGAGTCCTGAAGAAGGCCGGCATGACCCCAACTGAGGGGCACAGATACACAGCCGAAACATATTGACAAACTGGCAGTAAGGAGGGGTGTTAGGAGCACATTATATCTCCCAATCACCACCATCCTTCACTTTTTTAACCCTGGCCGGAGGGTCCAGTAATAAAGTATAGCACAGCGACACCTCAGAGCTAGTTTTAATCTATACTGCACTTTCACTTCTGGTGATCCCAGTCACTTTTGGAATAATTGTTTCTCTTTTTTTTGTGTTTGTCTTCCCCTACCCTATTGCTCCACCCCAGGCGTTGGCTGCGCGGGGGTGTTTGGTAGCAGCCATATGATGACGCATGTCACACAATTGTGTGAGTGAGGGCAGTATTGAGGCACACAGCAAGTGCCACCACTAGACAAAGATATTTTATATTATTCCCTACTCCTTCTGGTGTGTAAAACCACCAATGGCAGTCACCTAGTTGTGTTTCGCAGGGAAAAGTGTAAGTTTTAAGGTCAAATGCGATGAAACATGGAGCGGCTATAGGGACCTTTTTCATCCCCATGCAAAGTTTTACCTTCAAACTTAATCTCTGGAATGGGAGTCAAAAAAGGATTCTTTAAAATACTGGTCCCTTCGCAATCTAGGGCCACTTTCTCTATATTCATTCTTGAGTATAATGATGTTGATATACTAAGTAGTAGTGGATATGCCGTATATATACGCGCTACCTGCGGATTTATGCTTCAGTGGTTATGTATCCTGCTAATCTCTTTCTGATAACTTAAACCCAAGGTTGACTGCCCACCTTCCTCCAATTCTGATGATTATAAATGCATTAAATATTGCCCTTTTAGAGCGTGCGCTAACCGGCGAGTACACATTTTCATAGTAAGTAGCAAAGGTCTCTGCAATTTCAGCGTTTGACGTCTGGAGTACCCCAGTTTTATCTCTTATGTTGACCACTCAGGATCTGTCCCTATCTTGCCTTTCAAGACAGAATAACAGATTCGATGCCTTGTCGCCCACGGCATACAGGTGATGCTGCATCGCTAGGGCGTTTGCCCGCGCCACATTTTTGGCTAAGGTGCGTAGTTTCTGCTGACATAGGGCAAATTTATGGCACTGGTCTATGCGCCCTCCTGCAGTTGCCTCCTTTTCTAACTCCTATATCTCTTGTTCTAATGCCTTTATCTTTAGAGCTTTCTCCTTCTTCTTACCACCTATCAGTGCTTGAGCTTGACACCCAGCATGGTTTAGAAGGCCTCCCACATAGTCTGATGTGAATTGACCGAGCCCATCATCTCTGCGAAGTATAGTTCAGTCCCCTTACGAAGTTTGTCTCATAGGACTTGATCTTTTAATTGCCAGGAATCAATTTTTCGGTATGCTGCTCTGTTGATGATACGTCCCCGGAAAGTGGCGTTCACCAGGGAATAATCTGAGATGCCCCTTGCCATGTGTGTCAGTTGCGTGAAGTCCCCCACTCCATCATGTTGTGTAAGTAAGTAATCAATTCTTGAAAAGGAACCATGTTACGCTGAATAGTACGTGTATTGTAGGTCCAGTGGGTTGTGTGCCCTACAGAGGTCCACCAAGCCCATAGAAGTCAGGAAGCTCGAGAAGAGCTGCTCCCTCCCCTGGCCCATCTGTGCATGGGAGCGGTCCAGTTCGGGATCCATCACAGCGTTGACGTCTCCTCCAGCTAGGATGGTGCACACCCGGAGGCCCACTAAAAGTGCACTAATTTTCAGAAGGATAATGGAGTGAAGTCTCTGTGGCACATAGAACGAGCAGCACGCGAGCTGGTGCCCCACCCATCTACCCTCCACCGCCACGCAGCAGCCAGTATCGTCGCACCATGTTCTGTCTATGGTGAGGGGCAGTGGGTTGCTCAGCAGGATGCCCACTCTTCGAGTATCCCAAGTTGGCCAACAGTTAGTAACCAAAACGGTCTAAGGCCCTATAGCGATTCCCTTTCAGATGTGTCTCCTGCAACAATACTGCGTCTAGGACATGCCGCTTGATATGCTGCAGGACCAGTGTGCAATTGATTTTGTTCCCTAGACCATTCACATTCCAGGTTCAGGCTCGGATGCTAGTGTTGTCCCCCATTGTCCTGGAAGTGGCAATTTACGACCATGGGGCACTCCTCCCCCGTAAGCAATTTAGCACCTACATGCATTTTGTAACAGTTATATCTGTCTTGAGCCATGCTTAAAACACTAACAATTAAGTCAAACATTTTCCCCAACACCCCCCTCCCTGCAGCCCTGCCCAGCGAGAAAAGAACCTACCACCTGCCCAACATGCAGAGTGCCTGTCGCCCGACCTGTGCTACAATAACAGCTGTTGGGGGTAGCAAACCCACCTGCTAGCGCAGATAGAATTAACTGGCAGCCAGAGGTAGTAGTGCACCATTCTGTTCACATGATAACACAACTGTTAACAGTCTTTAGAGGTATGTAGGCATATTACAAAAGAGCCTTGAGTCTTTACTTCAGCAGCAAACTCTTCATTGCACACTGGGGACACGATGCCTTCCCCAGACAAGATTAAGGAGAAAGAGGAGCTATAACAGTGATTTTCCCTCAGAAAGAACCTTGAGTTTAGCGGGGAACAGCATCATGTATTTCACTTTGTGATCCTGGCGGGACCACTTCACCGCATCGAAGAGGCGCCGTTGCCGCTCGACTTGGAGTGTGAAGTCAGGGAAAAATCGAATGGTGGTACGTGCTGTCTGTAGGATCACATCTCTATCCCTATAATTCAGTATGTGAGCTATGAATGTGCGCGGAGAGCTCCTGGGTGCGGGCGTGGTCCAAGCGCCCGGTGTGCTCACTCCACAGAGAAAAAGGTGGACAGATGCTTGGGTTTAAGTTTGTTAACGATTAAGTCTTCCAGAAAGAGATCCACTGATTGTCCCTCCATGCCCTCCGAGACACCCACAACCCGAATCCTATTGCAGTGAGCTCTGCCTTCCTGGTCTTCCAGCTTGGCAAGGATTACCATTTGATTCTTGGTGAGTGATGACACTTGTTCCTCCAGGCATTTCATTTTGGACTGCAAGCCCCCGATACTTATCTCAGCTGCTGACATTTTATCTGTCAGTTTGCTAAAGTCTGCGCTCAATAAATTGACTTCCTCTGTTACAGAATTGAGTTTGGGTTCCAGGGTGCCCCTTAATCTTTGATCGCATGCATTATATCATTTAGTGAAAGCTCTGTGAATTGGTCCTCCTCACCAGATGGCTCTGAGACCTCTGCCGCACCCCCTTCGTGACAAACCACCACCGTGTACGTGTCGATTTGGTTGGCCTGGCCCGATCATGTGCCCTTAGTGCGGACCATTGCTGTCGTCCTCTGGCTATTGCTGGCACCCTCTTCAGTGGATGAATTCCCTACCCCTGCAGGAACCGCTCTCTCACTTGAGCTCTGCCCAGGAGAGAGCAATAACCAGGGCTTCTCGTGAGTGTTGTGTGGCTGGGTATCCCCCTGTTGCTTATTGGGGTCAGCTAGGCACACAGTCCAGGGCTGCGATATTCGGGCGATCGTTCAAGCCAACGTTGCCCGCCCTGCGTGGGAAGCTCTTCGCTGGTAGCCTTCTGTCTCCAAATATGTTCCACTCTTCCAGCCCCACTGCTCTTGTGTGAGCATGCAAGGGGTTGGTGGCCCACAGATGTCCCTATACCAGGCCCACCCCGCACCTCCTCTATCAATGCCCCTGGGACACGTGGTTTGTTAAGGCTGAGGTTTTCTTTATTCAAGTCTCTCCTGACCTGGCCTCGCAACAACTCACCCCAGGAAGCAGGTGATACGGAATTACAACTTTGCCACTGCAGTTGGGGGGCTTTCCCGACCGGTAGTGCACTGCTTGTTGCGCGGCATATCTCCAAACCTGTTGGTCAGGTAGGCTATGTGCTTATTGGACCAATCTGTAGACCCGGCAGGGGAGAGGACCACTGATCTCTTTCGTAGCGCTCTCCAACTGTCTTTATATTGGTGCCGGGATAGTGTATAGGTCAAATTGGGGGGGCTCAGCGCTGCTCGAGCCCGGTTGCGGGTTTGAGTATGTCCCACTTGCCTGGTCTGCTAGTCCGCTTGCAGGATTCCTGTGCCGGGTCACGGACCACCGGGGCTGCAGGTCGGGGTGTCTCAGGCCTCTCTGATGAATCCAGCCTTTTTCACGGCATCCCGTGTAGGCCCAGTAGCCCCCGGAGTCGGCGCAACACCCACCTGAGGTGCAACGTCTCTCAGGACCTGCGGCTCAGCTGGTCACGGGCCGATGCCAGGCTCAGGCGTGTTTCAGCTTGGAGGAGGAAGGCGTAGAGGAACGGCAGGGCCCGCCTCCCGCCAATCGGCTTGCATCGGAGTCCCAGGCGGCCACGTAGGGTCTCACTCTCACCTCCGGGTGGGATCCGTGGTGATACGTCCACCCCTGTGGGCAGCAAGGCCACTGCCTTCTCCCCACCAATGGCGGCAGCGAGTTACAACAGGTCAGCAGCTCGGCTCCCTACGCTCGGCTCCATCCATTCGCTGCTCACCAGTTTCTCCGCTACGGACACAGTCTTGAATACTCTGAGGTTGTTGTTGCCACAGATTAAGGCATTTGTTTTGTGCCTCCCTGGTTGGATTATGACGGATTTCTCTGGGCTTTCAGCTGGCGACTAGCGCAGCTCGAATGGGTGAGCCTAATGTGAACCCAAGGTACTAGGAATCACACTAGTTAGGGAGACAGAGTTCCAGATATGACTCTCAGTCACTACTATGCTTTAAATAAGGTGTCTTCCAAGAACTTACAGTTATTATAAATAAGCTAGGCTGTGTCCCATGGCATAAGATTTTAGTGAGTGATGTTGTGCAAACAGACATGAACACCAGTCCAAATTAATGCAATCATGCTCCATGGTGCTCAATTCATACTCAGTAAGAGACACTGAGCACCTATGTGCAACGCTAACTCTCGTTGAGTGAGACAGTTTACCAAGGTGTAAGCCTCACACCAAAAAAGGTTTGGAAATTCCACCACATTTGTGAAGCTAACATCTACAAAGTGAGATTTACAAAGCGCAAGACTGTTCTCCAAGAAGTGAGACCCAAAACCAATGAGTGTTACCGTACTCCGAAGATTCACACTCAGTGATTAACACTGTATACATGGGAGAACCAGATTTAAGGAGAGAGATTATGCACCAATTTATGGGACTTTTGACAAATAAACGAGACTGTGCTCCAAGAAATGGAACTTGCAAAGAATGAGTGAGACTAACTTCTAGTAAGTGATAATCACACCCATTGATCTAGACTGTGCTTCAAGAGGTGAGACTCAGATCGATTAACAAGACGAGACTGATTACTCTTTGTGCCTCTCTGTCCATTGTGCACCAGTTTTCTGCACTCCCCTCTCATGCATACTGTTTTGCTCCGTGCTTATCTGACAAACAGCTCTGCTCAGTGAGCGTCTTCACTGTCTGGACTCGGTAATCCCTGTCTCCAGCAGAGTTCTGTACTACAAATCAGCGGCGTAGCTGGGGGAGGAGGGCGGAGGTCAGCAAATCGTGTCTTCCGATTGCCACGATCCATTCCCCCCTCCCCACAGAACAAGTCGCACACATCAGCCGCCAAGCCTCCCAGCCCCCCCCCCCCGCTCTTACCTGCACCGAGAGGCAAACTTAGGGTCTGCCCTGGGTGGCAGTAGGTCTAGCTAAGCCACTGCTACGAATTCTGTACTTCTGCTTATAGATAAATAACTTTGGAGCACTTGGTAATCCGAGGTGGCCGACATTCTACAACTCCTACATTTGACAACTGAAATGTAATAGGTGAACTCAGTCTTTTCTATTGCAACCTCAGCTTTAGCAAGATGTTGCCTATATAGACAGAGATAAATTCATATTCTAATTTGCTTTTTATGTCTCGCCTGAGTCAGCGCATGCGCTGGCATGCGCTAATCTGGCAAGACATTTAGTGAGTGGGCTTTAGAAATCCGACCACAAGCTTTTGCTTGTGGCCAAAAGCTTGCTGTTACGCACACGGGCACGCACACAGCCGCCATCTGCCTTTCCTGTCTCTTCCTCATTAAGCGTCATGCACCATCTGGCTTTCCTCGTCATGCCTCATTAACTTTCTTGTCATGGCTCATTAAACTTTCAGTGCACCACTCGATCACTTGCACTTTCGCGGCCACGCAGCCGCGTCACTTTCACGCCTGCATGGTTCTCTCACTGTCTGTGTTATCGAGGACCCAAGTACTGCATGGCTGCATGGCTCTCTCACTGTCTGTGTTATCGAGGACCCAAGTACTTGACCAGCTCTTCTGCTTACTGTGACATTGTTTTCATTGCTTTGTGCAGTGCTATTGTTCTCTGTGCTGATGCTGTTCTGTGTGTCCTTGTTCCCTAGTTTGAACAATAATTCAAGTAATATGCTCGCACTGCACGGTGTTGCTTTGTTACAACTTCTTCACTCGATTTGCCCTTTGGAGCCAAGTTTTTATAAGCCATCTATGCCTGCTTTTGTTGTCTGTGGAAGCCCCACTCATTTGCCATGGCTGTCCCTGTGCTTTTTTTCTCCTCTGTTTGCCTGTACTTCCTCTGCTCACCATAGAGCTTATTTCAGTGTGTTTTTTGTTTGATTTGACTCAGTATATCCAGAAGCTTGAATTACATTGGTCAGTCCTATGTTGTAATGATATGTATATCTGTGTCACCTCCGTCCATATAGATACCGGCACCCCCGGCCTGCCACCTCCGGCCCAGTCCTGCCCAGCCCCGGCCATCTCTCCCCGCTCTCAGCATGGATGGCAAGGACCTCACATCCCGGGCAGCTGAGACACCACGCCTCCCGGTGCCCCCAGCAGCTGTGTTCACCAGTGTTGCTGCCAGCAGAAGCGCCTTCGACCGCCCCGTCGCAGCAGCCCATTCCAGCAGCAGCGTGCTGCAGGCAGCTGCCCCTTCCAGCCGTGCTCCCAGCTCCCGTCCAGCAGCCCCTTCCACCCTGGGATCGGTCAGCTCCTGAGCAGCAATCCAAGGAACCGTCTCTGTGCAGCAAGAGATAGCACTGGGGCGAGCGCTTTCCCCTTCGTACTCTCTGTTTCTTGCTCTATATATTTTTCTCTCTATTCCTCCTCGCTGCCCTCTCTTCCTCTATCTCTCGTTCATCCACCCTCGTTCTATTTCTCGCACCTTATTTTTGTTGTTTTTCTTTTATTATTAATTTCATTTTCTATATCCCTATCTCTTTCTTCACTCGGTTTCTTTTTATTTTGCCCAATTTATATTTGACAAATAGAAAATCTGTTTCTATTTCATCAGCTCTGTCTATTTCTAACTCTCTCCCTTTCTATCTTCTTCTAAACCAAAGAACAGACTCAACTTCTTTCTTATTCCATTATTCATCTCCAATCACCGTCTTTCCTTTTTTATTCTTCAGTCTGTCTCTTTTCCTTGCTCCCTTTCTTGACCCCTGTGTTTTTTTCTCAGTATGCATTTCTTTCATTTCCTCATTTTTCTTGTTCTATATTCTCCCACCTTGTTACTCCACATTACAGTTTGGGGCAGAGCAGCACTTATAAGTAAGGTATCCTAAAACTGTAAAGTAGCAAATACCGTCAGGTTCCCAGCACCTTGCTACCAATTGTACCAAGTTGCACGTTGATGCTAGTTCATGTGTTGTGCCTCCAACATGGCTATCTCTGACTTTCATTCTTCTAGTCCCATATTTGTCTGTTGGCACGTTTTTATTTGAACTACTAACATCCAATATTTAGGAGTGAACACTACAGAAGTACAATTTATTACTGTTTAATGAAAGTGGTTAATCAGGGTATTCACACTAATAACATCACACTTGCTTAGTAATATCCAAAAAGTGTGATACCTGTCAGGTGAGATATTCTCTCTCTAAATCTCTCTCTCTCTCTCACGCTGGTCGGTTGACATGCTAGCTGTCTGTTTGGGAGTAGGACGTGGCTGATACTCAACAGTTACTATGTAAACAAGCATTGGCATAGCCAATAGGTCTCGCTTTTGGGACTTTATAAGTGTTTAGCCATGCAACGGTTGATGTTGTTGCACCAAGTATATTGTGCTGCATAACTAAATACTTATAAGGTCCAAAAAGCGAGACCTATTGGCTATGCCAATGCTTGTTGAATGAGCTACCAGGCATCGTGGTAAGCAGCGTACTCAGTAAATGGATAGCCTATTCCTGGCTGGAGTCAGACAGAGGTGAAGCTCAGCTGATAAGAAAGTGAGGGAATGTTCTATTTTAAAGAAAAGGATCACTGAAAGAATATCAATGGCAAAAATATAGACCTACAAAAACATCGAGTCAAAAATATAGAATGCCAAAATATCGACTTCCTATCTTCAAACAGGTAAGTACAAAAATATCGAATCAAAAATATAGACCTACAAAAATATAGATAGTCAAAATATCTAATTTTTTAAATAGTTAAAAGTAATTTTATATTAATGAAATAATAAATATAACTAACTTAAACATACTTAAAATACTTTAATAACATTAAAATAAATAAATAATTAATAGAAATAAAAATATATTTCTTTAAATACATACATATCTATACATATATATATATATATATATATATAAACATAGTAATAATAAAAAATATACAATATATTTACTATACGATAGCGAGAGGGTTAAATTTACTATTCCCACTCCAGTGAGTGCAACAGTAGGGAAAGCGTTGGATAGCGGTAGGGTAAAAATTACTATTCCCACTCCAGAGAGTGCAACAGTAGGGAAAGCGTTGGATAGCGTAGGGGTAAAAATTACTATTCCCACTCCAGTGAGTGCAACAGTAAGGAAAGCGTTGGATAGCGTAGGGGTAAAAATTACTATTCCCACTCCAGAGAGTGCAACAGTAGGGAAAGCGTTGGATAGCGTAGGAGTAAAAATTACTATTCCCACTCCAGAGAGTGCAACAGTAGGGAAAGCGTTGGATAGCGTAGGGGTAAAAATTACTATTCCCACTCCAATGAGTGCAACAGTAGGGAAAGCGGTGGATAGAGGGAGGGTAAAAATTACTATTTCCACTCCAGTGAGTGCAACAGTAGGGAAAGCGTTGTATAGCGGGAGGGTAAAAATTACTATTCCCACTCCAGAATGTGCAACAGTAGGGAAAGCGTTGGATAGCATAGGGGTAAAGATTACTATTCCAACTCCAGTGAGTGCAACAGTAGGGAAAGCATTGGATACCGAGAAGGTAAAAATTGCTATTCCCATTCCAAAGAGTGCAACAGCAGGGAAAGCGTTGGATAGCGTAGAGGTAAAAATTACTATTCCCACTCCAGAGAGTGCAACAGTAGGGAAAGCGTTGGATAGCGGTAGGGGTGAAAATTACTATTCCCACTCCAGAGAATGCAACAGTAGGGTAAGTGTTGGATAGCGTAGGGGTAAAAATTACTATTCCCACTCCAGAGAGTGCAACAGTAGGGAAAACGTTGGATAGCGTAGGATTAAAATTACTATTCCCACTCTAGAGAGTGCAACAGTAGGGTAAGCGTTGGATAGCATAGAGGTAAACATTACTATTCCCGCTCCAGTGAGTGCAACAGTAGGGAAAGCGTTGGATAGCGTAGAGGTAAAAATTACTATTCCCACTCCAGAGAGTGCAACAGTAGGGAAAGCGTTGGATAGCGTAGGGGTAAAAATTACTATTCCCACTCCAGAGAATGCAACAGTAGGGTAAGCGTTGGATAGCGTAGGGGTAAAAATTACTATTCCCACTCCAGAGAGCGCAACAGTAGGGAAAACGTTGGATAGCGTAGGATTAAAATTACTATTCCCACTCCAGAGAGTGCAACAGTAGGGTAAGCGTTGGATAGCGTAGAGGTAAAAATTACTATTCCCACTCCAGTGAGTGCAACAGTAGGGAAAGCGTTGGATAGCATAGGGGTAAAAAGTACTATTCCCACTCCAGAGAGTGCAACAGTAGGGTAAGCGTTGGATAGCGTAGGGGAAAAAATTACTATTCCCACTCCAGTGAGTGCAACAGTAGGGAAAACATTGGATAGCAGGAAGGTAAAAATTACTATTCCCACTCCAAATAGAGCAACAGTAGGGAAAGTAAATACTTCATATATAATTAAAAATAAATTAAATATTAATACCAATTACAAATTATTTCAAATTAATTCCCAATTTAAGATATTATAATAATTATTCAATTAAAAATAATAAAATTAATTTAATTACTAAAAAATAGTTACCTATTAATACACATATTTACCAATAACAATACATTATTTAAAAAATTAAAAATAATTAACAATTAATTCAAAATAAATAACAATTTATATATTTAAATTTTTAATTAATTACAATTAAATGACTTCACACCCAATTCCCCTATAAACCCTCAACCCACTACAAAAATTAAATAAATAGAATTAACAGAATTATCAATTAATCAATTAATAACAATTAATTACCAATTATATATTAACTAAATCCCAATTAAAAAATTAAATAACAATTAATTGTAAATAAGTAGCAATAAATAATTTAACATATTTAATTAATTATAATTAAATTACTTCCCACCCTATTCCCCTTTAAACCCACAACCCGCTCCAGAAAATAAATAAATAAAATTAGCATAATTATCAATTAATAAATTAAAAAAATGTAATTGCCAATTATTAAATTAATTACAATAAAAAATTAATTAACAATTATTTTTGAATACCAATAAATAAATTAAAATATTTAATTAATTATAATTAAATTACTTCCCACCCTATTCCCCTATAAACCCACAACCCGCTCCAGAAAATTAATGAATATATTTAACATAATTATCAATTAAGAAATATTAATTACCAATTATATTTTAATTAATTGCCAATTAAAATTGAATTAACAATTAATTGTAAATAAATACCAATAAATTAAAATATTTAATTAATTATAATTAAATTACTTCCCACCCTATTCCCCTATAAACCCACAACCCGCTAAAGAATTATATTACGCAAAAATTAAATAACATAAATTTACTTACTTATTTACCTAAAATTCGATATCTTTGTTGTCTATATTCTGTCCCTCAATATTTTTGTTGTCTATATTCTGTCCATTCGATATTCTGTCCATTCTATATTTTTGATTCGATATTATTGTCAATCTATTTGATATTTTTGTAGTCTATATTCTGTTTTATCGATATTCTGTCTACTCGATATTTTAAACTCGAAATTTAGCTACCTCAATATTTTTGTGGTCGATATTATGTCTGTATACCTAAAGAAAATGAGTCAGCCAGCCACAGGACAGCATGGTGTAGGTGGTGGGATGTTAGTAGTGCTGTTGGTAATTGTGGGGTTGGTAGATTGAGATTAACAGTAGGAGAAGACACACAGTTTAGGTTTGGGTCCAGAGGAAGGGGGCAAATAAGGCATTGTGGGTAGGGTGGATGAATGTGTGGTGACTGTTGAGATGATGCCAGCAGCTAGTTGAAGCGTAAGCGTTCCACCAGATGTCCTTCGTACTGCGACCTCTAATGTGTTATTCGAGCTGTGAAACAACTGAGTGCAATTCACAGTGGTGGGAAAAGAACGATTCAAGATCATGAAGAAAATCTGTGCTCTTCAAACTGTGGTGAAAGTGTTACAAGCTTTCAAGCAGAGCAGATTTTCATCTCTTTTTCTCCCAATATATGTACATGAGCCTCATATTTCCAAACAATATTTTATAGTATCTGGGCCCGGTTCTTTGGAGAAAGAAATACCTAGAATTATGCACAGAACAATTTAGGAACAATGAAATGGAGACATGAGTTAATATGAAGGAGAATGAGAGACAGGCATTTTGGGAATATATGTATAGAAGTGTTTCAAGTATGTACTTTAAACGAATCAGTGAGACAAGGTGGGGCAAGGAGACAGAGAAGTCCTTGATACCTAGATGATTATATGGTCCAAAAGCCCTTTCTATATCTAAATGTATTTAAAACTTCTCTTTTCCACCTTAATGAGGTTGCTGCAGGGTATAATGTACTTTATTCGAATAAGTGGACCCTGATTATCTTGAACATAAGACATCCACTGACCACTACATTGACCATGATTATCACCTTGACATGCCAAGACATCAACTTGGCTCCGTAACCTAATATACTTATGACATAAAGTGAGTAATTGGCTCTGCCATTTTGAGGCAGAGCCAATTACAGCACAACCCCAGACGTAGCATTCTTCACCGAAACCTGGACCAACACCACCTCAGGACCGGACATCGCCATCGCCATCCCCCAAGGATACAAGATCTCCAGGAAGGACCGCCCCATCCACCCAGGAGGAGGAATCGCCATCGTCAACAAATCCAGCCTCCGCCTGAGCACACTCCCTGACGAGTCCACAGAACTGATGGAACACCTTCACTTCAAGATACTGGCCAGCCCCACCGCCGCCCTCCGAGGAACCCTCATCTACCAACCCCCTGGACCCCGCGGACCCTTCGCCAACTCCATTACGGACATTATCTCCCCGCAGGCCATCGCATCCACTAACTACACCCTGCTGGGAGACCTCAACTTCCACCTCGACAATCAACTGGACCCCAACACCACATCCCTCCTGGACAACCTCCACAACATTGGACTCCGCAATATCGTGACCGAGCCCACGCACTCAGCAGGACACACCCTCGACCCCCTCTTCACTACAGGAAACTCCATCACCTTCAGCCACACCACCGAACTCCCATGGACCGACCATCGTTGCGTCCACTTCACCTTCAGAACACCCACCATCCACAGACACCAGCACCTGCTTCCACAAAGAAACTGGACCAAAATCACCGATGACCAGCTCACCTCCTCACTCAGCAACTCCACCCCAACCATCGCGGAAAACGACGACCCCAACACCGCAGCCCGAACCCTGCATAGATGGATCTCGGACAGCACCAACACCATAGCCCCCCTCAAGAAAAACAACAATACCCGTGCCAAGAAAGCCAGATGGTTTACCACCGAACTTCGAGAGTCCAGGCGCACATGCCGCCGCCTCGAAAAGGCCTGGAGAAACACCAAATCCACAGAAGCCCACAACAACTTCAGAGCCGCCACCAACGCCCACCATCAACTCATCAGAGAAACGAGGAAAAAAGCGATTGAAGACAGAATCTCCACCCACGCACACAACAGCAAGGAACTCTTCAGCATCATCAAGGAGTTCGCCCAACCCACCAGCGAGTCTACCGACATCCCTCCCTCACAAGACCTCTGCGACAAACTCAGCATCTTTTTCCACCACAAAATCAAGAGCATCTACGACAACTTCGACGAAGACAACCAACACACTGAACCCTCACCAACCACCCCCGACACCCGGAAACCAGCGATTGATGACTGGACAGCCCTCACCACCGAAGACACACTGAAGACTATGAAGTCAATCCACTCAGGGGCCCCCACGGACCCCTGCCCCCACCACATCTTCAACAGAGCCGCCAACACCATCGCACCCATGCTCCGCCAAACCATCAACCGCTCCCTGGCGACCGCCTCATTCCCCGACGACTGGAAACACGCCGAGGTCAACCCCCTCCTAAAGAAACCCTCAGCGGACCCCACCGACCTCAAAAACTACAGACCCATCTCCCTGCTCCCGTTCCCAGCGAAAGTCATCGAGAAAGCCATCAACAGCCAACTCGCCACATTCATTGAAGAACACAACATCCTCGACTCCTCCCAATCCGGCTTCAGAAAAAACCACAGTACGGAAACCGCCCTCCTCGCCGCAACAGACGACATCCGCACCTTACTGGACAAAGGAGAAACAGTAGCTCTCATCCTCCTCGACCTATCAGCGGCGTTCGACACAGTCTCCCACCGCACCCTAATACGCAGACTCTACGATGCAGGAATCCAGGACAAGGCCCTCAACTGGATCTGCTCCTTCCTCTCCAGCAGGACGCAGCGGGTCAGACTCCCCCCTTTCTTCTCGGACCCCACACCTATCACCTGCGGAGTCCCCCAGGGCTCCTCCCTCAGCCCGACGCTCTTCAACGTCTACATGGTTCCACTTGCCCCCATCGTCAGAACCTACGGACTCAACATCGTGTCATATGCAGACGACACCCAGCTCATCCTCTCCCTATCCAACGAGCCCAACACCGCCAGACGCAACTTTCGAGAAGGCATGGAAGCCGTCGCCAAATGGATGAAAAACAGCTGCCTACAACTAAACACCAACAAAACAGAAGTACTCATCATGGGCCCAAACCCCGACGCCTGGAGTGACACCTGGTGGCCCACCGCCCTCGGAAACCCGCCAACCCCCACAGACCACGCACGCAACCTGGGAATCATCCTGGACTCCGAGCTCAAAATGGACCGCCAGATCAACTCTGTCTCATCTTCCTGCTTCCACACCCTCCGCCTCCTTCGTAAGACCTTCAAATGGATCCCCCTCGAACACCGAAAGACAGTCACTCACGCCCTGGTCACCAGCAGACTCGACTACGGCAACGCACTCTACGCCGGAATAAACATAAACCTCATCCGCAAGCTACAGAACATCCAGAACGCCGCCGCAAGACTGGTCCTCAACCTGCCAAAACACTGCCACATCTCCCAGCACCTGCGCACACTCCACTGGCTCCCCGTCGAGGCGAGAATCACCTTTAAGATGCTCACCCACGCACACAAGGCCCTCCACGGCACCGGACCAGCATACCTGAACAGCCGACTCAAATTCCACGCACCCCAAAGGACCCTACGATCAGCCCAGCTTTCCTATGCTGTGGTCCCCCGCACCAGGAAGACCAGATCGGGAGGCCGCTCCTTCTCCTTCCTCGCGGCCAAAGCATGGAACGCCCTTCCGCTCCACCTCAGACAGACAACATCGCTCCCCATCTTCGCAAGAAACCTCAAAACCTGGCTCTTCGACAGACCCCCTCCTTGATGGAATGGAACCTGCACCCCCCCCCCCACCCCTAGCGCCTTGAGACCCTTACGGGTGAGTAGTCGCGCTTTAACAAACTCCTGATTGATTGAGGTTATAGTAACATACTACGCATATTTGTAGGTGCTTGTTCATCCCAAGCAAGTCTCTTGGCGCTATTGACAGATTTAGGATGTGTGTTGTTACCCAGCTTAATTATACTCATTTTATTGATCTTGGAAAGATGAAAGGCTGGGTGGACCTCCTAAGACTTGACCCTGTGACTGGTGGTTACGTTATTCCACTGAGCTATCGGGTCACCTCATATTAATGCCCATAGTGGATAATATGGTCAGTCGGAACAGGGTTCAACTTTGTGGCACATCCCTATGTAATGTAGAGTTTTTCCTAATGAAGCATTTCTTTTTCTATTCCATTTATTAAGGTCCCCAGTTTAGACAGCACTTTTCACAGGGTGACCTTTTATATGTTGTATGTGCTTGTTGTGTGCCTTATTGTGTTTCTACACTGTCACATACCTCCAAATGCGGCCTCTGTGTGCGTATTACAATAGGGCTGTTGTTCCCCTGCAGCCACTTTAGAAATTCTTTAGTCAGGTAACAAAGTAATTGGGTATCTGTGACTAGCGCCAGTGCATAGCCGCCAAAGCAATTTGGCACTCCACTGCTTTGTAACACAAGAACAGGTCATGCAGGCAAAGCAATACTGTCGGGCGGTCATACACAAGTAGCAAACCACGGAGTAAATGCAAAGTAACTACAAAATGACATCATCGTTTTTTTTAATTGTTAAGGAATTTATTATGACACAAAACCGGTAGATTGCACCAAAAATATTTTACAAAGTAACCTTGTCGACGACCTCGAGTCTTTTTTCGATCTCTATTGAAATGCGCGGTGGTCCTTTCTACAAAAATCGGTGGTGCAATTTTTTATTTTAATTTTACATGAGTCATTAATATTTTTTGCACTGAAAATGCAGCCGCTGGAAATGTATGGAAGCACGGCAAAATGTGTGTGTGTATGTGTGTTATGATTTGCACTGTCAATCAAGCACACAGCTAAAATTGAAACATTTAAAAAATGTCCTTACTAAATGCAGTGCAGAAATGACGCCTGAGCAGTAGGTTGAAATACCTATTTCAGTAAAGTCTGCCAAAAAGTGTGCATTCAAAGAGCGGGTTGCGAGTCCCGACGAAAAATAGCCAGGTGCAAAATGCTTTGTTTTGTCTTCCCGTCTGTATGCTGTGCTATAGTTTCTAACCGTGGAGACTCTGCTGCACAGCAACAGACAAAGTACATATTGTGGTGTTTTTTTATCCTATACATATCCTCTTACAAAAGGCATTTTGAATTTGCCATGCTTTTCTCACTTAAAATCTAGATTAAAAGTTGGGGAACAGGTGAGGCATCAATTCTCAAACTCCGTCCACTAGCAAAAGAGAATAACACTACCAAGCACATACAATAACGAATAATTAAAATGAGCACACGGTAAATTGCATTTATAAGAACCGGTGACCTTACCATCATTCTCAGAAGCAACCAGTTTTTTGTGTCTCGTCATTGCAGCTGGGGTTTTGGAGCGAGGTTGGAGGCGCCAGGTAGACAGACACTGGCTTTGAGGAAGGTTGGCGAGAGGGTCATTTTCTCATCACATCAGCACCGTTTTCTGTGCCAAGAAAGGGATGCTGGTGCCATTTCACTCTTTGAAACCTGAGCGCCTACTAATCTCCCAGCTCATCAATTTTTCATGACTGTTGAGTTTATCATTTAGGGTTGGAGTGCCAGGGTCAAAAGGGCGGAAAGTTAGTGTGTCACGGGGTCTTGTAGCAAGTCCTTTAAATGGGACAAGGTCAGCCCAATGCGACTTTTGTGAAAGTATTTTGGCCTCGATATGATCCCGTAAATGTTAGCAGAAAAAGGAATGTCGGGTCCTACCTTGCTGTCACTGCCTCCTGCAGCCTGTTTTGCCTACCTGAGGCTTCACGCAGCAGCCAGGCATATTGCTGAAGCACATAAGCTAAGGCAATTGCTATCAGAATAGGAGCAGAGGGAGTACATCCCGCCAAAGAAAAGGGAATAGATAATGCTCATTAACAGGGAATGTGGGTACAAGTAGTTGTCACTAGAGCTGTTCTGTCATTGGGCATCTACATGGAAAAATGAACGTTTGTTTAAAGTTTACAGTATACAGTTAATAAAAACCATCGCAATTCCGTCAATAAAACCAGATTTTAGTCAAAACATTCGTAGATCAACTAATTCCATTTTTGACCATTAAAAAAAACCTATTAAACATAGGGGCATATTTCCAAAGAAGTGAATGAGCCCGGTGTTAGCCTTCTTGCCTTAACGCCGTGCTCCGCCGCTTGTGAAACGCAGAGCTGCACCATATTTACAACAATAAAGTGCAGCCCTGCATTTCCCCCTGCGCTGACGCTAATTTCAGATGCCTGGCGCAACCACAGGCACTGTTGCACCATAGTGGAAGGGCACCTGAGTTGTGGTGAATGATTGCTTATGTTGCTAAATGACGATTTGTCACTTATTTCTGTGCTACTTTGTGCAGAACAGATAGAAGTTGCAACTCGTCAGTTCTAAACTTATTATTTATGTACTGGATGGAACAGCTTCCACCCCGAGTGGGACAGGTATGCTCAGACGTGAGTCCCGTGCTCTCCATGCCACTGGAGTCAAGCTATCCTGGCTGATGAAGGCTGATAGCCAGAAACCGGTCCTAGGATGCTTGATTCTGGTCCAGGGAAGACATGGTTTGGCAGTTCGGGCTGGACTGTTCCCATGAGGCACAGGGTCAAGACTGATTTGCATATGTCCATGTCTGAACTGGGGTGGCTTGGTGAGCAAAATAACGATGGATTAAACCCAGATCTGTGACTGGGGGTGAATGTTTTGCCATTGTGCAACATTCCGTTCATCATCTTGTGTGTTTTGCTGTTCACCCTATGTGGGAAGGGTATGCCCAGACTGTTCCCATGAGGCACATGGTCAAGAGTGATTTGCATATGGCCATGTCTGAACTGGGGTGGCTTGGTGAGCAAAATAACAATGGATTAAACCCAGATCTGTGACTGGGGGTGAATGTTTTGCCATTGTGCAACATTCCGTCCATCATCTTGTGTGTTTTGTTGAAATTTGAAGGGACAGAGCCTGGATGTGTGTAACATAGTCACTCGTTTTTAAGTTCTGAAAGCCTTTCCTGCCCTGCAACTAATTTCTCTATTTCGCGGGGATTTGATTTCATCAGAAAATGTGAGAAAGGTGAACATTACTATGGGGCAACAGAAGCAAGTCTGGGAAGACTGGCGAAATCTTTGTTTCTGAGCACAAGCAGCAGAGAGGCCATCCATGGAGGGCTCTGCACGAAGGGAAGTTAATCACCCTGTCCACATGGGGAGTTTGGGAGAGGCCATGAATGATAAGAGCGGGTGATATCTCTGTTAAGGGAAGCATGTGCACAGAGATTTCATAGTCCCTTCCGTACAATTATGTTATGTTATGTTTTGTTAATAAGCTTTTAAAGCGCACTTCTACCCAAAGGTGTCCTGGCGCTGAGCCGTACCTAACTGGTTACCAAAAAATAAAATAGCTATTCAGAAAATAGTCAAGTTTTCAGCCTGCCACCCCAATTGGCTTTTTTAGCTCTGGGGACGGCCACTTCCTTTTCCTCCGCAGATCGCAGAGTTATCCCTGGGACATACCATTGAAGGCGTTTCCTCAGATATTCAGGGCCCCTGCCTGTCAGGGACTTAAAAATTGTGCAGAGTGCTTTAAATTGTGCACGCTGTTTCAATGGGAGCCAGTGGAGCTGCCTAAGTTCCTTCCTAACAGAGATAAACCTGGGTGTGCCGGTTAGCAACCTGGCTGCCGCATATTGCACCAGCTGGAGTCTGTTTAGATGTTTCTTGTGAATGTTCTGATACAGACTATTACAATAGTCCAGCCGAGACAGAATGAGCACTGTGACTGTTGTCCTAAAACTATCCTCAATTAGAAAGAATTTTATTTTCCTCAAGACTCTCAGGAGCTAAAAGCTTGTTGAAGCAACTCCGCTAAGCTGTTCCACAAAAGTACGTTTATTATCCATGATCACCCCTAGGTTCTTGGCTTTCCTAGTGGGGGCCGGGGGTTTTCCCGTTTCTCCAGGCCACCAGTCAGGGGTTGAGATGTTAGGGTTGTTGCCGAAAATGATGACCTCCGTCTTGCCTGCATTTAGTTTTAGGCAGTTTGAGGACATCCAGTCGGCAATAGCTTTCTTGCATTCATAGCATTTTAGGCCCATTTCCAGTTCCTTGCCTCGCTGTAGTCTACATAAGAGGTTTACTAGAGCCCATAGGATCTTATGAGTGCTGCCAGTGGGCCCACATAGATATTAAAAAGCGTGGGACTAAGGGAAGAGCCCTGCGGGACCCTGCAAGGAAGGTAGAACAACTTTGACCTATGTCAACCCATGTCCACCATCTGAATTCTGTCAGACAGGAAAGATTTCAAAAGGTTCCAGGCTTTGCCCTGAACCCCTGCAGCTGATAACCGGTCTATCAGAATTTCACGATGGGCCGTATCGAAGGCTGCAGACAAATCCAGCATAATCAGAATTGCTGCGCCACCTTGGTCTATCACCGCTCGGACCTCCTCCGTAGCTTTGATCAAGGCAAGCTCTGTGCTGTGTTCAGCACGAAAGCCGAATTACGTAGGATCTAGCACGTTATTGATCTGAATAAATGTGCTAAGTTGTGCGTTCATAGCCCTCTCGATCATTTTAGCCAGTAATGGGAGGCGAGAGATATGTCTATAGCTGTTCGGATCCAGGGGGTCCAATTTTTGGGTTTTTATAAGCGGAAGTATTGAGGCTGATTTCCAGGGGACTTTGGAAACTGGCCAGAATTAAGGATGATGTTGGACAAAGGAGTAAGAATAGGGGCAATGGCCTCTGGGACACTTTTAATCACAGACACTGGACAAGGGTCCATGGAGATCCAGATCGAGATGCCTTTAAAAGATTGACTAAATCTTGTGTCTTGAATGGTGTAAAATCCTCTAATAGAGGTATAGATTTTGAGGCACTTAGTAATTTCCTGACTGAGACCTCCAGCCCCCTCTTGGCTGTTGAGAAAAGGAGGAGAAGATGGTTTCCACTGTGGCTCACTGGTTAGAGGCGGCAGACCCGTAAGCAGAGAACGGCCCGGGACCAGGGTTCGATTCCCGATGCGGCAGGGTCGTGGACCAGGGTCAGCGGACTCGATAATTCTCGCCTCGGTGCCTACTCTAGTCAGAAACCACACTCGGCAACTCTGGGCATCAGCTTGCCTCATCTTCACAACAGCCCCCCCAGACCACCGGGGATGCTTGGTCGCACCTTAGAGATACCCATCAGGGACTATCTCTCAGGGTGAGCCAGGACGGGTTCCCCAGCGGTCGAAGCGTGGAGATACTCCTCCGGGAGTCGATTCCTAGCGCTATATAAACCCGCAATTAAATTAAATTAAATTTCTAAAAAAAGCAGCCAGTGATTCACAGAGAACAAGACTGCTAGGTGTTTGGGGTCTATCCGGATTCGTCAACTTGGTTATAGTTTTGTACAATTCTTTTGAGGAGGATTTGGCCTTATTAATCTGCTCCGCAAAGTATAGTTTTTTGATTCCATGAGTAATGTTTTATAGTTTGCAAGGCTTGCTCCGTAGGCCTCCCTGTTGTTAATGTTGTAACCCTTTCACCATACCTATTCAAGCCTTTTGCAGTCCGATTTATGTTTTTGTAGGTTATCCGAGAACCAGGGGGCAGAGGGACAGGCTCGCTTAGGGGTACACAGTTTAACTGGTGCTAAATTGTTGCATGCGGCATCAATTCAACCCGAATAAGCGGCCGTAGCCTCCTCCACTTTAACTGGGGGAGTCGGGGAAGTTACTACTAAAATCTTCCCTAATTCAAGGCTATCAGCATTTTTCCAAGCCCATATAGCTATCTTGTCTTTAGGTTTTAGTTTGTGTTGGGAATGAGTGAGTCTTTGATAAAGTGAAAATTATAGTGGCATGATCTGTCCATGGGATTGGTAGCACCTCAGTGATGGAAAGGCTGGAATGATTGGAGAAGATTCCATTTAAGGTATGTCCGGTACATGCGTGGGGCTGGCTACCAACTGCTCAAGGCCCCCTCCATTCATAATTTTCTTCCTCTCATATTATCTGGGTCCAAAGAATCCTCCAAATGAAAGATGAAGTAACCCATCGCAGTACAAGAGGAGGCACGCAACCCCTCCTCCAGGAGAGTGTAGATGGAATCAAGAAACACACCCCTGGAACCAGGGGGCGGTAAATGAGAATGGTTTTAAAAGTGTCATGGGGGGGAGATCCTTACACTAATTGATAGTACAAGTTAGAGGCTGTAGTAAGCGAGGGCTCTAAGCTATTATGATAGATGACTGCAAGTCCTTCGCCCCTCTTTAGGGGTCTATTAAGTGTGTGGGAAAGAAAATCAGGGGGCGATGCTTTCACAATATCAGGGCCTGAAGAATCATCAGTCCAAGACTCAGTTGTAAATGCCATCCTGATGTTGTGTTCCTCAATGAAGAGAGTGCATTATGTACAATGTTTGATCAGAGACCTAGCGTTAAGAAGGAGACATTTAATAAGAGGTGAGCCATTTTGCCTGGGATTACTTCCTGTCCAGTTAGGCACATGATTAATGGGAAGAGCCAAGATATGGGGAAGAGGCAAAAGGCACTTTGTGCATACGGCTGCTTGATCGTCAGGATGGATAGTGGGCGAAAACCTAGAGAAGCTAGCCTTCCCCCTTTCAGGGTCAAGTTTCATAAGTGTATCTCTAGAATACAAGAGTAAACCCTGGCGTAAAAGGGCTAGGGGAACTGCCCTAAGTCTGGACCGAGCGTGGACGGGCGCGCCCGCTGCGGGCGTCCGCTGCGCGTCCATGGCATCAGCGTTTAAATAGTCTTTGTCTTCCGCTTGCTGCCTAGCGTCTGACATGCTAGGGGGTGTGCTGTACCATGTGGGTCTGCCCTCCAAACAAACAGCATCAGCTGCGTTGAACCGGTGTCGGAGCACACAAGTGCGAGCAGAAAATGCCTAATGCCCAGTCAACATTGTCAACACATAACACAGGAATGCAGGGGAAAGTAAAACACAGTAAGTTAAAAGCAAATTTAAAAGTATCCAGCATCGGCGCCAGCAGAACTTACAGAAGTCCGCTGCACGTCCGTGGCATTGGCGTTTAAATGGTCTTTGTCTTTTGCCTGCCACCTAGCGTTTGACGTGCTAGGGGGTGTGCAGTGGTGTGTGGGTCCGCTCTTCACACAAACAGCATCAGCTGCGGTGGACCGGGGTCGGAGCACACGAGCGCGAGCAGAAAATGCCTAATACACAGTCAACACTGCCACCATATAACACAGGAATGGGGGGGAATTAAAACACAGTAAGTTAAAAGCAAATTTAAAAGTATCCAGCAGCGGCGCCAGTAGAACTTACAGAAGTCCCTGTATGAGAGTGGTGTCCACCACCATTACTCCGGCAGCAGCGGAGGAGTGGACTGTTGAAGCTTTCCTATGGGCAGTAGGGAGGTGGCCCACCCTGGACAGTGGAACCATGTGATGCACAGCAGAAGGTCCAAGAGAAAATGTCCATGGGGGCATAAGCTGCTGTGATGGTCTCTGTGCCGCCCTTCGGAGGGGAATTAATGAGGAGCATCCATAGTGGAATCAACAGCGGGACACAAACAAGCAGGCAGGGCCCATACACATTATCATGAAGGCTCTAGCAAGGGGTGTGGACCACGACCCTTCTCCGGTCAATGAATAGAAGAACACGCCTCCACTGAAGGGATGATGATGATGGCCACATGAGTGGGCTCATGGAGCATGGAGAATGCCCATGAGGAGATAAGAGGCCGCAGAAAGAAACACTAAAAATGCACAGAGGTACTGATTTTCTTATTAGTTCTGGCCCTCCCGGGACGTGGTCTGCTCCCTTGGGCAATTTTTCTCTAGAATGGTTTCTGGTCCCCAATTGGAGTCCAATAAATATTACGGCGGCCCCCTCCCCATCTCACCGGGGAGCGGTAAGAGTCACTGCGTCCCCAAATGGGTGTACCCCGAACTGCAAAGCGCAGATACTTTTTCTTTACTGGGAAGTTTGAATTGATGGGGCATGGCTTTGGAAAATTGGGGTTTCTGAATTGGGTGGGGGGTTTCCATCTGTTTTATCGGGATATGTTTATTGGGATTGAATTCTTGTGTCAGCTACAATGCTTAAATAAAAATGCAAATGACTATGCTTTGACACACGCTTTGGCTGGGTTCATACTTTCTCTGATGGTAAATTGGAGATAAATACACCTGCTTGACTTGGAATATTCGAGGGTTAAACACCACCAAAAAGATTTGTCAGGTCTTCGCCTACCTGGATAGACACAAGGTCCAACTGGCTCTCCTACAGGAGACGCACTAGACGAAGCTGACAGAAACTACAATACCACGCAAATGGGCAGTTTATAAACTCGCTTCGTCATTTTCTACATACGCCAGAGGAGTACTCATCTTAATTAAAAGAGGCATACCCTTTACACTTCTCCATACTCATACTGTTAATGAGTGGCGCTGGGCTATAGTGCAGGGCAAACTGGGAATGTCATTGGTGACAATTGTTATTATATATGGCCCAGTGATAGATGATATGATGCAAATCAATTGTATTAGGTTCCGCACTCAAGTATGTATCTGGTAAACAAATCTTTTGAATTTTGTTCATATATTTCGTTGGTGCATAGGGTGGTAATCTTGCTGGGCTGCCAAGATTGATAAGTCAAAATAAATATTGATATGGATCCTGTGACACAAGAGACATTCCAACCATGCAATCCTTTTTAACTTTCCGTTAATAATTCAAAAAGTTAGAGCGTTGCACGCCAAGGATAGCGAGGAGACATTCACATCACAACGTACTCGCCCATCGATAACGCTGTAAAAAAAACATACAAGATATAACAAAGTCCCCTGATGAAGGGCTATATGCTTGAAATGCATTGGGCACAACAATACCATGAAATATGATACAAAATATTCATGAAAATATCTACAAATGAAAACCTTCGCTATTAATAAATGAAACACAGAACAATGAAAAAAGACTTTTTGAATTATTAACGGAAAGTTAAAAAGGAGTGCATGGTTGGTATGTGTCTTGTGTCACAGGATCCAGTGATAGATGACCCACAGCCTTTTGCACAGTTGCTCAATATCCTACACACTTTACCAGAAACAGCGATCTTATGGGAGGGCATTTTTAACACGCATCTGGACCCAAATATGGGCAAATCCAATCCAATCGGCACTTGTACCATCAGGGTGGCTCGGTGCGTTAGAGACGCCATGTCGAATCTGGGTCTGGAAGAAGTATGGCGCCTTCGGAACACACATGTTAGGGAGGGCACACACGCTACCCCGGCACACAATAGTTGGTCCCGCCTCGAATATTGGCTGCTAAGTGAGGAAGCAAATGGGTGGGTCATAGACATACATAATCTGCCAGGCACCCTGTCCGATCACAGCCCTATATGCTTGGAACTTCATATTCCTACACACCAGCACCATCCCTTCACATGGCGTTTTAGAGCTGAAGCCCTCCTTGAACCTCTGTGTGCTGACACTATTGGAAAGGCAATTACGGAATATTTTGAATTAATTGTGGGATCAGTGGAAAGAGCAGCTACGCTCTGGGAAACCTTTGAGGTTACGGTGAGAGGGGCTTGCATAAGTACAACCTCAGGTATGCTACGCTACTTTAGAGGCCAACTCCATAAGACCGAGACAGAGCTCGGAGACTTGGAAAAACAATACTCGGCTGCGCCATCGGCCTCCATTCTGGCCCGTATTAGTGAGCTTCTTGCGGAATATGATACATTAGCAGAATCTGAGGCACGATATGTCTTGCGCCATCATGTGGCCAGGGCATATGGAGAGGGGGGGCATCCAGATAGATACTTAGCTTCCTGAATAAAGTTCAGAGCTGATCCCCACCAAATCGACAAGATAACAGCCGCGCACGGGGCGGAACCTTTCACATCCCAACAAATTGTTGACCAATTTCTTGACTACTATACAGAAGTGTATACGTCACGAGGAAATCTGGATGAAGACGCCTTGAACGATTATCTATCAGACATAGCCTGTGCGTGGCTAGCTGAGGAACACCGCAAATATTAAAACCAACCTATTGATGAATCCGATATCAAACAAGCCATACTTTCTCTCCCTAATAAGAAGGCTCCAGGACCAGACGGCCTGACAGCCGAATTCTATAAGAAATACGCAGATCTCCTTACCCCCTACATACTGGAAATGTATGCTGAAACTCACAAGTCAGGCGTATTGCCCCCCTCCCTCAGGCAAGCCTTAATCATCACACTTCTCAAAAAAGATAAAAATCCATCTCGATGTGAGTCATATCGCCCCGTCTCGTTGTTAAATTTGGATGCAACGATATTGGCAAAGATTTTGGCCACTAAAATTCAACCCCTAATGCCCTGCCTGGTATTGCCTGACCAATCCGGATTTATACCGGAGTGTTCTACTTCTCATAACCTCTGAACCATCTTTGCCATGTTTCATGTGTTAAACCCGGACATCCATGCAGCGGCAGTTATGCTAGATGCTGCTAAGGCATTTGACTCCATTGAATGGAGTTATATGTTCCACATTTTAAAACGGATGGGATTCCAGTGCATTTTTACACTTTGGATACAGATCTTATATTCCGAGACCTTGGCACGAGTGAGAGGTGGCGTTCTCACATCAGAACCATTTACTATAGAACGAGGCAATCGGCAGGAATGTCCTTTGTCGCCTCTGTTATTTGCCCTCATGCTGGAGCCATTGGCATGTATCATTCGACAGAGACACAGGGAATCGGCACTCAATTTCGACTATCGTCTTGTCGGTATCTCTCTATATGCAGACGACATGGTTCTGTTTCTTCATGACCCACAGCAATATCTTTCACCCGTCCTCCATGAATATATCCGATTCGGCCTCTTCTCTGGCCTGACGATCAATTGGCACAAATTGGCACATCATGCGGCATTATCTGTCACTCGGGAAGCAGGTCCTATGCGTTCTCTTAAAGAAGCTGGCTTTGTTCATATGCAGGATCTGTCCCCTGAGGGACATTTCATTACAGCGGAAGACCTTACATGTATAACCAACCCTACTCTGCTTTTCCAAAAGATCAGTCATCGCCTGAAATGAGCTATTAAAGACCATTACACGTCTTTTCCTGAAGCACCCCCTACCCTTAATGCACTGCAACTATTGTTAGTGGTCCCCACCAAGTGAAAATTGTTTACCAAACTATACAAAATAGTGAAAGACATAGGGGCCTATTAGGATGGCGGACGGACCTGCGTCCGTCCGCCACCCCGAGGTGGAGGGAATGTCCGCAGGGGCTGCGGCGTTCCCTCCATGCAGATTAGGATGATACCGCCACCCTGGCGGTCACATACCCTATGTTTAACATTGCAGCGGGTGCTGCTTGAAGCAGCGCCCGACGCAAGGTTAAAAGTGCATGCTTTGCATATGCATGCACACAGCGGTGCCTGCCGCTTTGTGCATGCATATGCAGGGGGGTACCATAAGTACCCCCCATGTGCACCCCCCACCCCCCAACACCCTGGGGGCTCGCAACGAGCCCCCAAAAACGAAAGACCACATGCTTTTCCACGGCAGAAAAGCCGCGGCGGAAAAGTATGTCCTCTGCCCCATCCTAATATGGCTGGCGGTGTCTGATAGACACCGCCACCATATCAGAGCTTTTCCGCAGCGGTCGGAATGCGACCGCGGCGGAAAAGCGGCAGACGGTCTTCCTGACCCACCAGCCATCCTAATCTGGCATGTGGGTCTTTGGAGCCTCCGCAGCGGTGAATCCACATCCTCCGGGCCGGCGGTGGCTTCCGCCGGCCCGGAGGATGCGGATTCACCGCGATCCTAATTGGCCCCTAAGTGTTTTTAACGGCAGACAAAAGTTTAGAGAGATGGAATACCACACTTGACCCTCCACTGACACCGATTGAATGAGAATGAGTATGCACACTCACCGGCCAACTCACACCCAATGGTAATTTACGCATTATCTACTATAAATTCATTCACCAAATATACCACACTCCCCTTAAACTCTACAAAATTGGTCTAAGAGAGTCAAGCAAATGCAATGTTGATTATTATTCTGAAAACTGAATAAAGACTTTTTTTTTAAACTATAGAAGAAAGTTTGGACAAGCAGGATGGTGAGCACATTTTGTGAAACTGACTATTCCGACCATAATGATTTACCCATTGGATACTGTACCAAAGAAAATGGCTTTTGGACTTGGCCCTCTCTGCAGGGTCATCAGCAAACATTTTGCCTTCACTCCGCCTATTTTTCTGAATTTGTTTATGCTGATCTTAGGCCTTTGTGCACTTTACCACTGATAAACAGTGCTAAAATGCTCCCTTCCTAAAACATGGTAAAATTGGATTACACCTGATTGGCATATTTAATTTACTTAGTTATAAGTCCCTAGAAAAGTGGTATACCATATACCCAGGACCAGTAAATTAAATGCTACTAGTGGGCCTGCAGCACTTATTCTAGCAACCTCTTAAGTAGCCCTTTAAAACATGTCCTAGGTCTACATTGCAATCTGAATGCAGTTTTAAACTGTCAATTCAATTTGGCAAAATAACGCCCTTAGAAAGCCTTAAACTCAACTTTTATTACATATAAGTCATCCCTAAGGTAGGCCCTCTGAAGATTATAGGGCAGTATGTATTGTAGTTAAAAGGTTGGACATGTACTTTTAAGTTTTATATGTCTTGGTAGTGAAATATTCACAAATTCGTTCTTCACTATTGTGAGGACTACTTCTCCCATAGGATAAGATCAAGTAGCCTTATTACATTTAATAAGTGAGAAATTCTGATTGGGACAGGTAGGAATTCATGTTTGGTGTCTGGATATTGTAACTTAAAATCATCTTTAATGGTAAAATCAGATTACAAGCTACAATTTTGAAAGTGCCACTTTCTTTTAGAAAGCTGGCATTTTCTTGCCCAAGAATTTTGTACCTGCAGTATGTTCCTGGTTCACATGACTGGGTGTAGTTGGCAGCTGGACTTTGTATATTCCCCCAGAAAGACACAAATAGAGGGATGAGACATGCCTGGATGGGTCAACACTGGCAGGATTGAGGGGATGGGTGGAGCTGGGCAGACCCCCACACTAGAATTAATATGTTGTGCCCTGCCTTCACACAAAGAATTTCACACTAATCCATTTTGTCTCCAACCAGGCTTGGTCCAGGGCAGGGAAGGCAGGAAATTCCATGCACGTCGAAAAGAATCTTTAGAAACTTATCCCTACTTCTCAAAAGGCATCAGGCATTAAAATAGGGCCCTCAGATTCACTCTTCAGTTCACGTTATGGACCTGTGGAAGGACTTTCAGAGGACGGCCTGCTGCTGTGGCCCGCTGTGTACTTCAAATGATTACTTTGCTGCCTCTGGAAGAACTACTCTGCCACCGAAAGCCTGCCTTTAACTGTCAGTGGCATGCACTACTGATTGAGCCCTGTTCCACTGCTTGACTACCAGAGTGACTCCAAGGACTAGTTGGCTGGCCTCCTGATCAGAGCCTCAGAGACAAAAAAAGACTTCAACCATCTAAACCTGCACCTGAATCCAGACTGAGTGATACCTCTCCAGTCCAAAGCCATCAGAAGTGGTGCTAAAGGATCACAGACAGCCAAAATCTAAAACGTTGGAAAATATTCTGCCAAAAAGTGCTCTGAAAATGGAGAGGAATCCAGTCAGGCTGACCTAGTTGCAGCTAGCGCTACGTCCTTCTACACAGCAGCAATTCCTGCTTAGCAGTCCTTCGCACAAGGGGTATCCTGCCTTGTGGGGCCATTGTCGGCTACAGCTTTCAGCTTTGTCCCGCTGGAGGGTTTTCGACTTCCAAAAAAGAGACTAAGTCTGAATGTAGAAATCTTCACTGCTACTTCGATGAGGCCTCCTTGGAAACTGACTGCTGCCTTGTCCCCTGAACTTTACCTCCTTAGACACTTTTCTATTGCATGTCTTCTAATTCCAATGTTAAGGGCCCACTGGGCCCAATCCACTTCTTGTATCTGACCTGCACTCCATCGCTGTCAGCCATATTTTGCGACTTTGACACATGTCTGTGGTTGGTGCTTTGATCTTTTAAGAACTGTTTTTTACCATAAACTTTAAAAATTCATAACTCCGGTTCTACTAACTGGATTTTTGTCATTTAGGTATCAGTAAATGTACTCTATTTTTCTAAATTGGTGTGGGATTTTTCTTTTGTTGTGTTTTCACAATATTACTGTTTATGTGCTGAATAAATACTTTACGCATTGTCTCTAAGTTATTCCTGACAGCGTTTGCACCAAACTACCAGAGGATTAAGCAGAGGTCAATTTACTGATTCACTCTGATGGGGATTGTGGCTTTTGCTTGCACACCCTCCTCAACAAACAACCCAATTTCTCACAATGGCTTCTTAGTACAGGCTGATAGACCACTTGGGGTGACCAGAGGGGGCATTCTGGCAACAATTACATCAAATAGGAATATTGATTAATTCACACTGGAATTGACGAGGCACTGGCCATAGTGCAAAGGTGCTGAAAGTCACTGGTGCCAGGGCATCCAGAAGATTTTTTCCTCTTGGGGATACAAGTAGGATGTGTATGTTTTGTGCATAAGGCTATGCCCATAGGGTGCTCAGTGGTCTTTGCAGGACTGGAGAGTTTCAGCACTTTCCTGAAGTGCTTGGTAATTCAGTGGTAGGGTCGGGACAGGTGGTACACTAACTTGACAATCTCCTCTTTGTGGGGATAGTTGGAGGTTACGGAGAGTGCACAAAACTGCTGGAAGTGACATAAAGTGTATACTTAGAACTGAAAGTTCCCTTGGAACATTAAAGAATAGAGGATCCAGCAACTACGCTTACCACTTTTTGGGATAGAGCTGGATTCAGTGGTGTTTAGGTTGCTAGAAGAATAAGGTGTTACTTTTCGATCTCTACTGCAGAGGTAGTGGGAAGGCTACAATGCAAAGTAAGGAAACTGTAGCAAGTGCTGGGCCACTTAAACTTGGTCTTCAAGTGTCTGGTGCCAGGAATACCATTTTGCAGGCACATAGCAAGTGACAAAGCCCCATCACTGGGTCAGGATTGCTGAGGCAGTATAACAAGACATGAAGACCTGGGTGAGGTTTCTGGATGATTTCAATGAAGTGACAGTGTGGCTCATCACAGACCGTTTTACATGGACTATTGAAATTGTTCCAGATGCATCCAGATCAGGGGGCTTTAGCTTATTCTGGATAGGATGATCATGCACTGAAAGGTGACTATGTGACTGGAAGAGACCCCTGTATTACCTTTTTGAAATTGTTTCTAGTGGTTTTCCAGTGGAAGTGTGGGTACAGGAACTGACCAAAAATAATTTAACTTTCATGACAGGCGAGGCTGTGGTTAGAGTAAATAATAAGTTGTGTATTTAATTCCAATATGTACTTAGTTGCAGAGATAACTGGTCTTGAGGACCTGTGCTTGAATGTGATGTTCTCCACAAGACACATCCTGGGCCTTGAGAATGAGCTGGAAGATGCGCTGGGGTTCTGCAGATTAACTCTAGAGGCAGATAAGCAAGAGAAGAAGGTGCTGGAGGAACACTGGGTGCTAGGGAGATGAGAGCGTTGAGACTGACAGAAGGACCCCGTGGCGGTATCTGCAAGGATGACATAAAGACAGTCATGGACAGAGAGGCGAAGCCAGGAGAAGAAAGTACAATATGGCAAGAATGGAGGGTAGGAGGCAATACATGGAGAACTTTGTGATAGCACTGGTGGAAAAGGGGCTCTAAAAAATCACCATTACAGGGTAATGGGCGGGCAGAGTTTTCTATAGTAGGTGTTTTTGAGTATATAGGATGAGTGGGGGTGAGTTCTGAAGCAGATATTACAGGGGTGGAGCAGGGGAGGGGGAGGAAGGAAGATAGCTTGAGGGTGATTATAGTGGAGATACTAGAAGGAATAATGACCCACACAAGTGTTCAAAGCCCAGCCTTCTGGGAAGTCATGTTTAGCATTTTCAAGATGTTGTGGATCATTTAGAGTATCAGAGGTTGTGTGGGAGAAGTCCTAAAGAGACTGCATGAGACCATAAGGGATTACATATGGATGACATGAGGATAGACCGGGCAGACTGCACACATCTGTGCATAAAACCAAGATAGATCAGCAACTGAAAGGGGTGTGGGTGAAATTAGTTAAGTCAAATTGATCAACAATCTCTCCAGTGAGAATGTATGGAAAATATCAGGAAGAAAGGGAGTTGCCTTCTTGATGAAGAGTGAGGCACAGAGATTGACAGATAGGTGTTGGGTATGTTAAGAAAAAGCCTGCATCTGGAAGGGTGACCAGAGGTGTGTTTTGGAATGCATTCCTTCAGGATAGGGGCAATAACTGTAGCATATGGATTGGGGTTCAAGGAGCACAAGTAGAAAGGGTAGGCAGAGAGAGAGATCGGATAAACTATGAGGGTATGCGAAACAGTGGGTACAGCAATTGAGCAGAGTAACTAATAGGTTGTGTTCCTTCTCAGAAATGGAGTAGGCAGTGACAAAGAAAAAAGACATTTGCATATGTTGCCACTCCATTGAGATCAGCAATGCAATGTGTAAATACTGAGACTGGATAACAGCAGGATGGTGGAGGTATACACCTGTTACAACGCATTTTTTACTCCGCACTACCATTACAACGCGACTTTTACTCCGCATACCGTTACAACGCATTGCGCTGGGGGGCGCTGTAGGATAGGGAATAAGTTTAATTTTCTATCCAACACCTTCCCTAGTGTCCACGGGGACTGGTGTTGGAATAGAAAATTATACTTACCACTATCCAGCGCCCCAAGGCGCTATGCGTTGTAACGGTGTGCGGAGTAAAAGTCGCGTTGTAATGGTCTGCGGAGTAATAGTATGCGTTATAACGTCATACATCCGATGGTGGATGTGGTTTGGCATGGACTTTGGGTAAAGAGATGGGTTCAGCACCTTCCAATGTTTTGGGGAATGTGCAGGAGTAGGCCTATGTCTGGTGCATCTGGGCGAGAAATATTTAGTTTATTTATTGGGCCTTGAATTGTTGAAGATGATAAAAAAGGATTTGTTGGCAGTGTGGGACAGATCAGATAGGACAGTGATTATGGGTATGCATTTGCTACCAAAGGATTTAGAGAGGTGCTAAGAAACTGTTGGTCATCAGTAAACTGTGCAAGAAAGGGAACAGGAAGGTGTCAGGATTTTGTAAGACTCAAAGTAGTAGACTAGTAAGCCCCTTGGATATAGGATATAAATGGCTGACGATATTTGTACAAGACGGGGTTGACTTATCCCTGCTGGGTAACAGGACTTAGATTATAAAGGTGATGCGAGTTCTGAAGGAAAGGTGGGCGTAAAAGAGGTTGAAGGAGGGGAGAATTAAAAGAACACCTCTGGGGAGAGTTTTTCTGATGGCAGAAAGAGAGAGGTCAGGATAAGGCAGGGGTAGAGATGGGAAGATTAGGAGGAGAAAATTAAAGGGAAAGACCACATTGAAGTAGGTTGATGAGGCAGCCTTGACCTGTGGTGAGTAGGTAGATGAAGAAAGCTGTGGAGATGGAAGGACAAAGTGAGAAATAGGAGTTCTTAGATACTTGCATCAAGGTGTGAAGCATTGTTTGGGGTAATGGAGCTGGAGAGCATTAAGGGAGCATAATGTTTATTGGATGGGTTCGAATTTCACTGATCGGGTAAGATGGGTTAGACGGATGGGTTAGAATTTCACTGTTAGAACATTGTTTATGTGTTTTTAGAGGGTGTACCTAAATCAAAGAAATGTTAGAAATTGTAAGCTTTGCTTGCTTCCAAAAAAGTGTTTTTTTCAAAGCATATGAGTATGAGGAGTGGTCCCAGATGCCAGTTAAGGCTGACAGAACATGGATGAGGGCTATTAAAGGACCTGCCCGATGGTTCCGGAGCTCACTGCAGAGCAATAAAGAACTGTAGGAGAGCATCACCCCTTGCTGAGTAAAGGCATGGAATACTGACGCAGAGAGATATGGTGAAAAAACAATCAAGGGAGGACAAACGTGATTTCTTTTACCCTACCTCAGGGAAGAAGAGAGGCGCAGTAATGGAGAATATTGTCACTTCCACAGAGGAGCTGCTTCTAGGACAGAAAGAGATAATGGTAGGCTCTCAAATCCAAAATTAAGAATCTGGATGATGTGGAGACAGCTGTTTCAGTGGCACAAGACTGGAGAATATAGAGGTCATGTTCACAGGCGCTGAAGCAGTGATTTCGCTATGGAACAAAGACTGCAGGAGACAGAAAGACTGAGTAGGTGCAGTCAGACTTGCAGGACTTCACAGGTGGCTTCAGGAAACAGAGACTATGATGGATGTAGAAGATTTTTGAGAAAGTGCATTTAGCAACCAGTTATCGTGTTTCGGATTGGTCTGTTCTGGGCCCTGAGGTTGTGTAGTAATCAGCTAACTGGTTTTTCTAAGCTGTGATGTCATCTTCTGAGTTATGGAATGTTGCTGTTTGAAATCCAGGGGTAGCTCTGACTGTTGCCTGGAAGCTGTGGAGATGAAGGTCAATAAACCAAGTGCTCTTACACTTACCAGCCTGTGTGTGTGATTACTTCAAATTTGGTGACAAGTTGGATCGTTCAACATCTCCATCCACGTGTGCAGAGCTAGTGGCCGTGGTTCCAGCCTGTGTGATGCCAGTGGCCGTGGTTCCAGCCTGTGTTTAGCTGACAGTTCGCTGCACTGACAAGTTTGCTGAAGAAATCTTCGTATTGTCACAAGTGGGAATTCGGTCCTGGTGTGAATCTGCTCACAGATCGAGTGTTAAGGCTGCTTCCTGCACACTCAAGAGATTCCTATCGTATTGCATGTTGGGCAAGGCACGCTTTTCAGACAAAAAATTGGTGTATGACCAATTTCTGACCGCCGTCTGCAGTGGCCAAGGAATTTGTGCAGTTGGAGCTGGGAAAACACGGCAGGGTAAACACATTATACGGGTGAGATCTCTTGGCAATTTGTCTCACTGTGTTCAACACTTACCCCCTTTAGAAGTTCCTGAAGGTGAAGAACCCCTCAATGAGTATGATCAAGCGGTAGCTATGTTGGAGAAGCAATTTGATGTAGAGGGTAGTCTTGTTGTAGCAAGACATACAGTTTTTACTAGGGAACAAGAAGCTGATGAAAGTATTGTGTCCTATGTTGCTGTGTTACGTATTCCCGCATCTGAATGCAAGTTTGAACAGTTCACTTCGCAACTTATAAGGGATCAGGTCGTTGCTCATTGTAGAGACAAGAAAGTACAAGAAAAGTTGTTGACGCTAAAGAATCCATCTTTACAAGAGACTATTACTATTGTTAAAAGTATAGAGCTGTCATAGTTAACTTCTAAAGAATTGAAACCTGATAAAATGTGTATTGGGGTGGAAAAAGAACACAAAGAGCAAACATAAAAACAAAATAATGTGATGCGTGGTAATAAGAACATTTCTTACAGACCTGAGAAGAGGGTGAAACAACAAAAAAATGTGTGCACGAAATGTGGTTGTTCCTCTCACTATCCCAATTCTCGCATTTGTCCAGCTAAAAATGCATTGTGTCGCAAATGTGGTAAGCTTGAACATTTTGCTAAGATGTGCATGTCTAAGGGGAATTCTGCCAATTCAGTTCACGATGATGATCAAATCAAATCAAATTGGTGTTTAAACGTGAGATCTGTGGTTAAACACTACCAGCTTATTTACGACCTTGTTGAAAAAGAAGATCCTGATCTTTTTTTATTAACTGAAACTTGGCTTCAAGACCCAGACTCAGCTATTTTAAACCTCGCCTTCCCTCAGAATTACACGGTCTTCAGCCGACTTGTGCGGTAGCTGACTCTGATCCGGTGAGGTATGAGACCCTGGCTATAATACCAGATCTGTCGTTGGAGATTTTCAACAAACTTAGCCTTAGGATCAAATCAGGCTCCCCTTTGGACCCGCTGAAGCCGGTTCTTATTAACACACTCTCCCCGCTGTGCCGGACTCCCATATTGAACCTTATCAATATGTCGTTGTCCAGTGGAGTAGTTCCCACCGCCTGGAAACAGGCGGTGGTTACTCCTATACTAAAAAAAGCCAACTCTGACCCTCGGTTGTTAGAAAACTACCGACCCATCTCCCTATTGCCTTGGATCTCTAAAATAGCGGAGGCACATGTCAACTCTGTTCTGGCTGAGCATCTGGCCCGTAACCAGATACTTGATCCCAGTCAGAACGGCTTCCGGCCAGGACACAGTACCGAGACGGCGTTACTTTACATCACTGAACATCTTCGCCAGGTACTTGATTCAGGTCGTACAGCAGCGCTTCTACTATTAGATCTTAGCGCTGCTTTCGATACTGTGTCCCACCAGATATTGATCCAACGCCTAGAGGAGGCTGGAGTCTCTGATACCGCTCTGGAGTGGTTTCGATCATTTTTGTCTGATCGAACCTTTAAGGTGGCGATATCACCAGGCCAGTCTACCATCTATCCCCTGGAGCTTGGAGTACCGCAGGGCTCTTCGTTGAGCCCTACAATGTTCAACCTCTATGTGAAACCGCTAGCTGCGGTCGTCAAGCAGTGGGGTTTGGTTATGACCTCATATGCGGACGACACGCAGCTGGCGGTGACACTTAGTGGAGATCCTGAGGTGGAGGCTCCAAGATTCCGGGCGGGACTTGTGGCAGTAGCAGGCTGGCTTCGTACCAATTGCCTACAGTTGAATGCCACCAAAACTGAGGTGTTGGTATTGGGGAAGCACGCCGAGCTATGGGGAAAGCAATGGTGGCCACCAGAGTTGGGCGTCACTCCGATTCCAGCGTCCGGAGTGAAAAATCTGGGCATCTGGTTAGACCCTGGGCTCTCTTTTATGGAACATACTAAAAAGATGGCAGCCACGTGCTATGGTATCTTGCGGGGTATAAGACCAGTCCTGAAATATTTTGATCCCCCCACCAGACAGCTAGTGGTCCAGGCGTCGATTTTATCCCGACTGGACTACGGCAGCTCGTTGATGCTGGGGGTGAATCAGGCGGAGGCCTCTAGGCTCCAGAGGGTACAAAATGCTGCGGCACGAGCCATCGTGGGCCTCCCTAGACACTGTTCGGTGTCAGGTACCATCTCGGCCCTTCACTGGCTTCCGGTCAGACAGCGGATTAAGTTTAAGGCGCTGTGTCTGGCCTTTAAAATTTTAAAATCCTCCTCGCCGCTGGCTCTTGCTAATCTACTCACTCCGTACATCCCTCTAAGATCATTAAGATCAGAGGCTCTACACTTGGCAGTTTGTCCCCGCTTTAAATTGAGTAGAATGGGCGGCCGCTCATTCCGGGTGCTCGCAGCGGGGTTATGGAATTCGCTCCCGGTTTCTATTCGAGCTCTTAATGACCTGTTTGCCTTTAGGCAGGCGATCAAAACTTTTCTGTTTCCTGCTCCTTAATATTCTCTTGTTTTAAGATGTGTTATGTTATAGTACCTGTCAAAAGCGCCGGGACGCCCCTTTGCTGGGGCAGCTGTGCGCGATAGAAATAAAATTAACATAACATAACATAACATAACATGACAAAGGTGAACAAATGGGTGAAATGGTGAGTTTGTTGAGGGATCTAATTGTCGTTGTTAAAGATGATTGTGACAAGGGGGAGCAGGATATCCCCTTATGTCCGGAGACACCTCAGGGACGTTTAAACAAAACATTCTCCCCTTCTTTTATACAGCAATCGGAGAACTGGAAACTGCCAGATACAGACATGAGTTTTACCGATATGGGACAGAAGGAGGAACACTGTTACTTTAACTGGGCAGAGCTAGAGCACCACCCCACCCCCAGAAGTGACGTCATCCAGGAAGTAAATACCGGTAGCAACATCATACCAGTGTGTTCATCACCCGGAGGAAGAGCAGGCGTATGGAGAAGCGAGGGAGAATACGAGGACGAGAGCGAAGAAGGAAAGAGCGAGGAACGAGTGGAGAAAGAGGCAGCTGGTGAAGACCGGAGAGCGGAGGCGGTTCCTCACGGTGCGAAGCCGGGAGGCCAACGACAAGGTGCATCGCCCAGCCAAACTTCAAGGGAAGCATGGCTCACCCAGGTACATTCCCGTATAGCGGGCTGGGCAGGCAGCAAGAGTTTTAAAACCCCATAGATCCTTCCCTCGAATGTTCCCTTCACTTCCCTGATCCTCGCACTACCGGCACTTTGTGTAGCCTGTCCTTAGAGCTAAAAACGTTGTGCACATGTGAGATCCTCACTCCCTCTCCCAGCCCACTGTACCATAGAGCACCCGACTGAAGCAAGTCTACCCTTTTTTCTTTTTCTCTTTATTGAAAATCTTCTGTGACGGCAACGACGGCCGAGTCAGAGACTACATCTCCCAGAACCGCTCGGGGCTGGAGAAGAACAGGACTGGAACACCGGAAAGAGCGCCTCTCTCCCATTGGGATTGATGTGGAGCCCCCTCTCCCTTACTATCGGAGTATAATACGGCGACGAAGATTGTTAAAGCCAATAAAGCCAACCTTACCCTGTGTCTGTGAGTCTGTTCACCCCGCAACAATGATGCTGATGAGTGTGTCGATCCTGTCGGGGAGGTGATTGTGGATGGAAAGTCCATCCAACTCTTGGTCGATTCTGGGGCACGTATGACCATGAACACAGAAGAATTGTTCGAAAGTGTTTGGCTGGATAAACCTTTAGAAGCTCCTGACAGGAATCCTGTATCCATGAGGGCAGGAAAATTCAGCTAAAAGGGTTTTTTGAAACTAGGTTGATTTTCAAAGGGAGGTGTATTTCTGGGAAGGTGTATGTGGTGAAGAAAGGACTCAAAGTTTTGGGGTGGTATCACCGGGGACTATTTGGCATGACCCTTAGACCAGGTACAAAGGAACAAGTGTCGGTTGTGGATGAATGTGGGCAGGGTGCGGGTTTGACAGAGTGGAGTGACAAGTTCAAGAATGTGTTTTGCTGACAGTTTCGGGTGCATAAATCGATTCAAACACTGTATTAAAGTGAAGGATCTGGCTACCCCGGTCAAGCACAAACTGCGTAACGTACCTTACAGTTTGAGAGATGATCTGTCCGATGAACTTAAAAGGTTATGTGAGTCTGGTGTTATCGAACCTGTGGAGTCTTCCCTATGATTGTCTCCATTGGTCGTGGCCCGCAAGAAGAATGTAAGTCTGAGAGTGTGCATTGATTTGGGCAGTCTTAATAAAGAAATTTGGGTTGACTCCCATCCTCTTCCCTGAATTGATGAAATTCTTGTCAAATTTGAGGGATGCAAGTTTTTTTCAAAAATAGATCTCTCATCCGCCTACCATCAGGTGGAATTGGACCCAAGTTGTAAGCATGTGACTGCTTTCCTTTCACCTATCAGCACTTTTCAGTTTAGGAGAATGCCTTTTGGGCTTGCTTCGGTGGCGTCAGCCTTTCAGCGTATTATGGAAAGTGTTTTGGAGGATTTGGGGGACACTGTTGTCTTCCAAGATGACATTCTGGTTGCTGGAAGGTGCTAAAGTTCACATGACAGGCAGGTTTCACGAGTTCTACAAAAGTTACAGGATAGAGATAGTGTGGCCAACAAGCTTAAATGTGTGTTCAGACAAAAGTCGATAGAGTACCTGGGGCATCGGATTTTGGGGGAAGGCATTCAACCAAGAGAAGGTTTGATTAAACTAAAGCCATTCAGAGTACTCCTTGTCCTAAATCAAAGGCACAGGTTTCTTCATTCTTGTGTGTGTGTATGTTTTACTCCAAATTAATTGTCAATTTTGCAGCTAAAACTGTTCATCTGCTCTCAAGAGAAAGGTTGTTTTTGTTTTGAACAAGGCTTGCCAAGATGAGTTTGTTCGCATTAAGGAAGAACTAGGTACATGTAAGATTCTCACACCTTTTGATCCCCTTTCACAGTGTATTTTGTCAGTGGATACGAATTTGGATGGTTTGGGTGGTATGATTACTCAAGTAAGACACAAGAAGGAGTTTACTATTGGTTTTGCTTCTCAAGCTTTATGTCCTAGTGAAAAGAACTACTCGGTCATAGACAGAGAGCTATTGGCATGCTGCTGGGCAGTTGAAAGGTTTAAGTGTTTTCTTTGGGGAAAGTCCTTATTAACGGACCACAAGCCACTTATTCCTATACTTAATGGTCACATTGTCAAGGAGTATACACAGAGGACAGCAAGATTGAGTTCAAAGTTGTTGCAGTACAACTTCAATGTCGCACACGTTCCAGGAGGTAAAAATACTAAGGCGGATTTTCTGTCCAGATCACCACTTCCTCTGGCAGAAGAGGAGTCTTTTGGCTGTGATGATGATGAGGAATGTTTTATAGCTGCAGTTGATGTTTGTGGTGTGGGAGGCTTCTTCGAGAAGGAGTGATGCCATGCAGTCAGACACTGTCCTAAAGAGAGTAAAAGAACACATCATTTTAGGTTGGCCTAAAGAGAAGCATCTTGATGCTGAACTTCAACCCTTTTCCAAGATTGCTGTTGAACTTACCTTAGAGGGGGACACACCTCCTATTCAATTGGTGTTACCACCTACTGAGCCATGGATGAAACTAGCTGTAGATTTTGTAGGGCCTTTTAATGCTCTCACACACAGATAGGAATTTGCGTTAGTGGTTGCTGATTATCACAGTCAGTGGTGGGAGGTCCATTTTATGGCTGATCCAATACAAGAGAGGTCATTCGTTTTTTTCAAAGTTTGTTCGCTAGGGAAGGTTTTCCCAAAGATATTATCTCAGATATTGGTGTGCAATTCACTTAGAAAGAAATGTCAGAGATTTTGTCTCAGTCTGGCATTATGCATCCCCGCGTGGCTTTATATTATCCTCAGGCCAATGGTTTCATTGAGCGCATGAATTGTATTCTGGTTGAGTGTGTGCAGTGGGCTTTATCTATCGGTGTTGACATCAAGGAAGTCATCCATAGCATGTTATGGGAGCATTGCACTACTCCTACTCAAGCTCTGGGAAAGAGTCTGTTTGAGTTGTTGCGTGGAAGGATTGGGACTTTTGACATGTGTCCAGCATGGGTGAGAAAGTGGGGTCTGTTTTCCAGGGCTGGAGGATCGGACAGTGCTATGTTTGTCTCTCCTGATTCAGGGTTGGGTGCAAACAAATCCACATCAAATGAACCCAGTAATTTGACCAAGAATGCCTTTAATTCCAAGGTTTCCTTAGGTCATTGGGTTAAAGTCAAGCTTCCACTTAAAATGCCCGAGGGTATGTCTAAGTTCAGTTCTCCTGTGAAGATGGATGCCATTTAACGTTTTGCTGTAAGGGTCAATGGAAAGAATTGGTGGAACTGTTCCAGGATTTACAAGATTCCTAAGAACGCGGTTCTCAAACTAGGACTCGAGAGTGGTTCTGTGAACTGTTATGGTGAATTGGGCCAATCCCAATCAAATTCTCCTTTGGCACAGGAGTCTCCTCTTAATGTCAACTCATATAGAAGTCTTAGGAGAAGTGTTCCACCTAAATGCATGGATTTATAATTGCTATGAGCTTAATTTATGAATTTGTTGTTCATTTTGGCTTAACACATTGTGTTTAAGTCTGTTCTGCCTTTTCGAAATGTTTTCTCTTTTTATTTTTATTATATCTGTTTTACTATGTTGCCTTTATTTGTTTCTATTGTATTTCTTGCTCTATCCCTTTGTTACTTTTATGAAAGAAGGGAAATGTTGTAGTAATCAGCTAATCTGTTTTTCTAAGCTGTGATGTCATCTTCTGAGTTATGGAATGTTGCTGTTTGAAATCCAGGGGCAGCTTTGACTGTTGCCTGGAAGCTGTGGAGATGAATAGTCAATAAACCAACTGCTCTTACACTTACCAGCCTGTGTGTGTAATCACTTCAGGTTGACATTCTTGAGTCATGTGGTCTATATTTAAATACCCTTTGATTCCCCCAAACCTTCCTGGTACCTTTGTGACAAAGAAAGTGTATAGATTGCTTTGAAGAGTGGCTGGAACAGTGAAATCTGGGAGTATGTTCACAGTAAATTCTCCAGTACTCTGATTTTATTAAAAACATTTTGACGAAGCAATCTTCCTCTGAAGGATGGTTTGAAATAGGACTGTAAGTGCATTTTTCTTTTCTCCAAGGGGATATAAATGCAAAGTAAAAGGCAACAAGTGATGGCTATCAAAACAGGGCTGATAGGCTGGGCTCCTTGGCACACTTTTGGTTTCCTGTGAAGCTGACAGTGTTTTAATTTTTTTTCTGCAATGCAGCAACTCACATTTGTGAAGAGTTAAAGTGGAACCCCTTCGGGAACCCCTTTCTTTGAGCTTAATGTAAGTTTGTGAGATAGCATTCGTGGCAGGAACCCTGCCTTAATCTGGCTATTATCATATAGGTTGTGATGTGGAGGGTGGGTATTTATGTTTATTTAGATTGTTTTCTAATGAGTTAATTGTTCCCATTCAATTAGCACCCTATCCAGATTTTTCATTGCAGCTTTGCCCTTTTCACTATCCCATCTCGATTCCCTGTTCTTAATGGGCCCGATTCACAAACGTAATCTGAGACAAAATCCTAACGTTGCGACCTTCTGTATTCACAAAAACCATTTAGGAGTAGTTAAGTTAGGATTCCTAACTTTACTATTCCTCAACTGAGAAAAATCCTAAATTTACGACTTTCAATATTCACAAAAGGAATTTAGGAGTAGTAAAGTTAGTATTCCTAACTTTAATACTACTAAACTGAGAAAAATCCTAACTGGCTGACTTTCGATATTCACAAAAGGGATTTAGGAGTAATAAGGTTAGGAATCCACTTTACTCTCATGGACTGACAAGTAGCAAAGAGATGATCTTCTTGTGTTTGGTTCAGTAAACACAAACCAAACATAGAAGCATACCAAACATAGAGACAAAGTCCTCTTCCTGTTCAGATAGCCATCAACTGATTTTGTTACCCCAATGTATAGACCCTCCACCCAAAGTAGAGAGTGGTTATTGACCTTTTATTTGGAAACTGGCAGTTTTGGGCAATGAGATCATAGTGAGGAGCACATGTCTGTTGATCCATACACTTGAGAGTGGAATCTACCGGCTTTATGATTATAAAAATATTTAGGACCATATTTAGAGTTGTCAGACAGTGTACTCACAAACATGGGGGCTGTCCCATCCTCCATATTACAAGTGCTTTATAGACAACAGCAGATAGTCTTTCCACCATGTTTTGACACAACATCCCACCCCCCAAATTTTAAATAATGCCCCTAATCTCCTATAACTGGAATTATTTACAGTCTACAAGATTTTAGGTTAGGCAGCTGGAGAACAAATGGCTGATCACATGTTTCAGCACTGCCTGCGTAAGGTTTTTGTCCTATCAAATCCTTTGATGTGCATCCTTGAGCACATCTGCAGCCTCTCAGAGGATCCTTCTGTGGCCACCATCTGGAAATTGTAAATACCTGTAAAGTGGCCTGATATTAATTTGTCCAGTGCATAACTCTCCCCTCTAATGCCTTGTGAAGAAAGCATGCTAAGAAGTGCACATTTCTGGGTAGTCAGAATTGTAAAAAATAAGCACAGCACAACTTTTAATTAGCAATCACTCCCTGCTATTGCCCCTAAACTAGATTGGCCATCTCTTCATCTGGATTTATGAAGAAGCTTTGCACTGAAATCCAGTAGAGACATCTGCCCTGACAATCAATGTTTCTTATCCACCTAAATGTTTGGACCAAGACCATCCCATCAGAAGAGCCCTTCTGCTATGCTCGTATGTCAGGTTTGGTGTGGTATTCTCCAAAAGAGGAGAGATGTTTCTGACCTTCTAAGAAATAACAATGTAATGCACAGCTCTCTAGATTTGCTGGTAAAATGACCTGAGGAACTCAATCTTCACTACTACCATGAGATTCTACAGCCAGAAGAATGCAGGCATCCCTCCCAAGACATCTGATGGATGTGAGAGTTCCTGGCTTTGAAGGAGCACACCTTATCCTATTTACAGTCTGAGAGGGGAAACTGCTTTTCTCTTTTACCATAGACCTTGGATTATTGTCCAAGTAGCTAAGGCTAGTTGAGCATGCTCTAAACCGTTTCCACCAGGTCTCTTCTCCTTACAGTTTCAGATACACCATAGTTTAAAGATGCATTTGTACCCTAGCCCTAAATCCAAGTACCACCGTTGTCTCTTGGTGCCTTGGTTTCCATAGGGGACTTCATGATGACTTCATCACCTAAAAATTGTTATCAACATCTGCCATTTAATAGATGGAGAAACCTAAAGTAAGGGACCAAGGTGTCTTTGTTGAAACACTGACTTTGCAGATCTATTGGAGCCATAAATCATGCCCCTAATCTGTGTCTGGAGTCAATCTCTCAATGACCACCACTGATACTTTGAAAATAGAACTTCTCCGCTTCCAATGTTAAAACCCAGTGAGTTGCAACTACCACCACAAAGGGCAGATGTATCATAGCAGACTTGAAACATTTGTATCAATATGTATGAAATAACTGTAATATTCAATGTGGCATCTTTTCCAATTAAGAAGCACTGATGTAGTAAAAGAAGTACTAAACAAGTAGTAAAGCAACAGAGACCCAAAGGTTTAGGAAGATGGCATAGTACTTACATTCCACCCCATAGCTATGAAAAATAAAAAAGATTCTAGGAACAGCAGATTTAGTAGATATATTTAGTAAGTGGAAAGATAATGCATGTTCAATACCGACAATACAGTTTGATAAAATGACACCGCTATATTCATGGTAGGCACGAGTAAAGAATGTTTTGTAAAATATTTGTTACACATCCCGGGCAGGTGTGAAGTTCTTATAGTGCCTACCACTGCAGTACTCAGATAACAGAAGATGAGATACCACATAAGAGAGCATCTGTATCGGGTTCAGCACATTTCCGAGCTTTCCTCTGGGTATTCTGTACAGATTCACTAAAATCATACTTTTGTATTGAAATTAATATCAACTAGAGATTCAGGACATGTTTCCAATGACTGGAAGGTCATTCAGGAATCTGCAAGATAAAGCTTCTTCTATAGAATACATTAAGGAGAAAAATTCTGTTCCAGGTTATCTAGAAATGCAAAAAGCATTAATATGACAGGCTCTATGAGAACAGTAATAAAGATGGTGCTCGTTGGTCATAGAAAAGGGATTAGTGTAGAAGAATTGGCTGGTGACCATCAAGGAGTGTAGACAAGTTAAACAGTTGTTGATATTTATTGTAGTGGTATAGCTTGGGGATACAACAAAAGAAAAGTACCAGCGTCCAGGAGAAACACAAACGATACCATGCCAGTCAAATTCAGAACCTTCGGAAACCTAAAACCTTTGGTGCCAAATAATCTGATTACACAGGTACCAGTAAACCAGGTACTAGGGAAACAGGTGTGAGTTAAGTAGAAGAGAAACACCCCAACACAAGTATGGCTCTGCGTACAACAACAGTTGACTTCTAATGTTCAGTAACTTTCAGGCATTAGCAATATTAAACATTCAATTAGGACATTCACCACCCTTTAGGTTAGCCACAGGTGATTAGGGGATATGAATGAGTGGTAGTAAAGGAAGAATTGAGTGTGGGTCCATTAACCTTGATGAAAATCTGTAAGTTTGAGCCAAAAAGGAATGATAGATTGAATAAAGAAGCGGGCACATGAAAGTAACATAGAATGAGGTTTTACCTTGCAGGGAATATCAAATCTTATTTGAGGCAGTGCTTAGAGAGCGATGTAGAGGTGTCAAGTGACAGATGTAATAAGGCACAAAAAACAAGAAAACCATCTGCAAAGTCAGTGGAAGTACCAGTGAAATCATTACTCATCTATTAACATTATTGTTACAATAGATTATAGCTGCAAGTGTATGTAGGTTTAATTTTTGTAGAATGTCATGAAGGAATCAGTAATCACATTTTTGGAATGGATGTTATGGTGTGAGAAAGTAACAATATGTAATGTAACTGATAATCATGATCAGTTTGTGTACTGCTGATGGAAGATTATTTTCAGGTGTATGGTGCTGAGCTCCAATGCGCAGTTCTGCCGACTTAAAGCATGTGGCCAGTGGTCGGTGGTCCAGTCAACTGCCCAGAGTTCCCTGAGATTATGGGCATTGAATTGAGGGCTTCTGCCCTGTGTCTCTGCTTAGGGAAACTCACTTCCTCTTACTTAAACTGTGGTACCTTCTGTGTCCTGAAATTCCAAATTTTTCCCATCACTCCTATAACAATTGCACAAGATAGAACAATGGGAGCTAAGAACAACTTGATAGAGCGTAGATGATAGCTTTAATCTGTTTCTATGAATTCACCCTTGCAAAATGATTTGTGACATTAATTTGCAATAATGACAAATGTGTGTTAGGGTACCGAGTTAAGAAGAACGCACAAACAAAGCTTTATTTAGATACTGCATCGTAAAAGCATGCAGAATGTTAGGTGTAGGTTTCTGATGACATTTTACCGTTGACAAGCTAATTTGAAGTTGAGCAAATATACTGACATATATTTTCCTTATGCAGTAATGAATGTATTAAACAAATGATAACATAGAAATTTCTGTATGAGGATAAAATCATTCATGTGTTAGAAAAACGGTTAATAATCACTAGAATGTGTTATGTGAGCACTGAACACTTACGAGAAAGATAGATGCTACACAAGGTGATGTTATACTTTGTTCTCCGTAAAGGTTTTTTTAAATGTGCCTTTCCAAAACTGAATGATGTATTATTCTATAACATGTAGAAGATTTACAAGTTATATGTGAAATGATAGTGAAGTGTTAAAACATTTTTTTATGGGTATCTTGTAAGTACATAATGAAATTGCAAATCATTAATCTGCCTAATTGAAGAATTAATGCATTGTATTCATTAATGTGAGATTTATATTTTAGCATAAATTCATCGTGCATAATGTGTTCACAAACTAAGCAAGGGGTGGCGGTGTGAGATCAAGAACAATGATGGATTCAACCCAGATATGTGACTGGGGGTGAGTGTCTGAATCGTTTCAGCACTCCGTCCATCATCTCCTTGTGTTTGCTTGGTTCGCCCTAAGTTGGCAGGGTATGCCCAGACATGGGTCCCTTGCTCACTTTGCTACTAGATTCAAGCTAACCTGGCTGATATGGGGTGTTACCCTGAAACCAGTCCCAAAATGCTTGTTTCCGGTCCAAGGAGGGCCTGGCCTGGCAGTTCGGGCTGGACTGTTCCCTTGAGGCACAGGCCAAAGACTGATTTGCATATGGCTGGGTCCAAACTGGGGTGGCAAAGTGAGCTAAAGAATGGTGATGGATTCAACCCAGATCTATGATTGGGGGTGAGTGTCTGAAAAGTTTCAGCACTTCGTCCATCATCTCCTTGTGTTTGCTTTGTTCGCCCTAAGTTGCCAAGGTATGCCCAGACGTGGGTCCCTTGCTCACTTTGCCACTGGATTCAAGCTAGCCTGGCTGATGAGGGGTGTTACTCCAAAACGGGTCCCGGAATGTTTGTTCCCGGTCCAGGGAGGACTTGTCCTGGCATTTTGGGCTGGACTGTTCCCATGAGGCACAGGTTCAAGACTGATTTGCATATGGCTGGGTCCAAACCGGAGTGGCGAAGTGAGCTAAAGAACAATGATGAATTCAACCCAGATCTGTGAATGGGGTGAGTGTCTGAAAAGTTTCAGCACTCTGTCCATCATATTCTTGTGTTTGCTTTGTTTGTCCTAAGTTGGCAGGGTATGCCGAGACGTGGGTGCCATGCTCACTTTGCTACTGGATTCAAGCTAGCCTGGCTGATGAGGGGTGTTACCCCGAAACCAGTCCCAGAATGCTTGTTTCCGGTCCAGGGAGGAGCTGGCCTGGCAATTTGCGCTGGACTGTTCCCATTAGGCACAGGTTCAAGACTGATTTGCATATGGCTGGGTCCAAACTGGAGTGGCGAAGTGAGCTAAAGAACAAAGATGGATTCAACCCAGATCTGTGACTGAGAGTGAGTGTCTGAAATGTTTCAGCACTCCGTCCATCATATCCTTGTGTTTGCAGTGAAAAGAATATGCCAGTCTTCGCAAATAGATTTAATACAGAAGGGTTGATTCACAAACGAATCTAAGCATACAGGAATTAATATTACAGGAGGAGTCTTTAATGTGCTCTTGGAGGTGCTTGTGAATCCGCCCAAAATGTCCAACTCTCTATTAGTAAAAGTGCAAAGAGAGCACAGTATTTTCTATTCTAATAATTGTATCTGAATGTTCCCTAAATAGTCCTATTTTAGTCCACTTGTGTACCAGGAGCAGCTCCTCCACTAGGGCAGAGGAGGGTCGTCCCACTGCTTTCTCGCAGTGCGAGAATCAGAAACATAAAATGGTAATAACTACCATTTTATGTTTCTATTTCTCGCACTGCGAGAAAGCAGAACAGAATGGTTTGGTTGTGGGCGGGCAGGTGGGATGGGGCGGCTCTGCGAAGCAGTGCTGGGCAGGGGAGGAGTGGTGTGCCACTCCTGAGTGTGCATAACTGGTTTGGTCGGCCCCATGGGGCCGACCAAACCATTATGTCCACTCTGCCCATCTCCATGCATGCTGCAATGCAGCCTGCATGGAGAACATGGCCGGGCCATTAGTCCCTGGCTTGGAGGCATCCCGACCAATCACAACGCTGCTTGCAGGGTTGTGATTAGCGTAGGGGTGGGAGCCTGGCTGCCTGCAGAGACAAGACGACGTGGGACCCGGCCGGCGGGAAGGTAAGTTTAATTTTTTTTTTATTATTAAATTAAACCCCTTTTACAAATGCACATTATTTTGAATTTCTCTGCAGATAAACTATTTGTCCATGAGGAGAACCACACAATTTGGAGCGATCAATTTCTCTTTCTTCCTTTGAAAGGGATTTACACCAGTTCTAGGGCAGAATAAAAATCCGACCCTTTCTAGGAAGAAAAGGCAAATGTGAGAAGTTTGTGAATGCCCAAAAGCATACTTCTTTAGTGGGCGCTCACAAACTTCCAAGGCTAACTGCACATTGCAGCACCCAGGCACATCTTGTATCCCAACATCTGAGTGTGATTTATGGGGGTGGAGATCTCCGCACTCATGGTGGAGTTCTCCACACCTGTAAAAGGATTTATGTCTGTCAAGAATCCCTTTTTTTTTTTTTATTTCTGGTAGTTGTGAGGTAATTCCGGTCCTAACCCTATTAACGACTGAATTTACCTTCGTGCATAGGATCATTGGGTTTATCACAGACTTATCAGTCAAGTGGACAATTGCTTTCTAAGTGCTCGGCTGATGGCAGTCCTTCTTCAGTGTTAAGCACTCTCTGTTCCTCTTGTTACTTTTCCTTTACCACTCCCGCCTTGTCTCCCTACCTATCCTCATTCTGTTTATGAGGAACAAACGATGGGCACCAAGTAGCTGCGGTTCACATTTCTGCTTCTGCCTTAAGTTCACTCTTCTCTTTGTGTTGTTGAATGTGCGCTTATCGAAATTTCGATAAATTATCTGGAGCATATTAATGCAAAAAAAGAGAAAATGATCTGTATGCATGCACTATAAAATATATTGCGGCTTGTAGTCTGTGTGAAGTGCTGCTAGTTGTTTGTATCCTCTTGAACCTGTCTGTGATCTCTGGAGAGGCTGTTATTTGAATTACACCATTCAATCCAGCACCATCTATTATTCTAACCCTAATGCCCTGGCATGTATACTATAACATCGACATGAGAAAGATGGCCCTTTCGATGAACCAGTGCACCACGAGCCAGCCCACACTCGCAGCTTTCCCTTTCATAGCAACTAAAGGCAGAGACGACATTTTATATACATGCATTCGCCTTCAACCTAACCTTTACCCTGCCCCTATGCTATGTGTATACATTACTTCTGAGAAAGTGTCAGACTTAAAGCGGACGCTTGCAAAACTTTTTTTTAAAAAACTAGGAAGACACCTCGGAGCACGTAGGACTAACAGTACGTTTTGAAACTACTCCTTCAGTTATAAAAAGGCTTTCAAGTTATTGAAAATCTCCTTTAAATATCCATGATGTAACCAACTGCAGCGTAGATTCAGTTATTTCCAAGCTACCTACGGACAGTGTTGTGTGTGCCACTACTACTCATGGTAATTGTCTGAAATCCTTTCAGGTGACATTCCACTCGCACCCTCCCCGTTCATTCATCCTTAATGGTATTTCCATTTGGCAAGTTCAACAGATTGATGCCTTCTCCCCTGTCATTGGTTCTGCTGTTCAGAGCCTTAATTGGTTTAGGAAATCTCTCTATGTAAAACGTGGGGAACTGCTAGTGTGACAGCATTACCTCTGGCAGAACGACTCAGGCGAAAGCTGTCGTAGCCTACTGGCTGCAGTATAATGCACCGCCAGTGCATAACAGCCGTGCAAACCATAACTCACACACCAAATGCAATGCTCGTGATATCAACCTTGATGTGACAGATGCAATTTCACATTACATTATTTATGTTACATGTGTGATTATGTATCGCACGAGCATTAACACTCAATAAGACAACTAGTAATCCAGGGGCGTCACTTTTGCGCCGCCACTGCGTCACTTTTTGTGACGCACCAGCGGCGTAAAAAATGTGCCTTGTTGCACCATATTTACAAAGTGACGCATCTAGGTAGATGCGTCACTTTGTAAACCCTTGCGCCACATTATACCTGCGCCAGGTATAATGTATGAAGGGGGGCGTTCTGACGCAAGAAAGGGTAATAGAAGTGACGCAGTTAAATCTATAAGATTTCACTGCGACACTTCTAGAACGCAAATGCGTCAATATCTTACGCCTGCCTCACAGTAGGCGTAAGACCGACCCAGGCCATTTCACATGGGGGTTGCCCCATGTGAAAGGACAAATTTCTGGAGTTGCGTCACTTTTGTGACACACTCCAGCAATGCGTCACTTTTGCGCCAAACAGATACGACAGAAATACTGACGTATCTGTAACTCCTTGCGACATGATGCATCATAAAATAAATATGACGCATTAATCATGTCGCAAGAAGGGCACACTGAGAAGTGACGCATCGCTGCTTTCACGCAGCGATGCATCACTTCTCATAAATGAGGCCACCAGTATTCTGTAGTGATTTGACTATGTGCCAAATCAACATATGTACTCTTTTGAGGTGTTGCTGTTTAATGATATGACTTCTATGGTTTGCATGGCGGTTGTGTGAATTTTGGTTTGCATATGCAATCATAACTGTTGAATGTCAGTAGATTTTTAGTGTTAATGCATGAACATAAAAGTACTTTAACTGTGTTTTAAGGGCATTTTTGAGTTTTAGTTTTTTTTTTATCATATGTTAATGTACAATTTTCGACCTGCTGCCTGCAATCAAAACTCACTGCACGGGGTTTCTTTTATTGATTTTTGTGGGTGGCACTTCATGAAATAATTGCATTTATTTTTGGGGGTTTAGATTTAGATTTTTTGTTTGCGCTTCAGTGACTTTTGGTGCGTGCTGTTATGTTTTTTGGGGAGTTCTTTTATTGGTGGAATTATTTATAAAGATCTTTCTTCTTTTCATACCCAGTTATATGAATCTGTGCATGTGTTGATTTTCCATTCCATAAAATATAATGCACATTTTTAAATAAGGGTTATTTTTCTCCTCTGTTTGTTGCAGTCCCTGTGCAGGGATGTTTTGTGGTGTTTCTCTCCTCTGTTTCATACTTTCCTCCCTTTATTTCATGGTGGAACTTTAAATATGTCTTGTCCTACTTCAACTTAGTGTGTTTTCTACTAGTTAGAGTGCCAAAGAAGCTGAGTCTTCTATGCCTCCCGCTTACATTCTAGTCACAGATCTTGTGGGTGACTATACATGCATTTATTTTTTCTCACTGGTGAAAGGACTGAAGAACTTCCAAACAAGGGTATCCTTGATGTTCTTCTCTGGTTCCACTGTTCCCACACTGCAGATTGCTTCTTCTTCATCTGGGGAAGTAGATGATAAATCTGAAAGGTCCCCATGCGATTTCTATGGCATGGCAAGCTTCAGAAAGGCAGCAGCAAGTAACAGTAACACATGCACAGAACCCTCACTCTTCAAAAACGAGTGGATATACCTCTTGTTGCTTTTGAGCTGTTAAAACTGGGGTTTCTGATTGGCAGAGGTATGTACCCTGACCAAGTAGGAGCCACCACTGTAGTAAGGGTAAGCTAGATACACACTAAAAGATAACTTGTATCACTCTCAGGTAGCTTAGCACAGAGCAGTCAGGCTTTTCTAAAGTGGCAATGTGTAAAGTATTTGTGCAACACACACACACAAACACAGTAACACAATAAAAACACCAACAGAATACTCCACCAGAGTTATGATGTTTTAAAGAATAAATAAAAAAGTAGCGCTTAGAGGCAAATAGCGCTCAGGGGTTACTTGAGGTTACACTGGAACAGTGTAATCCAATGTTCAGGCCAACCACAATGGAGGGCAGGCTGGCTACAGGACTCACGCAGGTTCCACTGAAAATGTACCTTGTATAGAGAAAGTGTCGATGTCAAAGTCTCGATGCGACGGTTCCGATCTGGGCAGGCTATGAAGGCTTCGCGACAAACCCCTTTACGATGCAGGCATTGCATTGACGTTTAGCCGCATTGTCCGTCATCATCTAGCCATGCAATCCATCAAAGCAATGTTGTCAATCAGCTCTTGCATCAGATTCAAAGGGCAATGCATTGGTTCTGATCAGCGCAAAGTTATCACTGCTTCGATTTTAATGGTTCTGTACAGTAGAAGTCACCTTTCAAGGGCCCGGGATAGGATTGGCACAAATTGGCAGGGCAAGACTCACAGATGGAAGAGTCCAGGTGCTGTTGCAGGGTTGAAGGAAGTCTTTGATGGCCCTGAGACTTGGAGTCACTCTTGGTTCAAGTGAGTTGGGTCCAGTCCTTGTGCTCAGCAGGACAGAGATTAACAGGCAGCAAGGCAGCACAGAAAAGCAGAAAAACTGTTCTTCCAGAACAGCAGTCAAGCAGAGTGGCAATCATTGTAGCACAGCAGTCTTTATTCCTGATAGAGTTCTTCACAGGCCCAGCAGTGTACAGTCTTGGTCCGGTCAGAGCCTGAGTAGTTTTACCAAGTTGTGCCTTTGACATGGGGGTAATTTCAAAGCAGCATCTTTAAAATGCACAGAGGCCCTTTCTTTGCGGCCCAGGCTCCAGACTATCATTATGGGGTAATCAACCCTTTGTGTGAGAAACTGGATAATGCCTATTCAGGTGTAAGTGTCAGCTCTGCCCTCTCTTCCTGCCTACGAAGAGCTAACAGAATGCAGATTCATGCAGATGAGTTCTCTCTCACATCTACCCCTACTGTGTTTGTGGCTGTTGAGAGGGAATGCTCAAACTGTAGCTGTCACCCAGCCAAGACATTTTTTAAAACAGGCTGCAGGCACATAAAGCAGGAAGAGCAGACAAATGCCCATTTTCTAAAAATGCTGTGCAAACAAATGATGGACGGAGTGCTGAACAAATCAAACACTCACCCCCAGTCCAGAGATTTGGGTTAAATCCATTGTTCTTTGGCTCACCATGCCACCTCAGTTTGGATCAAGCCATATGCAAATCAGTCTTGACCCCGCTCCTCTTGGGAAGAGCCTGATTTGCATATGGAAAGGGTCCAAGCTGGAATGGAGTGGTGAGCAAATAAATTATAAATTTAGGCCCAGATTTCTGTACTGGGGGTGAGTTTGACATTGTTCATCATTCTGTCCATCGTTTGTTCTTTTTGCATTTGTCACTCTAAGTGGGATGGATATGCCCATACGATGCTCCCATGCTCATGAGGGGTGATACCCTGAAACCGGTCTTAGGATGCTTGTTTCCAATCCGGGGAGTACCGGGCCTGGTAGTTCAGGCTAGACTGCTTCTATGGGGAGGAGGGTCCAGATTGATTTGCATATGGCTGGTTCCAAACTGAAATGGTGTGGTGAGCAAAACAACAATGGGTTTAAACTAGATCTCTGTAGTGGGGGTGAGTGTTTGACATTGTTCAGCATTCCATTCATAATTTGTTCTTTTTCCCTTTTTCACCTTAAGAAGAATGGGTATGCCCAGACTTGGCTCCCATGCTCACCATGCCACCGCAGTCAAGCTACCCTTGCTGATGAGGGGTGATACCCCAAAAGTAGTCCCAGGATGCTTGTTTCTGGTCTGGGGAGGCCTGATAGTTCTCGCTGGACTGTTCAAATGAGGAGCTGAGTCGAGAATGATTTGTATATGGCTGGGTCCAAACTGGAAAGGTCTGGTGAGCAAAAAAACTATGGATTTAGGCCAGATCTCTGTTCTGGGGATGAGTGTTTGACATTGTTCAGCATTCCATCCAATCTTTGTTCTTTTTGCATTTGTCGCCCTATGTGGGACAGGTATGCCAAGACATAGATCTCATGCTCACCATGCAACAGGAGTCAAGCTATCCTGGCTGATGAGGGGTGTAACCCCAAAACTGGTCCCAGGATGCTTATTTCTGGTCCAGGGAGGACCTGGCCTGGCAGCTCGGTGTGGACTATTCCTAAGGGGAACAGGGTCGAGACTGATTTGCACATGATTGGGTCCAAACTGGAATGGCTCGGTGAGCAAAGCAAAATGATAGATTTAGGCCCAGATCTCTGTACAGGGAGTGAGTGTTTGACATTGTTCAGCATTCTGTACATAATTTTTTCATTTTGCATTTTTGCGCAATAAGTGGGATGTGTATGCCCAGACGTGTGTCCTGTGCTCACCATGCCACCAAAGTCAAGATGTCTTGGCTGATTAGCGGTGATACCCAGAAACCAATCTCAGGATACTTGTTTCCAGTCTGGTAAGGACCTGGCATGGTAGTTCGCACTGGACTGTTCCCATGGAGAACAGGGTCAAGACTAATTTGCATATGGCTGGTTCCAAACCAGAATGGCAAGTAAGCAAAAACATGATGGATTTAGGCTGAGATCTCTGTACTGGGGGTGAGTGTTTGACATTGCTTAGCATTCCATCCACCATTTTTTTCCTTTTGCATGTGTCGCCCTAAGTAGGAAAGGTATGTCCAGACCTGAGTCCCAAGCCTACCATGCCACCAGAATTAAGCTATCCTTGCTGATGAGCAGTGATACTAAAAAAACAGTCCCAGGATGCTTGTTTCCAGTCCGGGGAGGACCAAGCCTGGCAGTCCAGGCTGGACTATTTACATGGGGAGCAGGGTTGAGGCTGATTTGCATATGGCTGGGTCCAAAATGGAATGGCATGGTGAGCAAAAAACACAATGGATTTAGGACCAAATCTCTGTACTGGGGATGAGTGTTTGACATTGTTCAGCATTCTGTCTATCATGTGTTCTTTTTGCACTTTGTGAGAGGCATTTCTAAAATAATAATGTTTAATCCAACTTTACCAGTAAAGAGGATTTATCAATACCATTCCAACGATATAAGACATGATGCAGCGACTCCCTTCTAATAAGGAATTATAGCTCAGCAGTGCATTAAGGAATTTCTAATGCTAACCTATGAGAGGAGTAGGCATCACAGTAGTGAAAAACTAATTTGGGTGTTTGTCACTACCAGGACATGTAGAACTTAACAGTACATGCCCTGCCTTTTACTGACACAGAGCCCTACCCTATTAGTTCTTAGGGCTTACCTAAGTGGTGACTTAGGTGTAATAAATGGATAGATTAAGCTTGGCAAGCTGTTTAAAATGCCACTTTACTATTGGTCAGCAGGACCACTAAAAGAAAAAGTGGAGGAAGGCAAAAGGTTTGGAGTGAGCCTGCAGAGAGGGCTATTTTTCAACAAGTGCACACACTTTTTAATGTGGTGGAATGTTAGTCAATACAAAGCTTACAAGGATGCATAACTTTGGACTTCAAAGGATGTTATGCCCTCAAATTTAGACTAGAACTTGAATTGAAGTCTGCCGATCTGGCAGGTATTAAAAACTGTTGAGTTCACAATAAACACCCTATTAAAATCACAATCTGTTCCAGCCCACTCATTCACCTATAATATGAGGACATAATATATTTTTACATTTAAATGGAATCTAACCATGTCACTAGTTGGCAAACCTAAAAGCTCTGCATAGACTATGCAGTAGGGGGGCCAGTCCAAGAGTTTTATACTCTATTAACTCTGCACAGAATTTGCGAACTACTATGGTAGGAGACTCATGCGTTTTATATTTCACAAACCTAGCAAAGACTTCAAAATAAGGAAGTGTCTGAAAATAGGTAAAATAGCTTAATAGTTTATGGATTCTGTGTCTAGTATGTGGACTTCAGATCATGGCTAAGGGGGCTATGACTGTGAGGAGTTTGCAAACTCTATGTCACAACTGCTCTAAAGATTTTTTTATGTTTAAACTTTGACTGACCCGTGATTCGCACCGAGGGATCCTGCTTTTACCTCCTGCTGGCCAAGTGTTCACCCTTTTAATCTCCATCCCACTCCTCGCGGCCCCCGCTTTGCGGGCGCCGCTCGAGGGACTAGACTCTGGGGACTCCCTGAATAGAAGAGGAGCCGCCTACCGCCATTGTTTCTTCCTGTGGGACTGCGAGGACCAGCGGGCGCTGCGCTCAAGACCCGCCGCAGCTGGTCCTCTTCCCGCCCACATTCCATCTGGATAAAGGAGCAGAGCGCCGAGTGCTCTGTGCACCGTGATTCGCACCGAGGGATCCTGCTTTTACCTCCTCCTGGCCAAGTGTTCACCCTTTTAATCTCCATCCCACTCCTCGCGGCCCCCGCTTCGCAGGCGCCGCTCGAGGGACTAGACTCTGGGGACTCCCTGAATAGAAGAGGAGCCGCATACCGCCACTGTTTCTTCCTGCGGGACCAGCGGGCGCTGCGCTCAAGACCCGCCGCAGCTGGTCCTCTTCCCGCCCACATTCCATCTGGATAAAGGAGCAGAGCGCCGAGTGCTCTGTGCACCGTGATTCGCACCGAGGGATCCTGCTTTTACCTCCTGCTGGCCAAGTGCTCACCCTTTTAATCTCCATCCCACTCCTCGCGGCCCCCACTTCGCGGGCGCCGCTCGAGGGACTAGACTCTGGGGACTCCCTGAATAGAAGAGGAGCCGCCTACCGCCACTGTTTCTTCCTGCAGGACTGCGAGGACCAGCGGGCGCTGCGCTCAAGACCCGCCGCAGCTGGTCCTCTTCCCGCCCACATTCCATCTGGATAAAGGAGCAGAGTGCCGAGTGCTCTGTGCACCGTGATTCGCACCGAGGGATCCTGCTGTTACCTCCTGCTGGCCAAGTGTTCACCCTTTTAATCTCCATCCCACTCCTCGCGGCCCCCGCTTAGCGGGCGCCGCTCGAGGGACTAGACTCTGGGGACTCCCTGAATAGAAGAGGAGCCGCCTACCGCCACTGTTTCTTCCTGCGGGACTGCGAGGACCAGCGGGCGCTGCGCTCAAGACCTGCCGCAGCTGGTCCTCTTCCCGCCCATCCCCTGTTATAACCAGATAGCGCAGTCGCGCAGCGGGACGCGCGCGGGGCAAAGCGCGGAGCTAAGCCCGGGCCAAGGGCGGGCCCGTTTAAGCCCGTTCAAGACCGGGTAAGACTGGACTGGGCCACCCTATTGACATTTGTACCTCCGTAATCTTAATATTGTTTTACGAACATTTTTGTTGTTATCATTACTGTGTATACTTGTAATCACCATATTATTGTCTATCTTTGCCTTAGCTCCCATTAGTGTGTAATCCCACAACGAACCATGTCGCCCAGAGGGACTAGGAGTAATAAGGCGCTCCGTGCTGCTCAAACTACTGGCCCTATTGATCAGTTTATTGCCAGAGCTAATGACGCCATCAACCAAGGCGTACTTCTATTGGAACGAGGGTTTCTCAGGATCTGACCGCGGCGAAGCGCTCCTCGCTGGGCATATTGGCGGTGGCCAAATCCCCCCTTCGCCCTTTAGAACCCGTCACTCTGCTGGTTGATCCTCTTTCAGTCCCAGGTACGGTGGACTTGTCAGTTTCACTCGAGCTATCAGCTCTTCAAACATCTCAGCTTTCTACCTCTTTGGAGCAGACACCGGCTCTCTTTACTAGCCCCAGTAGGGACGACCCTACCCTAACTACAATCAGGGGTATTAGGGAGGGTGCAATACCCAAGAACAAAAAGAACAATAAGAACTTACAGCACAATGGGAGTTACCAGCAAAACATTAATTCTGGTAAACAACCCCAAAAAACAACGCACCCTATTCCCATAGCCTCTCCTATCAATCAAACTCCAAACTTAGCTGTCCCTGCCCGTGACGAAGGGAATCTCATTCCCCCTGATACAATCAATCTTTCCTCCACACCAGATAATCTCAGCGCCCTCAGCAATTTGGGCACTAATGGCGATCTCCATGGTTTAAATAACCAATTATTAGTGAGGTTGGAGGCTCTAATTAAATCTTACCTCCAACCGTTCGAATCTACTCTTTTAAAAATAGAAAAACATCTAGAAGAGCTATCGTCAATGATCAAAACCAACACAGTGTCTGCTTCGGGCCACACATTGGGACAACGTATTGTCCAAAACCCACATCCCAAAAAACCTAGTGATGGGGCATCAGCAATAAAATTAATGAAACCTAGTACAACTGGAGGGGTTACTCACTCCAAACCTTCCCTTCCAAAGGCGAAAACCATCCCCTGCCCAGCCCATTATGCCACCACCAAAGCAAATTAATAATCCAGGGCCACAAAATAACAGCTATAAGAATAGGAGGAAGGGTGGTCATTCCATTCATCTTCCCCCAGAAGCGGCTCCCTACGTTGTCATCATGACAGGGGTCCCTGAGCTGAACGCTAACTCGGAGGAACCAGGCTGGTCCCTTAAAAATAAGGTACTTCATTGGCTTTCCGTCAATAGGCCCCTTCCCCCCTACTCTGACAACAGAGTTACCACAGTTCGCAGAGTCCCATGGATAGGTAAAGAATCTAAATCCCTCCCGGGTGACTGCGTCATCGTTAACTTTGAGGATCCCCACACTGTAGAGCATATCTGCTCCTGGGGTACACAATACACCTCGGATAGAATTGGTACCAAAAGACTCTCTTTCTTCTACCCTCCAGTCCAGCATTATAACATCGGCCCAGAATGGAACTGGACTCAAGTTGGTAACTGGAATAGAAGACGTGATTGGGTCGATTGGTCAAACACTGGGGGTAGAGACGTAGCCCCAACTTATGGATGGAGAGGTGCTCCACTGACCAACAGATTTGACTGCCTGGAAATGGTAGATTGACCACCACCCAACAGACTCCTGGATGGCACTGCTCTACCCTCTCCAGTGTCCAATTCATTAGACTACCCTGAACACTTTCTGCCTCCACCTCTTTCAACTAGCATACTAACTACCTTAGAAGCTTCAACCTCAGAAGCTTTAACCAATTCATTTACACTACCCCAACTTACTGCTAACAATAAAGAAGTCCACCTGGATACACTCTCTGCTATTCCGCTAGTTAGTACCCTTTCTGGTCCAGGTATCCTAACCCCACATGTTAAGTTGAATACCACAAAGCCCATTTCACCTAACCACCAGCTCTCTGTTCTATTCTGGAATGTCGCGGGTCTTCGTTCAAAACTAAAACTTAAACCTTGGTTGGACACAGTTACATCCCACCAAATAGTTTGTCTACAGGAAACATGGGCTATAGACCCTATTCACATCCAGGGATATAAAACGTTCCACTCCCCAGCCAGTATAACTACACATGGCAGATCTAAGGGAGGTCTAGTGGTGTATATCTCAAACAACTTGTTTACAATTAATTCATCTGTTATTTACACCACTGCGAACTTTCAAATCATAAAGGTTGTTTTCAGTAACTGTATGTTGCATCTTTTCATTAACTTCTACAATAACCTTTCCCCAACTGATTGTGTTAAGTCCATAAAAGAAATCTTATTTGCTGTAAATGATCAATGTAATAAGCACCCTTCATGTGCTTGCTATGTGGTTTGGGGGGGAGATTTTAATGTGTCACTGTGTGCCAATCACACGAAAGGTATTTGCGGTCTGCTAGATGAACACGATTACCCACTAACCCACTTTACGCATTCATCTCTAGGCAATGCTTTGAATGACTGTATTTTCAACATGGAATTAGAGTATGCCAATAACTTAGCGGATCTTCCATCCGAATTCAAACCCACTTTCCATGGTAGGGGCATGTATAGTACTATTGATTTTATCTTATGCTCTTCAGCGCTAAAAGGTAAACTCCAACGGTTTAATACGGGTACAGATATTTCTAGTGACCACTTTCCCAATAGTATTACTCTTTCCATAGAAACTAGCGCCCCCCCCCACCCCTTCAGGACCAGCCAATTAACACAGCATTCACTGGCTATGGATACATTAAATGGATTTACTGTGAAATGGTCCAAAATAGATCCGGCAGTTATCAGTTGTAATGTCATATCAAAAACCCTTCCCTGGATATCCAACTGCCTGGCAGAGGATTCCCCACCGCAGCTGATTCTAACTAGTTTTTTAGAGATCCTATCAGTAATACGGTCTGAATTACTTCGCAATCACAAACCCGGTACACAGAGATCTCTAAGATGGTTTGACACAGCATGTCGCAAAGCTTTATCCGCTTTAAAAAAGGCATTACATAATACAAATAGAAACCCAACGGAGATAGCTAAATTAAGAAAGATATATAAAGTAGCTCAACAAAATTGCAAAAAGGAGCTAAAGAAAAACTTATGGGCCCAACTTCATGAAAGCTGCCTAAATAAAGACAGCTCTCAGTTTTGGCGTGTCGTCAAGTCTCCCTTTCTAACTAATGCTACCGCCCCATAGCATCTTGATGTGGCAGTCCCCGCCGACGTGTGGGTGACACATTTTATAAATATATTCGGGGGGTCCCCAGTTGATACCATAAGAACGGCCACCCGAGCTGTTGACCTTGCTAAAACACAAGTTTATCCCATAAAATTGTCCTTTGGCCTTGGCGAGGTCACTCAAGCACTAACATCATCCAAATCTGGCAAGGCGCCTGGCCCCGACGGGGTTCCAGTAGATATTTTTGTAAATAATTTAGAATTGTGGTCCCCTGTCATCTCCCAGGTGATGGCGGCAGCTTTGAGTATTGGCCTTATAGACTCTTGGTCCTCCTCTATTTTATTACCCATTTTCAAGAAGGGGGATCGCAACAACCCAGCATGCTACAGACCCATTTCCCTCCTGGACTCCCTGGGGAAGGTTGCCGGGCGCCTGATCCTGGAACGTCTCCAGGATTGGGCATCCCAGAATAACATCATGACCGACCTTCAATATGGGTTCCAGGAGGGATTTGGTACAGTCGAACAGGCATTAAACTTAACCCTTTTAATCGGTAAATATGCGGGTGCTAAGTGCGGCAACCTACACGTAGTGTATGTCGACCTTAGCTCCGCTTTCGACTGTGTGATGCACTCCAAGCTGTGGTCCATTCTTAGCGAAGTTGGGGTGGATCCTCCTCTTATTACATTTTTGCACGAGCTCTATTCTGACGCTACAGCATGCGTGAGATATGGGTTATGCGGTGAACTGACATCTTTATTTACTATAACTAGAGGAGTAAGGCAAGGGTGTGTCCTGGCCCCCTTCTCGTTCAACCTCTATACCAATGGGGTTGAGCTGGCTATGTTAGAGGGAAGCCAGGACCTACCATCTATCAATAGCCGTCCAATTCCCGCTTTATTATACGCGGACGATTCTGTTATCTTTGCAAGGACATTAACGCAGCTACAAAAACAACTAGACAAATATTGCCAGTTTATGCTTTCCTTGGGGCTAAAAGTTAATAAGAGCAAGACGTATGTTATGCATTTTGGTTCCAAGGTGAAGAAACCCAAATCCATCTTCATCGAACAGGTCAGATTGGAGCGTGCTAGGCTATATCCTTACTTAGGCATTTTAATGGATGATCAGTTAGACTGGAAACCAGGAGTTGTTAGTAAAAAAATGCTCTTTCAAAGAGCGACTACAGCTCTTGTTTCATTCTCAAGAAAGTTGGGTAAACCGGCCCCAAAAGAATTGCTCAAAATCTACCATGCAAAATGCCACAGTATAGCAACCTACGGTGCTGGCGTTTGGGGCTACGCTCCTGTTGACGGTTTACAACTGGTCCAAAATGGGTTCCTAAAATACATCTTAGCACTCCCTCACAGTGCTCCAATTTACGGTGCCCATATTGAGCTGGGTATCGATTTCATTACAGACAATATTAGATGCCAGCCGATTCTTCTATGGCACCGTATTAGGACCAAACCCCAATGTCATCTAACTCGCTCCCTACTACAAGACTGTCTATCCCTGGTGAAATGGAAAAAAATCCCATGGCTTTTATACGTTTCTAACTTTCTAACAGATTTGAATTGTGTTTCCTATTTCTCTGAGCCATCGACTCTGTTAGACATCAGTAGAAAGGCGTTGAAAGCTCTCTGTTTAACTCATTTGAGAGACCTCCGCCTTCTAAATGAAGTTTCTAAGCCAACAAATGTGCAAATACTGATGGTTCAAACCTCCCCAGGTATCCAGCCTTATTTAACATTTTTTCTGACTAACCATGAAAAATTTGTTTTAACGAGGTTCCGTTTTAATTCTTTTTTCCGCCTTGTTACCTTCCCCAAGGTGCAAAATTGGTCACATGATTTGTCAAAATGTCCGTGTGACGGTGTATCAACACAGTCGACTATTCATCTTATTTTGTTTTGTCGTTACTACGATCACATCCGCAAACGCTGGATTACCCCACTTCTTCGAAAAATGGGGCTGAGAACTTGTCGCCCAGCCTATTTGGCCCTCCAGATGTTAGACACTCCACATGTGGCTAAATGTGTAGCTCTTTTTTTAAAATCCTGTTTGAGATTGCGTTGCAATATAGGGCTTTCTTCACTTTGATGTGTTATTATATCGCCGTCTTTTGATCACTCTGAAACTATGTCATAATTACCAGTCTGCTCTTCATTACTGTATCATAAATATGTGTTTTTTATATTGTATATTCGACATTGTAAATGTACTTTTTATGATTCAACAACATGTTAATCGAATAAAAGTTTTTGAAACAAACGAAACGACTGACCCTTTGTAACCATAACTTCAATTAAACTGTCTTTTTTCAAAAAAACTTAAATCTTTTTTAAACATGTATTAAGGTCTTATACCTAAAGATAACCATATCTTCACTTTAACCTTTTTTTCAGCAAAATTATTTTGCTCAAATAACAAATCTAACTGTTCCCCTGCACTTGCCCTCTGATTTATGGCCAACTTGCACCGCACACACCCTTTGGCCATACACTGGGGGGTTGGTGCCAAAGACCGGACTTTGGCCTGCCCTCTACCCAATGCTCCATCGATGTCCAAGCACAGCAGCTTTACATGACCTTCGGCGGAGAGGCCTACCGCACGTCATTTTCTATGGATAGGCCCTGCAACCAGCCCTCCAAGGTTAGCCATTGGTCAGACCTTGCACCCATTTCTACAAGCAAAGTCAATCCATGTTGCACATGGCTTCATCTATGTGCACAAGGGCTGCTCACAGGTGCTGGCCACAAGCTTTGTCTTGCACCTAAACGTCAAGGGGTCAGCAACTCTTGTTTCAATATTAGCACATGTAAACATTTATGCCTCAAGATGGATCTACTTGGATCTTGCCACACCCACAGTAGACTAAACATTCTAAATGTCTGTCAACTTTAATGTAGATTCATCAAAAGATGCCACATGTATTCACAACAGAACACTTGTTTGTATCCTCTATTAACAATGCAGCACCTTAACATATTTTCACCAATTTATAAATACCAAGAGTATGATAAATATGTGAAGCATCTTCCTGATTTTGTGCAAATTCGTCAAACTGCACTACAGTTAGAAACAAATCAAAATCTCCAACTGTAACAATATCTCTATAATTCCCAGACTAAAACAATGTTAAATGAATATTTTCTCTAAAACTACTAAATGGATTGACACCAATCCAAGAGACACCAAAGACACAAGAGTGAAGATCTATTTTATGTCAAGTTTGGTGTTATAGTGTTCCGTCACTTTTTTAGAATCACGGAGCAAAAACTCTTGTGAGTTGATATGGAAAATGTCACTTTTTTGATTCCCACCCGCCCTCTATTTTTGGCCCCTGCTTGATATATCTGCATTATAAATATACATAGAAATATACATGCAACTTCCATGTGGCCACACTGAAACAGGACTGTTACTCACCAACACAGCCTTTGGCTGTGAGTTTTAAGTGAAACCACACTCAGTAGCCTTCACAGTGCATTCTGCTCAAAGTGGTCCATCTTTGCAAAGTTGCAGTTCTTCCATTGGAGCAAAGCTTGATAACTGTTAATGTCTTCCAAATATTTAGGACACTCTTCATGGGCTCTTCGCTTCACTGAGGTAGCTTGCATAGTACTACAGAACCAGGGGGGTCACGCTTGTGCATCGGGTTCTGGGGAGTACCATAGTATCCAATAAAAATTAAAAAATATAATAAATGTAATGTGGGTTAGATATCTGCTGGCGAATGGTTTCCGGTGGAGGATGTTGGGCACAGGGCCTGAGTTCAACACCCCATTGCACACACCAGAGGCTATACTTAGCAGGGGTTGGCCATTTGTGCTGTGGTTTGCAGCAGGGCCTAGCCATGCCTAGAGCTAGGCCTGCCTCTAACCCCTGCAGGTGGCCAACCCCTTGCTTTCTGGACAGCTTTTGGATGTGCAAAGCGGGTGCTGGCTTCAATACCAGGCCTGCAGTCAAGGCCTATGTGTAGTGAACGGGTTGGCCAACTGTAGTGGGATTGGCTACGGGGCATGGGGAGCTGGCCATTCGCAGTGAGTTTAACTATGGGCCTGATCGCCAGGCTCTGCAGCCATGCTCCCCATGCCCCTCTTCCCCATCCCCGCTGCACACTGCTGTCATGGTCTGATTGTGACTTCCATGAAAAATACTCTCTGTTATATGTGTCAGATCTGCTTCCATTAGATACCCTTTTACATCACTATGAATGCTGCCCAGCTTCCATATATATATTCACTAAAAAATACAAAGCTTACAGTGACGTTATAGTTAGGTTCACATTTTACACACACAAAACCATAGAAATTCAGCAGTTATAGTTAGAGGTATCTTAAGTAACTATAACTCGTGCCCTAAGGTAACTATAACTCGCATCCCTGCCAAGCACAGTTTTCTCATTAATATTTTTACAGAAAATGTTGTACTGATATTAGCAATGATGTCATAGAAGATGTCATGTGTGATGTAATATGCGGTAAATTAGCAGTGCACAGCAAGGGCTCGAGTTATAGACCTTGAAAGTTTCATGGTGATCTATCCAGCAGTGTTAATAAAAAAAGATGTCTCAAAACATAGATTTTTACAGTAATTCCCATATGAAACATCTGCAACAGATTCAGAAAAAAAACAGATGAACAGAATTGCACCAAATCTGGCAAAAAGTTAGAACTAAAAAACGCTTTTTGTGATCTGATATAACATATATATAGATATATATGTGTATGTGTTTGTGTGCGTGCGTGTGTGTGTGTGTGTGTATATATATATATTTCACTGAAAAGAAACAAGGGTTAAAGTGACATTATAGTTAGGAATTGCTAGAATATGTTACTTTACATTAACAAAAAACTTGGTAGTTCACTGATAAAACCAAGGGTTAACGGGACGTTATAGTTCAGTTAACATGTGAGTTAAATCATACAGTTTTAAACAATTAAAAGGATTCAAATTCCCCAATTATAGTTATTTCAAGTAACTAAAACTCGCCCCCCCTCTCCTGCACAGTGTTGTCATCAAAGATGTCATGGATGGGTGCCCAGGGTCTTATAGATGCTCGAGGTGGGCATATGCATCCTTCACCTAAATAATAATATGGCTCCAAGAGATAGAGACCCTGTGGCCTCACGGAGGCTCAGGGAGGGTGTTCGCATGACCCCTCCCATAATTTCTCATTTCAAATTCAGAAAAACGGGGTCCCCATGCAATATCGCATAGGGGTTTGTCTTGCTTCGCCTTTCAGATAATACAGAATCTCCCACACAGTGGCTCAAACACGGCTAAGCAAAACGTAAAACACAACAACACCCTCACCCGATCGTTCACTTGACATCCTTGCCAATTCACGCTGGGGGGCACGTTCACAGCTGTCTTGGACTTTCGACCGGGACTCAGGTTCCATCTTACAGCAGTATGTCTACTCTGTAAGTGAGCTCTCAACTCAGCTGTCAACAAACCTTAGCTTTAGAGTCTCAAAACACACACTAGACGGTTCAAGAGTCTTCCTCCCTGCACAAAGAAACTTATTGGACTGGCCAGCTTCCAAGCAAGCATTCCACGGCAGGAAGGAGTTCCCACGTCCCCTCTACATTCTCCCATGTTCCAGCCTTTACCTTAACGAACCTCATGAAAGCCTTCCAGGGTACATTAACCCCTTCGGCGCGCATGACGAGCTGAGCTCGTCATGAGTTGTGCCGCTCGCATGCTGATGACGAGCTCAGCTCGTCATGTAACGTGGTTTTTGGAAAAAAGCCGCGTAGCGCAAAAAGAACTGCCGCACGCATGCGGTTAAACAATCTCTCACAAAACAATTCTTGAACGTGATTAATCCAAACAACTTGCAAGCATGTCTGTACGCGCAGAAAAAGCTCAAGCCATGCAGAGTCAGAATTCAGGATAACATGAGGCCATGTCAAAGCCAATACTAAGAAATTAATAATTCTTCCCAGGGTACAACACAGTGCACATTTGTGCACCACAGCTCATAGCATCACATACTTCATCTCTCAATGTACAACACAGTGCACATTTGTGCACCACTGCTCATAACACTGCACTTCGAGACCAAAATGTACATTCTACACCTAACTCTCTCTCTATTGCTTTCAAAAACACATCCTACACGTTCTGTTCTTAGCAAGACTGTCCCACTCCATGACAGCTCCCACTGAAAGACTGCAAGATTACAAGACAGAAACTTTTAAGAGAAACAAGACATATGCAGGACGTCATACATTCTGGTAAGGATAAAGTAAAACACCAAAGTGCCTCTAGCACTACAGGGTTTTAGACACAACTACAGACCAAACTGCTGAATGGAATTACACCAAATTGGGCAGAAAGCTTGATCTTGGTCCAGATAGAGTGCTTTTTGCAGTTTGCTGTAAATCTGTTCAATAGTTTTGGAGTTATTAAAGTAAAAAAAATGTCTTTATAACTAGAGACACAGACTTGCCATGGATCCTCTGCGGATCCATGCTATAACAGCAATGCTGGGATTGGCTGGCCACAATCTGAGAGGAAAGCTGCGGAGGCGCAAGTTAAAGTTACCTTAGGGCACGAGTTATAGGTACTTGAGATAACTATAGCTAGAAGTTCTGAATTTCTATGATTTTTTTGTGTGTGAAATCTGCTCCTAACTATATTGCCCCTGTATTCTTTGGGTTTTTTCAGTGAATATATAATAGCAAAGTTTAAGTGAAGTTATGTTTCGCTTTGGTTATAAAATCCTGCCACACATTTTTAAGAAAGGTCAGAAATTCACTGAACTATTATGGTTAGGTAAACTAAATATTACTTGTACTCTTGTCATGTAGTGCTTATGACCTCACTTATGACATTTTATATAACATAATTGGTGACAACACTGATGACAGCATTCTGAGGTGCCAATTCTTTGATTTTAGCTATGCGCATCGGGGTAAACCGCAAGACCTGGCCCTGTGTGCAACACTATGTGAGCGACGTACCCTCTACAGGTGGCATATCCACACTGTGCATGCCTTCCAGCTGTATGTAACAGGAACCCACTGCAGAGCACGGCTTAGAGCATGGCCCTGAACCCAAACCTTCTAGTTTGGGTAACTCCACATGGCCTTTAGTCAAGCATAGTAGGGGTTGACTGCAAAAGCTGAACTTTGCTCAGGCCATGCAGCAGACAACCCTGCAGGGAAACCCAATCGCCCTATGCATAACCTTCTGCTGTATGCAACCTTCGCTGGGCCTGGTTTCAGCCTTGACCTATTATGAAATGTCCATAGTGACCAACCCATACTGCATACAGCCTTCAGCCCCGTAAATCAGGGAGTAAATGCATGGCCACTTGGCAGGTACCCAACCCCCTGCAGCAATTCATCCACTGAATACAGCCGTAGGCCTCAGTTTTTCCTATTATTTTTATGGGGCTCTGTCTAATATCAACAGCACTATCATAGATGGTGTTATCAGTGTTGAAATAGGTAACATCAAAAGCAGTACACACCAGCGTGCAATTTTAAATGTTCTATAAATTCTGTTTTGTAATCATAACTACATTTTAACTGTGCTTTTCAGCGAATATGTGAGTTTTTCTTAGATGTGTGTTAAGGTGTTATAAACAAAGTTAGGGCCAGAATGCGAGTTTGGCGAATGGGATACTCGGTTTCAAACGAGCTGGATATCCCCTCCACCGTATTACAAGTTCTATAGGATATAATGGAATTTTAATTTGGTGGCTGGGATATCTGTCACATTTGTGACAGGGCTACCCTGTCTGCCAATCTCGTATTCAGGCTCTTAGTCATAAGTTTTCTTTGACTTTTGTTTTTCAGTGACTTTGTGGTTTTTTTGACCGTATGCCACATCCAACTGTTGCCTACACAGAACTTCCTTTTCACAGCAGATCTCAGCCGGGCATGGTCTATGGCTGTGCACAGCAGTGGTTGGCTGCAGGTCCTGGCCTAGGGCTAGGCCCTGTAGCCATCTTGCCATGGGACTGCCATCCACGCCCAGATGGTCTTCAGGGTTGACCACATGGCATGGCATCTGTCAACTCCCTTTGTGCATGCCACTTTCTGAGCGCATCATGGGTTTCCCCGTGTGCCGAACCGCCATAGCAGTCAAACTTCACAGGCTCTTTCTTACTTTTTTTTAGGATTTGTGATTTCTTTCTTAGGATTTGAGACCCGTCACCAGCCTGGGGAGCTATGTTGGACCTTTGTGTTGTCCACAAACCAGGTTTCAGATGGATCAAAATGGAGACAGGAAGCTTGTCTTTTGTTCAAAGATCATTGCCAATAAAACTTACATCAGGTTTACAGGGCCCAAATACGATTGGCAGATCTCAAGTGCTATGCTGTGGGCCTTGAACCCACCGTCATAAGCCGCCAAACTCTCAGCAAAAGCAACATGTTTTTATTCATTGGTCGGGGTCTTTACCTCACCCCTCCCACTTATAGGCCTGGAGGTAAGGGTCTACTTACTCTGCCCTTTTTTTTTTAGAAATGGCTGTCGCAAAATGTTCGTCAAACTTGTGGCCAGCCAAACAGATTGTTCCAGGTTCGAGGCCCTGTGTGTAGATTAAGAGACCCAAAACAGACAATAGGAAAAAAGACCCCTCGCACAATCAAATTTCAATATTCTTTTTAATTGTGGGTTTGAGGGAAGTTCGCCAAATTCAGTTCACAGTATTATGCATTATCAGCCTGATTCATCAAGCCGAATTGCGCTCGCAAAGGGCCAGAATCTGAGAATCTGGCCCTTTGCGAGCGCAATTTTTGCATTTGGGATTCATCATCCCAAATGCAAAAATCGGTAATTGCTAAATCGCTACATTGCGAGGAATTACATTTAAGGAATCTCTATTTGAGATTCCTTAAATGCAATTCATCAACCATTTTTAAATTGCTAATTCGCAATTTCGGGCCGCTATTTACCGAGAGGTCAGACCTCTCGGTAAATAGCAAAAACTTAGAAAAATGCTTTTAAAAGCATTTTTCGAAGTTGCATTTTGCACACACACATGTCCTTTGGACATGTGTGTGCGCAACACCTGTTTCAATTTGCATTTAAGGGGTGCTACAGGGTATCCTTTGGACACCCCTGGCACCCTTTAAATCTATGTCTTATTTGCGATTAGCTAATTGCTAATCGCAAATACGGAATACTCCCCATTCATTCCTATGGGCCTTTTGGCCCATAGGAATGAATGGGGAGTTTTTCCTTATTTGCGATTAGCAATTTGCTACTCGCAAATAAGGAATGTGTAGGAATCGCTAATTATTTAGCAATTCCTACATGAATACCGTTTTGCGAGTCCTTAATAGCGATTCGCTATGAATCGCTATTAGGGGCTCGCAAAACGGCCCGTTGATGAATCAGGCTGTATGCCTTTGTAAATTGTCCCTGATTTGCCTTTTAGCAAAGGTGCAAAGTGAACGCAGTCGTTTTTTTACATGAACATTCGATAAATATTCCTGCATTAGTTCCAGGATACAACTTTTAGAGCCTATTAACAAATATGTGTAAGAGTACGTAAATAAGTGCTACATGAATACTCTTTACGCACTCTTACATGCCTTTGTGAATCAACCCCATTATGATAGGTGTCAAAGAGGCTCAAGAGTTTGTGCATCACTCAGGGTGTACATTAGGATTCTGTTGGTTGGCGTGTTTACTGTGGGGGATGGCTTGCTTGGGGTTTTGGGAGCAGTTTGAGTGTAATGCATCCATCAGCGGATAGCACCGATGCTGACAGCGGCTGGCACCAGCTGTGGAAGTGAGTGGCTCTTAGAGTGGCACCTTACCAGAGTTAGCGCATATAAAAATTTAACAATTATTATATAACAGCCATATGACACTTTTCCCAGCTCCATTATCTACATGATCGGCAAATCTTCAACGTGCATTCCACATATACATACTGTCAGCCTAGATACAGTTAATCAACCTGTAAGAAAAAAATATATCATTTGAGGTAAAAAAATACGTAATCTTGCCTGTCACTATGCAACCAGACAATACTGTACGTCGAATACAATTCTTTCTTTCTTTTCGTGCTCGGCAGAGAAAGGGAACAGGTCACGCTAACGTCTGGTGAAACTTCGCACCGTTTCTGAGAAACAGAGCTATGTGACGTCAGCAGTACAGCCGCAGCTGCAGCACAGTCAGAGACAGTGAGAACCAAAGATGACTCAGAGAGTAAGAGACAGACACATGTCTGCTCATCAGAGGCCGTTTATGTTGGCGCCTGACGGAAACATCTGCCAGAAAACGCAGGCATACAGCAGTTTTATTATGCTAGACAAAGACGAATGCAAACCACGATTTTCCATTATTTCAGACACGTGTAAGAAATGCGGAACGGAAGAACCACAAATGACTTCAGACTGTATCTACCGGTCTGTGACAACATCTTAGAGACAGCAGTCATGCATAGTCATCAAGAATGGATGTCAGCGCCGTGTAAGTGGAGCTGTAGTGATTGAAAGCATATTTCCCGGGAAAAGAGCACCACTACCAACAGAGGAATACCCAAACAATTTGGTACAGTCCTCTGGCCTAAACCACTCATTAAAACCGATCTACTGCACTACTGACAGCAAAGAAACCGTTTGGAAAACCACACGTCGGACTACCTAGAGATGTTGAGAAGTCTTTCTAATGACAGATTACGTGCTGCATAAGAGCGTTAAAGAGTCAGCTAACCAGAAGATCCAAGTTAGTTGGTACTTGTAAGCCTCCTAGATTGGGTACTGTTACTGGATACAGGGCCGACTGGCCTTAGCGGGCATCGGGCATTTCACAGCTGGGCCGATAGGGTGGGGGCGAGTGTGGGACCAGGTGAGGGGGGAGGGGGGGCGGTTTTATGCTGCAATATTGCCCCCCTGTAAAGCAGCTGCAGTGTTTTCCACGCGCACCCCCTCCGCGCGTGTGTGTGTATGTGTGCGTGGGTGTGTGCGTGTGTGTGTATATATGTGTGTATATATACTTAAATGTGTGGTACCTACCGGACTGTGGGGTAAATGTTGTGCGGACTAGGGGGTGCAGAGTAAAGGCTATATACAGTGTCCACTGCTTATGAAGAAACAAAGAAAGGTTCTATCCCAAAGGCACAATATAAGGCCACCGAATCAGGCCGACACAAACTATAAGTTTGGCCTATTGCTCTACACTCTATTGTTAATCAGGTGGTGGGGAGATACCAGTAACACAATTTTAATATAAATCTGAGAGTTTACAAAAGGGGGAAATTATATGTTGACATACAGGACATAAATGTATAAAAACTAGGGAACCAATAACAAGGAGACTGCACAGCTAATAAACAGTAGTATGATGATGATAATTGTGAAACTGAGAGAGCGAAAAATTGAGAAAAATGTAGAAGTGCACCATATTTACAAGAACGTTGCATTATCTTAGCAAAGGTACATATAAGAGTGTAGAAGTTATAGAGTGCAAATATACAAGAGTGCCTAATTTGAATAGTAATACATGTATCTGTGTGAAAAATTAATATAGAAGTGTGTAGTGATGTTAGAATGATGCTAAAGTCTCATGTTATGTGGCAGTATGAATAAGAAATGTAATTCGGTAAACCATGAAATGTGTAGGCCACATGGCAATTCACAGAAAATGAATAGTGCTGCTACACTGTCATGAGAGATGGACTTTAATATTGTTATAATCTGATGTATTACTAAACATAGAACTGAAATATATGTTTTATAGAAGTGTTTTACTTATTTAGTGTGGTAGTTAGAATACTGCTTAAACAAAGAAATTAATGTCTGCAGAATGTATAGGCCGTTTCATGTGATCCTGACAGGCCTGAAAAGACAAAGTCATTTCTTTAGATCTGTATGTGCTCGTTAAAAGAAAGTCGTGCTAGGCACTAACTGTGATTTCTGGTACATGTTTTATGACTTAAAGATATGATGGAGGTCGTAATTTGGGGCCCATAGCAGAAGTGTCTATCTGCAGGTGCGAGGAGCTCTAATCAGTATGGAGATGAATAGGCTCTTGTTCAGAGGAGCCATGCACAGGCCTGTAGGAGGTTTCAGGAATTTCCTGGGGGTACTGTCTCGCCGGAGAGAAGCCTGGGAAGCAAGGTCAACTTTAACGAAGGGTCCAGAGGAGTACGAGTATGGAATTTGCCGCCATAACCGACACAACGTGAGGGGCGTCCCGAGGGGCGTTTCCATTGGAAATGTGATTTTGTATTAGGGACAGCACCCTGGGGTGGAGTGAGAACAGAGGGTTTGAGGAGCCTAAGAGAGCGGATGGGTAGGCAGATAGGTAGACTGCAAGAAATCAACTTGACTCAGAGACTAAGGGAAGTGTGTGATCTTCTTTGGAAGTCACCACGGCTGACACCTTTTTAGGTTAAGATCTGTTAAGTAGGGATGTCACTTAGTCTAGTGTAGGGACAGTCTAACCAAATCTTTTCCTTTCTGTAAATGACTCTCAAGTTGCAGATCATAGCTATTCTTGCAACTCTGTTAACATTTGAATTGGCTTTAGTAATATTCTTTGGAAGATTAAGAGCATTTAGAGAATATTTGTTTATATTAGTACCTGTGTATCTTTTGAATCGTATGCTGAGAATATTGTATCTCCAGCTGTTTTTGGCTTTACAATAAACTTTTAAACTTATTCTTAGTAAGTGGTTCTTTAGAGTGGTTTAAGTTCTTAAATTGATTGATCTAGTAGTGGGTTGCCTTTTACTCAATGACAGGTACCAACGATCCAGTCGACCTGAGCTGGGATCTGGTAAGGTAACAACAGACCAGAAATCCCGCGTTAACAGTTGGTAGCAGAGTGAGGATGGTTATCTTCTTGAGGAAGGTAACCTAGACTATGTTAGTTTACCCCAAGGCCCCTAGAGATCGAGAGGTGGCCTGCCGAAGAAGGTGCTGACGGCGCAAGAGAAAAGCAGCAGTATCGAACGGGAGTGAGTATAACAAGGGTCATGCGTGGACAGATTGCGGTGTTTTGTGTTGTATTTGTATTGTAATGTCATGCGGAGTTGAATGCCTGTAGAGTGAATGTGAGAAGGTTGTGAGCGCGCGCAACCTGGTAAAAATCTTAAGTTAGGGGAAGAGTTTAAGTGGTCCGGGTGTATCGAACACTCAGAGTAGTTGTCGACCATAGTATGGGGGTCATGAGGTACCATTGATCGCCCGCGGAACCGAGATAGGGGGAACGTGTGAGTGTATGTGTGGGCAACGGACGCAGGTCGAAAGTTGCAGTGTGTAAGTAACCTATCAGAGAAGGCGATTGTCTGGACGTACACGGAAAGACATTTCGTCGGTTAAGGTGACAACTACAGTTAGGCTGTGGACGTACAGCCAAGAAAGGTGATCGCTTGGTCGGAAGTAATCATTTTTCAGAGTATGAATGGGACGCATGCATGAACGCGAAGACGAGCTGAGAAAGGAGGGGAACTGCTGCGAAGGGGGATGAGTGACGTCGGCAAGAGCCGCGCTGAGATAGGGCGGTTAGTGAGGAGCCGCGACGTGATAGGGCGGTTGGTGTGATGTCAGCAGAAGCCGCGCTGTGATAGGGCAGCTAGCGAGAACAGTGCTGAGATTGGTGGATTGTCATCAGGAAGTAAACAAACCGGAGAAAATAGAAATTTGTAGATTTGAACATGAAGTGTTTTAAATGTTTGAGGGATATTTTTAAGAGAAAAAGGAGAGAGTCTTTTTACGGGGAAGAGGCACCGCCAGAGGGTACACCGGCTCACTATATGGCAGCGAATGTTGGTTTACACACTATATTGTGGATTAGTGATTGGAGCAAGCTTACGGAAGGGAATGAGGAACTGCCGTTCCCAAAGTATGGGACGTTTAAGTTAGAGGTGTTACATCGGCTGAAAGCAACTATGTCCTCATTGAAACCTCAGCCTAGACCGACACAGTTTGAGGCCCTTAACGCATGGATTAGGGCGGCGCACGACAGGAATCTGAATAGGCGCCAAGAAAGGCTGACACGATCGGTAAGAGCAGTGCGAGATTCCAAATGGGATGAAGACGCTAAGAGATGGAGGGTACAGACAATTGAAGTAGATAAGCTGTACCCAGTGAGGGAGGTGGCAGGAGAAAGGAGACTCATGAAAGAGGATGAGGAGAGCGAGTCGGAGGACAACTTAATAAATAGGTTGCTGATAGATAGACCGCCTCCAAACGTTGGGGGAATAGAAAGTAGGGGACTCGCAAGGGAAGATGGGGCTGCCATAGAAGGGTATATACCGCTTCCTATATCGGAATGGACACCTACCAAAGGTGAGGAGGCCCCTCAACATAGTACAGTACAGAGAGTGGTTGGAAGGATTGCAGTGCAGAAGATGCCAGCATCTGAGAGGGCTGAGACCTATGAATTACCAGATGCTCTTCAAGTACCCGTTACCATAGGACCTATACGGTCGATTTACCACCCAGAGAAGGGGAGAGAGGAGGAACAGGTACAGCTAGACAGAGAAAGAGTTGAGATGGAAAGGAGGAACAACACGACAAATGCCTGGAGGCAATTGCCAGGACCAGTAACGTGGAACACCCCGTTAGATTCAGCAGTGGGCCCCGTAATAGAACAGGGGGGTCAAAGAGGACCGATGGACCTGAGGGGACCACGGCCGAAAACCTATACAGAGCTAAGAGCTGATTGAGAGAATGGGATGGGTCCACAGAAACACCGAGCAACAGGTCCAGAGTAGAAGCAGAATGGGGAAGTCGAGGCAACGGAACAGTATCTCACTGTGGGGCAAGTGAAAGCAGTCAGGAACGTGGGGGTCAAAGTCAAGAGAACAGAGGAGTTATGCGTCCTATGGACGGTAGAGACGGGCAGGAGCGAAATGGAAGAAGCACGGAGTGTGGAGAGATGTCTCGTCTTTTTGAAAAAGGTGGAGACCAAATGGTACTAGAGTACAGAGAGAGGTTTAGGTGCACTCATCACGCACCCAATGAGGATATACAGCACTGGAGTCGTGGGAACAGTGAAGGGTCTTGCCATGCGTCGAGTGTTCAGAGACCTCAGGCAAATGGGGATGAAATGGGGAATAATGGGGTGTCTTGCCAACCACCTAGAGAAACCAGGCAGAGTGGGGGATGTGGGACTACGAGAGGCAATGGAGTGTTTCATTATCCACCCAGAGGGGACGGAATGGCATGGGACCTGGAGAGGTGGGAGCATGGGGGGACTCCCCTTAACTCGCCTGAACCTAGTCGTAGAACTAGGAGCTGGGATGGGAGAGAGATGAATGGACCCCCTAGAGATGGTGTACTGAAAGCTGCAGTAAAAGCCAAAAGACTTGATGTCACCAGCTTAAAATCTGATTTGGATGAGATCATAGATGGTACGTTGCCCTTAGAAAGGATTGACTCATACGAACAGGATGAACTGCTGTTTATAGCAAAAGATGTTACTCGAAAGGCAAGAGCGATTCATGAGAAACTGTCGGAATTGGCAGACAGGTATATGGTAGATTTGTCCAGAACGAAGACACTACAAAGTAACCATAGGTTACAATATACAGATCAGGACTTAGACGAAAAGAGAACAACTGGATTGAAAACACACATAAGGGAACTGATAACAGGAATAAGAGCATGGAGAGATCTGGACAAATGGGAGGAGAGGTGGTCCAAAAGGGGTACTGTTAGACGGAGCACGAGTGTGATGACTTCGGAGGGAAGGCTAATGCAGATGGAGGCATTCCCTTTGCGGGAAATATCGAACGGGAATTATGTACATGTGCCTTGGAGTAGAGGAGACTTGGCTGCATTTACCAACTCATTTCCGAAGTTAAGGGACAATCCAGTTGAGTGGTACAAGCAGGTAGAAAGGTTTGTGAAAATCTCAAAGGTATTGTGGATTGATTTGAACACCTTATTTGACATTGTTGTCCCAGGAGATTTGTGGACAGCATGCAAGGTTAGTGTTGAATGGCCAACTGCGGAACCAGAAAGGAATGCTCAGACTAATGGACCGTCAGAGACGGTAATGCTAAAGTATGAAAGGGTAATAACTTGGCTGAAAGATAAGGTGCCACCACAAGACATAGATTGGGTAAAAATAGACCGAACAAGACAGGAGCCAAAGGAGACAGTTCATGAATTTTATGAAAGATTGTTGAAAACATTCAAACAATACAGTGGGCTCGATGTAATGGACCCCAAAGATATAGGACAGTTTGTATCAAAGTTTGTTTTGGGGTTGAGACCTGATATTTGTTTGATGATTCAGCAACATTTAATTTGCTGGCAGAACAGACCACTGGATGAAATTTTGCGGTATGCGAGATATTGCAGTGATGAGATAGATTCCAAGACAAAGAAACTAAAGGAAAAGCTGATGGTGGTACAGATGCAGTCAGCTGGAAAGGGCGGACAGCAAAAACAGGGAATGGTGACAATGGGACGGAAGTCGAATGGTCAGAATAAGGATAATGAGGAAAGCCAGAGACCTAGAATAGACTTTGCCACGTTAAAGAAAACGATAAAGTGTCATCAGTGTCACCAGGTGGGACATTGGAGACGCGAGTGCCCTTATAACCCTGAAAACGGAGAACTAGAGTTAGAGGAGGAAGTTCAAGAGGTTCCAGTTCAAGAGGTAACAGTTCCAAGAAGCAAGGTGGCCAAAGGGGGGACTTCGGCTCCGCGAGCTCAGTTTTCACAGCCACCAAAGATTGCGACAGAGGGAAAGATCTATAAGCAAATGCCTCTTTTCATTGAGGAAGAAAAATGTTACTACATTGATCCATTGACAGGACAATGTGTGAGCAGAGAAGAGGACTGTACCCTCGGTGCAGTTCTAGAGGTGGACCAAAGAGGACCGTTTGTTGAGGCTGAAGTGGCAGGGTGTCCTACGACGTTTTTGGTGGATACCGGAGCTACTCGATCAACTTTGAGATCAGCAGTGGTTCCGGACCTACCAATGTCGGGGGAAACAATTCAGGTGGTAGGAGTCGCAAGTAGGAGAATGACTAGCCCTTTGACAGAACCAGTGTCAGTGAAAATAGGGAATTACACAAATGAACATCAGTTTGGCGTATGTGATTCTAGTCCTGTGTGTTTGCTAGGAAGGGACTTATTGTGCAAGTTGAACTGCACTATATACTGCACACCTCAGGGTGTGGAGGTTCAGACTACAGATGATGATGCTACCTTTAAAATTACGAATTCGAAAACATGTATAGAACTGTATCCTACTCTGACTGTGGAAGATCTTCCTTGGGACTTAAGAGATGCTGTCTCATCTGAGGTATGGGATTTTACTGGGGAAGAGATAGGACTGATCAAAGGGGTGGAACCAGTGAAGATCATGGTAAAACCAAATGCCGAATATCCGAGAACGTCTCAGTATAAATTGTCCCAGGAGACGATTGCAGGAATAAAACCTGTGATTGAGTCCATGATTCAACAGGGAATATTGAAAGAAATCGTGGGCAGTCCATGTAACTCCCCGATTATGGGTTTGCAGACACCTAGTGGGAAATTCAGGATAGTGCAGGATCTTCGAAAGATTAACAACATTGTTGTTTCATGTTGTCCAGTGGTACTGAATCCAGCAGTGATACTGTTTCAGATACCATTCCAAGCTGAGTGGTTTACAGTGATAGACCTTTGTCAAGCCTTCTTTTCAATTCCATTAGACGAAGAGAGCCAGTATCTTTTCGCGTTTAAAATGGAGAGTCGCGTCTTAACATGGTGTAGAATCCCACAAGGGTTCACAGATAGCCCTTCAATCTTCATCCAGCTGTTGAAGAAGAACCTTGAAAGTCTAGTACTACCACATAACTCGGTTCTGGGTCAGTACATAGATGACTTACTTGTTGCGTCAGGAACAGAGGAAGCTTGTAAGGAAGACACCATTGCTTTGCTGAATCACCTGGCTGAAAATGGACACAAGGTATCCCCGAGCAAATTGCAGTACTGTCTGACAGAAGTACAGTACTTGGGTCATCGGATAGAGAAGGGAAAGCGCAAGGTGTCTCCAGATAGGATAGAGGCCATCATGAAAATGAATGCGCCTACGACACAGAGAGAAGTTAGGATGTTCCTAGGAATGGTTGGTTATTGCCGACAGTGGATAGCTAACTTTTCACTGAAAGCAAAACCTTTACAAAAACTGACGCACAAGGAGGTGAGTGATCCGGTACCATGGGACAACGATTGTTTAATGGCGTTCCTACAGCTGAGAGAGGATTTGTGTCGTGCTCCAGCTTTGGGAATGCCGGACTATGAGAAGCCGTTCTCATTGTATTGCTGTGAAAGAGAGGGATGTGCGTTATCAGTGTTGGTGCAGGTACATGGGAATGCCCGTAGACCAGTTGCATACTTTTCGTCTACTTTAGATCCGGTAGCCGCAGCGTTACCCGGATGTCTCAAATTCGTTGCTGCAACAGGTGTCAGCATTGAACGTTGTGAGAACATTGTGATGGGACATCAGTTAGTGGTGTATGTACCGCATTCTGTAGAATTGTTAATGACCAGGACTAAGACGCAGCACTTGACCAATAGTAGGCTCACGCGCTATGAGCAAGTTATTCTTGCTGCAGAGAACGTGACCCTTAAGAGGTGCTCTGTCTTGAATCCTGCTACACTGATGCCACTTCCTAATGATATTGAAGGCGAAGACTGTGAAGATCACGATTGCCTTGATGTGACTGAACTATGCACGAAGCCCAGACCAGATATTGTGGATGAGCCATTGATCGACCCTGATGAAATTTACTTTGTTGATGGCTCATGTTTAAGGGACGATACTGGTCGGTTGAGAGCAGCTTATGCTGTTTGCACCATTACTGGAGTTGTGGAAGCTGCTTGCCTGGAAGGAGTACACTCCGCTCAAGTAGCTGAAATCATTGCATTGACACGTGCCTGTATAGCAGGTAGCAAAAAGAGAGTCACCATTTATACCGATAGCCAATATGGTTTCGGTGTAGTTCATGATTTCGGGCAATTGTGGTCTCAGAGGGGTTACATGACTTCCTCTGGTTCGCCAATCAGAAACGGGGAATTTGTACGACTGCTGTTAGAAGCATTACAAGGTCCAGCTGAAATTGCAGTAGTTAAGTGCGTAGCACACACAAAAAATACAGATTTTGTGTCACAAGGAAATAGATATGCAGACGAAGTTGCCCGCTACTGTGCGGAGCAAGGGTACTCTTTCACGGAGGTGGAAGTAGGTGGGGCTAAGGAAAAGACAGAATTAAACATGATGTTAGAAACTGTTGATACTTGGGAAGATTTGAAACGAATGCAAGACAATGCACCTGAGGCTGAGAAAAGGTCCTGGGAAACAGCAGGTTGTGTGAGAAGTGAAATGGACTTTTGGGTTTCGGCAGATGGAAGAGCAGTGTTACCAGAGGAATTAGTGAACCCAATGGCACGACAGATACATGGTCCAACACACTTAGGAAGAGATGCCATGCTGAGGGTATTTAGACAGACTTGGTATTGTCCTAAGTTTAGGATTGCAGCAGAAGCAGTCTGTAGGAGATGTGTTACATGTCAGCAACTGAACGTAGGGAAAAGAACACCAGTTACCATGAGTCACATTGGGAGGTCTGGGGGGCCTTTCAACAGAATGCAATTAGATTTCATTGAGATGCCAAGAGTCAACCGCCTCAGGTATGTTTTGGTGGTTGTATGCATATTTTCCAGATGGGTCGAAGCATACCCTACACGTAGGTGCGATACACTCACAGTAGCAAATCTGTTACTCAGAGAGTTGATCCCGCGCTACGGGGTGCCAGGTTCTCTGGAATCTGATCGAGGAACACATTTTAACAGTGAAATTGTGAAGATGCTCTGCTCTGCATTGAACATTGATCAGAAGTTACACTGTAGCTATCGACCAGAGGCTTCAGGTATCGTGGAGCAGATAAACGGGACATTGAAGTGCCGAATTGCCAAAGTGTGTTCATCCACTTCCTTAAGTTGGCCTGATGCTTTGCCTTTAGTGCTTATGGGCATGCGTAGTACACCCGACAGGAGGACAGGTCTCTCTCCTCACGAAGTGCTGATGGGGAGGGCAATGAGACTCCCAACTGTCCCGACAACTGCCTTGCTGAATATTTCAGATGACCTGATCCTGGACTACTGCAAAGGACTGTCTGACGCCATTCATTCTGTGTCCTTTCAGGTGCAGGCTGCCGAGGTCCCATCTTCAAGAGATCTGTGCCATGACCTGTGCCCAGGAGATTGGGTCCTGGTGAAGAAACACGTACGGAAAAATTGCCTAGACGTGCGTTGGAGAGGACCTTTCCAGGTTATCCTAACTACGAATACTGCTGTGAAGTGCGGAGGATTGCCAAATTGGATACACGCTTCCCACACCCGAAGAGTTCCAGCACCTCTGGAAGAAACAGCTCCTCTCACAGATGAAAATCCAGCCGAAGACGGAGAACCATTAGAGGGGATCAGTCAAGCTGTGGGGGTGTCTGAAGAAGTTGGGAGCGTTACAGATCTGGAAGAAGAAGGACAGGACGGCAGTGAAACTGAACTTGCTACAGAAGGAGAAAGTTGCTGTGAATGCGACTCAGAAACAGAACAAGTCCAGAGTGATCAAGGACCGAGTGGAAGGGCGAGAGATAGGAGAACAAGGCGTGGAGCAGCTACTTGGCCCGAAAGAAGAAGAAGGCCAAGCTTGAAGTCAGCTCGAGAAGAAACTCTTGCTCCTATATCCGAAGACTCGGATCTGGACGAAGGTACACAGGGCCAAGAACAGGAAGGTCCAAGGAGATCAAGGAGGGTGCGAGTGCCTTGCCGAAGATACTCTACTCCTGAGTGGACCTACCTCGCTACAGATGTCCGAAGCACGCAGAACTGGGAGGGTGAGGAAAGTGACCCTGACCAGAACTGAACTCATTATAACCGTGGAAGTAGAGTTACTGATGCCTGGAGTGGAGGTCGAAAGACTGCTGACACTCAACATCGTCTATCCTCCTCTCTTGAGCGGAATAAGAAAATTGATCCTAGAGACAGTTGAATTTCCAGTTTGCTGTTCCAATTATCCAATACTTGAGGGAATCCTTCTTCGTTTGGAAATATTAGAGCAAGTGGTAGCAGTTATTGGAACATGCATAGTCTCGGATTACTAAAGATTTTGCAAAGAACTTTGTAAATACAGATTGAAAGATAACCTAGCGCCGAGTGGAAGAAGAAAGAAACTAGGGACTTCCATTTTAGTGGATGGAGAAGGGCTAAGGTTGTCTATTGCTACAGAACTCAATGACTGATTGCGGAGGGAATTATCAGTTTCCAGGTGTGGTTCGTGAAGAGACATTGTGCAAAGGAAAGAGACATTGAGAAGAAGAAAAAGACTTTGTGCTGAGAACGAAAACCAGAGCTACACTGTTTTGAGATCATGGAGACTGGCAACCCGAACCGCAGGACAAAATGTATTGTAGGCACACTTTTAGTGGGAGTGATTTTTCTTATAGTTTTAGTAGTTACTATATCATATGTAGTGGGACATGAAAACGAAGTAAAAGCAAGAAAAGAGACAAAAAGGGTATCGACACAAAAGCCTACCACTGTTGCTGGGGAAAAAGGGGAAAACACTGAGAAAGAGAAAGCTTCGTTAGATTCTGAGATTAAGAGATTACATGCAGATGAGTCCAAGGGGAATTTTAAATCAAATGCTTATGCCAAGTTGCTTTATGAATATATTGATGCCATGGAGGCGAAGAACTGCTATATCTGCATGCAGTTACCAGCCTCTGTAGACGAGGGCATCAGGTATCATCATCTTCCATTGACTTATGGAATATCATGTAGTGTATTGTTGAGCATATTTTATGAACGTGAGGGGTTCGAGTATTACTTTTCGAACTTCGACTCCGTGTTACCAGAGGTGCCAAATTATAAACACCTCAATAAGTGGGATTATTACAAGAGTGAAGAACATTAGATACTTCACATGCCCGTAGAAATAATTTGACTTGTAAGGTGTCCGAAATTGAGAAAAAGTTTATAGGGCAGGTGGATGATCGATACAGAAGACAAAAGATCCTAAAAGCTTCAGGACAATGTAAAACAGATTGGACCAAGGAAGAAAGGGAACACCAAAGAAAGGGTAGTAATGGTCCAATAGCTTTAGACCGAGAGAAAAGGGGAAAATTGTGTATACACAGAAGTCAAACATATTATGAGAATGTGTTTGTGGGAGAAGTTAGTTGTGAACATGCTTTCCAATTGGAGTATTACTCCAAAGACTTCTTGAAGGAGATGCAGGTAATCCCAAATGTATATTTTGTATGTGGAAGAAATGCATATGTGAAACTACCAGATAATTGGTACGGACAATGCTATTTGGCAATTGTCTTCCCCAAAATATACCATGCTGAGGATTTAGGATCCAAAAAAGGAGGGAAACAAGCTAGAAACAGAAGAGATGTCAGCACTGAGGAGGTAGTTGGAGATGTATTTGGTGCTGCATTTCCTCTTTTGGGAATAATACTGAATGACATCAAAATCAGAAGATTGGCAACGGTTGTAGATAGGTTATCCGCCAACACTGCTAGATCTTTAATGCTGGTGGAGGGAGAGATGCAATCGATAAGGGCAATGGTTCTTCAGAACCGACTTGCTCTAGACGTTCTGTTAGCCAAAGAGGGCGGAGTCTGTAAGGCTTTGAAGGTCCAGGAATGCTGCACTTACATTCCAGACAATTCAAAACCTCTAGAAAAGTACATACAAAACATTACTGAGATACACCATGAGATAGAAGATTTGACCAAGATAAATGTGTGGGAGAAAGTAGGACAAGGAATGGGTAAAGTTGGAGGTTGGTTTGCCAACCTAGGAAAGAGTTTCATTTGGTACATATTGAAACCCATCATCATAATAGTGATTTGTGTAATCACTTTGTGGGGATTGGTGCGACTGTGCAAATGGTATAGAGCAAACAGGTTGCAGAGATCTATGAGAGAACAAGAGAGAAGACTGACTGCGATGCAGGATACCCAGTACAGGAGTCTGAAGGCTCTGGAGACAATGAAACGAGGGGGTGTTGCAACAACTTCAGTCTGAAAGATTCATATCTTGTGATGATGTTTCGATGGTGATGACTCCTGAAAGTCATCAAAGGGGGGATTGAGAGAGCGAAAAATTGAGAAAAATGTAGAAGTGCACCATATTTACAAGAACGTTGCATTATCTTAGCAAAGGTACATATAAGAGTGTAGAAGTTATAGAGTGCAAATATACAAGAGTGCCTAATTTGAATAGTAATACATGTATCTGTGTGAAAAATTAATATAGAAGTGTGTAGTGATGTTAGAATGATGCTAAAGTCTCATGTTATGTGGCAGTATGAATAAGAAATGTAATTCGGTAAACCATGAAATGTGTAGGCCACATGGCAATTCACAGAAAATGAATAGTGCTGCTACACTGTCACGAGAGATGGACTTTAATATTGTTATAATCTGATGTATTACTAAACATAGAACTGAAATATATGTTTTATAGAAGTGTTTTACTTATTTAGTGTGGTAGTTAGAATACTGCTTAAACAAAGAAATTAATGTCTGCAGAATGTATAGGCCGTTTCATGTGATCCTGACAGGCCTGAAAAGACAAAGTCATTTCTTTAGATCTGTATGTGCTCGTTAAAAGAAAGTCGTGCTAGGCACTAACTGTGATTTCTGGTACATGTTTTATGACTTAAAGATAAGATGGAGGTCGGAATTTGGGGCCCATAGCAGAAGTGTCTATCTGCAGGTGCGAGGAGCTCTAATCAGTATGGAGATGAATAGGCTCTTGTTCAGAGGAGCCATGCACAGGCCTGTAGGAGGTTTCAGGAATTTCCTGGGGGTACTGTCTCGCCGGAGAGAAGCCTGGGAAGCAACGTCAACTTTAACGAAGGGTCCAGAGGAGTACGAGTATGGAATTTGCCGCCATAACCGACACCACGTGAGGGGCGTCCCGAGGGGCGTTTCCATTGGAAATGTGATTTTGTATTAGGGACAGCACCCTGGGGTGGAGTGAGAACAGAGGGTTTGAGGAGCCTAAGAGAGCGGATGGGTAGGCAGATAGGTAGACTGTAAGAAATCAACTTGACTCAGAGACTAAGGGAAGTGTGTGATCTTCTTTGGAAGTCACCACGGCTGACACCTTTTTAGGTTAAGATCTGTTAAGTAGGGATGTCACTTAGTCTAGTGTAGGGACAGTCTAACCAAAACTTTTCCTTTCTGTAAATGACTCTCAAGTTGCAGATCATAGTTATTCTTGCAACTCTGTTAACATTTGATTTGGCTTTAGTAATATTCTTTGGAAGATTAAGAGCATTTAGAGAATATTTGTTTATATTAGTACCTGTGTATCTTTTGAATCTTATGCTGAGAATATTGTATCTCCAGCTGTTTTTGGCTTTACAATAAACTTTTAAACTTATTCTTAGTAAGTGGTTCTTTAGAGTGGTTTAAGTTCTTAAATTGATTGATCTAGTAGTGGGTTGCCTTTTACTCAATGACAGGTACCAACGATCCAGTCGACCTGAGCTGGGATCTGGTAAGGTAACAACAGACCAGAAATCCCGCGTTAACAACACCCAGTGCTTAATTTAAGCCAATGGTGGCCGGTCGGGTCCACCAGCACTCATATTTGGCCACCAGCACTTCGGTTTTCCTTATCTGACTCTGACCCAGAGGAAGAGAGAGAGAAAAACAGTGACAAAGAGAGAAAGCAGGGATGAAAAAACCGACAAGAGTGAAATAAAGGAAAGGTGCGTCTAGGTATGGATGAAAGAGGCACAAGGCGAAATCGATTCTTTTCTAAATTAAGCACTGTGACTTATAAACCATAACACGTTAGGTAGGTGGGTTTCATGATCTTATGTGAATACTTGAATTTGTGGTAGTTCTATTAGAGGTTTGGCTCTTTATTCCAGGTGTGTTGTACTTCTTCATGTTTAGGTGTGTTTATAGAGAGTGTACAGCAGTCTTTTTTTACTCCTTTCACTGCCTATTTAGTGTTTTAACTACCTGTGCTGTACCTGTCCTAATGCATGAGAGACTTGTGTGATGTTCCTCTGACCCAATCACCTGCCCTTTACTTATTCTTTGCATTAGGGAAAACTGTGCAGTTTCTGTTCATGTTTTGCATTTGTTGTATTGTGAAGCTCAGTATAAAACTGTACACAAAAAACAAAACAACATGTGTTTTAATGCTTGACGTGAATGAAAGAGTGAACCCTCACAAAATATGTGAGCAGAGTTTACTTTTGTTTTATTTGATTTTGACTACATGAATTTGTTACATTTTAAAGCATACCTTAAAAGTGGTTCCATGTCACGTATAACACGTTCAGACAGTTCTGGCATTTTAGACAACCTCACTTTGCATTCTGTGGCTTTGTAACTATTAAGTATGTGTTAAGGCACAATTTGAAGTCCCATAATGCAACATGCTGCACTATACAGACTAGTGAAATGCACAATAAAAGTTTGTTCCAGACTTTCTGCCATTTTTCTTGAGAGTTAAACAGCCCAGTAGGTGAGATGGCAGAGATAGCTTTTCATAATGTAGACAGGAGCAGCTCACTGCTAATGGACTAACATTAACACTCCTGGGGGGAAAACAGCATGCTAAACAGACATTGTTTCACCGAATTATGTGAACAGCTGAGACACTATGAAAGAACAAAAAGTGCTAACACTACTCTTTCTGAGTGCCTGCCTGTGATAGTGCCAGCACATAGTGCAGCACGTGCTGCATGTGCTATCCCGCGTGGACTGCCACTGCATTTGAATGTATCCCCCTTCCCACTCTGCTACCACTGTTCCTCTTTCTTGCTGCTTCTCTTCTCTTTTAATTGCTCCTCTCTTTCTTCTCTATCATCTTCTGATTATAGTTCTAGCCCGCCGACAGTGAATGCACTGTCGTTTGGCGAGGGTATTATTTACCATAAGGGGCCCCGGAGACAGCCCATTGCTTACCATTTGTTGACTTCTTTGTCACTCTTATTTGCTCCTCCGAATTGGGCAGTGCTTGCTGATACCACTTCCAGATCTAGCGTTTGCAGCAGGGACCAAGTACAGACTAATTTGATTTGATTAGTGTCCTTCTGCTGTCCATCCACTACTCGCTGTGATTTAGGGGCTATTTTCTGTATTCGTTCTGTCTGTGTTGCTTCTTACCCTCTCACTTCCCCTTGTAATTTCCTCGCATCAGATATTTACATAGATGGGGGAAAGATAATTTGCAACATATTGTATTGTGTTATAATTTGATTTCTATAGCCTTCCACTCAACCCTCCCTTGCTTCTTCCACGCATCACATGTTTACTTAGGGCCCGATTCACAAAGGTAAACTTAGACATTTGATCTAAGTTTTGACCAAACGTCTAAGTTTTCCTTTTGTGAACCGGGCCCATGGATTCTAGATTATGATAACTGGAAACATATCGTACTGTATGATAATCTCATTTAATATAGCATTTACTAGCCAGATGAGGCTTTGAGGAGCTATTGGCAATCCAGTGGCAACTCAGGCAACTTTCCATACCACATAATTCCATTCCACTCCATACCATGCTACACAGTGCCACTTCACACAGCACTATGGCACTCCATTCCATACAATGCCTCTCCAAGCCACACAATGCCACTCCATGCCAAACAATGCCACACCATTATACCCAATGCCACTCTATTCCACAGCACACAATGCCACTGAACTTCACTCCATGCAGTGCCACTTCACGCCACATTATGCCACTTCACTTAACTCTATGCCACACAATACCACTTCAGTATATTCCACGGTACACAATGCCGGTTCACTGCACTCCCCTCCATGCCACACAATGCCACTTCCCAAAATTCCTTGTCACACAATGCCACTCCACTCCACACAATGCCTCTCCACTCAACATCACACAATGCCACTCTACTCAACAGAATGCCACTCCACTCACGCTACTCCACTCCACACTACCCAATGCCAACAAACTCCATTCCACACCACACAATGCCACTCCACACAATGGCACTTCATTTCATACAGTGCCACCAGGCCCGTACTGGCCATAGCGGGCACCGGGCAATCCCCCGGAGCGCCGCACGGGTGGGGGCCAGTTTTGGGCCTCTGGGGGCCATTTTTGTTACAGGTATGTTTTTGCAGCATAACTGCAAAATCGGCCCTGTACCAAAATCGGCCGAAACCCGGCCCCGGCAAAGAGCTCGGTGGCACCGAGTGGGGAGGGGGGGCCCAGACGAGCTCTTTGCCAGGGCCGGCTGTGGTTCCCAATCTGGCCCTGAGTGCCACTTCTCTCAATGCACCTCTACTGAATGCCACTACTCTTCACTCAGTGTCACTCAATTCCACTCTACTCAATGCCACTCTATTCCACTCCTCTCTACACAATGCCACTCCACTCCACGCCACACAATGCCACTTCACACCACACAGTTTGTCTCAACTCTATGCCACACACTGTCACTTCACTTCTCGCCACACAATGGCATTCCATGCCACTCTATGCCATACAATGTTACTTTACTCCACTTTATGCCACAACATGCCACTCCACTCTACACTGCACACTGCCACTCCACTCCACTCAATACCACTCCATAATACACAATGTCACTGCACTCAACACAATGTCACTCCTCACCACTCAATGTCACTCCACTCAATGCTACACAATGCCACTCCACCTCACAGAATGCCACTTCACAGAATGCCACTCTACACAATGCCACTCCACACATTGCCACTCCATTCAACTCCTCTCCACTCCTCTCCACACAATTTCCTTTCACTTAACTCCTTGCCAAGGAATGCCCCTTTACTCCATACAATGCCACTCCACATCACACAATGCCATTCCACACAATGCCACTCCACTCCATTCAATGCGACTCCAGTCTACTCCAATCAATATCACCCAACTCCAGTCCACACCACACAATGACACTCCACTCTAAGCCCTACAGACACTCCCCTTCACTCCACTTCACTCAATTCCATGCCATTGCTCTCCACTGAATGCTACTACACTCAATGCCACTCAAATCAGTGCCACTCCACTCTTCTCAATGACCTTCCACTCAATGTGACTCAAGTCTATGCCACACAATGCCACTCCACCCCACACAATTCCACCCCATCCCATGTCACTCCACACTATTCCACTCCACTCCACGCAATGCCACACTACTTCACACAATGTCACTCCACTCCACTGAATGTCGCCCCACTGCACTCCACTCAGTACCCTCCAATCTACTGAATGTACCTCCACTCCACTCAATGCCACTCCACTCCACTCAACCCCATTCATGGTCACCATACTCCACTTAGTGCCACTCCACTCAATGCCACTCCACTTCATTCAGTGCCACTCTACACCATGCCACTCCACACCACCCCACACAATGCCACTCCACTCCACACAATGTCACTCCACTCCACAATACACAATGCAGTCCTCTCGACACAATCCCACTCTACTCCAAATCACACAATGCCACTCCATTCCATGCCACACAATGCTACTCCATTCCATTCCACTGCACTCCAAACAATGCCTCTCTACTTCACACAATGCCACACTAATCCACACCAAACAATGCCACTCCATGCCACACTATGTCATTCCAGTCACGCAACTCCACTCCACTCAATGCCGTTCCACAAAGCCACTCAACTCTAATCCACGCCACACAATGCCACTCCTCTCTAGACCACACAGACACTCCATTTCACTCAATTGCAGTCCACTCCTTGCCACTGCACTCCATTCATTGCTAATCCACTCCACTCAACGCCACTCCACTCATTGCCACTCCATTCTACTCAATGTACTCCATTCAATGCCACTCCACCTCATGCCCACAGTGCCACTACTTGCCACACAATGCCACTCCCCTACATGCCCTTCAGTGTCACACAATGCCAGTCCACTCCACCCCACACAATACCACACCCTCTACTCCACAGGATCCCACCCCATACCACACAATATTTCTCCACTCCATGCCACACAATGTTACTCCACTTCACACAATGGCACTCCACTCCACTGAATGCCACCCTACTCCACTCCACTCAATACCACTCCATTCCACTGGACGCCACTCCACTCCAATGAATGGCACTCCACTGAATGGCACTCATTGCCACTCCACTCCACTTCATACAGTGCTACCCCACGCCACATAATGCCACTCCAGTAACAAGAGAGATCAGAGTGAAACAGGGAAAACCCGGAGCAGACAAAGACTATCATTCAGCCCCAGCTGAAGCCTAATCTGCAATCAGCCATATTTCAACTTGCTTCGGAAACAACAAATGCGTCCTTAGGCTGAAAATATGTTCAGGAAGGGAATTTCATAACCTGGTAGCCACCATGGTAAAAGCATGCTCCCCACAACTAGCTTTCTTACACTGTGGAACCACCACCTTATATCATCCTGCTGATCTCAAAGGCCTCCCATGAGCATACCACTGCAGGGCAGTCCTAATATAGCTCAATACTTGTGAGTGGAGGGCTTTATGCATCAAGCGAAGCACTTTAAAAGATAACCCCTTCTTAACTGGCAGCCAGTTTAGAGATCTCAATCCTTCTCTAACTGAGGAGTGTTTGGGTAGTCTCAGGACCAAGCATACTGCCGCGTTCTGATGATATGAGGCTTATTTAACGAAAGTTGATTAACGTTAAGATACAGGGCATTTATCGTGGAAACCTATGTATATCTCCGACTGTAGAATTGGAAATGGCTAAGGGGAAACATCTCACACTTGACATGATAGAATGAATGAATAACTATGTTCAGTAATCTGTACCTGATGTTCTAATATCGAACTGTCTGCAATTTACACCTGTGATAATTGGAACTTTATTACTAATAAAAAAAACAGTAAAATAAAAAGATACAGGGCATTACAGTATTCTAAGCGAGAGGTGTTAAGTGCAATGTCCACTGACACGCTCATCTCTTTCAGGAGAAGAGGCAGTATTTTCTTCAAAACTCCAATCATTAGGAAGCAAGAACTCACTGTTCTATTAAACTGGGTATCGAATGTCAAGGTGTTATCAAAAATCACACACAGGTTTATGGCTGCAGCCACTTGAACAGATAACGTACAACAACTTTCTGGCAACCAGCCGTGAGTCCAGATGGAACTGCCAAATCCAAACCCCACAATCTCAGTTTTATTCCCATTCATTTTGAGTCAAGGCAGTTCTCTTGCATCCACCTGGTGATCTCCTGCATACAAGCACATCGGTGATGGAAACAGTGATCTGGGTGTCATCCGCATATGATACCTTGAAACCGAAGGAGTGTACCAGTTTCACTAGGGGTGCAACATACAAGTTAAATAGATTAGGACTTAGGGATGATCCTTGTGGGACCTTCATAAAACTCCTCAAGACTTGGCTTTTCGAGCAGTAGCAGCGTTCCCCACCCCAGCACCTTGAGACCCTCACGGGTGAGTAGTGCGTTTTACAAATGATATGATTGATTGATTGATTGATTGACCCCACTAGGAATCTGAAAGGTGCAGCTCTGAAATCTCCGCAACTGACTGTGCTCATGCAATCACATGGGAAGGACTCCAACAACTTAATGGTTACGTCCTCCAGGCCTGCCTGCTGCAGCCTTTGCACCAACAAAGATGGAGATATGATGTCAAAAGCTTCTGACATGTCTAGCAACACAAGGATAGCCGCATCTTCCTGATCTACTGACCTGCTGATAAAATCCACAAAAGCAATAAGCATCGATTCGGTGCTATGATTTTTTCTAAACTCATTCTGCGAAGTGTCCATGATTCTTGATCAAGGAGATATTTGGCTAACTCCTTGTTTATATGCTTCTCTAACATCTTAGCAGGAGCAGGCAACAAAGTGATTGTGCCAAGATTCTCAGATGGCAGGGGTCACCATCAGGCTTCGTCTTCATAGAGATGACTACTGCCTCCTTCTAGTCCTGTGGGTACACCCCGTCTCCAGGACCTCAGAGTAGATCTGCTCCAAAACTTCAGCCATAAGGTCTGGAAGCAACTGCAATTTCTGGGGGGACATGGGTCATCCAGAGAGCCCAGTGTGATACCAGCTTACAGGGTCTAGTTCTTAGGTGCAGATAGCAGGGAGGACCTGGCCAGACAACTGGGATTGATTCATTCTAAAGCCTTTCCTTCCTCACCGTAAAGCAACTCAGTCCCAGAGTTAACAGGACCATCGTCATGGGCTATGAGGTCTGCATGCATTTTCATGATTTTTTTCCTTAAAGAACTCTACTACGTTATCAAAATAAGTTTGTCGAGTGTCACTCAACTCCATACCACACAATGCCACTCCACGCCACACTTCATAATGCCACATCATTCCACACCTCACAATGCCCCTCTACTCCACACAATGCCACTCCACACCACAAAAGGCCACTCCATTCCAGGGTCCCAATGCCACTCCACGCCATACAGTGTCAATCCACTTAATGCCACATAATGTGGCTTCAGTACACTCCACTCCATACAATGCCATTACTCTCCACTGAAAATACTACTCCACTCCACTCAACACAATACCATTTCACTCCACTCAATGCCACTCCAATCCACTTCACTCAATGTTACTCCCCTCAATGCAACACAATGCAATGCCAAACAGTGCCACTCCACTCAATCCCACTTCACTCCACGCCACACAATTCTAATCCATGCCACTCTAATCTGTCACTCATTCTCCTGTTACAAGTGAACTCTTCTCTGTCATCTTCTCTCTCTTTCCCTTCATACATGAATACGTTGGTCCTTTTTCTTTCGCATCCCCTATTGCTCCCTTTGTTCACCAACTCGAGGGTCTGCAGTCTGTCCCCACAATGGTCTGTGTGTTTTAATAAGGGTTTGAGTGTTTGGCTTTTAAGTGTTGTGGGTATACCTATAAACATAGCTATATAAACATAGACATATTTCTCAATCACTCTCCTTTATTGTGCACAGGGAAAACAACAGCCCCATATTTGTGTAAACATAGCTCCATTCCTTAGCTCAGGTATTTGGAGAGATAAATCCTGTATATTCCGTTCACATTACTCAGCGATTGTGGGCGGTCTTATCCCAGAACGAACCAGGAGAGTAATAGCAAGGTCTGTGTGATTTATCAACACAGGCAAGCACTTTTGTTATAAAATAAGACAAATTGCAGATACGTACCTGCCGCTAGATCTTATGATGGAATGGGGAGATCTGCAAATGATAAAACATGAGAACAAATACATTTTTAAGGCAGCGCTTCCCTACTTGCATTTCATTTGCAGCACTTTGAATCCCCAGAGTAGCACTCGTTTGTTAACACCTCAGCTGTATGAGGAGGCTCGTTTTTCTCCTGTGTTGCACCATTCTCCTCTTTACATGTGTTATTAAAAAAGAATTACGTTTGAACTTTCCCCTTCTTGTCGTGGTTTTCAAGTGCTGTATTGTAAATATAAAATAAGGGGCTTTAGGATAACTGGGCTGGGTGGCCATGCAATGAGGGACATATTTAATGGAAGGTAATGTGCTGTGAAAAGGCAACCACATGGAAACTTTGAAAATTGCATTTATATAGCGCTTTCTATACCAGCCGAGGTGTTGAAACGCTTTACAGTGAATAGCACGCTACTTGGGAGCCCAAAGTTAGTGGTCAATCCATTGGTTATTGGAATTTGTCTTGTTCTCTCAAGGGAACTCTTCCATGTATTTTCTCCAGTTTCTTTGCTGTTCATTAATGACTTAGGTGTGATCATTAGAAGGGGTTATGTGAGAGGCAAACGGCTGATGAAAGGAATTTCAGGTATATGGGTTCAAAGAAAGTGAGATTAGGACAGGTATGTGATTTAGAATAGTCTGTATACACAAGATGTATGCAGACGGTAGAAGGTAGACGCAGTGTCTCAGGAACTTAGCATGCCGGTACGCATGTGGGGCTGGAGGATTGGAACTCGATGGCGCACAGTGCGTCAACGCAAGAAGAGAGCAGAAATGCTCCATATCTTCCTTAATATGGAGCATTCTGCTCTCTCCCTTTCAACCAACGCAGCAAAGCAACTTGACAAGCAAATGCTTTTTTTGGTAAAAGCGCCCCAAACCGCGCTTTCACTTTAATAGCGGCCACAGACCTTTCTTTAGACACGGTTCATCTAAAGAAAGGGGCGTGGCCTCTATTCATGAGAAAGCACAGCATGGGCGCTTGAAGACTAAAAGCATTTGCAATGCAATAGGTTTTGCATTTAAAAAAAATGTGACCTATTGGTAAATGACAATGCCTTTTATTATTGCAGGTTTTTTTAAAAACACAAATAAAAGGCATTGTCATTTACCAAACCAATAGCTCACAATTTCGCAATTACGAGACCTATTGCATTGCAAATGCTTGATTGCATACCATGCAGTCTTTGGATGTAAACTTGTAGAAAAAAACCACATTTTAAATTGTACTGCAAAGGACTGTGGTTTTTAACAGTCTTTCCAGAGAGATTTTAACTTTCAAGAGGTGGCATCTACTTGCCTCGCCGCAAAAAGCAAACCCTGTGCTTGTTGACAATCCTTTACAAGCGACCGTCAATCGCTGACTTTCAGGCATATGTCAGTACCCGGAATTACCATTTGACTTTGACAACATCATTGAGCAAGTTATTGTGCACTTCACCTCACCGTAGGTGTGATATAAATACTTGCAAACACAGAAAGGACATCCCTGTGCACCTACTTCAGCAGTACATTAAATACTATGAAGTATTTTTACAAGTTATGCATACAAATCATGTTACACCATACAGAATACACATATAAACTTGTCATGTAAAAACTTACCAACCTAATATACAAGAAGGCAGCGAATAATGATGCATCAATCATGATTAGTAAATTCTGTGCATAGCTTATGCGACCCATTCATTACCTGATAGGGAAGGGCATGGGGAAGTGCAGTCCACTGCCCTACACCCTGAGGAGCACAGGACTGCACAGACCAGACACCACAGTCCGTAGAATGAATGTGTCTTGTAGTCACATCATGACATTCCCACATTCACATATTGGAGCACACCTGGCCATACAATCTACAACGTTCCTGCTGCGGCTGCGCTGTGGCTGCTTCCCTGCATATGGGCCTCTTGTGCAGTTCCTAATGTAAGTATGGGTCTGTTGTGCCTGTGTGTGTGTGTATGCTTTATGCATACATGCTTGTATGTGTTGTAACAGAGAATGGCTACTAAATAACTACACATGTTAACATACGCTATGTAGTGTATGTGTACATAGATCTATATACACATTCAAGAGACACGAATCATGATTTTGAGACCAGCAATGCCATGTGCAGACTCCGTGTCTTGTTTTATACATCCATCAATCTTTCCATCTAACACCCACCAGTCACATAAAATTATGTGTCTTAACCTGCAATAATTAATTGCTCTGCTGCCGTTATTTGTGTCCTTACAAGAGTTCGTGTTTATGGCAATGCATAGGGTTGCAAAAATGCAAATAAGAAATATGTGAATGGCAACGTTGTTTAGGATAAACATGACGGTGATGTCACCAGTATTTAGAGGATGGCCCCACTTTTGTATTGGTCTTTTTCACTTGTCCGGACACAGCTGTAGTTTCTGCCTGCGGTACAAAATGGGGTGGTGATGGACGGAGCATCTGAACCAATCAAACACTCACCCTCAGTCAACAGATCTGGGTTTAATCCCTCACCGTTCTTTAGCCCACTCTGCCACCCCAGTTCAGACATGGCCATATGCAAATCCGTCTGACCCTGTGCCTCATGGGAACAGTCCAGCCCGAACTGCCAAGCCATGCCTTCCCTGGACCGGAAACAAGCTTCCTAGGACCGGTTTCTGGCATGTCAGCCCTCTTCAGCCAGGCTTGCTTGAAACCAGTGGCAAAGTGAGCAAGGGACTCACGTTTGAGCATACCCTGCCACACTTATGGCGAACAAAGCGGTACAAAACATGTACTACAGTTCTATGCCATGTTTTGATGAGAAATGAAAGGCACAATACTAACTCGTTTGGCATGGAGCTTCTCTCCTCAGAATACTGGAGTCAATTACTGTACACACAAGACAAGGCAGACTGAGCATGGGAGGCTGAGAGTTTCTTAGATCCTCAGACATGAGTAACTGAGTCAGTGTCAGGAGGGATTTGGAAAAAAGGGAGATGGGCAACATAAGGGAATTAGACATCATACAGCTTGTTTTTCAAAACTGAAGAATGCTCTGCGATCGTGTTTCTCAGAATGCAGATCTACAAAACATGAAGTTAGATACACTGCAGAAAAATTATATGAAGAGAAGGGGTGGGGCTTTAGTTAGGTTTGCTCCGAGGTGTAATCAATTACAAACTTAATTAACATTTTAAAAAGCCTTGCGTGACCAACTCTCAGAACAAAAGAGAGAGACAGCTGGTACATATGATGATGAGACACACAGCCTGATTCATGAAAACCGGAATCTGCGATTTCCCAATTGCGATTAACTGCGAATCCCAATTTAGAAATCGCAGATCGGTATTCATGATTTTTTCCGATTAAAAAATGCGAATCGCACGCGGCCGCAAAAAGCGTTAGCGAGTGTCGAAAATTGCAGATTAATGGCTATTTTCGGCAACATCCGTGTAGGAATTGCGATATCGCAAATAGCGATATCGCTAATAGCGAAATCGCAAATACGCAGGATCGGGAAAACGGGAAGTCGCTTTTCGAGCACAGTGATGACATCACAACCAGGAAGCAGCCAGTTCCCACCCCCATTCAGCACAGTGAGGCAGACCTCGAGGCAGCAACTGAGTCAGCTCCTGCAAGGACACCTGCAAACTTGGAATACCGCACCCAATCTCACTGCAGCAATGGCAGAGGAGGCTGTGCCAGGGCCCAGCAACACCGGGCGCAAGAGAAAACTGAAGTTCTCTGAACAGGAGTTGGAGCACCTCATCGAAGGGGTGGTAGAGAACCACTCTAAACTGTTTGGGAAAGAGTCAAGGAGGGTGCCTGAGCAGGAGAAGCGGAGAATATGGGTCGGGATAGCGGCCACAGTGAACTCCGTGGGCGTGGCAGACAGGTCACTTGATGAACTAAAGAAGAGGTGGTACGACCTCCGAGGTCGTGCCAAGGAGAGGGTTGCCGAGAGGCTGGGAGAGTCCCTGGCCACTGGAGGGGGAGGACCTACAGTCCCTCCAAACACCGCCATGGAGGACCGCGTCGAGGACACGTTGGAGTCCGAGGCGTGCATTGGGGTCATCAGATTGGACTCATCCCGTCCCACCCAAGAGAGCCATGGTAAGTGGCATGCGACTGCGACCCTGACCCCTATGAATGGCCATTACCCTATAGCCTCCCATAATGTTCCAAAGTCATGCCATCGGTGCACATTAGGTAATGCCCTAAAGCATTGTGGGACATGTAGTGTGGCCACAATGTACAAGTACCCGAATGCAGCCAGACAGGTTCCAAAGTACGCAATGCCACAGCCAGTCAGGGAATGTCATCCAGCATGCATGTAGCAACTGCACGTGTGACAGATACATGCAACTAATGGACGTCCACTTCCCCTCACAGGTGGCGCAGACAGCAGCGACAGTGACAGGCTGCTTATCGATGAGCAACCACAGGATGCGGAGGAGGTGCCGTCACAAACACATCCAGCACCAACAGGCGCTGCACCTACCCCTGCAGCCAGGCCCACAGCATCAGCGCCAGCACCAACAGGTGCAGCACCTACCCCTGCAGCCAGGCCCACAGCATCAGCGCCAGCACCAACAGGCGCAGCACCTACCCCTGCAGCCAGGCCCACAGCATCAGCGCCAGCACCAACAGGCGCTGCACCAACCCCTGCAGCCAGGCCCACAGCATCAGCGCCAGCACCAACAGGCGCTGCACCAACCCCTGCAGCCAGGCCCGCAGCAGCTGGAGCCTCCACATCTGCTCCAGCGACAGCGGTGACACAGTGCCCACCCACTGCAGCCAGCAGAGCAGGCATGGCAGGGCTCGCCTGCAGAACAATGCACGCAGCGGCAGGAGGGGGATGGAAGTGCGATTGCCGAGCATGAGCATAGAGCGTAGAATGCTACGCATTCACCAGATGCAGGCACGCCGGCAAGGGGCCATACAGATGCAGCTGCATAATATTGGCCGCAATGTGGCAGGTGTGGGGGAGAGGATGGACCGCATGACGGCAGCCATGGCAGGTGTGGGGGAGAGGATGGACCGCATGACGGCAGCCATGGAGGCCAACACTGCTGCGCTAATATCAAAGCGCAACACCGGGCGCCGCCACCACCGGCAGCTACTGACGCGGCTGCCGTCATACACCAGGTCTAACTACGTGATCGGCAATGCGACATACCAGCTATCACGACGGTCCCTGGTGCAGCAGCAGCTAATCCAATGCTGCGAGGATGTGGCCAGAGTATTAGAGCACTTCACCACTGCCGTTATGGTACTCCAGCCCCCTGTACCTGGCAATGTCGGGGGGGACGATGCCAGCGAGGGCACCTCAAGTGTGAGCAGCCAGTCTGCCTCACAGGTAGCGGTGTTACGACGTAGCACCAGGCCCACTGCAGGGTCACGTGCGGTGGCAGAGGAGGAGCCGGAGAGGCGCTTGGGTGATTCGCGCCGGAGGCGCACCTGACTAACATGTACTTTTACAGGCACAGGCTGACACTAAAAGCCTGCCCTGTGTTTTGGACACAGCAGTATGGGGCAATAATGATTGCATAGGAAGGATGGCAACTTGCACTATTATTGTGAATCAAACAATAATATTTATTCTTGCATCATACATTGGCGTCCTGTCATTATTTCCATTTGCATGCAATTGTGATTTGTTGGGTGAGGGGAGTGGGTGCACTAGAAACTGTTCATTGTGATGTGGTTGCGGCGTCTGTGGCCTTCAGCTGGGTTCTCCCCGCGTGCATGACGCCCATGTGCAGGTGGCCGGTCGTCCCCTTCCGACTCACTGCCAGAGATGTCTACAGGTATCCTGCGCTTGGTAGCAATGTTGTGTAGTATTGCACAGACAGCCACAATGTGGCAGCACACATCAGGACTGTAGTACATGGCCCCACCTGTCTTGTGCAGTATGCGGAATCTGCTCTTCAGTAGCCCAAAAGTCCTTTCAATGCAATTCCTTGTCCGTATGTGTGCAACATTGTAACGCCGTTGCTGTGGTGTAGCAGGGTTGAGGTATGGGGTGAGGAGGTATTCACGGAGGGCGTAGCCACTGTCACCTGAATGAGAGGAGCAGAGGGTGAGTGCCTGTGCAGCGCAGCTACTTCATCGCAATGTGACATTGTGGACAAAGTGTACTTACCAAGTAGGTGTCCTTCCCCAAAGTCTCCCCTGGCCAGTCGTGTGTGGAGGCCGCTGTGCCGGAATATGAATGAGTCATGGGTACTCCCTGGGTACTGTGCCACTATGTCCGTGATGTATGTCTTAGCATTGCAGACCATCTGGATGTTGAGGGAGTGGTAGGACTTGCGATTGCGGTACATGTACTCCGTTGCAGCTGGTGGGCAGATGGCGATGTGGGTACAGTCAATGCATCCTATCACATGTGGGAAATGGGCAACATTGTAGAATTGTAGCTTGGTCGAATCCAAATCCTGTTGGCTGGTGGGAAATGTGATGTGTTGGTGTAGCTGGGTCAGCATTGCGTCAAGGAAACTCCTTAGGCAGCGGGACATGGTGGGCTGGGATATCCCCCCAGCAACCGCTACTATCCCCTGGAAGCTCCCAGAGGCCAGGAGGTGCAGGCTACACAATACCTGGACATGTGTAGGCACGGCATTGGTCCGCCTTGTTGGGTGCTGCATCAGGGGGTCAAGGTCCTGTATTAGCTGGATTATCATTTCCCCATTCAGGCGGTACTTTGCATATATTTGCTCTCTGGTTTGGCCCAGCAGGGTGACCCGCTGGCGGAATATCCTGTCCTGGATTCTGCGTCTCCTCCGTGCTGCTCGCTGTAGCCTTCGCCGCCTGACCACCATGTACATTCCTGGCATTGTGAGACTCCAAATGCTGCTGCTGATTCTCCTTCTGTGTGTTTGGTCAGGCCTGCACCTGTTACTGATTGGCCAACGGTTTTTCCCCAAAAAATGTCAATGGCTTTTATGGTTACCACCTGCTTTGGGTTGTCCTTAATTTGCGCCTTGCAAACAGCGATTTTGGTTTTTTTCGCTATTTGCGAATTTTCATGATTACCGATTGCGATTGTATAGCGAATTCGCAATTTTTTTCGCAGTATCCGTGGTTTGTCACATTTTCCGATTCGCTAATGCTCTCCTGCCGGGATTCTGCGAATCTATTTGCGGATTCGCTATTATGTGTTTGCGACTTCGCTATTGTCGTGGTGAATGCCGATTGGGGAAGTTGCGCTCGCAATAGCATTTTCGCAGCTATTGCGAGCGCAATTTTGCTTGATGAATCAGGCGGACAGTCCTGTATGTTACTCTGAAATACTTCTGAGTGTTTCAAAAAGTGTTCCTAGCTCTGAAATCAGAATTTCTCTCCAGAGTCACTAGCCCCACTATGGCATATGGTCCAGATTCAGCCCAGTAAAGCCTTTTTGCCTATTGAACTTCCCTTCTGCAGCTGGAGACAGAGGAGCGTGACTGCCAGAGAGAACAAGCATTTGCAATGCAATAGGTCTCGCATTTGGGAGAATTTGAGCTATTGGCATTGCAAAGGGCAGTGCCTTTTATTTACGTTCTGGTTTTTAAAGCATAAATAAAAGGCATTGTCAATTTCAATGCCAATAGCTTAAACTCTCGCAAATGCGAGACCTATTGCATTGCAAAAAAAGTTTTAAGTAGATGGGGAAGTAATGGTGGCGGATACAACACAGGGGCTTGGGTGGGGGCGCCAACACGGGAGGAATGGGTTTGGGGCAGCAGTACAGAGGGCATGGGTTGGGGAAAGCAGAAGACAGAAACAGCACAGAGTGGGGAGCCAATGGGTGTTTACAGAGCAAAGTGGAGTATGTGGTGGGAAAGCAGATGGGAAGATGGTAATCAGAGGGATGGGGAACCACACAAGGGTGAGCAGGACGGAGAGAAGTACATGGGTGGCAGACAGCAGGTGGAGAGAAGTACACTTACGGTCTGAAACAACTTGGCCTAACCTAGCCAAGACCACAGATTGCAAGGAATCATTCGTACCGTGAGTCTGTCAGCATCACGGTCAGCACTTCAGTGAAGGCTGTGCACTTTTCGGCGAAGGACTGGGAGCCCTGTGAAGAGAGACTCTTGTGTTCGATGAGGACTGGTAAGTGCTGTAGATAAGGCGGTGAGAGGTTGTAAAGGCCACAGTGGCAGCTGTGAGGACCATACAGGTGCCACTGAGGATTGGGTACAAGGACGTTTCTGACAGACAGAATTATTTGAAGCTTTTGTTAAGTAGTAAGGGTATGAATGAATGTCTTGTGGAAAGAGGAACAAGAGTGGTTTCTGACTTCACTGCAGAAAATTATTTCATTGCACATGACACTGCAGGAGGAAGAGACTCTCGGGAGGAGACCGATGTACTTTCTCATATCAACAGGCCAAGGAGCAATCCTACCAGGCCAGCCCCAGGATCCGTTCAGAGGCCTGTGTACAGCCATGAACCCAGGCAGGCACGTGGCAAGCTATAAATAGATTCTACTACAGAGGAGGTGACCTCATCTTTGGTCAGAGGAGGCGCATGAAATATTCATTTAATCACAGTGAATTACCTCTAAAATGTACCCAGTGTAGCAATACATCGTTGAAGCATTTTTAATTTACAAAAACATAGCACAGTTCTTAAGGACCAACATACATCACTCCAAATACAGTCTGGCCTAACTTTAGCAATTTAAATGGTGTGCAAAAGCCTGCAACTAGAAAATTCGAAGCCAAGAGAAACTAGGCCAGAGACAGACGTTTAAATAAAAAGACAAAACCAGATTCAGCCTGGATTATAAATCACTGCTGCATTAATCGGAACTCCCCATTCAACCCGTCCCACCAAAAACAGCATTCTTTATTAAAAAGAATCCCCAACTTCCTCGAAGCACCCAACTGCCACTTAGGCACAGGTAAATTCCGTTGTCACCCTCCTACACCAAAACCACCGACAAACCCCCCACAAACAGACACACATCCACTTTTCATTAACAAATGTGGTGAAACCCTTCCTCTTACCAAAAGCAACATCCAAAGAACATCAGCGGCAGGCTAGCAAACAGAAAGCACTGGCAGACACATATCTACAGCTAAATATTTCACAGGGCGCACTAGGAATCAGGTAAACACAAGCCCGAACCATTAAATGCGGTCCTTTATTCCCAAAAAGGGGCAATCACTCATCAAACACCCCAAATGTGTTTTCGCTTTTAGTAGGCCAGAAGATTCATGGGGAAAACAGGATATTAAAAATAAATAAACAAGTGTGTTATAAAGAAAGATTTCTCTAAAAATATAAATTCACACTTACATAGCACTAAACGTGCTAGCGCGAGCCTCCGCACAGCGTGATTAGTGGTGCTCAGTACTACAATCCCATCCCTTTTCTCTAGCATATCTAGCGCCTACTTACTCTACTCGTGACGTCTTGAGATGTGGTGGCAGTGTCCCTCGGCACGTCACTTTCAGTGCAGGCCTATGCTACAGCTACATTAACAGACCTTTCACACCGGAGGTGATCCATTAGCGGCAATTCCATCTATAAGAGTACCGGTTTTTGATGTGTCCTGCTTCGTTTACTTGCCTTTAAACTTGGTAAGCTGGGGTATCTGCTACCGTTTAATCAAACGAGTTAACATGAAGCCAGACAGACAGAATTGGCGCCTGGTGCCGTTCTGTACATTGTCCGCGACACACCTACACCACCCGGACGCAGACGTCACTGATGCTCAGAAAACCTCAAAAGCACTCAGTGAACAGCACTTCCCACACTGCATTTCCAGCAGCTCATTGCCTCCGCAGGTAAACTGCATGCAAAGCCAGAGATGCAAACACACACTCAACAAGCACGGAATCGAAACCAGTGGTGCGTGCGCACCACAGAGGAGCGGGGGTGAGGGAGCGGGGCAGCAAAGTGTATGCGCGCTAATTAGAAACACATGTTTTATTAGGTCTCAGATGCCGTTGCTGCGCGTAACAGACACTAATGGGACATGGGCGGTTACATTTTTAAAGAAGCTGGGACATGCACAGGTCTTTCACTAATGGCGTGCTGCATTTTTTACAAAACGATTCAGAAAAGGGGGTGGTGATGGACAGAGCATCTGAATTAAGCAGAACACTCCTACCCAGTCAAAAGATCAGGGCTTGATCCATCACCGTTTTTTAGCTCACTGCACCATCCCAGTTCAGAACCTGGCTACATGCAAATTAGTCTGTCCCTGGCCCAGTGCATCATGGGAACAGGGCAGACCAAACTACCAAGCCAATTCTTTACTGGAAAGGAAACAAGCTTCCGGAGACCGGTTTCTGGCTTAATTCTGTCCATCACCACCCCCTTTATGAATCGTTTTGGCCACCACAAGTGTGGAAGGGTATGCTCAGATGTGAGTCCCTTGCTCACTGCACCATCAGGATTCAAGCAAGCCGGGCCAAAGATGGCTGTAATGCCAGAAACCGGTCCCCGGAAGCTTGTTTCCTTTCCAGTAAAGAATTGGCTTGGTAGTTTGGTCTGCCCTGTTTCCATGATGCACTGGGCCAGAGTCAGACTAATTTGCATGTAGCCAGGTTCTGAGCTGGGATGGTGCAGTTAGCTAAAAAACGGTGATGGATCAAGCCCTGATCTTTTGACTGGGTAGGAGTGTTCTGCTTAATTCAGATACTCTGTCCATCACCACCCCCTTTATGAATCGTTTTGGCCACCACAAGTGTGGAAGGGTATGCTCAGATGTGAGTCCCTTGCTCACTGCACCATCAGGATTCAAGCAAGCCGGGCCGAAGACGGCTGTAATGCCAGAAACCGGTCCCCGGAAGCTTGTTTCCTTTCCAGTAAAGAATTGGCTTGGTAGTTTGGTCTGCCCTGTTCCCATGATGCACTGGGCCAGGGTCAGACTAATTTGCATGTAGCCAGGTTCTGAGCTGGGATGGTGCAGTGAGCTAAAAAACGGTGATGGATCAAGCCCTGATCTTTTGACTGGGTAGGAGTGTTCTGCTTAATTCAGATACTCTGTCCATCACCACCCCCTTTATGAATCGTTTAGGCCACCACAAGTGTGGAAGGGTATGCTCAGATGTGAGTCCCTTGCTCACTGCACCATCAGGATTCAAGCAAGCCGGGCCGAAGACGGCTGTAATGCCAGAAACCGGTCCCCGGAAGCTTGTTTCCTTTCCAGTAAAGAATTGGCTTGGTAGTTTGGTCTGCCCTGTTCCCATGATGCACTGGGCCAGGGTCAGACTAATTTGCATGTAGCCAGGTTCTGAGCTGGGATGGTGCAGTGAGCTTAAAAACGGTGATGTATCAAGCCCTGATCTTTTGACTGGGTAGGAGTGTTCTGCTTAATTCAGATACTCTGTCCATCACCACCCCCTTTATGAATCGCATTTTTTACAAAGACGCACTCAAAAGCCAATAGCAGCTGTCGAAAACAAAAGCACATGCACAAGCGTGTGGTCAGCTTTCAGAAGCCCCTACATGAGGTCTCTCCCTTCGCGAGCAATGCTGCGCACTGCAACGCTAGGCGCAAGACCTAAAAAACACAGTAGGCCAGTTCTCACTGGACACTTTCATAGCCTTTCGATGATAAATGTTTTGCCTGTGTCCATGGAGTGAAGAAGGACAAGGAAGTTGAAGCTGCTGCATTGGAATCCAAGTAGTCAAATGCATCTTAGTGAATGAATGAATTAATTAATTACACTAATGGTATAGCGCAAACAGCTACTCAAAACTGAGTGTCCTGTCGCTGCCACAAGCAGGAAAAGGGAAGAGAGGGAAATAAAGGAGAGATGGTATTATTGGTTGAACAACTAGGTTTTTAGAAATTTGCTGATGGCAGGTTCAGTTTCTATGCTCCTGAGCTGAAGAGGGAAGTGGTTCTAGATGTTGGCAGTACATACTAGGAAGGAGGTCCCTCCACTTCTAGTTGTGTTTAAGTGGGGGATTGCTACGAGGTGACCCTTACTGCAACATAGATTTCTCCTAGGCTGGTACTCAATGATTCTTTTGTGCAGAGAGCTTGGGCTGGCATTGTGCAGGTCCCGGTGTGCTAAAGTGAGTGTTTAAAGGTGATCCTTTTACGGACTGGGAGCCTGTGCAGTTTGATGAGGAAGAGTGACGTGGGGATGCCTTTTTGCAAGCTGAAGAGAAGGCATGCTGCCTTGTTTTGGACCACTTGCAGTCTCTAGATTGGGTATGTGGGTAGACCCAGGTACAAAATGTTCACTTAGTCCTGCCTGAAGTCAATCGTGGCTACAGTTTTGTGGGCCTCCCAAGGGAGAAGGGGAAGGCATTTCCTGAGAGCCTTGAGTATTCATGTACAGTTTTTGGCGACGGAGTGGATCTAGGTCTTGAAAGATAGGTCATTGTTAAAGGTGACTCCCAGGTTCCCGGCTTCCAAAGTGGGCGGAGGGGGTGTAGGTCCGTCCTTGGGCCAGAAGCTGGCCCAACAAGGATTAGGGTTAGACAGTATGATTTCTGTTTTATCAGAGTTGCATTGTATTTGGCTTTCTTTTGGCCAACCTAAGATTGCTCTCATGCACTTTGAGAAGGATTCCTTGCAAGTGTCTGAGTTGCCCTCATAGGAGAAGACCAGCTGCGTGTTGTTGGCATAAGAGACTATTGTACTGCCTAACGACTCTACCAGGGTGGCCAGTGGAGACATATACATATTAAATAATGTTGGACTGAGTGAGGAGCCCTGGGGCACCCCACATTTTAAAAGTTTGACCTTGGAGAAGTGAGGCTTCATCTAGACTAATTGTTCTCCCTCAGAGAGGAACGAGGTCAGCCAATCTAATGCCACTTCCCTGACACCACAGTTTGATAGGCATTAGAGAAGGCTATCACGGGGGACTGTATCAAAAGTCGCTGACAGGTCTAACATGATGAGGGTGGCATCTTTTATGAGATCCAGGGAATATTTATGGGACTCATAAACTTCCAGCAATGCTATTTCGGTGCTGTGTCGTGATCGAAAACCTAATTGGGAGGAGTGCAGAAGGTGCTTGGATTCTAGGAATCATGAGAGTTGTTTGTTTACTGTGGACTCTAGAATTATGTGGCTGCTGGGAGAAGGGATATGGGTCTGAAGTTAGAGTCTTACTGTCTACTACAAGTTGCTTCAGTAGCTGGATCACACTGGCTTGTTTCCATGTCAGCAGGACCTAGGCTGTTTGAAGGGAGGCGTTTAAACACCTTAGCACAGACAGCACCAATGACCACTGTTATTTGTCTCATTATATGTGGGGGACACGGGTCTAATGGTGAGACAGATTTGCATGATAGAAAGAGGCTTTTAAGTTCTCCTTCATTGGGAGGTGTGAAAGACATCAGTAAGTTGGAAGTGGAAGGTTCAGTGGACTCGGGGGAGCAGACAAAGGTGTGCAATATTGAAGGAACTCAAAGGTTAGTTTGTATTTTGATCATTTTATTTTCAAAAAAGTTGGTTAACTCCTGGCCTATGTTTAGGATAAGTGTTCCTGGTGCGTCCTTTGGCATCCATGAAGCACGAAACAATGTCAAAGATTCCCTTCTGCAAGTTTTCATTATCAGCTATTTTTAGCTTGTAGAAGCTAGAGAGGGCTTTTTATGTTGTTGTGATAGTTTCTGAGGATTGTTTTGTAGATTGTTTTATCTGTATCCTGGTAGTCTCTTCTCCAGTTTCTTTCAAGTTTTTTTTACATTTTTTTCTTTCTTTGCCTAATTCCAACGAGAACCAGGATGCTGAGTGGGAAGATCTCAGCTTCATGGCAGTGGAGATTTGTATGGGGACAATACAGTTTGCACCATCCGAGAGCCATTGATTGACTAAGGCTGCATCCCCATTGACGTTGCCCGATAGGGTGGGTACCAAGAGATTTAGGGTTCCCTTTAGCCCAGACATATTGGCTTTATTCCATGGCCTTATGCAGGAGCCTGAGGAATTAAGGTGCTTGTCAACCTTTGTTTTAGAAGAAACAAAGGAAAACTTCAGTAAGAGATGGCCAGCCCAGGAGACTTCTGCAGGTGTCTCTAAGGCAATTGGTAAGTTTGACAGTATTAGATCAATGGTATGCCCTGCCCTGTAAGTGGGGCCCGAGGGAATCAGTGCAAGGCTGAGCGCTAGATCGGCATCTAGAAATGCTATGGTCATTTTGTCTTCTGAATTTTCCAGGTGGACACTAAGGTCACCAAGGATAGTGAAGTTAGAGTACTTTATGACTGAGGGGGCAAGGACTGATTCTAGTGAATCGATGAATTAATCAGCATAGCTCTAGGGGCGATAGAGAAGAATGCAGAAGAAAGAGGACTGTGCAGCGAGGGGCAGGCAGAAGCCTAGCACTTCAACACCCATTATGAATTCTATCGGAAAAGTAGAGTAGTGTATGTGTTTTTTAAAGACGATAACTACCCCACCTCCTGTTTTCCCTATCATGCATTGTAAATCGATGCAAATGTTTCTGGCAAAGCTAGTTCTATGTCTGGGGGAAGTCTTTGTTCATCGAAGTCTCTGACATGAAGAATACTTCATATTCAGGGTCTCATATAAAATCTAGGTTTAACGTAGGGCAGTGCCGCAAGCCTGTCAGCTTTGTTGCCCTACGTCAAAGAAAAGGGCATGAATGTGCTGTATCTTTTAGATAGGTGCATTCCTGTCCTTTCCCCTATTCAGGCAGACAAATGTTGCTATGCATCAACACAGGCACCCTTGCACCATGCATTTTAGGGGTGATTGTTTTTGTGCAGGAAGGGACACCTACCTTCACAAAAACAATCAATGGAGGCTATTTCCTCTTTATATGTGTGCTGCAGAATCCAGCATACATAGAATGAGGAAAAACAAGGATAATGTTACTTCTCCACATTGCACCTCCCCTACGCCACCACTGGGGAGGCGTAGGCTTTTGACACATTCCCAGGTTTACAAAATCTTGTAAATCTGGGAATGTGTTGAATGCAATGGGTGTTACGTATGAGCACCCACAGTAACGCCCATGACATGCCTTCCTATGCCAGGTTGAGGCAACGCAGTGACGTGCGCTGCGTTGCCACTGCGCATATCTACAAGGCAATGAAAAGCAATGCAGGGTGGCTTTACGTCGCCTTCTAGATATTGCTTTGCAGTGTGCGCTGCCGGACCGCCACTAAAAGTGATGTCCCGGTGGCACAAGGGCCTTGTAAATGAGATCCTCAGAGACAAAAAGCAGATTGTAAATGTCAGGAACGTGTTTTTGTTGAGAAAGGCGGCTCTCAAGAAATTCTGAGCACTTGTAATGGCTTTGATGTTCTTAACACCAGTGTGTTGAAAATTTAGACAGGTTTGCAATGGGCGCATTAGGTTGGGCCTATCATCGAGGATAGGGTAGACTTACAGGAGAGGGTGTTAAGCTTCTTGGGTGCCTCTAATGTGTAGCAGAGGTTGGTGTCTGGAGTAAAACTAGCATAGTGTCTGCCGCTGGACACAGATGGAATGTGGTGGGGGCAGTTGGGCGTCCTTTTGCGCACCAGCGCTGTGCCCGCTGCGTGTGTCCACTGCACGGCCATGCTGCGGCCATGATTGCATGTACAGAGCTCATTAAGTTAAGCTTCTGCACCTGCTGCCTGGTTTCAGCCACTAGAGACCTGCCTCCCCCAAAATGGCATCTCTAAATGGCCACCAGGAAGTCTGTGAGCACCTATAGATGCATGTGCTTGGAAGTACAAACAGCAAAGGTTAAAACTCAAGGAGGAACACTACAACAAGTCTAGCTTCTGCACCTGCTGCCTGGTTTCAGCCAGTAGAGTACTGCCTTCCCAGAGATGGCTTCTTTAAATATCAAAGCAAACACAAGGAGATGAGGGACGGAGCGCTGAAACTTTTAAGACACTCCCCCCAGTCACAGATCTGCGTTGAATCCATCATCGTTCTTTTGCTCACTTCGCCACCTCAGTTCAGACCCAGCTATATGCAAATCAGTCTTGACCAAGTGTCTCATGGGAACAGTCCAGCCCGAACTGCCAAGCAAGGTCTTCCCTGACCCGGAAACAAGCATCCTGGGACAGGTTTCTGGGTAACACCCTTCATCAGCCAGGCTAGCTTGAATCCAGTGGCAAAGTGAGCAAGGGACCCACGTCTGGGCATACCCTGCCAACTTAGGGCGAACAAAGCAAACACAAGGAGATGATGGACGGAGCGCTGAAACTTTTCAGACACTCACCCCCAGTCACAGATCTGGGTTGAATCCATCATCATTCTTTAGCTCACTTCGCCACCTCAGTTCAGACCCAGCTATATGCAAATCAGTCTTGACCCTTTGCCTCATGGGAACAGTCTAGCCCGAACTGTCAACCAAGGTCTTCCCTGAACCGGAAACAAGCATCCTTGGACCGGTTTCTGGGTAACACCCTTCATCAGCCAGGCTAGCTTGAATCCAGTGGCAAAGTGAGCAAGTGACCCACGGCTGGGCATACCCTGCCAACTTAGGGTGAACAAAGCAAACACAAGAAGATGATGGACGGAGTGCTGAAACTTTTCAGACAATCCCCCTCAGTCCCAGATCTGGGTTGAATCCATCATCATTCTTTAGCTCACTTAGCCACCTCAGTTCAGACCCAGCTCTATGCAAATCAGGCTTGACCCTGTGCCTCAAGGTAACAGTCCAGCCCGAACTACCAAGCAAGCTCTTCCCTGAACCGGAAACAAGCATCTCCTGGGACCGGTTTCTGGGTAACACCCTTCATCAGCCAGGCTAGCTTGAATCCAGTGGCAAAGTGAGCAAGGGACCCATGTCTGGGCATACCCTGCCAACTTAGGGTGAATAAACCAGACACAAGGAGATGATGGACAGAGAACTGGAACTTTTCAGACACTCACCCCCAGTCACAGATCTGGGTTGAACCCATCATCATTATTTAGTGTACTTCGCCCTCTCAGTTCAGACCTTGCTATATGCAAATCAGTCTTGACCCTGTGCCTCATGGGAACAGTCCAGCCCGATCTGCCAAGCAAGTTCTCCCCTGAACCGGAAACAATCATCCTGCGACCGGTTTCTGGGTAACACCCTTCATCAGCCAGGCTAGTGTTAATCCAGTGGCAAAGTGAGCAAGGGACCCACGTCTGGGCATACCCTGCCAATTTAGGGCGAACAAAACAAACTCAAGGAGATGATGGACGGAGCACTTAAACTTTTCAGACACTCACCCCCAGATGTACTGATGTATTCTATGAAAGCATGCAAGGCCTCCTTTTATCCGAATAATGAGAATCCAGCCATTGTGCACTTTATTCAATCTACTAACACAAAGGTTTAAGCAGTAGACATAGCAGGGCACACAGGGTACATCTCACTGGCACCATTCCTTCACAAGAGCATGGACTCCCTTCTGTACACCTTTCATTGCTGCAGCACCATCATAGCACTGAGCTTTCAGAATGCCTACTACAACCAGACCCCTTCGCTCTGCAGTACAGCCATCAAAGTTACAAAATCAAGTTTCTCAGCCTGCAGGAGAGAGATAAGTGTTTTGCTGATTTTCAAAGATTCGTCGCAGTATCTGACGAATGCTGCGACTTGTTCACGATGGGAACATTCAGAAGTCTCATCTAGCATAATGCTAACCCTGTGCACCTTAGTGAATCTTTCTTTTAAAACGTCTATCATAACTAGGGTTCTGTCAAATATTACATACCAATACATCTACTGGTAAATACTAGCATTATACCATAAATGTATGTTGACGTATGCCGTTATTTAAAAAAAATCATCCTGTTTTGTATTTTCCCATGCTGTCTATATTCTCAACTGCTGGCATATAATTAATCAAAGACAGCACGGAGAGTCACTTAACAACAGCACCATTTTCTGTGTTCATCCACTTTTAAAAATAAATGCAGACAGAAAACACATTGTTTTCTGTCTGTATTTATCTGTAGAAATCCGTAAAAATGCAAAACAGGGAGACTTAATCATAACAGAGTGCATTGCTTGAATACATTCATTCTTAATGTTTTCAAGGTGATCGTGTTATGGGCATGAGCATATGCTTTAAGATTTTGAAGAACAGTGTCACATTTTGTAAGTATTTCAAATAATTCACCAAACATCCCTCTTTAGTATGAGTCCACGATTTCACAATGTCCTCTTAGGGGTGCAACAGCTACTCCTAGGGTCTGAATTATACAGAAAAGCAGAAAAATCTGAGCATAATTTTCTTGCTATTTATTTTCCTTTTCTCTTAGGTAGATTTTTGTAACTTTTCATAGAGTTACATCAAACCTGGGCAAATTCATACAGCTTATCACAAATAAAACTGCTTGCTGGTGGAAATTGAAAGCACTGTGCTTTTTAGGACTCTTCGGGCTTTACCCAGTTTTTACATCCAGAATTTGCAAAAGCAGCTTCAGTATTCCTTGGGAATGGATGACTTTACGACCAAAAATGCGACTTGGGAAACAGTCCATGCATTCAGTCACCATAGAGTTTTCCAGCCATGTGTAATCCTGATAGAATTCTGCTCTGAAGCCTCAGAGTTTGGCTCCAACTTTGATTTTATGAGAAGGTCCAGATGGCTGTTGTGGCGCATGCAGAACTAAAAGCTGGAGTTCTCCTTCAGTCTTTGGAACTGCGCTTGATAGATCCAAGGGGCTGAAAAATGTCTCGGAATTAGTTTCCTCTATTCTTTGATTCTTTATTAATTGGGTATCTTCTGAAACAAAATGTTCACCTACACCTCCATTATCTTCAGTAGCATTCAATTTGAGTTTTTCATTTTTGCATGATGTGAGTGATGGAGCCGTCTTCAAGCCTTTTGTCGCTTTGCTAAAAAAGAGTACAGCAACGGGTGCTATGCACATGCATATGAGTAAAATACAGTACAACACAATTTCTGTTGGTCAAGGATGAAGACAATTGTGTCCTTCTTGGAGTGTTCACATTTAATGGTGTGTAGTTTAGCAAACCAGCCAACACGTGTTTCGTCAATACGGTGTTAAACCCTTGACTTCTTCAGGGTTGTAACGAGGCAAGTAGTTTCTTAGACCTAAAAAACGGTGACAATTCCAATCCATACGGCACAATAAGCTGAGAGTGAGTCTGTCTCGAGTACGAGGACTCTTGACCTGTCTCAGGGACCGCGTTTCAACCGGTTGGTATCCGTATGGAATTCCCATACTTCGGCTTTGTGATATCGGATGTTACTTTACCATGCCGTACTCGGCTGGAGCATTTATTTTGGATATACTGACCGTGTGAATTGGATCATGAATAATATCAAGAGAAAACTGAGCTAAGACTCACACTGCAGAAGGATAAGGAGTTACCTATATCATCGATTGTGGAAAACTTATGACTTCCGGGTCAGAATCATCACTGTTTTTTAGGTCTAAGAAACTACTTGCCTCAAGCAAGTGTCTCAGCAGTATGGTCTTAATAGCTGCCGGACACTTACATTTTTTTTTTTTTTAAAGATGAAAAAAATGTTGAAAAGGTCCAAGGAAATTCACTAAAAGCAGGTGAAAGAGATGTGTAGCATGTTTCTCTCATGTGTTAGCATTATGGTAATAAGAAAAACGTCAACTTAGTTATATTTAAGCATAATAAAAATTGCATTGAAAAAAAAGAAGAAAATAAATCAAAGGGAACCAAACCATTTCATATAAGAGCCCTCATTTTCAGGCCGATGTGCTCATGTGATCAAGCAAAATGATGCCACTCACTGGGCAACAGCAATCGTTTGATTTCTCTTTGAGGTGTTTTCGGTGAACAATCATTCACATGCAAAACTCAAATCATTAAGATACCACTGTTAGGATCTATATGGCTAAATCATTTCAGTGTATAATGGCAGTGACAGATACTCGCCAATGCGAGGAATGAATATTTGTATCTCAAACTAGCTAATGGCATGCATGTGTTTGCTCATGTACTGTAGGGCAGGAAAGCTGATTTGCTCTTTCGGCGAGGGACTGGTCCAAAAAGGTGAACATCAATAATATAATAAGAAAAATTCAGATTTAGAATAAAGCACATAGGTAAAATGTAGGTGCAGTAGCAGCTGGCAACATTTAAAAATGGTGAAATGCGATGGCCAAAAATCTCACCATATACATGTTCCGTTTGCTAGAGGGTCCGGCTGCTGTCTCGCGCTTCTCTCCTCGGCACTACCTTGGGCAGAAAGGAAAGACTTCCTCCCTTGTACAATCCGAAACCAGCCAATCAAATTGGTTAGAGCAGGCTAACCCAGCGCTCATTTTGAGTCTGGGGGCCTGCAGCTGCAATCTCTTGGCTGTTTCTAAGCCCTGGGATTGCAGGCTATGAAGTGCGCAGGTCAGATTGTCCGACTGTAGGCAGCCGGCCAATCTGAGATGTGCCCTGGCAGGGAGCTGAAGTAATAGTACAATTGCACTAATCAGCCCCACCGCTGTCACGTTGTACGAGCGCGAGCCTGCAACACATTAAAATGTTTTTTATTACCATTTTATGTATGTGTATGCCAGGCGCGGTGCGTCCATTGGGGCGTAGGGGCGAAGCCCCACTAAGCCCCATGGACCCACCACGTCCTCACTAGAAGCCAAACACAATTATTTTTAAAAATCGCGCTATCTGCCGGCCGGGAACCGGGAGACACCCGACCTTCCCGAAGTGCGCAAGGGGGGGTGGGGGGGACGAGGATCGGGCTGCTGCAGCTGCGCAAGTGTATTTTTGGGCACAAACATGCCCGCGCATGCGCAGATCGTTTTCTTGTGAATTCCCCCTTAGAGAGAGGACCAGGGGGCGGGCCGCAGCCCCCGGGGTTACACAGGGCGACTGGGCGAGGAGTCATGGTGCCCCCCCCAGCCAATCCTGGCGCAGGATTGGCTGGTCACTACATAGCCCGGTTACATAACCCCTGACGGATAGCACGGCCGACTTTGGTGCTGGGAAACCAGGTTCGAGCCTCTTATCGAACCATAAAAATGTATACATGACTTACTTTGGTGTTAAATAAATAGATATTTTAAAAAACAAATAAAAATGATGTTCCGACTAAGGTGTGAAATTGGTGTCGAATAAATACATGTTTTTAAAAACAATTAATATTAATCATGTATCATTGGTGCTGGAGTACAAGGTTCGAGACTGGTATTAAACACTGACAAGCTGTGTGCAAGTTATATGGTCATAAAAATACATGAATGATGAATGCAGGATGGGTGGATGCATGAATGGATGCAGGATGAATGATGGGTGGATGAATGGATGGGTGGATGCATGAATGAATGATGGATGCAGGATGGATGCAGGATGGGTGGATGGGTAGATTAATGAATGATGGATGCAGGGTGGATGGATGGGTGCATGAATGAATGATGGATGCAGGATGGGTGGATGGATGGATGATGGATGAATGATGGGTGGATGAATGGATGGGTGGATGCATGAATGAATGATGGATGCAGGATGGATGCAGGGTGGATGGATGGGTGCATGAATGCATGATGGATGGATGGGTGGATGCAGGAATGGATGCAGGATGGATGATGGGTGGGTGGATGGATGGATGCATGAATGAATGAATGATGGATGCTGGATGGGTGGATGAATGAATGATGGATGCAGGATGGATGGATGGGTGCATGAATGAATGATGGGTGCATGAATGAATGATGGATGCAGGATGGATGGGTGGATGGGTGGATGGGTGGACACATGAACACATGAATGGATGCAGGATGAATGATGGGTGGATGAATGGATGGGTGGATGCATGAATGAATGATGGATGCAGGATGGGTGGATGAATGAATGATGGATGCAGGGTGGATGGATGGGTGGATGAATGAATGATGGATGCAGGATGGATGGATGGGTGCATGGATGGATGGATGGGTGCATGAATGATGGGTGCATGAATGAATGATGGATGCAGGATGGGTGGATGGATGGGTGGATGGGTGGACACATGAATGGATGCAGGATGAATTATGGGTGGATGAATGGATGGGTGGATGCATGAATGAATGATGGATGCAGGATGGGTGGATGAATGAATGATGGATGCAGGATGGATGCAGGGTGGATGGATGGGTGCATGAATGAATGATGGATGGATGGATGGGTGGATGGGTGGATGAATGAATGATGGATGCAGGATGGATGGGTGGATGGATGCATGAATGATGTATGGATGGATGCAAGGTGGTTCGGGCTCGCTGCGGTGCAATATGCAAATTAGTTTACGCCCCACCACTTTCAAATGTCACCAGCCGCCCCTGGTGTATGCCTGCTGCACTCACAGCAGACGAGCAACGCTCCTCTGCCATAACGGAGGAGCCGACCATGTAGGTGTTTTTCTATGTGAGAATATCGTATTTATGATAAGAAACATATAGCAGACGGAATAATTCATGTGCATGAAATCTAACGATTCCCCATGAAAGTGAGGAAGGAAGATTAAGGCACTTTGTGAAGGGTTTACCAACAACAGTCCAATTAGTCAAGGAGCCCACGGAGAGATGCAGATTCAGCATCAAAGAACCAGTTGAAACCAGCGATCAGCTATTGGCAATCTGACATGAAGCATTACTTTGCAGAGGTCCAAATATTCCTGCTGTGGATAAGGTTCCACACAGCAGCAACGGAATGCCCCATTTACCCAATGGAGATAGATCTGCATCTTCAACCACATGTCACTCCAACTCTTCATGATCGAGCAAATGGGAGAAGGGGGAAACAATAGAAGGGAAAATAAAGGGGGGAGCAAGCCTGCCACTGCTAACCACAGTGAACTAGGTTTTGGAGGCTCTTTTAGGTGTGCCCCCTGAGTATTGGATCAACAATATCAATGGAATAGCATTTAGAGGACAGAATGTCAAAAATACAATATTGAGAGGTGTGTAAGTCTAGGTTTCCTATAGCTAACTCCGCATATATGTACCTATGCTGTACATATATCTTCAAGGTACGTAGACGTGGCATTACAAATACTAAATCTATACCTCCCTTTATGCACTTACCTTTCAATATTGTATCCCTCGATATTCTGTCCTCGATGTTAGTATGCCACAGTATTGAGGGTGTTGATATTCAGTAGTACAACCGCTGCTGTGGTTGAATACTTGAAAACTAGCATAACCAATGGGTTCAATGTCTGGGTAGTGATTCTTAGATCTACAGCTATGCTATCCAAGGAATTCTTACCAGCACCTCCAGCAGCTAGCACCAGCTACACCAGAGAAAGTTACCCTTGGCGTACCTCGGCCTCATGCCCAAGGCTATAGCAGACAAGTGAGTGAGTGAGTGAGGAGGGATTTGTAGAGCGCAACTTAGCCCAAGGGCATCAAGGCGCATACAAGATGGTACAGCTGTTTGGAGTGTAAAGATGGGGAAACACCCGTTACAGCGGAAGTACTGCATCGCGTTGCTATCGCATCGCGACTATTGCATCGCGGATGGCTGCACACCGCATGCTACCGCGCCGCATGCTAAGACGTCGCAATGACTTCTACATCGCTAGTCATTACATCGCCAGCGATGACACGGGCCATTACATCGACATCGCATCGTGATGGGTAAAATGAAACCAAAATTGCTCTCAACCCTGCGAGGACCAGAAACGATCAACGATGTAATATAAAGTAAACAAAAATTCCTCTGATGTAATATAAAGTAAACAAAAATTCCTCTTAACCCTGCCAGGGCCAGAAACTGCAAACGTGATGTTATATCGCCAGTGATGGGGAAAGTAAACAAAAGTGATGGATAAACGATGTAATATAAAGTAGACAAAAATTCCTCTAAAACCTGCGAGGGCCAGAAACTGCAAAAGTGATGTAATATCGCCAGTGCAAAAGTGATGTTTCACCACACGGAAAAATGCACGATATAATATTCAACAAAATGAAAGGTAAACAAAAACGCTCACAAAATATCTTAATTGAGCAGCTTGCGATGCCCCCAAATATATATACACTTACACATTTTAATGTGTTTTGTTGACACTATGTACGATCACAAACTACAATGGGTGCGAGGCCCCCAAATACTACAAATGATTCTCGAGCACATAACGGGAATCGATGTGGTCTGAGGCCAACGCTGCCAACTTTCGTGCTGGGAACTAAGGTTCGAGCCTCCTGTCACGTCTCCCAAAACAAACGCTCACCATATATATTTAGTTTTTAAGGGAAAGAATCATACAATATATTAATTTTTGGTATACTGCGTGCGAGAATCCCAAATATACACTTACTAAATTTTAAGTGTTTTTGTAACACTTACTGTGGATGGGTGGGTGGATGGAGGCGTGGATGGGTGGGTGGATGCGTGGGTGGGTGGATGCGTGGGTGTATGGGTTATTGGTGGATGGATGGGTGGGTGGATGGATGCGTGGATGGGTGGGTGGATGCGTGAATGGGTGCGTGGATGGATGCGTGAATGGGTGGGTGGATCGGTGGGTGGATGGGTGGGTGGGTGCGTGGGTGGATGGGTGGGTGGATGGGCCGATGGATGCATGATGGATGAGTGGAAAGACGATAAAACATCGGGAGCTTATCAGGGACAGATATCGAATCGTGATTCCCTTCGCAAAGCTTGAGAGAAAATAAAAAACAATAAATTGTATACAATGCTAGTTACAAGAGTTGTTACCACATCTCATGCACACATGGCGAGTACGTGCAAATTGCAATTTAAAGGGGGCTGTAAATGGGCGCTCCCCCTTCTTTTCAATATGTAAGTCATTGAAAATGTAGTGACTGCCCTTGTCAGTTGGTTAGTGTTTGCAAAGTGAAAACTTTCGGAGAAGGAAATCATCCGTCGTGCGGGTGACAGCTGTGGGCAGTGCTGTGGGCAGGAGCCCACAGCACTGCCCACAGCTGTCACACGGACCACTGCACGCTCTTTCAAAGGTACATTTCATCATGTGGCACAGTTTTAACAGTGCAGTAGCAATGCCAGCACTTTGTGAAAACAAGTGCAAGCACGGAGGTTTGCACTTCCTTGCAACTGGACTGGGGGGGAAAAAGCAGCCCTGACTAAATGCTCACACCAGCCCTGTTCCCTCCTTTCCTCTGTGTATCTCTTTTCATCCATCCGTTCTCTCTCCCTTTCGCTCTCTCTTCTTCCTCTCTGTTCTCCGACTCCCTCTCCATGCCTCTCCCACTCTTTCCCTCTTGCTTGAAGTCCCCTGTACCTGCTGCAATTAACCTGGGTGATTTGGGGAGAGTGACAGCTACTAGTCGCCACCCTGGGCTCTTCAACCTGGCCTCCAGTAGTTACAGCCAACTGAGGAAATGCCTGGCCAGTCCGGAATCACGCCCCATAAATATTAATTAGGCAGTACTTTGTCAGTGCTTGAGAATGGCCTCTTTGCACTGTCCTGGATGAATCCAGAGCACTGCAACGACATGCCTATTGACATTATAGATGCACTGCAATGCGACCCAGCCATTGACATCATCTGGGCCCCTGGTGGGACCCTCTTTGCAAAGTTCAGCGTCTTGGAAATGCCACACCAGCAACTCCACCGAAGGCGCAGAGATGCCGTCCTTCCTAGTGGTGCAACAGAATTTACTTATAGGTAACACTAAGGCTGAATGAGCATCATACCATAAAATATTGGACCTTAGGACACGATTTAAAAGATGGATTTCCAAGCGCATCCAAAACGTTGTACTCTTTTTATGCCAACTGAACATGTTCGCATCCTTTGCGCCTGCAATGTTTTCATTCATCAAATCCCCACATTTATTCTTGATAAATTGTAGAAAATAATATACACGATAGCTTCCTTTCATTGAACGGGTGAAGTAGGGCTATATGCCATGGGCATGAAATTGAAACGGACTTTCAAAACGATAAAACAAATTGTGAATTTGTGACTGTCATGCAGGTTTTTAACACATCATATATTGTGCACCTGTCTCTGTTTGTTTAAAACATGGCAAGGAAAGCATTCGACAAATACAGACATTTCGATTATAAAATTTACAGAATGAATTTGCACACACAAAAAAAACATTACACGTAATAAAAATAGAATAATTTACGTCGGGGTAGGGGGGTGGGCAGTGGGGGCCAGGGAATCACGCAACAGATAGCAAACACTGTTGAAGGACACCAACATAACTCGTTGTTATGGCGTGCGAGGTCATGTTCTGCGGTGTGATGTTCTGCCCAATAGAAAGCAACGCATTCGCGTTGCAACAGCCATCGATGTAAAGGTAGACGAAGTAATGTTCTGTGCGAGGTAAAAGACGCGTGGTAAAGGCACGCGATGAGAATGTGCACGATGTATCGTCATACATCCGTAAAGATGCGCCAACTACAGGTAGGCTGCTAAGAAGAGCCAGGTCTTTAATGCTTTGCGGAAAGATGCAAGCGAAGTTTGCCATTTGAGCTCGGCAGGAAGAGTGTTCCACAGTCTGGGAGCGAGGGCGAAAAAGGCCCTCCCTCCCCATCTGGCCTTATGAACTCAAGGGACGGACAGAAGGTTCTTATTAGCGGAGCATAGGGCCCTACCCGGAGCATAAAAGGACACAAAGGACCTGATATCTTCGGCTCCAGACCCATGCAGAGCACTATAGGTGATGCATAGGACCTTGAAGTTTATCCTGGCATGAATAGGTAACCAGTGCAGATCTTTCCTAATAAGGGAGCCTGATGCGTGTCTAGGGGCATCGACAACGTACCTGGCAGCCGCATTCTGCACTATTTGTAGGCGTTGAACCAATCAACAGGGATACTAGACATCTACAGCAACATTGGTAAGTGTAGCGTCAGCTGCCAGTGCTTTTCCCACTGATTGTCACACAAAAGGGGGTCTACTGCTAATCTGGTGGGTGAAACAAAACCGAAAATGTAATCATGAGAAAGGGGCCTGTGTGAGCCCACACTGCTCCTGTGGCTATCCCTGGATGAAATAGTAATGCTCTGATTGCATAATTGGCTAAAAGTAATCTTCATTACAATTATTTCTACTCTTTCTAGTCACACACTCCTGTCTCCTCTTTTTCTCTGAAGCAGATTGTATCTTCAACATCCTGCATCAAGCTTGCAACCTTGGTGTTAAAGTTGCTCCTCACCCAGCTTCTGTTTGACCACTCAGTCCCACTATAACTTACATGAAACACCATTCAATCTCTTGGTAGTTAGACTTTCACAAACATCCCACCAATCATCTTTTTGTTTCAGTGTGATGCTCTGAAAGTGACAGGTCTGCTCTCTGTGCCATAGGATGCAAGCTTCACGTCACTGACGACGTCCAATAAGTCCAACACTGGTCTGGTTTGCTTGTGTTCCCGTTGAAAGGGGATGTGGCCTGGCCCTACAATGTTTGCATTGTAGTCAGGTATGTGACTTTTAGTTAGTGCTAAAGTCAGTTCATGTTTTAGTGGGTTTGAGAGCTGCAGCAAGAATTCATAAAAATTCAGTGGTCACTTCTGTATGTTCTCCTTTGTCACAAAGGCCCTTCTCTGCCAGAGACTGCCTCTTCACCTTGGACAAAAAACATTAACGATACAAGACATGGGAACAATTTGCACAATTTTAGTGATTGCAGAATGATGGAGCTTGGCTGGTGCTGGGTATAAGTGTGGGATATGATTACCTCAGTGGCCGTGGTGGGCTAGCTCGTTGGTGGGTGGTAGCATTGACCATTGGAGATGCTTCAGGAGAGTAAGGATGAGAGTGAAATGTGTCACCTCTGGTAGGTCTCCAGCTTGAGGATGGAGAATTGTAATATAGTCATCTGCTGGGAGGAGAGAGAGTTGTCCAGATAAATGTATATTGGTGAGTTGAGTTTTGGTGAGTTGAGTTTTATAGCGCTGGCTAGACCCGGAGGTATCACAGCGCTTTACATAAGGAACAGCGAGTTGCAAGGTACAATAATTTAAACATTAGTTACACATCGATAACAAAGTAAATGGCAAGTCATAGGGGGCAGAGAAGGTAAAGAGGGACAAGAATCGGAGTCTGTGATAGGTGAGAGGAGGGAAGGGAACCTGAGGGGGAGTTGGAGTTAAGGCAGTCCAGCAAAAAAGAGGAACGTTCGAGGGTCGCCAGGAGAAATCCAGCAGGAAGAAGGAACTAACAAAGGTCGACAAGATGGCAGATCCGGGTCGTGGGTATCAACGGAAACCATCCCAAAATGACGGGATGCACAAAAGTCAAAAACCCCAAAAAACAAAGAGAGCGGACTTCCATCGAGTAGAGTCAGAGGGGGGATGCAGCCACATAACCAAAGGAGGGCAGAAGGCTGTAGAATGTCGGCCGTATGTATGCACAGGCTATGGACCGCGGGGGCATAGGTCCCAGGGAAGTCAGCCTGGGAGTTAGGAAGCAGTCTTGGAGAAAGGGAGGCAGCAGCGTAGTCAGGGAGGGGGGGGGGGTGCCTCTCAGTCTCAGAAGGCAAGGAAAGAAGGGCGTGGCACCACAGTGCCGTGAAAGCTCAACACCACTGCACCCCCGTACCTGGAATTTCGTAGCGCACCCTGCATCGCTAAACGCTATGCAGCGCGCGCTACGAAATTCGTTTTATTTATTAAATTGTTTACTTACCTGCAATTATCCATATGCCGTTGTCAAGTCTAACTTTACTACTTTCATTAATCAGTATGACCCCAGGAGGCCAAATTTTGAAAGAGGGGGGAAGAGGTCCCATGGACCTAGGCATACCCCTGCAGGTGGGTACACTCACTCACTGAGCCATATTCAGGGGGATCTCTGCTCCCCTTTGAAATTCAGGCCCGTTGCCACCTGCACAGTGAAAGGCAGACTGTCCGCCTTTAACTAATGCACTGTCCTGGGGCAGGTGTGAGTGCTCGGCCACACTGTCGTTAGTACATTCATTATGACAGGGTATACTGACCTGGCCTGTGCCTAGCAACCTATTTTGTGGTGCAAAGCTTGGTGGTGCGTATTATCAGAAATACAAAGGCCTGTCCACTTTTCACTAATGTGCTTTCTCAAGGGCAGGCTTATGTTTGCATCTGCACTGAGGCCAATGTATTCGTTGTGATAGAGTGCACTGACGGGTTTGCACCTGGCACACCTAGTTAAAGTGCCCTGAGGCACAGCCCAGGGCAGTGCAACCCATCTGTAATAAGGACTACGGTGAAAAAGTGTTTATCAAATCAGCATGATGAATAAATTCTATTAAGATGTGAACAGCTTAGCCCTCAACGAACTGAAAGATTAAACTCCTGTCTTCATTCCTGTTCCTATTTAATTGGTCCCTTCCCGACAGTTAGCAACCACTACTCAATCAGAAAGACTCACATTCAGGTTGTTCTTTTAAACCTTCAACAGTTACATATGGGAATTTCTTTTACACATAAAAGACAGCATCGCAATATTTGATAACAAGGAATTTTCACTGCTACCACCGTCTTTTTGAGCGGTAGGAAGTTTAAACAATCTCGCACACTAGACAAACACATACTTTAGTTTATTAGCAAACCTGGTGGCACAGCTCCACCTAGTGGTATCTAATCCGCCTTTCATCAGTGTAGACCTGAACACGGTGGCAGAATACCTCAGTTTGCAAAGTGTTATGGGCAGGGACAGTTTAAGGATTTTGGGGGCCATGTGCCAAAATTATATTGGGGCACCGTATGGAACAGCAATGAATGTATGATCCAGTCAACTCTCTCGTGTCATTGGCTAGGTCACTGACAGTGCACAGGAACACTCATCCAAATTTTAAATGTGTTTACATCTAATATTCAGGGAAAGTGATGTGTGTTTTCAATATTGTAGCACAGCAGCAGCTCACTAATGTTTCTTCTGCAAATAACATCTGTTACATCCTCCCATTTCTCATATGTTAGGTCCTGTATTGATCAAAAATATTTTTTATGGATTTTGCATGAAACATAAACACAACATTTCTCTGCAAATTGTCTATAATAAACTCTCACACATCATCCACCTTAAAAAGAAATGAAAGGAAAAGAAGTATGCAAGGTAATCAGGGCAAGACTCTGGAGAATAGAGCTGGTTCTATCAGGAGACCACCTGAAAGACTGGTGCCCTGGGCCAAAGCCCACTTTGCCCATGTCTTAAAATGTCTCTGGTTATGTATGACAGGTTATGGGCGCCATTTAGGCTGGCATACATGCCAACATTTTAGAACAAGAACGTTTTTGGTTTAAACACGTGTTTACCCCATTTGTATTGAAGAAGAGGAGATTTCAGGCGGAAAACTGTTCAAATAAAGCCCTTTCTTGCTTCGAAAATCGAGAATCTCCCGCATGAGCCAGGTCTATGGCATGCATGGGTGGGTGGCAAGAGGCACCTTGCAGGTGTCTTAGCATCCCTCTTCTGTTTCTAGTTGCATTGATTGTTCACAGCTTATAATTGGTCATTTACGTGTATCTTTGTGAGCGGTTAGCCCGATGGGCTAAAATGAAAAACTTTTGGGAGACGGATTGTGGGAAAATTATCTCTCCATGTCTGCACCGACACGAGAAAGGCATTATCGCCGGATTGTATGAGGGCACATTTTGTAAATATTTGATTTCAGCTTCCTCATGTCACTAGTGAAGGACAAAGTGATCTGCTGTGATGTGTTTCAGCTCCCCTTTCAAGGCCCGCCTAGCTTTAGTGATGGGCCTGCCTCTTGAAATTAAATAAAGAAAACAACTACCATAACTACTACTACTACTACTACTACTACTACTAATAATAATAATAATAATTAATCATCAATAGAGTGGGACTTTGGGCCAGCCTCTTTCAGTCATTGCTCAATTTGTATGGCATTCACATTTTGTATCAGTCACAACAAAGCATACATTCATTACTGAAGTAGTTCAGCCCCTTTCAGGCATTGTGCTTTTGCAAGGCTTAGTCACATTTTGGCAGAACCCATGAAATTGCCTTTCATTTAGTGCCAGTCATACTGAGCGGGAGAATGTTGCCTTCTCGCTGTTGAAGACAGAATACAGAGCTCAGCACTGCAAGGCGATCAATCAACCTTTATTTTATGTGAAGTAAACAATACTTTACACGTGCTAAAGGAAGGGCTCCAGGGTGGGCTCGCCAGGCCAGCGCAACTGCCTAGAGGCTCAAGTTGCCTATAAATCTGAGTGCAGGTTGCCCACTCCGCTTGAAGTGTCAAGGCCACACATAACACCAGCATGTCCCATGGCCACTCAGCTTGACTCCACAAGCCCGAGCAACAGAGTAGCAGAAAATGCCATCTGCACATGCTCAATTTGCTGGAGTAACGCAACTTCAATTGAAACCATCTCTTCACCGGATGCAGCCAGCACTTAGAGTGTCTTTATTTGAGACTGAAATCAATGTTTTTTTTTTAATTACATACAGATTCTGCCATGTAATCACTGCAAGCCTACTAGCTGCTGGACACTGCTCACAAGTCCGGCAGGAGGAAATATATTGTAGGAATGCAAGATTACATTGGATTAGTGTTGACTTTCTGGTGGAGTTGTCGTTGTTCATTGGTTATTGGTCCTTATAGAGGTGGGAATGCTGGATAGTTAATGTAAGAAATTGGGTTATTATCTAGGAAGAATGTGAGTCATTCACAAGTTATACATCTGCAACTTCCTCATTTCTGGGAACCAAGTACCCCATTGTAATACTTGACTCTCTCAGGGTAGCAAAGCAGAGCAGTCCAAGACCTACTCAGGGAGGTGGTGTGGGCGAGTACCCCCAAGCTCACTGGTAGAAACAACAACAGTTGATAAATCTCTGTCCAGTCACTGCTTTTTCTTCTAAAAAAGAAAAGTACTTTTATTACACATACACTGCTAATCACTGCTTTAATTACTATTATATACAATCATGTATCTGGAAATAGCTTTGTGACACACTCCGACTAGTTTACAACCCTTTCAAACCCTGAACCTACAATCACAATACCTCACCTTTACTAGATACCATATCATAATATAAGGTGTTATCAGTATATTTAAGGCAAACCTACTGACTTTCACACGGTGTCACCATATGAGTGAAAACAGAAAACATGCTAAGGTATACAACTGAAATCAATGTGAATAGTTCTAACATTTCCTACTATTCAATATAAAGTATAACCTTGCATGCTCAACCATCAACATTTTCAATAAAGCATTGTGTTAAATAACGTGTCCCCAAGTTCTATTTCCACACTTACAATGCTGCAACTGCAGAGTTAAAACTAATCAACAGTGATCCCACACTCCAAAGCTGATGCAAAAAACTATAGGATCCAGGAGTTCTTGAAACCGTGAAAAACTTCTCCAGAGTACAATAATATAAGCCTCCTGGGAGACTTAGGGTGACATAAGACAAAACTTTTGTATGTGGGCTACTTCACGTCTAAAAGCCCCACACATCACCCCATAAAAATGTTGGGGGTGCCCCTTCCCTTAATGGTGCACCACATGGACCAATTTTGCAGATTTCTGGGCCCTCTCCAGGATCTTATGGGGTGACCCTGCACCAGCGTAGGTATGAATACTGGATGAGTGGCTTCATGCTTTGCTTTCTTTTGTGTTTCAGCACTGTGGCCTCATGCGGTGTTTTCTGTTTTTAATGCTGGGTGCTCCTGCCTCTTCTATGGGGCACCTCAGCATGTGCATTACATGGGGACACTGTAGGGAGCCCGCTCCCATGGTGCTCAGCTGGCTCCCTACTTGCCCATACTTCTCTGGTGCTGGAACAGAAGCCAACATCTCAGTTCTCTCAGCTGCATCCTCACAGCAGGCAATGGCGGGGTGTGTGCCCCACACCCAGCAGGCATGGGCACGGGGAGCGGGGGATGCATTTCACACTGCAGGAGAGCAGGTGTACTCATCTTCTGTCCCGAGGTATGGTGTCCCTTGGGGGACAAGGTTCATGTGCATCAGGACGTGAGGATGGGGCCCAACGGCCGTGGCAGACTTAGAGGAGGGGTCCTTCCCCATTAAAACAAATTAATAAAGATGCATCATTCCCCAGGGCCTGTACCAAGCCCCCATTCCAGTGGGACCTTTGAAGATTACAACCGAGCACTATGTGCTTAGCTCTCCACCCGGTTCCCTTGGGGGACCGGACCTCTTTGTTCTTTTTCTCCAGCTTTGAAGAACTGCTTTGCATAATTGTGGTCTCTTTTTGCCCCTGGTGCCCCCTTTAAACCACCAGGAGCAGTCTCTCCAGGCCTCCTATCTTCTAAATGTTAGTTTACTTTAGGGAGCTTGATTTTGCTGCTACCTTGCCAAACCTGTCCTCTGCCTGGGCTCCTGATGCTCTCCTGCTTGGGAAGCTGGTCCACATTCCCTCAACAGCCAAACAGCAGAACATCCTCCTTGCCACATTTCAGAGGTCCCACAGCTTCCTGGCTACTTGCAGGGCATCTGTGCATCATGGGAGTCTAGGGCCAATCCAAAGATGTCCTCAGGAGGCTCTTGCAGGATCCCCCAGCAGGTACTTTCCCCCTACTGTTCCTTAGGGGGTTTTAGGAGCCAAAGCCTCTGGGCCTTGAGAGACTCTAGGCCTGGACGCCATATGGGGCCAAAGTCCTTAATTCCATTTTCTCAGTGGGACCAGGTGACTTCTCCTTCCAACTGGGTATTATTTCAGTGTCACAGCCTCAAGATCAGTCCATACTCTACTGTCTGTCTTTTGTGCATGGATATTTAAGTGTGGATGGAAAAGCCTGGAAGGTAGGCAACCCCAATCCCCTACTAAGGTGCCACAAAACCCTCAGGCACAGTGGTTTACAAAAAGAACTTCTCTGGGAACCTCAGCCATGCCCCAAATGGCACAGCTTCTTGATCCCTTCCTACCAAAATGTAAAAAGAAGCACCTACTTTGTTTGACTCCAGAGGGCTGGGTTTCCTTCTTTCTTTCTGCAGGCTTGTGCTTGCCCAGGCCAGTGCAGTGTGAAGAGTTATTTAATGCATGCAAAATTCCTCCTCTTCTCTTCCTAGAAACTGGGCCCTGAACTGTTAATGGCTCAATTGTGTAGGGACGCGTTTGGTCCTTCTGCTGACCAGCAGAGTAATTTCCTTGGTCCTGTAGGAGGGACAACGTTCTGGTAAATGTTTATGGCTGAGCCAGGGAAATATAATTCTCAAAGTGCCATAAAGAGTGTGATTATGAAAAAACATAACTGTGGATCTACATCCAGGATGCATGTTTACCCTAAGAATGACACCTCACTGGACCGTATTGGCCTAAGGGGCGGGGGGGGGGGGGTGAAACTTCTTTGGAGCAGATTTTGCCTATAATGAGTAACCCAGTCAAGCACCACAGATTTTCAGTAAGCACTACAGACATACACTGTGAATGTCCACTCATTTTATAAAGTATACACCAGGTCAGCACTAGTCCTTGAAGGGTCCCTTCTGCAACAAGCTACCTATACGCCGATGCATAAGTGAGCTAGACTGTAGTCTCACATGCTCATCCCGTACTAGTGCACATGCGTGTTCTCACATGTTTATGTGTTACCAGCCCAGAAACTCTCACCCTTATCTTAAATGGTGGACACTGGTGGCTAGTACTCATATTCCATTTCCACAGATTTATTATTAAAATGTATAAAGCGCAGACCTACCCCTGGGGGTTTCCCGGCGCTGAACATCAAGCGGGGATTATCAGAACTGGCCACTCAGAATAGTCATGTTTTTAGCTGTTGTCGAAAGATCGTTAGTGAGGGCCATTGTCTCAGCTGTTCTGGGTGGGAGTTCCATTACTTGGGGCATTGATAAGCAAACAAATGTCTCACCAGGACAAGCCACTGTACCTAAGGGACTGGGCTGCATGATACAATTTAACAAAACCCTGCAGATAGCAAGGACCAACCCCTGCTTTTGCTTTGTACTCATAACAAAATGCTTTAAACTGGATTCGCTTCACAATAGAGAGCCAGTGCAGCTCCTGTAGTAGACCCTACGCTGAGGTCCTCCCCGGCAGTCTATAAAGCATTCTTGCAGCAGAGTTTAAGACCGCCCGCACCTGCCTATTTGAGGATTTGTCCATCCCCTGATAGAGCACGTTGCCATAGTCCAATCTCAACATGTCAAGTGCCTGTACCACCATCCGTTGAGCCAAAATTGAAGTAGCCAAATGATCTTCCGCAGACATTTCAAAATGTCAAAACAAGTGGCCTCCACCTTTATCACCTGAGGCTTCATTGACAGCTTTTCGTCGAGCAGGTTCCCCAGAATCTTGACCTACCATTGGCAAGACTTCGCTGGTGAGACTCACTCACAGTAAAAGTCCAAAAGCAGATAGGTAAAAAGCTAGCAATCCAGGGGGATTAACCCTTTTCCCAGAGTTATTCATTTGGTATGGTAGCCTAGTGCTTGCGACCAGCACAGCATTTACCTGCTGCACATTTAGCCACACAAGGATATTGAGGCCACACTTTGAGGCCCGTCAAACTCATCATTACCTTCCGCTTGCATCAGTTAAAGGAATGATCTTCTTTTGAAATGAAAGAGTCACACAACACACACAATAGTTAATGAAAAAGCTTCTCTCACTTTTCAACTGAAAACAATATGCAATTCAAAGTGAAACTGAACACCGATTGAAACAGAGTGATATTTAAAGCCCGCTTCTCAAAATAATACATGCAAAGAGTGGCATTGAGAATAGGTGCCTCAGTTCCCTTGCCTTGTGCCCTGCCCACTCAAAAGTTTCTTAAGTAGTTCCTTTGTGCAAATAAATGACAGAAAATAATGAAATAGAATGTGTGATTCATCCCCAGTACATCATGGGTATGCAAATAAATCCTGCCATGGCTGAATTTCAGACAGGGAGCGTTTAGCAATTGTCAAATAAGTTAAAGGAGATTCAGATGCTTGTGCAGGCAGGAAGCTTCAAATAAGGAACTCCATCAAAGGACTGAAGAGCAGTTGATTACATCTTAAATACATGTCCACTTGCAGTCAAAAATATATTGATGCTATTATGTTTCTTATATTGATATCATTCATGTTACTTCAAATTTCGTTCAATGTGCAGACATTTCATATTGCAGAATCAAGGGGGCAGCTCACCCTAATGGATTTTGGGTCTCTGCTCTCCTTGCTTTTTGCTGCTTTTTCTGTTATACTAACTGTAAGAAATGGGATTATTGGTTGAGGTGGGTGGAAACCCTTCTCTAGCAGCAGCCGCAATCCTTGTTAGGGTGAACCACAAAAGTCACTGAATTAGCCTGTGCTTGACCCTAGGGTAGCTTAGCACAAAAGCAGTCAGGTTGAACTTCGAGGCAATGTGCAAATAATTTATGCAGCGCACAAACAGAATTCAAGTGAAAATACAATAGAAGAAAACTCCCACACCAGTTTAGAAAGATAAAGTAACTTTTAATAAATAAAATGAGACCAGAAAAAACACAATCCAATCAGTAGAAGCAGAGATACGCAATTTCAAAGTTTTCTGTAAGTATAGTGCCTAGAAGCAAAAAAGTGCCACTTGTGGTCAGCTGATTGTGCTCGACTGGGGAAAGCTACAAGTTAGGGCCAACCATTTTGGAATGCAGGGCAGATACAGTGAATACATTAGTCCCACTGAAAAATGACCTTTTCAAAGTCCAGTGCGAAGAGTCCAATTCATGGTGGAAGTTGCCGGGAGTAGGGGCAGCGTTGTGTATGGTATCTGCTGTAGCGCGAAGAGCAGGCCTGGCACTGCCGGCTGTCGTCGCTGCACTCCGAAGATCTAGCCAGGCATTGCAGACAGTAATTGCTGGAGCTTCACAGTAACTTCCACCTGGGCTGTCATTGCAATAGCGCAAAGTGTACGTCTTCCCTTGATTGTTGTGCTGCTGGTTGCTGTAGTGGAAAGAGTTGGGTTTACTGGAGCTTCGTGTTAGCAGTCATCTCTGTCAACAGAATCTTGGTGCGAATGAATCAGTTCATGGTCACAGAGAGCCAAAAAACTCAGTAATGATCCTTTCTTCACAGTGGGGTACACTCTGAGCAGCCAAGGGTTTAGGACCAGAGGAGGTACTTCTTGAGGATCAGGGACTCACTCCAGCAGAGGTCAGCAGGGCTCAAGCAGGTCAAGGTGCAGGTTCAGTTGCAATGGGTCAGCTGTGCAGTTGCAGAGAGGCCTCTGGAGCTTATTGTGACCCTGTAGCACAGAGGAGGAAGTCAGCCAACTGACCCATGGAGTCACTCAGGTTAGCGTGTGATGAACGGAGCATGTTCAGACTTCCTTCACAGAGAACAGGGCAGTCCTCAAGCAGCAGGTCAGTCCTTTGGAGAGCAAGACTAGCCTGAAGCAGAAGGGCAGTCCCCTGGTAGCCAAGGGAAGTCCTCTGAAGAACAAGGCTGGCCTCAAGTAGCAGGGCAGTCCTCTGTGGAACAAAACAGGCCTTCTTCTGTAGTTCACAGCTCCAGTTGTGTACTGAGAAGTGGTGTAGGAGGTCCATTATTTAAGCATGGTTCCAGCCTTATAAGTGGGGGTAACATCTTGGAAATCCTCATATCTGGTTTTGGAAAGTTCTTTCCCTTCCCCTGCCAAGGCTTCAAGTAGTCTGGGGTGATAATGAACTGGTGTCAAGTTCCTTTGTGAGGATGCTGGAGACAGCCTATTAAAATGAAATTATGGCAGGGAACAGCTCTGCCCCACCCATTCTACCAACGTTGGCCCATTCTGCCAACACCTAGGCTTCATTTGTCTCACTGTTTGGGAGGAATAGATGAAGGCCAACTGCTAAACTATTCACAGTCATGTGACCAGGACAGAGGCTGCAAGCACCAAAGAGTTGGAACAAGAAAATTCCAACTTACTAAAATTTGCACTTTCAGAATTGTGACTAAAAATCCAACATTATGAAAACGTGTAAATCGTGCACACTAATTATTTTGGAGAAATGTGCTAACTAAAGAACTAGGAAAATGATCTGTGTGCTACACCTTCTTGTGTCTACCAAACACAGGATGCATATGAGAAAGAAGGACAAGAACCAGCGATCACTTTGGACTAAGATGTGCACAACTTTCAAACAATACATCAGCGGTTTGACATTGTTTCATAACATGATTATGATTATTATTTAATACATCACTTCAATTTCAACCAATGTTACCATTGAAGAAGGTTTTAAAATACAAGCCAGTTAAGTACAAACTTGATATTTCTATCTGTTTCCAAACAAAAGTTAGCACTTATTAACTGTAATAAGGTAACCCAGTGTTATCTAATGGGAGAGATGGGCCATGTAGGAGTATACAACTAATATAGGGGCTTTTCACTACCAGGATATGTAAAACTTAAGAACACATGTCCTACTTTTTTAAATAGAATGCACACTGCCCGATGAGCCTTTAGGGCTTACCTTATGGGTGACTTACAAGCATTAAAAAGAACGGTTTGGGCCAAGCAAAAAGTTGTTTTTGCCAGGTTGAAAATGGCAAATTAAAACTGCACCAAGGGCTGCAATGGTAAGCCTGAGACATTTTTTAAAATGCTACTAGAGTGGGTGGCAGAATAAGTTCTGCAGACCCAATTTACAGGCGTAGGTACCATAAATGTGGCAAGTAGGTGTAGGCCAATTTTACCATGTTTTAAGGAGAACGCTCAGTACTTTAGCACTGGTTAGCAGTGTTAAAGTGCACAGAGTCCAAATGGCAACAAAAACAAATTCAGAAAAACAGGAGGGGTGAGGGCAAAATGTTTGGGTGAGACTGAGCAGAGAAGGCCAGGTCCAACACTTACAGTGAATAATTATTAATCACTGTTAGCAATGTATAAAATATCCTGGCCCTGATGTGGGTCAAGCAGCTGTTCGATGGCCGACACAGGTACATGAAGGTATCAGCAGCTGCAATGAGGCAGATTGTCTGGGACTGGTCCAAACCTTGACCTCAGTGGCCTGATATGCTTTAGGCCCCCCTTATTTGTGACACGTTGCAGCATCATACATACAGAGAGGCCATATGCTTTTGGCTTACATTATGCAGAGCCTGGGACTACCTACCAATCAGTCAGTTACCCAACCCTTTCTCAACTCGTCTCATAATTATGAAAGGATAGGCTGAAGATTCAGAGGAGCACCAGGAGTAGAAACAGGACCTGTGCAAGTAGCTATGGTAAGTAAAAAGACGTTTACAATTTGTACGCATGCATGCAGATGACAGCTTGTGTGTGTGTTTGCATGAGAAAGCATTTGCCATTGTGAGCGTTTGTATCTATGTGAATTTGTGAGTGTGCATGAACACAAGTGTGAGTGAAAGTGACTTAGAATGAAACGTGAGGTAGATTGTGAGGGAGTATGAGTGAGTGAGAATGACTGGGGTGAAAATGAGTGAGAGTGAATGACAGTGAGCAAGTGTAACTGAGAGTGAGTATGAATGAGTCACAGTCATAGTAAGAGTGAGTGCCAGTGGGTGTGAGTGACAGTGTGAATGAGTAAGGAAGAATAAGTGGAGTACAAAGAAAGGTTTGCAATCTAGTTCATGGTCTTAGCATTAACTGCCTGGTCTTCCATTGCTTCCAACCGAACTTACAGTACAATCTCCTGTTGCATGGAAGTGTATATGGCATTTGTGATCTGCCCAAGCCCCTCAATTAGCCTTTCTTTGTCATTCCTCTAAGGCTCGTGCATTCCTTTTCTGTGATATCAGCCAGATGCTTTCTTGGCTTCCAGAGAAAATGGACGGGAGGTACTGCACTCTCTCTGCTGACTTCAGAGGGAAATCTAAAAAACGACCTGAGGTACTACACCCTTTCTGTTGAGTTCCCATGACCCTGTCTAGTATTGACATCGAGTACTACACCCCCTTGATGATGCAGCTAGCAGCATAAGCAGGAAGAAGCAACAACACATATTTCTGCTGGGGATGGATGTAGAGGCATCAGCACTATTGGTTGATTTAGTTTGACAGGTGTCGCACCAGCCTGCTAAGTTGGCTGAGTCCTACATCTTTGTCCGTCCTGCAGATACTTTTCATAATATTTAGATATCACAATGGTTGTGGCTTACTGCACATTCTTTTTTGTTTTTCAAAAACACACTCTCAAAATGAGAGTTTGTTTGAGCAAATGTAAAAAAATAGTGGCCCTGCAGAAAGTCTTCTCTCTGAGAAGGGGCCAAATGGAAAATTAATGGTGGTAGTCCAGCCCAACTGCCACTGTCATCTTATAGTCATTAACTGATGGGCTGCAGGGTCAAGGGTTTCCAACAGCAGAGCAAGCTGAGACATTGCTGTCAGAAACACAGCAGATCCTGCAACTCTAAATGTTGCAGGGAAATGAGTTCAGTGGGATGGAGCAGCACCAATTCATGCCAGAGGCCCAGCTCCACCTAATTCTATCTCAAACCCTACTGTGATTACACATGAAAATGGCTTCTTTTAATGTTAAAGTTATTTTTTTGGGAAGTGTTTGCAAATTAAATGTGGCTGTGTTAGTGAGAGATGGTTTATTCATGTATATGTACTCAGGGTAAGACAGCATGGTGAAAATGTCAAAATAGCTCTAATCATTACGGAGTAATGACGCAAATCTGGATAAGAAATAGGATTAATGAGTGTTGGTTCAATATGACATTGCAGTCAACTCTTCTATGTAATGGTGCAAATCAATATTGAAGATTACTGAATGCCAATATGAACAAGGATTCAAAGCAGAACTTAAAACAGGTTCACCACCATTCATTGACCAACAATATACAATGGATTTGAGCAAAGAGAAGATCCACTTCTGAAGTATACCTGGCAAAGCAGAAGAGCAAATGGCTAAAATGCAGTAAAGTAATTTGGGCTCTTCAAAATTGGGATCACAGAGCCTTTTGGAACTTACTGTCATCATAGCATT